>NC_083103.1:38380511-38980511 GCF_949774975.1 Lagenorhynchus albirostris
ATAAGAAACAAAGTCAATAAGCCGTTCTTATTTGAGGTGTTCTTATTTTCAGCAAAACTTAATCCTGATCACTACAAATGGTAAAAGAAATGGAGCTACTTTTGCTTGGAGTAGACTGGGGCTTTAAGACTTATTATCAGTTTTTAAATCTCTGAAAAGCTAACACATAAGTATATGCGTAGACATGTTGCATGTTTTTGAAGGCAGAAGGAAGGTTCCTATGTAGAATTTATGGAGAGACAGATTTGAACTCAGCATAAGTGTCTCTAATAAAGGAATGGCGTTTTTTTTTGTTTTTTTTTTTTTTTTTGCGGTACGCGGGCCTCTCACTGCTGTGGCCTCTCCCGTCGCGGAGCACAGGCTCCGGACGCGCAGGCCCAGCCGCTTCGCGGCACGTGGGATCCTCCCGGACCGGGGCACGAACCCCTGTCCCCTGCATCGGCAGGCGGACTCTCAACCACTGCGCCACCAGGGAAGCCTGAGAATTATGTTTTATTCAGTGGACTTACTGAGGACTGAAGCCCGGGAGACAGCCTCTCAGATAACTCCAAGGGGCTGTTCCAAAGAGGTAAGGGAGGAACCAGGATATACTGTATAGGAGTTTTTGTGAAAAAAACAAAAACAGGTCGTCAGAACATTAAAAGATTACCGTTAATTAAAGAAAACCAGACATCTCAGGTTAATGAATTTAGCACTTTTCTATGTAAGGGAAGATGCAAGAATCTGGGCTCACTGAAATCATGCCTTTGATATGCACTTCAACTCTCTAAGGACTAGTATCCTGTTTATCTCCATCCTGAGTTCTCCTCAGGGTGCACTCTTGTGGGCAGCTATGGTGGCTGATGGCTTGAGGGTAGCAACATCCTTTCTTTATTGAAATGGCAGACCACATCCTTTGTCCATAGTAACAATGTTAAATTTCCTGAATTTGATAAGAGGATAATTTTTATAAGATGGTTATTATAAAAGAATGTCCTTGTTCTTAGGAGATGCTCACTCACATATTTACAGTAAGGGATCACAATGTCTGAAACTTCAGTAAAAAAAAAACTTTTTTACTGAAATGCTTCAGTAAAAAAACTGAATTATACAGAGAGAAAGCTTGAAGGCAAATGTGGCAAGCTGCTAAGAACTGATATATCTAGGGGAAGGGCATACTAGAATTACCTGTACAATTGTTGCAACCTTTTTGGATAGGCTTGATAATTTTTTGTCAGAGTTAAACACACACATGTACACACAACTAAATGCAATGTGAGATCCTGGATTTGTTCTTAGCCTAGAAAAAGTGTATTAGTGGGATAATTGGCAAAATTTGCAGATTAGTTAGTAAAATTGTATTAGTAACTTTGTAAGGTGTTATCACTTGGGGAAGCTAGATGAAGGGCTTATGGGAATTCTTTGTACTATTTTTGCATGCTTTTTGCAAATCTGAAATGCTTTCAAATGGAAAAGTTAGGAAATTTTAGTTAGTAAAGTTAGTAAAAGCTCACAGTCTAGAACTTTTAGAGTTTTTTCTCCAGACACTAGGAGGAAAAAAAAATCATATAGTTGGAGAATGACAGAGCCAGGGTCCTAACACCCAGCCCCCAGTACTTTCCACTACCCCATTATCATGGATTCTTTGTCACTGTGATATCTTGCTATTAAAAGGTTCTTGAATTTAAGTGGAAATGTTTCCTACACATTACAAACACTGGTGTGTGCGTGCATGTAACTGAAGTGACATTTAAATGCTTACAGAGCCTTCATAACATCAGTCAGGTTTCCTCCCCAGCGTAGATTCTCTAATGTTGATTGGTTTTCCACATGATCTACCAGCAGTTCCCAAACTTGTCTGCACATTAGAATCACCCGAAGATCTTTTAAAAATTTCATAGCCCAGACTGTACTCCAGAAGAATGAAATCACAATCTCTGGAGGTGGGACACAGGAATCAGTATTTTTTGAAGTTCTTAGGTGATTCCAATATTGGAGACAAGCCTGGTAACTACTGTGATTTCCACTTCAGTCCTATCACTGGAAGCAGGGCTGGATAAAAGTCTACTAGGAAATGCTGGAGAAGAGGTCCCTTCCAGGTAAATGATCTCTAAGACCCTGAGGCTCTATGACTCTGCAGTGCTAGTGTTTCTTGTTTGTTTGTTTTTAGAAATGATAAATCACTTCATTTGAATTTAACATCTTAAATTATATTATAAGAGTATGGCATTATTTAGGCAGAGTTACATTTTCTAATGTTTCTATGAATATATGAAGCACTTTGAATAGTGGAAATATATTTCCCTGTATAAAAGTTGCCTCATTATGTTTATTCTCAAGTATTTTTGTTAGCGAACTTATTTCACCTCCAAAGTAAACACTCCATAGATAATTTAGTTACGCCTATTGTGCTGTTTGGCATTTTTTTAAACTGAGGTAAAAGAAAAAGGCTCAGCCATGTTACATTTACATACATGCATATAAGCATTTATCATGATAGCCGGAAACACACGCACAAAAGAAATGTTTTTGCTCAATATCTAGTGTAGAAAATAAATATGCTAGTGATACTATTAAAATAACAATGTAGGATATGTACAAATTACAAATTTTAATATTCTAGCCAAAATGTGCAACATTAGTGTTTTTCAAACAATTCATTCTTTCAACATTGTCAAATTTGTCTTTTTCCCCAGAAAATTACAACAAATATTACATATTTTTCTGATTTTACATTTAATATAATTAAATATAAACCTATACAAATGATGACTAGAATAATATTTTCCAATAAATATTGCACTGGAAGAATTCTTACAGCATATAGTCAAAAGACAAATTCAAATATAACAAAGTTGAGCTTCCCTGGTGGCCCAGTGGTTAAGAATCTGTCTGCCAATGCAGGGGACATGGGTTCAAGCCCTGGTCCGGGAAGATCCCACATGCTGCAGAGCAACTAAGCCCATGCACCACAACTACTGAGCCTGTGCTCTAGAGCCCATGAGCCACAACTACTGAGCCTGCGAGCCACAACTACTGAGCCCACGTGCCACAACTACGGAAGCCTGCATGTCTAGAGCCTGTGCTCCGCAACAAGAGAAGCCACTGCAACGTGCATTGCAATGAAGAGTAGCCCCCTCTCACCACAACTAGAGAAAGCCCGCGTGCAGCAACAAAGACCCAACGCAGCCAAAAGTAAAAATAAAAATAAAATAAATTTATTTAAAAAAATAACAAAGTTGTATAAACTCTCTGTCTTCCTAATTATCAAATTGAAATCCAATTATTTATTTGTAGTTTTAAAAATAGTCCAAAGTATCTAAATAAGCCAAAAAGAATTAAACTGAGGATACTTAAAACTCATAAAATTTCTTTCCAAAGTTTAAAATCAACAGAACATGTCTGGCCACATATTTATAAATGCTTACTTTTTTAACTCATTTAAATTGAAAACTTTTCAAAATCCCCCAGAATTAGTAATAACAAATAAAAGATATTTAAAATTCTGACCTTAGGGCTTCCCTGGTGGCGCAGTGGTTAAGAGTCCACCTGCCAATGCAGGGGATGCGGGTTCGAGCCCTGGTCCAGGAGGATCCCACATGCCGCAGAGCAACTAAGCCCATGAGCCACAGCTACTGAGCCTGTGCTCTAGAGCCTGCGAGCCACAACTACTGAGCCCGTGTGCCACTTCTGAAGCCTGTGCACCTGGAGCCCATGCTCCGCAACAAGAGAAGCCACCGCAATGAGAAGCCGGTGCACTGCAACGAAGAGTAGCCCCAGCTCGCCGCAACTAGAGAAAGCCCACACGCAGCAACGAAGACCCAACGTAGCCAAAAATTAATTAATTGATTAATTAAAAAATTCTGACAAAATAGGATATATAAACCATCATTATTAAATGGTTTTTAAAACATAATAAATATTGATTAAATATGGATTATGCAACACAGGTTTCCTTCATGAGAAAGAAAAGCAATAATGAAAAAATGTTTTTTATGTTTTAATTTCAGAAGACAATTTTTTTCAAAAAACACAGGATAAATAATGGTCTTCCCTTCAGACCTGTTTTAGGCACAAGCTTACATATAAACACATATTCCTTCCAAAAATATGATCTTTCAATTAGAGGCTACATAAATTGGTACACAGACGGATACTTTGAAAGTTGCAAGGGCTTAGAACTTTCATTTGCTAATAGATCCTGGACTAACTGCTTCAGAGAAAGAAACACCTTCAGCAGGATGGGGGCTCCTTCCTCCCCCTTGGCTACAGTACTTCAGCCTCCAGGGCCCTCCCATTCTTAGGTCCTTAAACTAGATAGAGATGGGCAGACCAAACTACCTGGAAGTCACCAGAAACATTCCAAATGAATGAAACAGTCACTCTGAGCATTAACTGGCTTCAAATTGTCCTTAAAATAAAAGATTTAGCCTCTATTTTATCTTTTATATAAACCTTTTGGAAATTAATCCTGTTTTAATAAAATCACCTCTAAATCTTAATTAGTAACAGACTTCCTTAGAGAAAAGATTATTATTTGGGATTGTGAGGGAAGAGGAGAATTCATTTGAAAGTCTGGATAATAAGCCCCATGAAGCTGGCGGCTATGATACCTTAAGACCTCTAACAATGGTGCTACAACATTCTACATCCCTCGAAACTCTCCAATGATTAAGGAGGTGCATTAGAAATACAATAGTGGAAAAGTCAATACAACAGTAGAAAAATGGGAGAGTACTTAGGGAGGAACTTAACTAAAACTCAGATCATCCAGGCAAAAGTGATGATAAAACAATAAAATATGCTACTTCTCTTCTAATCAGAGATTGCCAAATTCATGTCCTGGTCTTTCTGTTCCAAAAAATACTTATTTTCCTTTATTAACAACTGTAAGATGGAGAATGTCTGTTGGGATGCACAAAGTATTTTTAAATACTATTATTATTTAAGGAGGGTATAAAAAAGCTAAAGAATTGGACAACGGACATTCACCACAATCTGGACGCTTTTGCTCTGTAAGCTGTTTCACTCTGTTAAAGGGAAGGAGTCAGGAAATCTCTACTCATGAGTCAGAAACTTTTTTCAGGGTTAGAAGCACTCTCCACCATGCTCAGAAACCACTCTAGCAAGGACTGCCTTCTTGCCTAATAAGCTCTAGAAAACCTGACTTTTCTGCAGACATAGTTTTCTTTTCCCCAAGATCAACCTTGACCCTCAATGAAACATACTAAAAATATCAAAGAGTGAAAACACATACACATCAAAGGAAACAAGAAATGAATACAGGATTAGAACTGAGATTTGGTCAGGAAAAAGTTAAAATACAAATTCTAATACACATTACTCAATGCTATAGAACAAGAAGGAATCACTACACAAAGATATAGGAGTTTTAAATTGTTGTGTTTGAGGAAAATGCTTCAATACTACCATAAAAATGTTTAAAACATTAAGGGGCATGGCAAATATGTCTCAAAAAAGAAATAATCTATAATACATCACTACTCTAATAAGGACATATTTATGAAGTAGCAACACCAAGAAAAGAAAGGATAAAGTTCAAAAGTAAAGCAAACTCAAATCACTTTGACAAGTGAAGAGTAATAGTGGACAGCAAAATAGGTAAAGTCACATGGTACAAAACAAATATAGAATGGCATAAGCCGTACATGTGTTACTTACTCCATACACAGGGAATCTAAAGTGAGTGTGAGGATTTAATTAAATGACACATATTTTCATATCACTAAAAAGGAGATGTTAAATGGACTAAAATTAAAAAATAACATTTTAATACAATGATTCATGGGAGATGGCAAAGAGAGCTAGTAGATGGAATTTTATTTTTTCCTCCCTTATTTTTAAAACACTCAGACAAGTTATAACTTTAAAATCATTATTCATTAAAAAATTTCATGGAGTAGCAAAATTATAAGAATTGTAAAAAGAAATTTTTTTTTTTTTTTGCGGTATGCGGGCCTGTCACTGTTGTGGCCTCTCCCGTTGCAGAGCACAGGCTCCGGACGCGCAGGCCCAGCGGCCATGGCCCACGGGCCCAGCCGCTCCGCGGCATGTGGGATCCTCCCGGACCGGGGCACGAACCTGTGTCCCCTGCATCGGCAGGCGGACTATCAACTACTGCGCCACCAGGGAAGCCCTAAAATGAAATATGTTAACACTTTAACTGCAAGATATATATTCATAATCCTGGACAGTCTTAGGAAACATACTTATTACTAAGGATAAAACAAAAGGAGAAAAAAAAAAGGAGCAGGAATTCCCTGGCAGTCCAGTGGTTAGGACTCAGTGCTTTCACTGCCATGGGCCTGGATTTGATCCCTGGTGGGGGAACTAGGATCCCACAAGCTGTGTGGCGTGGCCAAAAAAAACAGGTAAGAAAATTTGCACAGCAAAATTCATATCTATTGCTTACAATATGTTGTAAACAAATTATAATCAAAACTAGTTAAAAAATTGTTAAAAAACAAAACAAAACAACTTGTTAACAGGCAGGCAGAGCTTGGAAGGCAACTGGAAGGGTGAGCCTGTAAGTAAAAATACACTGTCAAGGGCTGACTGACAACCAAGATGGTACATGGCATTCATCATTAAGAACATGACTAATATCAATTAAAATATAAACTTAATTTGTGAAAACTGTAGATATCTGTAAACGTGAAATGTAAATTTTTTTCTACATAACTCTATAGGCAATATTTGGAAAAATCCCTGAATTTCTGAAATTAAATAAAAGGTTTTATTGGTTTTGTTTTGCTTTGCTTTTATCTCAGTAAACAGTTTGGTAGTGCTGGTAACCATAAATCCAAATTTTTCAATTTGGTGTCTTCACCACTTGCTGCTGCTGCTTGTTCTGGCTCAGTTCTTGAATTTTTTTAAGCAAGGTTACTAATGCATAACTAACTACTCAGCCATAAAAAAGAACAAAATAATGCCATATGCAGCAACATGGATGCACCTAGAGATTGTCATACTAAGCGAAGTAAGTCAGAGAGAGAAAGGCAAATATATGATTATCACTTATATGTGGGATCTAAAAAAAGGGTACAAATGAACTTATCTACAAAACAGAAATATTTACAGATATAGAAAACAAACTATGGTTATCGGGGGTAAATGGGGGAGGGATAAATTGGGAGATTGGGATTGACATATACACACCACTATATATAAAATAGATAACTAATAAGGACCTACTGTATAGCACAGGGAACTCCACTCGGTACTCTGTAATGGCCTATATGGGAAAAGAATCTAAAAAAGAGTGGATATATGTATATGTATATAACTGATTCACTTTGCTGTACACCTGAAACTAACACAACACTGTAAGTCAACTATACTCCAATAAAATTTTTTTTAATGAAATAATTAAATAAATAAATTATAGCACTATTGAAGTAGGAAATAGATGAGCCCCTGGGCTAGACAGCTGGTGTTTTATCAAATGGAGCAAAACTGAAGTTTTGTCCTCAGCCAGACAAGAATGATGCCCTTCTCCCTTCCTCCATTGATATGGAGGGAATGAACTAGCAGTGGGGAATTTGTTGCAGCAAAAATAGAAATGAGGGAATTCCCTGGTGGTTAAGGATCTGCCTGCCAATGCGGGGGACACGGATTTAAGCCCTGGTCTGGGAAGATCCCACATGCCGCAGAGCAACAAAGCCCGTGCACCACAACTACTGAGCCTGCACTCTAGAGCCCGCGAGCCACAACTACTGAGCCCGTGTGCCATAACTACTGAAGCCCACGTGCCTAGAGCCTGTGCTCTGCAAAAAGAGAAGCCACTGCAATGACAAGCCCGCACACTGCAACGAAGAGTAGCCCCCACTCGCCGCAATTAGAGAAAGCCTGCATGCAGCAACAAAGACCCAACACAGCCAAGATAAATAAATAAATTTACAAAAACAAAATAGAAATGAGACTTTTCTTTTCTGATAAACAAGGAAAATAAGGAAACAATGAACAGGCTGGGGAAACAACATAAACAGGCCTGAAAGAGTTAAGCAATCTTGGTTATTCTTTAGCTGTTACTACTAACAAACACTTGTAGCTAGACCTGTCCTTCACAAAGCTGATTACTCTTGATTCCATATGAATTACCCTTTGCACCTAGCATTTCTTCTCCCCCACACTCCCTTGTAGCACTCTTCATTTCAAAAAGAACATCATGGGCTGATAACTTCAGGGCCATCAGACCCGGTTGCTGAGCTGCCTGATGCCAGCTTTGGCCATGAATTTGCAGAAGAAAAGAAATGCAAGACCTTAATTACTTTGAGCCCCAGGCTCAAAGCCCTACCCCAGACTTCAAGCCCCAGGCTATATAACCTTTCCTTATTCCCCAGGGAAGGGGGGGGCACAGTTCTGGAGGCACTAGCCTGCTGTGTTTTCCCCTTTGTCAGGCAAAGATTAAGGCCATTTTTCTTGTTTCTCCAAAACTCTGTCTCCGTATTTCTTTCTGGCATTGTGCACAGACAGCCAAGATTTTTGGCATCACTATTTATAATAGCCAAGCAACCTAAGTGTCCATTAACAGATGAATGGATAAAGAAGATGTGGTATACACACACACACACACACACACACACACACACACACACACACACACTACAATAGAATATTACTCAGTCATAAAAAAGAATGAAATATTGCCATTTGCAGCAACATGGATGGACCTAGAGATTAAGTGAAACAAGTCAGAGAAAATATTATATGATATCACTTATATGTGAAATCTAAAAAATAATACAAATAAGTTTATTCACGAAACAGAAACAGACTCACAGACATAGAAAACAAACATGGTTATCAAAGGGAAAAGGGGGATAGAGGGATAAACTAGGAATATGGGATTAAAAGATACAACACTATGTACAAAATAGATAAACAGCAAGGATTTACTGTATAGCACAGGGAACTATATTCAATATCTTATAATCTATAATGAAAAAGAATCTGAAAAGTATATATACACATATAAATATATATGAATCACTTTACTGTACACTAACATAATATTGTTAATTAACTATAGTTCAATATGAAATTTTAAAGACTTAAAAAAGTCACCTATTAGATCTGAATTGTTGGATTTTAATTAATTAATTGATTAATTAACTAATTAAAACATGGGTAGGGAAAGACTGAAATCCTGCTAATGATACTGTGTTAAAAAAAACAAAAAGCAAGGAAAAGATCCAATTTCCTTCAAATCTCATACCTTGAAAACAAGGTGTAATTAGAGTCTTCCATTGTATCACCTATAGGAACTCTGCATTTTACCTAATACACCTTAGTTTCTCAATTCCAACAAAAAACAAATGAATTATTCAAGTATCAAGTTGAGACACCAGTGGTTAAGGGTAAAGATGATCTTCTCTAGCAGCTTTTTCAGGCGACAAAAATCTTGCATGAAAATGATGAAGGCCATCATCTAACTCTGCCTCTTTATCAATTTCTTCTCGATTTATTGCACAGCTATAAAACAAAAATTAAACTTTAGGCACTAACCAGAACTAGACTTGTCAATATTTCTCCCTAAAGGAAATACATTTCTTACCCCCTCTTTTATTAGCTAGACTATCTTAAAAGTCACATTATCACAAATATTAAAATTTCCTTTATATTTTTCCTCATGGGAAAAACAGATTTGCATTTAGGCTTATGGTAACACAAATCTGTTCAATTAGCATGAAAAAAATGCCATTGTAAACAAATCTTGGTTAAAAAAAAAAAAGTAGAGCCATATCTCAAAGGATTTTTTACCACTGCTTCTAAATTGCAGTTTCCTTTAGTGAGCGTCAAATATTCTAGAGGACCACTGTCTTTTAAAATATAATTTTAATTATATATATCTAAGTATACTATAAAATGTACATGCTTCATGAAAATTCATATGTGAAACAAAGTTCCAAATTACTTATACATACCACTAAGTCAACTAAACCAAAGACTTCTTAATATCTAAGAATATGAAGAAGAATGGGATAAATCAAACACAGGATGAATACTTTCTAACAGAGCTGGAAAAAATACTATTAGCAACTCTTTAAGAAACAATCTTTACTCATAAATGCCCAATACTCATAAGAACTGGGATTCCTTATGCCCATAAATAATCTTAGGTCAACAATTCTTTTTTTAATAATATAAATTAATAATTTGCTGGAAACTGTGACGTATGTCTACATTAATATCCGTCCGTTATCTACTCATGCCAAAAGAGCATTTTAAAAAATTTCTCTAAGTTCTCCTCCAATTACTATTTTTTTACTTGAATATATTTGACATATACCACTGTGTACATTTAAGGTGCAAGATGTGTTACTTTGATATATTTAATATATTATAATATGACTGCTGTTGTATTGATATTTGTCACATTTCATAAAAGTACAATATTATTGTCTCCAATTACTTTCTGATTTGACCCTAGTCCACCATCTAAAAAACTTTATCCTAGGTGAATCCCTGTCTTATCACAATAACGCTTACAGATAGAGTCATCAACAAAAGGATATCCCAGATCATTTAAAAATATTTGCTACAATTTAAACAACAGAGATAGGAATTCTTTTCTATCTCTAAAGAAACAGCATTACTCTCCTGAGTGATTTCTGTGGGTTTTTTTAAGCTACATATAAGCAGAACTTTTCTAGATTGCTCTTTAATTTTGGGATCCATGATTTAAGGAAAAAAATCTGAAGTGTTTGGAGGAGTATGCAATGATTATTTTAAAATTTGTAAAATGAGAACTAAGAGTTTTAAAAATTATTAATGTTAAAAGAAACAATGTAAATTTTTGAGGTATCACAGTGGATTTGTTCACTCAACAGCTTTAAACATGCATTCCTGTACTACAGGGGTAGGAAATTAAATATTATTTCCCAACCTCCCTTGCAGCTAGCGTTCCAGATATGATTGGTCCAAACAATCAGATGTACTCACTTGAAACTTTTACTCAGAACTGAATTACATGGGGAGAGAAGCAGGACATGAAATATCCATTTTTGCTGACACAAAGCAAGGCAGAGGTGGTGTGGTTCTGGAGCTGGCAACTTCATGACTTCCTAATATGGCAGGTGGCTTCCTGATTTAGCAGGCAGCTTCTTGATTGTTCCAAAAGCAGCAGCTTCTTTGGCAGCCCAGTCTCATGATGCAGTTCCTAGAAGCTCAGCCTAAGTTCCGTTCTTTCAGCCCTCCCAAAGATTCTGTGAGCTATCTATCTATACTGCTCCCCCCACCAACAATCCCATTCTGTTTAGTAGCTGAAGATGATTCTATTACTTACAATGAAGAATCTTAACCTATACAGAATTTGGTAGCTAGAAGTAAGGTGCAGCAAGTAAAAGGATCTGAAAAAATGGAATTGGCTTAGTTAAGAAGGTAGGGTTTGGGGCAGTGATACTTCATGCCAACTGAGGTTAAGGTATCAGAGAAAATGGGGGTAGAATTTCAGAATGCTAGCATGTGTGGGCTGCGCCTTGCCTCTTTCAGAAAAGTCCTACAGGAGAGATGTGGCTCGGGTTAAGGTAAGCAAGTCTGCAGAGATGGAAGGCAATATAGCTTTGCCGAGAGAACTGCTCTCTATCTACCAAATAAATTGATAAAGTCCCAAATCTGGAGCCCTGAAGAATTGAAAAAGTCACTTACTGTACTACCGTACTCTAAACTGAAACAGTTATAAGTAAAGGTTCTGAGGAAGCGCTAAAGCTTTCACAACCTTTCCAAGAACCTTCCCTTAAGAATTTTCTGCCAAATAATGGGAGCCATCCTAAGGAAAAAGATCAGATTAAGACTGCTGTTATCCCATCCAAGCCTATAGTTTAAAACAATCCCAAGTGGGTACCATTCATTTAAGACCCAACAGGAGAAAAGAACACAGAGGCCAGCAAGCAAAAGATGAGGTTCTTTGTTAAATATGTCTTGACAAGATCTCTGTGGTTTCTCGTGGTAATAATTGAAGAAAACAGACCAGAAACGTACAACTTTTGAGGGAACTGTTTTGCCAAAAAGCAAAACGAAACAAAAACAAACAAAAACCCTAAACCTGGCCTGAAACAGCCTGTAACTATCTGAAACAATTCCAAGGCCCCAAACCCACAATAACAGGAAGTGAAGTGCGAAGACTGTCCAGCCTTCCAGAAGAGGACACTTCCCAATGCCCACTTGCGTCCTTGAAGGTTAATGGGCAATAAAAACATCCTAGAGGGCAATGCCAAGGGCCCCTGAGGACATTAGACAAGGGAGTTCCTCCCAGAAAGGTGAAGCAGGGGTTGCCTAATAGAAAAACCAAAGAATATATTTATGGACAGAGCAGAGAGACCTTGCTATTTTTGCCAAGCAGTATTTTTTTAATTGTTATGGAAAGATGACTGCTCTGTTTCCTGTTTTCCCCTTTTCTAAAAGGTTGATTTTATTGCAGTTATCCTGTATCTATCCCATTATGCATATGGTGCTCAGGGGGCAGACATGTTGCTTTTTAGTTTGCAGATGACCAGAACATAAAAAAACCACATCCTAACCTGATGGAGGGGACTATACTCAGATGTCATGGGCTTTGAACTACATGCAATAATAGATTGGGTTTTGGTGGTTTCCTTTTGAGGTGAGGGAAGTGAGCGGTTTCTGTTTTGGAAGAATGTACATAGATATTTAGGTAACCAAAAGGCTGTTTAAATTAAAGCTGTAAGTTGCCTACCAAACATTCCCTCTTCCCTTCTTAAAGGGAAACCTTCCTAAAAGAATCCTAACTTTTAGCCTGTCCCATTGCCAAATGGATTTCTCAGCTTCCCTAGCAGCTAGATGGCCATGTGACACAGCTCTGGCCAATGAGATGTAAATTCAAATGCTATGTGGTTCTCTGGGAAAACTGCATCAAGGAAGCTGATTCAACTGGGGGACATTCCTTTTGTTGCCCTTCCCCACTGCGTCCAAGAGCCATCTTGGACCCTGAGAATGAAATAACTCGAGAATAAAAACTATGCACTGGGGAGAGCAGAGGAGAAAGATAGGAACCTGTACATCACCTACTTCCAGATTTCTTCTATGTAAAAGGCAGAAGTTCTTATTCAGTTTAAACCACCATTATCTTTGGGTTTTCTGTTATATGTAGCAAAACCTGATCTTGAATGATAGAGTATAAAGCAAAATTGTAAATGAAAAATGAACTTAAGTGGTAGCAAGAGCTGTTTGGTTGAAGAATTTCTAGCAGTTAAGATTGCTGAAAGTAGGAAAAAGTTACCAACACACACTGGGGAATACTATGGTCTTCTCAGGAGAAGAATTATTAATATCAAAGAGCTTTTATTGAGAGAGGGGATGATAAGCACCCATAAAAGAGTATTTACCTTTATGAATAAGAGAAAACAATTTATTTTAAAAGCAGTGGGTGGCGCTTTCTCACTTAAATAGGTACTAATAGTTTCATTAAATTATGGCATAAAGCCACTTAATTAAATCACTAAAGGAGAACAAAGGAAAAAGAAAAGAGGTATGAAAATGAGAGCAGGTATTGAGTTTGTTTCCTTCCTGGTTCTGGTAGACTTCAATCCTTAAACATCTGTGTCCAAAAAAAAAAAAAATACGTTCTCATTTAAAAAGTATCTTCCTTTATTCCATATATGCTTTAAAATATTTACTGAGCAGAGGAAAACGAAGGGAGGTAAAAAGATGACACACATGATGATGTAACAATTTTATTCTAAGTTCTGGCGGACTTTGGACTTTAAATGCCTGTTCAAAAAAAAAAAAAAGCCCTCATTTTAAAGGTATCTTCCTTTATTCTGAATATTCTTTTATACTTTGATATACTGAGTATTTGCTTTTTAACTATGTTTAGTTAATCACTGATTACAATTAAAAAACATATTCTGTGATAGTATCAATAACTGATTAGGAAGAATTATGAATAATACTGAAAAAAATCATTTCACCATGCATATGGCTATCAAATTATATAGCTTTTGAAATGTACTGATGTATACAAATTTGAGAGGCTTTTTCATTTTTCTGTAACACAAATTGCTCTATTTCCACAAATAAACAGAAAATAGCACAGATATTAATGATTTGAGATTATATTTGTAATAAATGTGAATTTCTATTTATTCAATTTTTTAATTTCCTCAAACAAACAAACAAATAAACAAAATTACATACGTGGCTGGATCTTTGATTCTCCACCAGGCACTGATGGGGAAATTTCTTGTTGTAATTTTTTTTGTTCCATCTGCTGTAAAACCTAGTGAATGGAAAAAGAATGCCTTAAAAGTAAGAGTTATTTGATTTTCTCTGATATGTATGACCATTGACAATGCACAACAAACTGAAAATTGTTTTCCAAAATGGGATATTTACGTTCTATAATTTAGATTAATATTCAACAAGGAAGTTTAAAAAAATGCAGTTTAAAAAATACTAAAATTTAAAATACGACAGCTAATTAAAATATATTACAAAAACACAGGCTTGTAGCAAAGCCCCTAAAATCCTTTTTAATGCCACAAGCCTTTTTACAAAATATCACCTGATGGTATTCCAGCTTCTGAGCCTCAAGTTGGTCATGCTGACGTTGTAGCTCTTCTTTTTGTTTCTGAAGCTCATCTGCCTTTTTCTTAAGTTCAGTTTCTTGTATGGAGATAAGATTTTCATATTCCTTCAGTTCTTCCTCTGTGAAGAACTGTTGTTGATCCAATGTCTAAAAGACAAAGAAATGAGAAAAGAAAAACCTTAGAAAGAAAACAAAAAGGTCTGATTCAGCTTTAAAATTCTATGCTTAGCAAAGTACAAAAGAATATCTATAGTATTATATCTTTTGGGTAAGAAAGAAAGGGAAATAAGAATATACACACTTGCACTTATTTGGGCAAAAGATATAACAGGAAGGAAAATCCAGAAACTAATAAGACTGGTTACCTACAGAGTAAGGGGAGAACTGGGTGGAAAGGACAAAGACAATGTGGGGAAAAAAAAATCACACTCCTTTGAATATGCCTTTTTTTGCACAGATTTGATTGTTGGAAACATATCAATGTTTCACATACTCAAAGAAAAAAAGAAAATAAATAAAAATCCACAAGGACAGAAAACCTCTCCAAATTGAATACAAATAGAAACAAATAATACTTTTATTTTAAGTGAATAAAACAATCCACAGAAGGGGGCAGGAGAAAAGAACTAACCCAAGAAACTTTTTTTTTTTTGCGGTACGCGGGCCTCTCACCGCTGCGGCCTCTCCTGTTGCGGAGCACAGGCTCCGTCTGGACGCGCAGGCTCAGCAGCCATGGCTCACGGGCCCAGCCGCTCCTCCTCCCACACCGGGGCACGAACCCGTGTCCCCTGCATCGGCAGGCGGACTCTCAACCACTACGCCACCAGGGAAGCCCCCCCAGAAACTTTTGATCACAGCATTTGGACTATATGCCCTTAGGCTAAAACAACAAAAAAAACTGTAAAAAATATTAAAGTCTGGCTTTGCAGAGGCATCGATTAGCAATTCTGAAACTCTTCGTACATCTTAGGATTGAACAAATAAATACAATATTATTGTGGAAAATGAGAGCCAGGCTTTGTATGAAATATGGAAAAAGAAAAAGAATGTATTGCAAGTAGAAGCGTTAGATTGAAATTTAAGGAGATATCAGTATGAACTCATGAGTTTTAATACCTCTTGATAGCTAAAATATAAAAATGAATATAAATGTGTAGATGTGTCTATATACATATGTGCATGCATGCATATATATATACACATACACATACTATAAATATGTATTTTATATATATATATATATATTTTTAATTCCTCAACTCTGTTACTTGATAAGACCTAGAAGCAATGGCACTCCAGTAGCAAGGAGCAAATCCAGTGTCCAGATCCTGGACTGTAATATTGATCTCCACTAAAAGGAACCAGTGCTCCTCAGAAAAATGTCTGAGTCCAGAGGTAGGGCAGAGAAAGAACAAGATGAGCCTTGGACACCTTATTACGCTAAAAAGTAAGGAAGTCCTCAAAGAATGATAGGGACATGCCTGAAGGACACAAAAGCCAGTCTGAGGAAACTCCTACTAGCCAAATCAGGGACAATTTGAGCATTGAAAACAAATGACAGTAAGAATTCAAGTTTACTGAATAAAATAAGAAGCCAAGAGTCTACATTGATATAAACAACTAGAGAAGGGGGAAGGAACAGCTACAGTGGAAAGTCAAAGGGAATATTGGCTTTTTCCACCTACAGCGGAAAGCCAACTAAGGAATGATGATTAGAAAATCACCATTTGTCAACAGTCACAGTAACAATTTATTCTGGCTAGATTCATCAATGCATGCTAAACCCCGTAGATAATGAGTCTCAAAGTATATCCCCAAAGACAATACCTTTTTAAAAAGTAGAGCAATCTCTTTTTTTATTGGTGGAAATGTAAATTGGTACAATTCTTCTGAAAAGCACTTTTACGAAGTATATCAACAACCTTAAAAATATTCCCTTGGTCCTGGTAATGCTACATTGAGAATTTATCTTAGAAAATAACCCTGAACACATAAAAACTTTATATAAAAATGTTTTATAGCAGCACTATCTTTTTAAATAACAATAAAAGACTGGAAATAACCTATATGTCTAACCCTCAGAAAACAGTTAAGCACCTCCATAGTTATTAAAACAATTCTTACAAATAGTATTTGGAAATACTTTTGATATGATGTTGAGTGATTTTTTTTTTTAAGCTGACTTCTGATTCTAGCAGTATGGTGGGATAGACAAGATACTTTTCAAATTACAAAAGGTAAAATAGTAATTTTACAGTGGGAAAACCTGGTAGACACCACCTTAACCAAATAAGCAAAGTTAACATTGCCAGTTATGGAAATAATCAGCAGCATATGATTCTTGATATGATGCACTTAGCATCACTTCAGTGATATTCCTATCAAAAGTAGGAATCATAAGGAAACACCAGACAAATTCAAAATGAGGGACATTCTACAAAATAACTGGTCTGTAATTTTTAGAAATATCAATGCTATGAGATACAAAGACTCAGGAACTGTTTCAGATTAAAGTAGACTAGAAAGACATTACAACTAAATCCAATGCATGAACTTGGATTTTCTTTTGCTATGAAGACCAATACAGGAAAAATTGACAAAAATCTCAATAAAATCTAGAGATTAGAGAATAGTATTGTGTGCGTAGCATTGATAATCTTATTGTGATTATGTAAGATAAATCTTTGTTTGCAAAAAATACACACTCAAGTATTTAAGGTTAAAGCAGCATCGTGTGCAACTTACTCTCAAAAATAATTATAGATGTTATATATAAATACACACACACAGATTAAAAATAGAGAAAGAGAGAAAAGGAGGGAGAAAGCAAATGTAGTAAAATGGGAAATCTGGGTGAAAGGTATTCAGGAATTCCTTGTTCATACTTGCAACTTTTTTGTAAATCTGAAATTATGCCGAAGTGAAAAAGGTATATAATTGTCTATTGATCCAGTTCACCAGAAGCACTCAAGGGAATTCATGTTCAAATAATCTTAGCATTCTTTTTCTTCACCAATGTCCAGAAATAGTTCAAACGTTAGACAAAAACTTACAACAAAAAAGAAGCTGATTTCTTTAACCTCAAACTAAGATGACCAATCGTCCCAATTTGTCCAGGATTGTCCAGGTTGTAACGCTGAAAAGTTCCGCATCCTGGGAAACTCCACAGTCCGGGTAAACCAGGACAGTTGGCCATCCTATCTCAAACTAATTAAAAAGGTAATATTTTTATTTTATATAGGAAAGGACAATGTTCTTTTTTTTTTTTTAACATCTTTATTGGAGTATAATTGCTTTACAATGGTGTGTTAGTTTCTGCTTTATTAACAAAGTGAATCAGCTATACATATACATATATCCCCATATCTCCTCCCTCTTGTGTCTCCCTACCACCCTCCCTATCCCAGCCCTCTAGCACCGAGCTGATCTCCCTGTGCTATGCGGCTGCTTCCCACTAGCTATCTATTTTACATTTGGTGGTGTATATATGTCTACGTCACTCTCTCACTTCGTCCCAGCTTACCCTTCCCCCACCCCCGTGTCCTCAAGTCCATTCTCTACGTCTGTGTCTTTATTCCTGTCCTGCCCCTGGGTTCTTCAGAACCATATATATATTTTTTAGATTCCACATATGTGTGTTAGCATATGGTATATGTTTTTCTCTTTCTTAGTTCACTCTGTATGACAGACTCTAGGTCCATCCACCTCACTACAAATAACTCAATTTCGTTTCCTTTTATGGCTGAGTAATATTCCATTGTATATATGTGCCACATCTTATTTATCCATTCGTCAATAGACACTTAGGTTGCTTCCATGTCCTGGCTGTTGTAAATAGAGCTGCAAAGAATATTGGGGTACATGACTCTTTTTGAATTATGGTTTTCTCAGGGTATATGTCTAGTAGTGGGATTGCTGGGTCTTACGGTATTTCTATTTTTAGTTTTTGAAGGAACCTCCATACTGTTCTCCAAAGTGGCTGTATCAATTTACATTCCCACCAACAGTGCAAGAAGGTTCCCTTTTCTGCACACCCACTCTAGCATTTACTGTTTGTAAATTTTTTGATGATGGCCATTCTGACTGGTGTGAGGTGATACCTCATTATAGTTTTGATTTGCATTTCTCTAATCATTAGTGATGTTGAGCATCCTTTCATGTGTTTGTTGGCAATCTGTATATCTTCTTTGGAGAAATGTCTATTTATGTCTTCTGTCCATGTTTGGATTGGGTTGTTTGTTTTTTTGATATTGAGCTGCATGAGCTGCTTGTAAATTTTGGAGATTAATCCTTTGTCAGTTGCTTCATTTGCAAATATTTTCTCCCATTCTGAGGGTTGTCTTTTGGTCTTCTTTATGGTTTCCTTTGCTGTGAAAAAGCTTTTAATTTTCATTTAGGTCCCATTTATTTTTGTTTTTATTTCCATTTCTCTAGGACGTGGGTCAAAAAGGATCTTGCTGTGATTTATGTCATAGAGTGTTCTGCCTATGTTTTCCTCTAAGAGTTTTATACTACCTGGCCTTACATTTAGGTCTTTAATCCATTTTGAGTTTATTTTTGTGTATGGTGTTAGGGAATATTCTAATGTCATTCTTTTTTTTTTTTTTTTTTGTGGTACACGGGCCTCTCACTGTTGTGGCCTCTCCCCTTGCGGAGCACAGGCCCCAGATGCGCAGGCTCAGCGGCCATGGCTCACGGGCCCAGCCGCTCCACGGCATGCGGGATCCTCCCGGACCGGGGCATGTTGGCTGTGGGTTTGTAATATATGGCCATTATTATGTTGAGGTAAGTTCCCCCTCTGCTTACTTTCTGGAGGGTTTTTATCATAAAGGGGTGTTGAATTTTGTCAAAAGCTTTTTCTGCAAGTATTGAGATGATCATATGGTTTATCTCCTTCAAGTTGTTAATATATTTTATCACATTGATTGATTTGCGTATATTGAAGAATCCTTGTATTCTGGGGATAAACCCCACTTGATCATGGTGTATGATCCTTTTAATGTGCTGTTGCGTTCTGTTTGCTAGTATTTTGTTGAGGATTTTTGCATCTATGTTCATCAGTGATATTGGCCTGTAGTTTTCTTTCTTTGTGACATCTTTGTCTGGTTTTGATATCAGGCTGATGGTGGCCTCGTAGAATGAGTTTGGGAGTTTTCCTCCCTCTGCTATATTTTGGAAGAGTTTGAAAAGGATAGGTGTTAGCTCTTCTCTAAATGTTTGATAGAATTCACCTGTGAAGCCATCTGGTCTTGGGCTTTTGTTTGTTGGAAGATTTTTAATCACAGCCTCAATTTCAGTGCTTGTGATTGGACTATTTATATTTTCTATCTTCCTGGTTCAGTCTCGGAAGGTTGTGCTCTTCTAAGAATTTGTCCATTTCTTCCAGGTTGTCCATTTTATTGGCATATAGTTTCTTATAGTAATCTCTCATGATCCTTTCTATTTCTGCAGTGTCAGTTGTTACTTCTCCTTTTTCATTTCTAATTCTATTGATTTGAGTCTTCTCCCTTTTTTTCTTGATGAGTCTGGCTAATGGTTTATCAATTTTGTTTATCTTCTCAAAGAACCAGCTTTTAGTTTTCTTGATCTTTCCTACTGTTTCCTTCATTTCTTTTTCATTTATTTCTGATCTGATGTTTATGATTTCTTTCCTTCTGCTAACTTTGGGTTTTTTTGTTATTCTTTCTCGAACTGCTTTAGGTGTAAGGTTAGGTTGCTTTATTTGAGATGTTTCTTGTTTCTTGAGGTAGGATTGTATTGCTATAAACTTCCCTCTTAGAACTGCTTTTGCTGCATCCCATAGGTTTTGGGTCATCGTGTTTTCATTGTCATTTGTCTCTAGGTATTGTTTGATTTCCTCTTTGATTTCTTCAGTGATATCTTGGTTCTTTAGTAGTGTATTGTTTAGCCTCCATGTGTTTGTACTTTTTACATTTTTTCCTGTAATTGATATCTAGTCTCAGAGCATTGTGGTCGGAAAAGATACCTGATACAATTTCAATTTTCTTAAATTTACCAAGGCTTGATTTGTGACCCAAGATATGATCTATCCTGGAGAATGTTCTATGAACACTGGAGAAGAAAGTATAATCTGTTGTTTTTGGATGGAATGTCCTATAAATAGTGATTAAGTCCATCTTGTTTAATGTATCATTTCAAGCTTGTGTTTCCTTATTTATTTTCATTCTCGATGATCTGTCCATTGGTGAAAGTGGGGTGTTAAAGCCCCCTACTATGGTGGTGTTACTGTTGATTTCCCCTTTTATGGCTGTTAGCATTTGCCTTATGTATTGAGGTGCTCCTATGTTGGGTGCATAAATATTACAATTGTTGTATCTTCCTCTTGGATTGATCCCTTGATCATTATGTAGTGTCCCTCTTTGTCTCTTGTAATAGTCTTTATTTTAAGGTCTGTTTTATGATATGAGAATTGCTACTCCAGCTTTCTTTTGATTTCCATTTGCATGGAATATCTTTTTCCATCCCTTCACTTTCAGTCTGTATGTGTCCCTAGGTCTGAAGTGGGTCTCTTGTAGACAGCATATATACAGGTCTTGTCTTTGTATCCATTCAGCCAGTCTATGTCTTTTGGTTGGAGCATTTAATCCATTTACGATTACAGTAGTTTTCAATATGTATGTTCTTATTACCATTTTCTTAATGGTTTTGGGTTTGTTATTGTAGGTCTTTTCCTTCTCTTGTGTTTCCAGCCTAGAGAAGTTCCTTTAGTATTTGTTGTAAAGCTGGTTTGGCGGTGCTGAATTCTCTTAGCTTTTGCTTGTCTGTAAAGGTTTTAATTTCTCCGTTGAATCTGAATGAGTTCCTGGCTGGGTAGCGTAATGTTGGTTGTAGGTTTTTCCCTTTCATCACTTTAAATATGTCCTGCCACTCCCTTCTGGCTTGCAGAGCTCCTCCTTAAAGATCAGCTGTTAACTTTATGGGGATTCCCTTATATGTTATTTGTTGCTTTCCTTTACTGTTTTTAATATTTTTTCTTTGTATTTAAATTTTGATCATTTGATTAATATGTGTGTTGGCATGTTCCTCCATGGATTTATCCTGTATTGGACTCTCTGTGCTTCCTGGACTTGACTGACTATTTCCTTTCCCATATTAGGGAAGTTTTCAACTATAATCTCTTCAAATATTTTCTCAGTCCCTTTCTTTTTCTCTTCTTCTACTGGGACCCCTATAATTTGAATGTTAGTGCATTTAATGTCGTCCCAGAGGTTTCTGAGACTGTCCTCAATTGTTTTCATCCTTTTTTCTTTATTCTGCTCTGCTATTTTATTTTCCAGGTCACTTATCTGTTCTTCTGCCTCAGTTATTCTGCTACTGATTCCTTCTAGAGAATTTTTTTTTTTTTTTTTGCGGTACGCAGGCCTCTCACTGCTGTGGCCTCTCCCATTGCAGAGCACAGGCTCCAGACATGCAGGCTCAGCGGCCATGGCTCACGGGCCCAGCCACTCCACGGCACGTGGGATCCTCCTGGACCAGGGCATGAACCTGTGCCCCCTGCATGAGCAGGTGGACCCGCAACCACTGTGCCACCAGGGAAGCCCCTTTCTAGAGAATTTTTAATTTAAGTTATTTTGTTGTTCATCATTGTTTGTTTTCTCTTCAGTTCTTCTAGGTCCTTGTTAAACGTTTCTTGTATTTTCTCCATTCAGTTTCCAAGATTTTGGATCATCTTTACTATCATTACTCTGAATTCTTTTTCAGGTAGACTGCCTATTTCCTCTTCATTTGTTTGGTCTGGTGGGTTTCTACCTTGCTCCTTCATCTGCTGTGTGTTTCTCTGTCTTCTCATTTTGCTTAATTTACTGTGTTTGGGGTCTTCTTTTTGCAGGCTGCAGGTTCGTAGTTCCTGTTGTTTTTGGTGTCTGCTCCCAGTGGCTAAGGTTGGTTCAGTGGGTTGTGCAGCCTTTCTGGTCAAGGGAACTGGTGCCTATGCTCTGGTGGATGAGGCTGGATCTTGCTTTTCTGGTGAGTAGGACGACGTCCGGTGGTGTGTTTTGGGGTGTCTGTGACCTTATTATGATTTTAGGCGGCCTCTCTGCTAATGGGTGGGGTTGTGTTCCTGTCTTGTTAGTTGTTTGGCATACAGTGTCCAGAACTGTAGCTTGCTGGTCGTTTAGTGGAGCTGGGTCTTAGCTTTGAGATGGAGATCTCTGGGAGAGTTTTCCCCATTTGATATTACGTGAAGCCGGGAGGTCTCTGGTGGACCAACTGTCCTGAACTCAGCTCTCCTATCTCAGAGGCACAGGCCTGACACCTGTAGGAAGGAAGGAAGGGAGGGAGGGAGGGAGGCAGGAAGGAAGGAAATAATTAAAATAAAAATTTTAAAAAATTATTAAAAATAAAATAGATTAGGGCTTCCCTGGTGGCACAATGGTTGAGAGTCCGCCTGCCGATGCAGGGGACACGGGTTCATGCCCCGGCCCGGGAAGATCCCACATGCCGCGGAGCGGCTGCGCCCGTGAGCCATGGCCACTGATCCTGCGCATCCGGAGCCTGTTGCTCCGCAACGGGAGAGGCCACAACAGTGAGAGGCCCGCATACCGCAAAAAAAAATTAAATAAATAAAATAAATTAAAAAGTAATAAAAAAAGAAAGAAACAAAGAAGAGAGCAACCAAGCCAAATAACAAATCCACGAATGATAACAAGCAATAAAAACTATACTAAAAAAAACAAACAAAAAAAACGGACAGACAGATTATCTAGGACAAATGGTAAAAGCAAAGCTATACAGACAAAGTCACACAAAGAAGCATACACATACACACTCACAAAAAGAGAAAAAGGAAAAAAAATCTATATAAAAAAAAAGGAAGAGAGCAACCAAATCAATAAACAAATCTACCAATGATAATAAACTCTAATTACTAAACTAAGATAAACATAAAACCAGAAGTAAATTAGATCCAGAAAGCAAACCCCAAGTCTACAGTTGCTCCCCAAGTCTACAGTTGCTCCCAAAGTCCACCAGCTCAATTTTAGGATGATTCGTTGTCTATTCAGGTATTCCGCAGATGCAGGGTACATCATGTTGATTGTGGAGATTTAATCCGCTGCTCCTGAGGCTGCTGGGAGAAATTTCCCTTTCTCTTCTTTGTTCACACAGCTCCTAGGGTTCAGCTTTGGATTTGGCCCTGCCTCTGCATGCAGGTCGCCTGAGGGCGTCTGTTCTTTGCCCAGCCAGGATGGGGTTAAAGTAGCAGCTGATTACGGGGCTCTGGCTCACTCAGGCCGGTGGGGAGGGAGGGGTATGGAATGCGGGGTGAGCCTGTGGCGGCAGAGGCTGACATGACGTTGCAATAGCCTGAGGCATGCTGTGTGTTCTCCTGGGGAAGTTTTCTCTGGATCACCAGACCCTGGCAGTGGCGGGCTGCACAGGCTCCCGGGGTGGTGTGGATAGTGACCTGTGCTTGCACACAGGCCTCTTGGTGGCTGCAGTAGCAGCCTTAGCGTTTCATGCCTGTCGCTGGTGTCCACGCTGATAGCCGCGGCTTGCACCTGTCGACAATGTTCTTTTTTCAATCTACTTTGTTTGGTACCGCTCAACTATTCTGTTCAAGATGTGTATGCACTCACTTATACACAGTAAACCACGGTATAAATTCAAATACTTTTCAGGAGCAATTTGACAGATATATTTAGAAACTAAAAAATGTTCATAAAACTTGAGAATAGTTCTATTCCTAGGAATTAATCCCAGGGAAATCATCACAGATGCCCCCAAATGCATGAACAAATGGATAGTCATCATAATGTTATTTATCACAGTAAAAAAAAATTAGAATTGACCCATAATGTCTGAATCTGGAAGAATGGCTATATAAATTATGCTACAACCACACAACTGCATGCTAAGTGGTCATTTTTCAAATCGAGATTTTGAGACATGGCATTGAAATGTTCATGAAATATTGTTATATTTTTAGAAAACAGAATTTCACAAACATACAAAGTCATTTATATAGTGAATATATGAAGCCATTTAAAAATATATATAGATATGAATTTATGTGTATATGTAAGCTAAAAATGGGACAGTATACTATTTATTCACTGTATGCTATATATGCATATACTAAATATACAAACGATTTCCAAACTGGCATAACACAATGCATAATTTAAGTGTCTACCTCCAGATGGTAGAATTACATGTAACCTCGAATTCATACTTTAACTGTATCCATATTTTTAATTTTCAAGAATGAACATATTTTACACACAAAAAAAGTATGATTTTAGGGCTTCCCTGGTGGCACAGTGGTTGAGAGTCCGCCTGCCGATACAGGGGACACGGGTTCGTGCCCCAGTCTGGGAAGATCCCACATGCCGCGGAGTGGCTGGGCCCGTGAGCCATGGCCGCTGAGCCTGCTCGTCCGGAGCCTGTGCTCCACAACGGGAGAGGCCACAACAGTGAGAGGCCCGCATACCGCAAAAAGAAAAAAAGGACGATTTTAGAAAGACACAATTACATGCAATGTGATTACCAATAGAGATCAATTGTCCCAGCTTTGCAAGAAATCAAGTTCATTATTTTATAGTGAAATTTCATATGAAAAGCCAAGATGGTAAAACTATACATGCAAACATAATGGCAAATAAAAGTTAAAAGCAGAATAGACTGATGTAGAATTTCTTGAACGATACATCCCATTTCACGTAGGTTCTATTACCTCCCAGCTGTCTGGCTCCAAGAATTCCTTTTTTTCTGTAGCTTTCAAAAACTCTTGTAGAGTCACCAATCGGTCTTTGTTAGTATCAACCTGATTAAAAGAAAGTGTACATGTAAAATAAAATAACTCTTTCACATTATTTAGATACTAGAAATTCTTCTAATAGATGCTACTACATAAATATACAGCAATTAGGGCTAGCCTAACATCCAGAGAAACTGAGGGAAAAAATCAAAACAGGACACTCAACATTATCCTAGAATCAGAAAATAGATAACTTTTTCTTCTATATAATTCAAATTTGAAAATAACTGATACCCCCAAAGATCACCAAGTTTGAGTCTGCTGATATGACTGGGTAGACTAGTATTGTTTTCCTTACTCACCACACCTCCTTTCAAAGCCAAGTGCTTGGGCAAGAAAAACAATCTTTCCAGAAAGAAGACTGTTTTAGCCAAGAGTAAAGGAGTTTAAGTTAAAATGCTCTCAACAATGTTTTCCTAAAAACAAACAACTAACTAAATCAAAGCTAAAGTTGACAACCTTTCCAAACCCTGTTTAATGGCTTTTATAGACTATGGCAAATTCAGTTACAAAAGTGAACTCTATGATGGCCAAAGAAATTAATTTGTTACTTGGAAGCCAGCACTCAACAAAAATCCCAATTTACCATAAATAGCTCAAATAACAGGTAAAAATCACTGAAGCAAAACAGTGGGCTTGGGGAATTCCCTGGTGGTCCAGTGGTTAGGACTCTGTGCTTTCACTGCCAAGGGCCCTGGTTCGATCCCTGGTCAGGGAACTAAGATCCCAAAAGCTGATCCCACAAGCCACGTGGTGCAGCCAAAAACAAACAAACAAACAAAACAAAACAACAAAAAAGTGGGCTTAAGTTACCCTGCCTATGATAGCTATTTCAGAGTTTTCAGCTTAGTAATGTGAACAAGAAATAAATACTTGTTGTTATAAACCATTAAGGTATTGAGTTTTTTAATTTCTTAGCAAAAATGAATACAGCATTTACAATATCAAATAATGAACTACATTATTTTTTACTTCTAAAAGAATGCTTTACAGCATTCTTTTATATGCAGCAGCATCTTAATATTTTAAAATATTTTAAAGCAGTTACAAAATAATTTTATTTACACTAAGGGAACCTACTGACTGTTCTGGATCAAAAATGCAAAATCCAGTTAAATATTATATATATTTATTTTCCATTTTACAGTAAGATTTATTGCAAGAACTTGAAAACTCCACAGAAGTAACAGATAAACTTTTCAAACATACCTCATTCATTACATGTTCCCTCATTCTAAGCCTTTCTTCCTCCATTTCTACCATATCATCCTCTTCATTTTTGGGGTCATATACTTTCTCCAACTAAAAAGAAAAATTTAAAACCAACATAAAAGAAAGGAAGATAATAGAAGGAAAAAAGACAGAGCAAAACCACTGAATACTTAATGAACTCATTTACCTCTTTAGTAAATAGGGCTTCTAATTCTTGTTCATCTAGGAAGCCATCACTATTGACATCTAAAGTTTAAAAGTTACAAATGCAAAAACTGATTTTAATGCCTTAGAAAATTGATAGTTAAAATACAACTAATTACTAATGGTTTGCAAAAGTATTACTTAACACGAAGCATCAACATGCTACAGAAAAAGGTATCCTTCTTTCTTATGAAGCCTCAGATCAGTCCAACTGATAACAATTCACTACTTATTCATAATTCAACATTGTTATTTAGAAAAATATATATATTAACCAAAATATAAAGTGAAGCAATATGCTATAAGACTAAAAGTAAATTTTAATATTACAGCATAAAGTCCATTAGATATAACCTAGCTAGTCACAGAAATGCCTTCATTTTACAGAGAAACTTGTAATAAGTCATAAAATGACTCAAAAGTAAAAGCAAGTATAAAGACATAGCTACTGACCTAAAATATTTTATACTGCAGACCAGCAATAAAGACTACTATACTACCCTAGAGGAAAACTCTAAATGTTTACTATCAATAGGACTCGATTAGCAAACCTTGGCAGAAGTCAATTAAGAGTAAAGCATCTATAATTTTTCAAACAAAAGATATAAATATTAATATTGTATCAAATCTGTTACCATGTAATTTGAAAAATGTCTTGGGGTCAAAGTCATTAGGATCCAATCCATCAGTCTCTTCCCACACTTCTTTTAGTTGATCTTTGCTTCCCTGTGAATCAATTTAAAAAAAACCACTCAAGACAAACTATAATCTATGTATATAGGCTCAAAATAAAATATAAAATTGAAAAACTTTGCAGAATTAAGAATCAAGATTTTAAGTACTAATAACTTATAAAATTCTACTATCTGGCACAAAGAAGTATCTTCATCTAACTATGGTTTTACAAAGTCATAATCCTTACTGGATGATTAACTTTGGGATGACTTTCATGCTTTCTCTTCATTTCCTCAAATTTAGATTCTTCTTCTTTTCTCTTTTCTTCATTCAGTGTTTTTAAATATTCTCTCCTTTCATGTTCTTTCATCATTTCATATTTTTTAAATTCTTCATGTCGAGCTTTATCATAGTGTTCCAGATCACTTGTAGCCTATAATGCAATTTTTAAATTAAATAAGAAGATGTGCTTGAAAAATATAAATAAAGGCTTTCTTGCATATAGCATACTCTCTAACAGAAGGTAGCATAGGAGGGCCAAAACATATTTGACTTCTGTTTTAAATTTTACCCTTCTATTTTAGTCATTATCACTCTCAGAGATGTAGGCATTCAAAGAAACTAAAAGTTCAAAGCTAGTTTCAACTTTAGGAAGTTCCTTATAAGCAAGTAATATATAAATTTATTTTAAAAAGAAGAAAAAGGAAGGGACTGTATCAAATCTGTACAGTATAGAGAACTAGAACAGTTCCTAAGGACTTAACTAAATCTAGTAACACCCAGGCTAGAACATCTAATTTGCTAACTTCATACAGTACAACACGAGAGGTCTACAAATTACAATCTAAAATCCCTGAGGCAGGATGTGTTTAAGAATTTTCTAGATTTTAGAAAAGACATACGGCATATATGCCATATCATTTAACACCCCAGAAGAGTTTGTAATCAAACAGATTAGTACTTCCTTATCAAAATCTATAAATACACTAAGTAAGCTAAATAAAACCTATAAATAGCCTTACTATAATTTAAGCCAGGTTTCCATTTTTATAGTATTTTGGATTTTGGAATTGTTGGCAAGGGATTACAGACCTGTATGTCCACATTATTATCTATACTAATAAGGGTTAAGCTATCTCCCTTTAAAGATATTCTAGAGAGTATGTAAAAGTTATACTACCACTTCATGGAATTTACTTGTCAAATTACAAAACCTCAAAGGCACAACAAAGACAACACATTTTGAAATGAGTCTCACCGCTTTGATTAGCATATCTAAATCTGTAGATTCAAACTTCTCAGGATTCAGGTGATTTAGATGATCAAATTGTTTTAGAAGAGCATGGTGGTCTATGCCTGTATCTGAAAGAAAATGAGAAAACTGTAAACAATAAATTATTAGAAGCTAGAAACATTAATATAAATAATACATAAGAATAAGCATTCATATTAATTCCTATAGGATTTTATAAGAAAATTCAAAGTTTTAGATTTAAAAGTTCGTATTTTCTTTTAGAGTATTGTACATATTGTTATTCTAGTCAAAGGTAATGCCCTTGAATCTAGAATGGAATACAATTTAATGTGTACATTTTAATGTTATTTCAAGAAAGACTAGTTAGCTATCTTTTACAGTATAATTTACAGTAAAAACTTTTTCATTATTGTAAAAGTACCAAATTTCCTACTTTTAATTAAACTCTAATATACTACCCTCACCAAAGGTCTAAGAAGAATTTCTTTCTTTTTTTTTTGGTTTTTTTTTGCTGTATGTGGGCCTCTCACTGTTGTGGCCTCTCCCGTTGCGGAGCACAGGCTCCGGACGCGCAGGCCCAGCGGCCATGGCTCACGGGCCCAGCCGCTCCACGGCACGCGGGATCTCCCCGGACCGGGGCATGAACCCGTGTCCCCCGCATCGGCAGGCAGACTCTCAACCACTGCGCCACCAGGGAAGCCCTCTTTTTTTTTTTTATAAGAATTTTTTTTTCTTTTGGCTGCACCGGGTCTTAATTGCAGCATGTGGGATCTTTTATTTGCAGCATGTGGACTTCTTAGTTGCGGCATGTGGATGCTTACTTGCAGCATGTGGGCTTCTTAGTTGTGGCATGCGGACTACTTAGTTGAGGCATGCGGACTTCTTAGCTGCGGCATGCATGCAGGATCTAGTTTCCCGACCAGGGATCGAACCCGGGCCCCCTGCATTGGGAGCACAGAGTCTTACCCACTGGACCACCAGGGAAGCCCTAAAAAGAATTTCTAAAAAGAATTGCTCTAAAATTTATATGAAGGAACTATTTTTATGCTGCTCCAATTAATCCTTTACGGAACAATAAAAATCTAATTCAGTAAATTCAATTATGACTTTTTTTTTGGCTGCACAGTACAACATATGGGATCTTAGTTCCTCCACCAGGGATCGAACCCTCGCCCCCTACACTGGAAGCACAGAGTCTTAACCACTGGACCGCCAGGGAAGTCCCTGATTATGACTGATTTTTAAAGAAACATCAACAGTTTTCTTTGTAAAGAACTTAAAAAAAAAAAAAGCTATAGTGTATTGTAGTTGAATGAGTGAAGCAATTCTGGACGATTTCAGTTGTATTATAGAACTGAGCAAAATATGTATATGTGTTGATTTGTTAGAAGTCAGGGTTCTCACTTAGGAAAAAAGAACATACAAACATGAAAATGATGGAAGGCAGGTAAGAAACTTGGGGAAAGGGATGGGAATTAGTGCTAACTGTGTGAACTTATTATTTCTAAACATACATATATAATGTGTACACATATATGCATGTGTATGAATATATATTTATATATGTGTGTGTACATGCATATGTGTATGGACATGCATGTATTTCCTATCTCTGTCCTATGGAAGTGTCAAGAAGAAAATATATCCCAGGAGTACTGAGCACACCTACTGCCATCTCTTGGTCTGCAACATCATTTCGCACTAAAATTAAGAACCAGGAATCCTCAGAGAAATGGCTAATTCCAGGGCTAGGGCAGGGTATAAAGTACAAGATGAGCCTGGAACATATTGTTATGCCAGAAAGTAAGAAACAGCTAAATTTAGTTCAACTAAGCTTTCACTGAATTCTCAGTATGGCCCTGTACTAGAAGTTTTACTTATGAAGAAAAGATCTGTTACAAAACCTAGCCCTAAAGGATACGACCCATCACTGAAATACATGAAAAGACACTTAGCCTCACTCAAAATAAGAGAAATACATATTAAACCTGCACAATTATACCATCTAACAGAGTGGCAAAACTCCTAAAGTTTGATGATACTTATAATTAGCAAGGCTGTGAGAAATTATTGCTGGTGGGAATGGGTATTGTTCACCCTCTGTGGAGGTGGCAGTATCTACCAAAATTACAAATACATATATCCTTTGGTTTAACAGTTTCATTGTGGGGAACTTATCCTACAGATAATCTTACATGGATACATAGTGGTATGTGTACATGAGTGTTCACTAGAAATAACCCAAATATCTATCAACAGGGGTCTGGTAAATAAATTATGGTATACCTATATAATGGAAATCTGCGCAGTTGCTAAAAAAAATGATGGTCTCTATGTACTAATACAGAAAGATCTCCAAAATATATTAGTAAAGGAAAAATACAAGCTACAAACGTGTATTGCATGTATCTTTTGTATAAAAGAGAGGAAAAATAAGAACTTTTATTTGTATTTGTTTATATGTGAGTAAAGAAACTCAGGAAGGATGGTATTGGGGCAGTGGGAACTGATAAAAGTACAAAAATGTCATGGAACTTTTTGCTATATACTTTCTTACCCTTTTTTTTTTTCTTTTTTTTGCGGTACGCGGGCCTCTCACTGTTGTGGCCTCTCCCATTGCGGAGCGCAGGGTCCGGACTCGCAGGCTCAGCGGCCATGGCTCACGGGCCCAGCCGCTCTACGGCACGTGGGATCTTCCAGGACTGGGGCACAAACCGGTGTCCCCTGCATCGGCAGGTGGACTCTCAACCACTGTGCCACCAGGGAAACCCCTTACACTTCGTTTTTTTAAACCATGTGAATGTATTGCCTACTTTAAAAATTACACACACACCCCGCAAAATTAAGACGCTTTAAGCCCTCCTTCAAATTATCAGAAATTTTAATTCATAAATTTTGAATCAATGAGAAAATACTCATAACTTTTCTAAGCATATAAAACAGTTTACTTTAGATAATGAAATTCAGCCGCTGTCTTGGAATAAAGAAAATGTTGCCAAGATTAAGGGGATGGAAGTTGTCTAAGGGCAAAGAAATCTCAAACCACCTTAGGCCTGGCTTCAAGGATGGAATTACCTTGTGTGTCTGACCAGCTGAAGTAGGATGGTATGAGTTAATTTACCTCTCATTGATATCCTTAGTTTCAGGATAAAGGGTATTTGGTACTTGTTTTCTAAGTCTATTCACCAGCAGAGAGTTTACTGCTCTACACAATTTCTCCAATATGATCCATTGACCAGAGGTACATGTTTAAAATGCAGGAACTTCCCTGGTGGTCCACTGGGTAAGACTCTGTGCTCCCAATGCAGGGGCCCAGGTTTGATTCCCGGTCGGGGAACTAGATCCTGCATGTATGCTACAACTAAGAGTTTGCATGCAGCAACTAAGAAGCCTGCATGCCACAACTAAGACCCGGCACAGCCAAAATAAAAATAAATAAATAATAAATAACTATTTTAAAAAGATAAAATGCAGATTACTCATCCCTAGAATCAGAGTATCTGGAGGTGAGATCCAGTAATCTGCATTTTTAACTAGCTCCCTAAGGTGATTTTTATGCAATCTGAAGTTTAAGAACTGCTTTCCACCCTTAGAAAGTATTCAGATATTTATTGATGACAATGAACCACCCAGATAACCAACCTATGGGGGCACGTTACAAGGACACAGGAGCCAGCCTGAAGGGTCTCCCACTTGCCAAAGCTGGCCCTTGGATTTTGATTCATAATTAGAAAGGCCATTCCAAGACAATAAAGGAATTCACTCATGCTGTCAACTGTTGCTTTTATGGTTTTATTTTCTACACTTAAATCTTTGATTTATATAAGCACTTATTCTGATGTATATGAGATATAAATCTAACTACCTTTTTCCAAATGGCTATCCAACTCTATTAAGACTACTTATTTTTTTTAAAATCTTTATCTCACTAAAAATGAGATACCACCTTTAATTCAAACTAATTCCATATGTATTTAATTTTATTTCTGGAATTTCTATTTTGTTCCACTGGTCTTTCTACTTACATGACAAAACCATAGAGTTCTAATGTCTGAGGCTTAGTGATATATTTTAATATCTAATATATCTAGTCCTTCTTCTTTGTTCTTCTTCAGAGGCACATCGCTTTTCTTGCTCATTTCCCTTCTCATATGAACTTTAAAATTAACTTGGCTAGTGCCAGGGGAAAAAAGTACATCTTTTTATTTGGATCATGTTAAATTTGTAAATTAACCTAAGAACTGACATGTTCATAATGTTGAGTCTTTGTATCAAAAAGATGTTATGTCTTCCCCTTTTTTCAAATCTACTTTCGTGTTCTTCAGGAGCACTTTAAAGTTTTTATCTGAAAGTTTTGCACATTTCTTAATAGGTTTATTCTGGGTGTTTTATCTTTGTTGGTATCATAAATGGGGTCTTTTCTTCCATTATATCTCCTAACTGGCTGTTGTTTGTACATATGAAAAACACTGATTTCTGTATATTGTTTACCTTGATGAATTTTACTTTTGTATATACTAAGTTTTTCAGACAAGTTCTTTGGGTTTTCCAAGTGAATAATTATATTACCTGCAAATAGAGATGGTTTTATCCCCTACTTTCCGATTATTTTACCTCCAATTTTTTCATTTGTATAATTGCTTTGGCTAGTACCTCCAAAACAATATTAATTAGTAGTGGTGACCGTGAGCATCATTGTTTTGTTTCTGATTTTAGTGAGAAAATATATTTGTGTTTCCCCAATGTGTAGCTGAGTTGGACATATCTGATCATGTTACAGAAGTATCTATTGATTACTATTTTATTACTTTTTTAAAATTACGAAGGGGTGTTAATTTTTGTCAAATGCCTTCTCTGAATATATGGAGATGATCATATGAACAATGAGATTACTTTCTTTAAGATATCTTCACATTTCAAAAACTCTGCTTCATAGCTATTTAATCTTCTCATAGTCTAAAATTAAAAGAATATAGAAAGATGAATAGGCAGAGCACAGAGGATTTTTAAGGCAGTGAAACTACTCTGTATGATACTATAACAGTTGATACATGTCATTATAAATTTGCCTAAACCCATAGAATGTACAACACCAAGAGTGAACTCTAATATAAACTATGGATTTGGGGTAATTATGATGTGTCAGTGTAGGTTCATCAATTGTAACAAATGTACCACACTGTTGGGAGATGTTGGTATTGGGGGAGGCTATGAACGTTTGGGGACAGGGGTGTATGGGAAATCTCTGTACCTTACCCTCAATCTTTTTTTTTTTTTTTTTTTTTGCGGTATGCGGGCCTCTCACTGTTGCGGCCTCTCCCATTGAGGAGCACAGACTCCGGATGCGCAGGCTCAGCAGCCATGGCTCACGGGCCCAGCCGCTCCGCGGCATGTGGGATCTTCCCAAACCGGGGCACGAACCCATGTCCCCTGCATCGGCAGGCAGACTCTCAACCACTGTGCCACCAGGGAAGCCCTAAACACGTGTCCTTTTTTTTTTGTTTTTTGCGTTTACCCTCAATCTTGCTGTGAACCTTATATTGCACTAAAAAAATTGTCTTAATTTTAAAAAAATACAAATTTCAAAGGTTTATTCTGATTCATTATTTGTCCTTTGACTTTACAATTTCTCTTGTCACACCAAAAATTTCTTTCTTCTTATATCTATTCATATGATAATTTACAGCATTAGATTTCCTAAAATTAAGTTAATCTTGCATTCCTGAAATAAATCCACTTGCTATGATAGAATATTCTTTTAACGTCCAATAATTTTGGCTTTGGCATCAACACATAATAAGAGTGTGGAAGTTTCCTTCTTAATCTATGCTCTGGAATACTTTAAATAGCACTGACAATCTGATCTTTAATGGTTTGGTGGAATTCCCTTTGGCACTATCTGAACCTGGTGTTTCTGTGGAGCTAGCTCTGACGATTGTTCTATTTCATCTATGGAAATTGTTCTAATTAGATTTTTCTCTCTCTACTTTCTTTTGGTTTGCTTTGATTTTATTTTTCCTCTTTTAAATCAGTGGCTTAATTCATTATTCTTCATTCTTCCTTTTTACTGATATAATTATTTAAGGCTAATCATTTTGATTTTTGAATGACATGAATATATAACCTATTCAAAAAATTAAATTTTAAAAATTAAGAGAAGGTGGGACTTCCCTGGTGGTCCAATGGGTAAGACTCCATGCTCCCAATGCAGGGGGCCTGAGTTTGATCCCTGGTCAGGGAACTAGATCCCACATACATGCCGCAACTAAGAAGTCCGCATGTCGCAATGAAGATCCCGAGTGCCGCAACTAAGACCTGGTGCAGCCTAAATACATAAATAAATAATAAATAAATAAATTTAAAAAAAAATAAGAGAAGCCAAATCAATACTAACATTAAATGTTGACTATAGGAACATGGTCTGTAAACTGACCTTAACAACCAAATCTTGGAATTTTCCTGCCTTTTCTTTAGCACTTACCTTGAAGGGAATCCAATTTAGCTTTAATCAGCATTCTTAACCTTGCCACTTCTTGCCTTTTCAGTTCATCAAGTTTTGTCCTCACATGGTGACTTACTAAATCCAGTTCTTTGCTTAGCCTCCCACTCTGTTAACAAAAATAATAAATTAATTTTATCTATTCCATTGCATTTTTAGATAAGACACAATATATTAAAAATAGGGTTATAATAAAGTAGTGATACTTTTGACTATTTTAGATAAATCTGACATTACAAACAGCATTTCTTTCAGAAGATATTCAGTTTGTAACTCTAAAATCAAGATGTCTAAAAACCATATAATTTAGAAAAGCATAATTAAAGCACAAAGAAGAAACTCAAAAAGTAACTTAAATTGCAAAATGGTGCAGCCACTTTGGAAAACAATTTTGGCAGTTCCTCAAAAAGTTAAACCCACAGTTACCATATCACCCTGCAATTCCATTCCTAGGTATATACCTAAAGCGTTGAAACATATATTCACATAAAGTCTTTTTTTAAATATTTATTTATTTATTTATATTTTATTTTTGGCTGCATTGGGTCTTCGTTGCTGCACTCGGGCTTTCTCTAGTTGCAGTGAGCGGGGGTTACTCTTTGTTGCAGTGTGCAAGCTTCTCACTGCGGTGGCTTTTCTTGTTGTGGAGCACGGGCTCTAGGTGCGTGGGCTTCAGTAGTTGTGGCACCCAGGCTCAGTAGTTGTGGCTCACTGGCTCCAGAGCACAGACTCAGTAGTTGTGGCACACAGGCTTAGGTGCTCCGCAGCATGTGGGATCTTCCCGGACCAGGGCTCGAACCCATGTCCCCTGCATTAGCAGGAGAATTCTTAACAACTGCGCCACCAGGGAAGTTCTCACATAAAGTCTTAAATATGAATATTCATAGCAGCATTATTCATACGAGCCAAAAAAGTAGACATAACCCAAATGTCCATCAACTGATGAATTCATAAAATATGGAATATCCATACAGTGGAATATTATTCAGCCATTAAAAGGAATGAATACACCAATACATGCTACAACATGATGAACATTGAAAACATTATGCTAAGTCAAAGAAGCCAGGCACAAAAGGCCAAATTTTGTATGATTCCATTTATATGAAATGTCTAGAATAGGCAAATGCACAGATAATGAAAGTAGATTAATGGTTGCCAGGGGCTGAGGAGAGAAAGGAAAGGGGGAGTGATTGCTTAATGGGTACAGGGTTCCTTCTGGGGGGAAATAAAATTGTTCTAAAATTAGATAGTGGTGATGGTTACATGACTCTGTACATATAATAAAACCACTGAATTGTATACATTAAAGGGGCAAGTTTTATGGTATGTGAATTATATTTCAATAGTTTTTTTTTTAAGTAATGTGGCCTCCTTAAGCTTTAGTCATTCCATATATAAACAACTTTTCAAAATTCATCTTTTTTAGGTTGTCTCCTTTGATTACATTTTTTCATAGATGAGTAATTCTATAAATGTTCCAAAATTTAAGAGACAAAATAGCTAGTGGTTTACCTTCTCTTGTTTAAAAATGCATTTTCAATCAGAAACTGCAAGTCTAACTAGCAAGCAGGCACACAGACCCTTCAGGACTGAGTCAAGGGGGAGGAAGGGAAGGAAAAGAAACGCCTCAAGCAAGACCAAGAAAGATTGTTCAGAGAGGGAGGAGAGCTAAGAGAATATGCTGTTACAGAAGCAAAAAGAGTAGTACATTTCAAGGAGAGAATGGTCATTATTATTAGATAAAACAATAGTTCTCAAGTGTGGTCCCAAAGTGGACACATCAGCATCACCTGGGAACTTTAGATATGGAGGCCCTAGACTTACTGAATCAGAAAGTCAGGAGGTGGGGCCCAGAAATCTGTTTTAACAATTTAAAATCTGAGAACCACTGAGATAAAATAAAGGAGTCCAGTAAGAAGAGGAATAAAAGGTGCTCACTAGATCTGGCAATTAAGAAATCACTGACAGGTACTTCCCTAGTGGTCCAGTGGTTAAGACTCCATGCTCCCAGTGCGTGGGACCTGGGTTTGATCCCTGGTCAGGAAACTAGGTCCCGCATGCTGCAACTAAAGATCCCGCATGTCGCAAATAAGACCCGGTGCAGTCAAATAAATAAATAAATAAATATATTTTTTAATTAAAAAAAAAAATAAGGAAGTCAACTGATATCCTTCACAAAAGTACATTCAGGGAAGTGGTGTGGGTGAAGCCATAATCTTCCCAGTTAGCAATGTTTGGTAAGTGAAGAAACATAGTATGATTCTCCTTTCAAAATGCTTAGCTGACAACAAAGGACAACTTCTAACTTTTTTTTTTCCAGTTTTTCCTGAGACAGGAGGCTTTGCTCAGCTGTTTGTAATGATTCTGTCGGCTTGATTTTTATTGTCTATTTTTACTCAATTTCTTTTTCATTAAACAACTGTTTAACTTACTTCATTTTGTCTCCCCCCATGCAACCCTATAGGGAATAGGAATTGACTGTGAAAGGAAGACAGTTATAAAAGTATTCTCCTATACCGAAGAAGGCAAGCTTGTTGTTTTCTTTTCCCTGATTATCTCTATGTAGTAACTCCCATTACCCACACTGCCTGTTAGCCCCCAAATAATGCTCTTAGTCCTAACTGAAGTAAATAAGAGACATTGAAAGTTCTACATTAAATATCATTCATCCCAGGAAATTAGTTCCACAGCTCAAATGAATTTTTCAAGGAAACACGAGATTATTCTCAAAACAATTCATGGGACTGTAGATATCATGCTAAGTGAAATAAGTCAGAGAAAGACAAATACCGCATGACATATGTGGAATCTAAAAAAACAGAACAAACAAACCAACTAAACCAAACAAAAAACAGATTCATAGATACAGAGAACAAATTGGTGGTTGCCAGAGTGGAGGGAGGTTGGGGGTGGAGTGAAATGGGTGAAGGGGATCAAGAGGTACAAACTTCCAGGTATAAAATAAATAAGTCATGGGGATGTAATGTACAGCATGAGGTCAATAATACTGTATTAACTTTGTATGGTGACAGATGGTTACTAGACTTATTGTGGTGATCATTTCACAATGTATACAAAAGTCAAATCACGATGTTGTGCATATGAAACTAATATAATACTGTATATCAAATATACTTCAATTAAAAAAAGATAATTCAGGGCTTCCCTGGTGGCGCAGTGGTTGAGAGTCCGCCTGCTGATGCAGGGGACACGGGTTCGTGTCCTGGTCCAGGAAGATCCCACATGCCGCGGAGTGGCTAGGCCCGTGAGCCATGGCCGCTGAGGCTGCGCGTCCGGAGCCTGTGCTCCGCAATGGGAGAGGCCACAGCTGTGAGAGGCCCACGTACCACCAAAAAAAAAAAAAAAAAAAAAGATAATTCAAAAAAAATAATAAAATAAAATAAAGATAATTCAAGGGAATTATTGGCATAAGGCTGTTACCATTCTCCCAGAAAAATTCACAGCCTCCAAGAGGACAGCTGTGAACTAAAAGCCACACACAGGGATTTCCCTGGTGGTGCAGTGGTTAAGAATCCACCTGCCAATGCAGGGGACATGGGTTTGAGCCCTGGTCTGGGAAGATCCCACATGCCACGGAGCAACTAAGGCTGTGCGCCACAGCTACTGAGCCTGTGCTCTAGAGCCCGTGAGCCATAACTATTGAGCTTGAGTGCCACAACTACTGAAGCCCGAGCGCCTAGAGCCCATGCTCTGCAGCAAGAGAAGCCACCACAATGTAAAGCCCACACATCTCAAAGAAGAGCAGCCCCCACTCACGGCAACTAGAGAAAGCCCATGTGCAGCAATGAAGACCCAACACAGCCAAAAATAAATAATAAATAAATAAATTTATTTTTTAAAAAAATAATAAAATAAAATAAATAAAAGCCACACACAGGTTCTGATAGTGGCCACAACCTAATGTGGGTCAGACTTTCACAGGGGCCCAGACCAGGGACAGAGACTAAAATAAGGATGTTTGATTCAGAAATTTTCCTTCAAACAAAGTTCCAGGTAAGATAACTTTTTACAAAAGTTAAAAACAGATAAACAAAAATAACATAAGCAAACCAATAAAACTATCTTGAGAGTTATAACTGAAAGTTTAAAATTAAATCATTGGAATTTTTTTTTTACTGCTGACTCTAAGATAAACCCAACTAAGTGGATTCATTACCCTTCAAGGGTGGGCTTTAAAAGAATCTCTCACGTCAGATCTTGGTTTTTACAACCTTCTTTCTTTATTGTGAATACTAAGGAGATGTCTAGGGCTAGGATAATGTCAAATAAATAGGGTTCTTAGGACAGAGACAAATAATTAAACCTCCCCTATTGAGATAAGATATGGCCCGTTACGTCTTCTATTAATCTGGACCTGATTAAAACACCAGAACTAAACCTGTGCTAAACCTTTGAATAGCTTCCTGCTGTCCTCACATCATGATTCAAGCCCCTTACCATGATGTACAAGGCCCTCTGTCATCTAGCCCATGACTCTTTCCAACCTCATCTTTTGGCCAGTCATGGCCTCCACTTTCCAGGCCAGGTTCCAGCAACAGTTACTCCTTCCAGATTCCTATATATTCCTGTCTCTGTTCCCTTGTATCTTGGCCTAGCATGTCTCCCAGTCTTTCTCCTTTTCTCAGCCGCATATTTAAGCACAGGCATAATCTCTACCAGGAAGAAAGACTTCCCACCTTCCCCCACTGCTTCCTACTGAATTAGGTGTCCATCCTCTGTATCTCCAAAATGTATTATACACTCAGCGTATATTTATCTTAGTAATCTTTTTCTGGATATTAGTCTCCCTTGAGGGTTCTTTAAGGGCTAAGAATGAGTCTTTGTTTTTTGTTTGTTTGTTTTAATTATTTATTTTTTTATTTTTGGTTGCGTTGGCTCTTCATTGCTATGTGCGGGCTTTCTCTAGGTGCAGCAAGCGGGGGCTACTCTTCCTTGCAGTGCACAGGCTTCTCATTGCAGTGACTTCTCTTGCTGCGGAGGACGGGCTCTAGGTGCGTGGGCTTCAGTAGTTGTGGCATGCGGGCTCAGTAGTTGTGGCTCACGGGCTCTCGAGCACAGGCTCAGTAGTTGTGGCAAATGGGCTTAGTTGCTCCGTGGCATGTAGGATCTTCCCAGACCAGGGCTCGAAACTGTGTCCCCTGCACTGGCAGGTGGATTCTTAACCACTGTGCCACCAGGGAAGTCCCGAGTCTTATCTTTGTAATCCCAATACTTAGCTCAGTGTCTGGCATGCTCAAGTGTTTGTTAAATAATTATTTAATTACATTTACCTTTATTTCCTCTATGTCTGCTTTCTGGAGCTTTTCTCTGAAATGATTATCTGTTTCCAGCACATCAATCACTTGCTTGAGGTATTCATCATAATAAAGTCCAGTATCCTTCAAATTAAGAAACAAACAGTAACTCTTCTGAAAGTTTTTCCTTTCCTGTATCTAAAGATTTCAATCCTAAAAAAACAAACAAACAAAATAAAAAACGTCTAGCAAAATGGCATTGAGACATACCTACTTTGATAGTTTGGGCAGCCAAAGTTAAAAGCTGTATTTCTCAAATGAAGAGAGTTGTATCAGAACCAATGTCATGTTTTACTCTTACATAAAGGTAGATTTTCTACATGGCTTAGACAGTGAATACTTAACCAATATACTAATTGGTTTTACCCCCTTGTCACCTGTCTCTCCTCATTGTTATCTGTCTCTTCTCTGAATATAGTACGTTTTCTTGGTTGGTTATCTCTACATTGGAAATATATTATGATTAATTCTTCTATACACTAATATACTAATTAGATATACATATCTAATATAACTACATTAAAAAAACTTTGTCTGATATTAAAGAACATATGCTTATCCAATACTCTTTTTACTGCTATTTCAGAAATAGTTCCTAAATGTCCAATTTTATAAGTAATAAATTCTTAGCAATATTTTAGTTAAAATTCTTCCCACAAGGTTATCTTTAGCATTCACTTACTGGTGGTTCTATCTTTGCACTGTCCACAGGTTGAGCATTTTCTACTTTTGTCTTGTCTATGTCTATAGGCACAGCTTCAAGAGCAGTAAGTATACATGTAACCAAGAGAAAACAGTATTGTAGTAGGATGGTCCTCCACATCATCTGAAATAAAGGTACAATTATATTAAGGTTCTGAAAAGACGTTTTCAAACTATATATACATGCATTCCCAATGCCACATTAATAATATATTTAATTTCAGGAAGTTTAATTCAACAAAAGAATTCTAGGAAAGGGGTTAAAAATAGATTATAACATCAAAAATAATGCTTAAAATAGATCACTAAAGAAAATCAGGAAAGAAATGCTTTTCAGCTAAAATTGAAATGACAAGTAAACAAAATTTTAAAGTTTAAACTGCTATATAATATAAGAAAACATTTGGTTAATTATAAAAGCTTCAGATAAAGACAGTAATGAGGGACTCAATTTTTTTTAAAATAAATAGTCCAAGTTTAAGAAAGGGAGAAGGGGGACTTCCCTGGTGGCACAGTGGTTAAGACTACATGCTCCCAATGCAGGGGGCCCGGGTTTGATCCCTGGTCAAGGAACTAGATCCCACATGCATGCCGCAACTAAAAGTTCACATGCTGCAACTAAGGAGTCCACATGCTGCAACTAAGGAGCTGGCGAGCTGCAACTAGGAGCCCGCCAGCCGCAACTAAGACCTGGCACAACCAAATAAATAAATAGTTTTTTTAAAAAAGAGAGAGAAGGGAAAACTATTTATTTTTTTCTCTATTAAAATACTAAAGAGCCAAAATTATTTCTGGATATAATATTTAAATTAGCTTCAATCGAATTTTGAAAATAAGTTGCTCTATGAACATAAATTGATTAAAAGAGACAAATAACTGGCTACAAGTATTCTCTTAACTTTCCTAGACATTATTTTACCATAGCCAATAGTCTTATGTTAAAATTCTGTTTGGCCAATAATTTTTCAGATAAATAGGTCAATAAAATATCAAGCAGGGTGTAACAGCATTGAAGCAAAAGAGGAACAAATACTGCTGGTCCCGCAATATTATTCAAACCTTGCTCATTCAGCTTCTACTTCATAAGGATCTTTGTAGCTCCAGAGGATCTACTACAAGAATTAGAATGAATAAAAAGCTCATACTTAATTGATTTTATATAGAGAGAGTGATATTAGGATCCAAGTCAAAAATAATGGTCTGACCATCAATCTGGAATATGCATTATTAATTTAGAGACTCCCAAACTTAGCTGGCCATGGACTTTTTTTTTTTAAGTAACATGTTTTTATCTACAGAACACAATTTGGAAGAGTACATTGCCTCATTTTCATCACAACCCTACGTAATACATAGAACAGTGACTCATTTTATGGATGAAGAAATTTTTAATGGAAACAAATCACTCATAGAGCATTGTCTTGCATTAACAAAATCACTAGAATCCACATTTTAGTGTTATTTCTAGTATATCAAATTTTTTAGCATCTTTATTGAGATATAATTCACATGCCATAAAATTCACCCATTTAAGGTACAGGATTTGACTATTCTATAAAGATGCTACTCAAAGTTTAGTTCTCAAACCTGAAGGATAAAATCATCTGGGAGCTTGTCAGAAATGCAAATTCTCAGCCTGCAGCCAAGACCTCTGAAATCAGAATCTCTGGGGTGGGGACCCAGAATCTGTTTTAACAAACAATCCAGGTGATCCACCTATATACGTACGCTCAAGGCCAAGATTCACTCTTCTCTAGGACACTAGTTCAACATGATTGCCGTGAATAAATGGTTTTTATAATGAAATGTTTGGGAGATACTGGCTCAATGAAGCTAAATAAGTTTCCACCTTCATAAGACTTTCAGAACTTCAGATCGGCTACTCTGCATTATGAATCTCTAATAGAAGGATGGTTTGTTTCTCCACAGAATCTTTTCCTAACCATGAATTACCTCCTCTTCCCACAATTATTTTTTATGACAACAAAGTTTACTTCTCATTCATGCTTCATGCTCACTGTAGGTACATGTTTTATTTTTGCTCTTTTGAGACACAATTTACATGCTATAAAACTTACCCTTTTCAATTGTACAATTCAGTGGTTTTTAGTATATTCACAAGGCTGTGCAATTATCACCATTATCCAATTTTAGAACATTTTCATCACTCTAAAAAGAAACCCCATACCCATTAGTAGTCACTCCCCACTCCCCCTATTCTCTCAGTCTCTGGCAACCATTAATCTACTTTCAGTCTATATAGATTTGCCTATTCTGGACATTTCATCTAAAACATGTGGCCTTTTGTATCCGGCTTTTTTCATTTAGCATTGTTTTCAAGGTATAACCATGTTGTAACACGAATCAGCACCGCATTCTTTTTTTTTGGCTGCATTGGGTCTCGTTGCTGCGCGCAGGCTTTCTCTAGTTGCGGGGAGCGAGGGCTACTCTTCATTGGGGTGTGCAGGCTTCTCATTGCAGTGGCTTCTCTTGTTGCAGAGCACAGGCTCTAGGCGCACGGGCTTCAGTAATTGTAGCATGCAGGCTCAGTAGTTGCGGCATGCGGGCCCTAGGGTGTGCAAGCTTCAGTAGTTGTGGCGCATGAGCTCAGTAGTTGTGGCTCGCGGGCTCTAGAGCGTGGGCTCAGTAGTTGTGGCACACGGGCTTAGTTGCTTTGAGGCATGTGGGACCTTCCTGGACCAGGGATCGAACCCGTGTCCCTGCATTGGCAGGCAGATTCTTAATCGCTGTGCCACCAGGGAAGTCCCAGCACTTCATTCTTTTTTACAGCTGAATAGATTTGCCATTGTATGGATATTCCACATTTTGTTTATCAATTCATCAGTTGATGGACATTTGGGTTATTTCTACTTTTTTGGCTAGTATGAATAATGCTACTATGAACATTTGTGTTCAGGTTATTGTGTTAGCATATTTTGAATTCTTTAGGTTGTATACCTAGGAGTAGAATTGCTAGGTCAATTCCATAACTCCATGTTTAATTTTTTGAGGAACTGCCAAACTGTTTTCCATAGCAGCTGCACCTTTTTCCACTACCACCAGCAATATAAGAGGATTCTAATTTTTCCACATACTAACCAACACGTGCTATTGTCTATCTTTTTTATTATAGCCACCCTACTGGGTGTGAAGCGGTATCTCACTGTGATTTTGATTTGCATTTCACTGGCTAATGATGTTGAGCATCTTTTCAAGTATTTATTAGCTATACCTTTTACCTTTAAAAAAATTAATTTAAAAATATTAAGTTAGTTGTTTTTTTAAAAACTCTGAATTGAAAGTTTTGTTTACCTTTGCAAGTCCCATATGCCACTGTAAACAGGCTGACCAAATGACCATTAAACAACGTAAAAGTTTTAAGTGTAATCATGGTTGAAAGGCCCAAGTTATGACTTAACTGCTCAAGTCAATTTTGATGTCTTCTACACACACTTCTGGAGCTTAATTAAGCTCCAGCCCCTAACATGGTACCTGTACAGTTAGAAAATGAATAATTGCTAAAATGGTTTGAATAGTCTCTCTATAATAATGTACACAGAGAAAGTCAGCTCAGGGATATACCTCCATAACTTCATTTTGCAGACCCCATCAGGAACTGTGATTATCCCTTGATGTGTTCAATCCAGAGTTCAAAAGAATCTTTCAGGACTTCCCTGGTGGTGCAGTGGTTAAGAATCCGCCTGCCAATGCAGGGGACACAGGTTCAATCCCTGATCTGGGAAGATGCCACATGCCACGGAGCAGCTGAGCCTGTGCACCACAACTACTGAGCCTGTGCTCTAGAGCCCGCGGGACACAACTACTGAGCCTGTGTGCCGCAACTACTGAAGCCAGCATGCCTAGAGCAACAAGAGAAGCCACCACAATGAGAAGGCTGCACACCACTACGAAGAGTAGCCCCTGCTCGCTGCCACTAGAGAAAGCCCTTGTGCAGCAATGAAGACACAACACAGCCAAAAAAAAATAAAATTAAAAAAAAATACATTAAAAGAATCTTTCATACAGACCTCTCCCCTCCACCTGTGTCATCTCCGATGTCCCTTAGGCTCTCCTTTTCCCACAATACAACACACGTACACATTAATTAATAAGCAGTTCTGTCTTAGCAATTGGCAGCTATGTCACATACCTTGAAACATGCTCTTTTTTTTATAGTGTCCACCTTTACTTCAATACACAATAGAAGCTGAGAGTAATAAAAATAAACTATAGATAAATCCAATCTTGGAAGTGGAATCTCTTTACCAATTTGTCACTTCTGCTCTCTCACTCTTCTTTCAAGTCTACCATAAATACAAAGAGAGTCAAGCAAGAATGTGTTTGTATATATGAATGTGTCTATGTGTCTGTGTCCTGACAGCATCTCAAAGTGACAGAAAGTCTCTGGGCATCTACTCTAAAACACTGACTGAATTTATGGTTCATAAACATTTCACTGGGTCCCAGGCTTATTATAAATAACAATAGAAACCATCTATTGAGTGTCTACTATGTAGCAAGCAGTATGCCAAACTTTTTTTATTATATTAACTAATCTATTTCTTATAATGGCCCTGTGAAATAAATATTATTATTCCCATTTTACAGTACAGGAATTTGAAACATATCAGTTAAAAAACTTGATCTGGGTCACACAGCAGTAAATCGTAGATCCAGAGTTTGGACCTGGGAGTGACTGACTTCAAAGAGTATGTCTGCTTTTAAGCACTGGTTCTCAAAGTGTGGTCCCTGAACGAGCAGCATCTGCACCACCTGGGAATTTGTTAGAAATGCAAATTATCAGGGCTTACTCCAGATCTTCTAAATCAAAGAATCTTTGAGGAGGGTGAGGAAGAGAAGGGGGGGGGGCAAAATCTGTTTTAACAAGCCCTATAGGTGATTCGGAGGCATGCTAACATTTGAGGACATACTGCCTCTCCTTAGCTCTATTATTCACAAACCTCTTCTACTATGAGAGACAAAGAGAATGTGTATCTGAAAAGTAAATTTGGATCCTCAAGGAAATGAAAGTCAGGTGTTACATCTAAGAAGGGTAAGGCAAAACTAAATTTAGGTCTATATTCTAATTCCAGCTGTACCATTCACTCGCTATGTGATCATAGGTCAGTCAGTTAACTTTCCCTGCTTCCTCATTTTTTTAAATAATGAATTTTTTTAAAGAGACTTTAACTAGACTTCAGTATTCTTTAAGCTCTTAGATTCTATTATCAGCTTATTCTTTTGAATAATGTGTAGATCTTTTCTGTTACATTATCAGAAATACTACTAAAATTGTTTGTACTCACACCAATTGTAAGAAATTAAATTATATGATTTATAAATGTCTTTAAACCAAACATTGCTTATTCAGCCAGCTGAAAATTACCTTGGTAGATCAAATAGAAGATCTGGGTGCTGGGATACAAAGAATACAAAAATCAACTACCAAAGTAAGTTCCTATCTAGATAAAATAAGAATGAAGTAAAGCCAGGAATGTTTCACACTTCCCATACAGAGTGTGAGACACTGTACACTTTAAAAAGAGTGAATTTTATGATATGTGAATCATATTTCAACTTTTTTTTAAAGTAATGAAAAATACAGCAAAAAATCTGAGCTTATAAAATAAAATGCGAACATTAAAAAAGGAACAAATACAATTTACAAATATCATTTACCTACAAAAGTAAAGAGGTTTTAGAACTAGCCATGCTCTATAAATTTTCATAATTATCCAATTTTTACATTCTTAATGATTTTTGTCTGTTTGTCCTATCATACTAGAAAACTGAAAATCTTGCACTTTAATTTTGGATTTATCTGTTTTTCCTTATAATTCTGTCCATTTTCATTTGAATATTTTGAGGCTATGTTATAAAATGTACACAAATTTGGGCTTCCCTGGTGGCGCAGTGGTTGAGAGTCTGCCTGCCGATGCAGGGGACATGGGTTCGTGCCCCGGTCCGGGAAGATCCCACATGTCGCAGAGCGGCTGGGCCCGTGAGCCATGGCTGCTGAGCCTGCACATCCGGAGCCTGTGCTCCGCAACGGGAGAGGCCACAACAGTGAGAGGCCCGTGTACCGCCAAAAAAAATGTACACAAATTTAAGATTTTCTAGGTTTCTGGTGGGTTTAATCTTTTTCACATTTGAGTGATCTTTATACCCCAATTTGCCTTAAGGTCTATTCTGACAGTAATATAGGTAAAACAGTTCTCTTTTGATTAGTGTGTAGATACACACAAACACACACATTCTCACACACTTTATTTTATTTATTTTTTCCGTTCTCTAATAAATTTTCTTTTATTTGTATGATAAAGACCAGTTATATATAAAAAATAAGTGTCATATTTTGGGTTTTTTTGGTTATTTTGAAGTACACTTGGTAAGGATGAAATCTTCCTAGCTCATATTTTTATTTTTTTAACTTTTTATTTTATATTGGAGTATAGCCGATTAACAATGTTGTGATAGTTTCAGGTGCACAGCAAAGGGACCCAGCCATACATATGTATGTATATCCATTCTCCCCCAAACTCCCCTCCCATCCAGGCTGCCCCATAACATTGAGCAGAGTTCCCTGTGCTATACAGTAGCTCCTTGTTGGTTATCCATTTTAAACATAGCAGTTCATACGTTTTTTTTTAAATTCAGCCTAATAATCTTTCCAACTAGAGTATTTTTTCTGTTTATATTTAATCAAATTACTGACATTGTACTTAATTCCTCAGTTTAACACCTCAGAAATCAGAGTGTTTTTCAGTTAATGGAATATTAAAATGTGGTTGACTAAGTGGCAATAGCAACATAATCTTTACTGCCTGCACATGCATGAACTTTATTATAGCTATTCCTACTTCCATCACTTCAGACTGAGTTTTTGCATTTTGGGTACTTCACAAATTGAATTTAATTGCCATTTAAAATATCTTCAAAAGGATTAAATTGTGATTTGGCATTGAAATGAAAAGCTATTCTGGGGAATTCCCTGGTTGCCTAGTGGTTAGGATTCTGGGCTTTCAATGCTGTGGCCCAGGTTCAATCCCTGGTCGGGGAATGAGATACCGCAAGCCTCGCGGCCAAAAAAAAAATATTTTGTAAACACAGAAATGAAGCAGCTGATATTAGTGAAGCAAATATTTGATGTTAAAGGAATAACAGCAACTTTACATTTTCTTGTAAAAGAACATTTAAGTGCTTCACCTGACCTTAGACAGGAAGATACCAACAAATAGACAAAGCTGCCTTACATTTTGAGATGCAACAAGATTATCTATGAGCAGCCAAACAATGCAAATGAAGGCAGTAGAAACTGACAATGCCTCCAACAAATAAAAAAAAAAATTATAGAACATGAGGCTGATTTGATGGATTCATGAATCGTTAAGGCAAATGTTAATTTGTCAGAGACTTCCTATCAAGACTAAACAGAAGCTGCATAATTTCCATGTAATCTGACGAAGAAACAAAGCTGAATTTAGTCAATAGGAAATGCTGAAAAAATCCTGATGTTCTTCACAGGACTCAAAATGATATACTAATGCTAAAGGTACTAAAGAGATTGATATCCTGAGAATGGGTTACATAGGGAATAGCATATCACTGAAACACTAGCATAAGCACCTATGGCCACAAGTTGCTGCCATATTAAATTTTAAACTACAAAAGCATTTCCCAAAAACGTTACTGTGTATGTAAAAGAGGGATTATGGCTGAGTTAAAGGAAGGCTAGCTAAATCTGGTTTGAATGTTCAAGAGCCTTTCGTGGTCTGCCAAGGGTATGAGTTTAGTTCTTGATGCATTCTGAGGCTGCATACATGATGCCTGGGATTGTTTTAAAAATAATCTGGGGGCTTCCCTGGTGGCGCAGTGGTTGAGAGTCCGCCTGCTGATGCAGGGGGCACAGGTTCGTGCCCCGGCCCGGGAGGATCCCACATGCCGCGGAGCGGCTGGGCGCGTGAGCCATGGCCGCTGAGCCTGCGCGTCCGGAGCCTGTGCTCCACAACGGGAGAGGCCACAACAGTGAGAGGCCCGCGTACCGCAAAAAAAAGAGAAAAAAAAAAAAAAAAAAAGAATAGGTTGCTGGAAAGGTATCACAACTTGATGTTATTCCTGATGCCATGTCTAGACAAAATATAACCCTTCAACATTTTAGTCAATAAACAACTGAAGGAGAGGTTGAGGAAAGAAGATGAATCTGACAACTTTCCATTGTCATCTTTTGAAAAGCACTGGCATCAAAGCTTGCAAAATGAATGTCAGAGGCTTGGAAGAAAATTCCAGGCAAATGGTCTTAAAGAAATTCCCAGAATAAAATTACCCTCACTCTTCATAGTAGAGAGAACAATGTCGTGTGGGAAAACACAAACATTCACAATTCTGAATCAAGAAAGCATTTCAAAAGACTCAGACTATGAATGTGAAAAAGCCTTAGGAATACCTTAACCAATTTATTTAACTTGTAATTTCTTTATGTATCTGCAAAAGTGATGTGAGAAAAATCTATATGTTTAAATGAATCTTAAAAAGCACTTTCAGTAAACACAAAATGAAATTATAAGTGATAAAGCACAGTGTAATAATTTAACTGGCAGTATGTGTTCTATATAGTATAAACTGGTGTCTTAATATCAATGGAGTCTTAGAGTTGATGAAACACCATCTTCTTTTCGGCTTTCTATTTATCCTGCCTCTTTAATATTTATCTCCTCTCCTTTCTTGCGTGTTTTTTAAAATTTTGTTTTTGATTGATGAGGAATTTTTAAAATACATTTTTCCCTTCTATTAGTTTCTAATCTTTTACTGTTTATTCTAGAAATAATTAGGACAATTAACTTACTGAAGTCTAAAGCTAATTAAAACATTTACTCCTTAATAAGCCCTCAATAAATGTTAACTGTTATAACAAAAGAAATGAAAATTTTTCTAGCTCATTAGGTAGAAAAGTAACGATACAAAGATGTCTTTAAATACCAAGATAATGTCAAATGTATCAGAGATAGGTTTACAGATTTTCATTAACCCAATAATATACAAATGTCCATACAAAAGAAGGAGAGATGAACGATAAGGAGAGGCAATGGAAAGAAAGGGAGAATAATTTACTTCTCTTCCACTATCAGGTTAGTAAGAATGGCCTTCTCCTTTCTTTTATCACTCTCTTCTTCCATAAGAACAGAGTCCTAAAGAGGAAATATTGGGCCAAACTAGCTGGCTGACACAGCAGACTGATCCAAACCAGGATAGACTGAAAATTAACGTTCTGAAGTAGGATAATATGAAATTCTAAATCAGGCAGTGATCTCAAGACAGCATGGAGGGATTTCCCTGGTGGTGCAGTGGTTAAGAATCCACCTGCCAATGAAGGGGACATGGGTTCGAGCCCTGGTCCGAGAAGATCCCACATGCCGCAGAGCAACTAAGCCCCTGCTGCATGACTACTGAGCCTGCGCTCTAGAGCCTGCGAGCCACAACTACTGAACCCATGCACCACAACTACTGAAGCCCGTGTGCCTATAGCCCGTGCTCCACAACAAGAAAAGCCACCGCAATGAGAAACCTGCGCAACACAAGGAAGAGTAGCCCCCACTCACCGCAACTAGAGAAAGCACGTGCACAGCAAAGACACAACACAGCCAAAAAATAAATTTAAAAAAAAAGACAGCATGGAAAGCACTGATCCCAAAGGCATTAGAGCCTCAAGAAAAATTACAAAATAAGCAGAGTTCTTGGAACTTCCCTGGTGGTCCAGTGGTTAAGAATCTGCCTTCCAATGCAGGGGACACAGATTCAATCCCTGGTTGGGGAACTAAGATCCCATATGCCGCGGGGCAACTAACCCTGTGCGCCACAAAGAGAGAGAAGCCCGTGCACCACAAGACCCAGCACAGCCAAAATTAAAAAAAAAAAAAAAGCAGAGTTCTTAAGCCTCTCCTAACATGCAGTAGATACAAAATAATTTCCCTAAATGTCCAAGTCCTAAAAATAAGTTTAACTCTCCTTCCCTGTCTCTACCAAATCAAAATTCCCATTCATAAACAGAGGCACATTTCTCAACTACTGATTCGTACCAGTAATTATCCAGATTAAGTTTACTTGGGGTGTGTATGTGTATGTGTGTTTCTCAAGAGTTTCATGTTTTGCTTGTTTGTAAGGAGAAAAACCCTGGAAGTGATTAAAAAGCATGGTCATGGGTGAGAAGTGTGAAGAGTACAAAAAACTGAAACTAGTTTGTCTCTCTTTCCTTTTGTTTCTCTTCTTCCTCCCTCATCCATCTCTTTCTCCCTCCCCCAATCCTCCTCTTTTACTCCTATTCCTTTTAAATTTAAGACTGAATTGAAGTATGTTTTCTTTAATCTGTTGTATGCTATTTATTAATTTAACAAATATTTACTAAGTACTCACTATATTCCAGCCGTTATGCTGGATACAAAGGTAAGTGAGATAGACATGGTCCCTACCCTCACAGAGTTTTCAATCTAGTGTGGAAGGCAGCCTATTAAGTAAACAATTGCAATTTGAAAAAAGCTGCTTACAAAGCAACATGCCGCATGATCCTTTCTGTTAATTGAAAAACTTTTAAGGCATTAAAATAGTATTCAGCAAATAAGACGTTTTCAGTCAGGTGACTAAAAATGCTAACTGTCTTAATTTGCTCCTTATATTCCTTCTAATATTCTTAAAAGATTCACTGAATCTTTAGGTTCTTCCCCCATCCAATTTCCATTTCTAAATTTCAGTTTCCTTTTCTCAAAACTTTATTTCATTCACTTTCTTTACAGATGTAATGGCAATTGAATCATTTCATGTGACAAGTATAGGGTATATTTACATAATATTTACCCAAAAAGGTCTGGAAGGAAATAAAATATTGGTATACCTAAGTAAGTTAAGCAAGGGCTAGTAGTTAAGTAAGAGGAAATTTCAAGACGGTTAACAGTTAAGTTGTTTTAAAAAAACCACAACTTTTAACCAAGAAGAAAGGTAAAAATGTTCATTGCGTGACAACATTGAATTTAAATGTATCTTAAGGTGGATTACACTTTTCAACATAAATTTACTTCCTGATGACTTATTATGTGATACTCTTAGGATAACTTATCTCTGTCTTTATAGTACTTTGCATAAAGCAAGTGGCTCAATAAATGTTAGCTACACAACCAACATCTACTATTGAACATTTATGGGTAATTTTTTTTAAATAACCAGAACAAATACCCAATCAAGACAGAAAACCTTCTATAATGAATCATGGGATAAACATAACAAAAGAAAAACAGTGTATTAGATGAAAGTTATTTTCTTCTAGAGACAATGGTCAGACTAGAGCTCTGCCGTGGCAAACTACTGAAGCTTCTTTGAGTGGTTATCACAGCTTACAGATATCAGAGATGAAAGAGAAAAAGATCCATATTGTGGCAAATACTTCTATTTCCCAGCCAATATCCAAATCTTCCCTTCCTCTTCAATAACAAAAGCCCAATTTTGTTCAGGGCAGCCATGTATCCAGCTACATTTCCCTGCTTCCCTGGTAGCCTGAGCGTTGGTTCAGGATAATCTCCTTAAAGGGAGAGGATGCATCCTTCTTTGTCTTTGCCTTGCTGCCTGGAACTCTGCTTTGACAGTTAAGAGCTCTGGCAGCTATTCTGGACTACGAGGACCAGGGCCACATCTTAGGAAAAGCAGATCAAAGAACTGGAAAAAGTTTAGGTCCCTGGTGACTTTATGAAGCTACTACACTTATTCTAGGCTGCTTACTTCAAGAATTACTTTACATGAGAAAATAAATATTTTATGTTGAAGCCACCACTAAGTCTGTTTTCATTTTTGCTTTCTTAACTGATCACTTACCTTCAAACAGGTAAAGAATTTTTATCTCCTTTTTACAGATCACGCAACTGAGATCCAGAGAGGTAAGATGACTTGCACAAGATCAGTCAGTGAAGAGGTGGGTCTGGCTCCTGGCTCAATGCTTTTTCGCAAGAACTGACTCTTAACAGGTTCTAAATATATGTAAAAAAAAAAAAAATTAAAAATAAACATAAATTTAGCCTTATTACAGTGGTAATGGCACATGACAGTGTAAACATTTGTCAAATCCTGTGATAAGAAAAGGTGCCAAAAAAAAAAAAAAAAAAGAAAAGGTGCCAAATTTCTATAAAGTGGAATGAGACTGTATCATATTCCAGTGGGGGAAGGGAAAGAAATATATTAACTAAACAGAATCAAAGACCAGAATAAGCAAAGATACTCATTTATTGTACCCAGGTTTTACCATATTGCTCCTCTTTTAAATAACTAAGAAAAGTTCAAATTAAAAGCTTATTTTCCTCTGCAATGAGACTTCAATATATAGGGTAAGTTTCCCCATTAAATCCTTAACTGGAATTTTTCTTAAAATCTTTATCTGGAATCTTTTTTTAATCTTAGCACCACTTTTAAAAATTAACCTTGGCCCCAGCCTCAGACATAGTGATCAGTAATAAAGCAAAACATCTCAAAATCTTTTTTGAAATCCACTACCTAACTGTAAAATACAAGGCAGTTAGCTCATGTGCAAACTCACCAGTGAACATAATTATTTCTAAACAGTATGTAAAGAAAATAAGGAAATAAAATATCTTCAAGTTTTAAGAACACAGATTTGTTTCTTTTCATGGTACTATATTTAACATAAAATTATCTAAGCAGGAGAGTAATCATATGCATGTAATATGTCGGAAAGGCACATGATTTTTATTAACACAGCATGGTCAAAAATAAACAGCAGGGCTTCCCTGGTGGCGCAGTGGTTGAGAGTCCGCCTGCTGATGCAGGGGACACGGGTTCGTGCCCCGGTCTGGGAAGATCCCACATGCCACGGAGCGGCTGGGCCCGTGAGCCATGGCCGCTGAGCCTGCGCGTCCGGAGCCTGTGCTCCGCAATGGGAGAGGCCACAGCAGTGAGAGGCCCGCGTACCGCAAAAAATATATATATAAAAAAATAAAAATAAACAGCAGATTTAATCCTAAACACCCTCATTTACTGGCAAGCTATTTGACTCTCTGAGTCTCGATTTTCCTACCTATAAAATTGAACTAATACTTCTCCATAAGTTTTTGACTGGATGAAAATAAGAATGAATACAATGTAACTAGCACAGTACTGGCAATAGTAAATGCTCCATAAACAGTAATGCCCTTCCTGTCTTGAAAATTTAATATCTATATATTTAAATTAAATCTGTGCTGTAAACACCCAAAGTCATTGAACTTAAAAAGCAATAAACCAGTTTGACATACAACCTTAAATGTCATTTTTTGAAAGGCCATGTTAGAGCTCTCCTCTGAGCATTGCCATAGCCAAAGTCCTGATGCAGCTGTAGGCCAATGAAAAGAATACATCCAACAAAAGAAGAACACAATCTCTTCCTCCCTAGAATTAAAACAGAGCTTCTGGGCTTCCCTGGTGGCGCGGTGGTTAAGAATCCGCCTGCCAGTGCAGGGGACATAGGATCGAGCCCTAGTCCAGGAAGATCCCACATGCCGTGCAGCAACTAAGCCCATGCGCCACAACTACCAAGCCTACGCTCTAGAGCCCACGAGCCACAACTACTGAGCGCAGCATGCCGCAAGTACTGAAGCCCACGCGTCTACAGCCCATGCTCCGCAACAAGAGAAGCCACCGCAATGAGAAGCCCGCGCACCTCAACAAACAGTAGCCCCCGCTCGCCGCAACTAGAGAAGAGCCTGCGAGCAGCAGCGAAGACCCAACGCAGCCAAAATATACAACTAAATAAATAAAATTTAAAATAAAATATATATGAAAAAAAGAAACTTTCTAAAATTAAAAAATTTAAAAAAATAAAACATCAGATGTATGACCAGCTGAGCTGGACTCCAACCCTTCCCTGTATCAAGATATCAGCATAGATCTTAGTGTCTCTGCTGCTCATATCTGTAGAAAAGGACACCAATCAAGAAAACCAGTATACTGCCTTTTTTCCAACCTTAAAAGACAGTTTCAGTATTCTTTTTTTTAAATTAACCATTCTTTTAATTGAAGTATAGTTAATTTACAATGTTGTGTTACTTGCAGGTATACAGCAAAGTGATTCAGTTATATATATATTTATATTTATTCTTTTTCAGATTCTTTTCCACTATAGGTTATTACAAGATATTGAATATAGTTTCCTATGCTATACAGTAGGTCCTTGTTTATTTTATATATAGTAGTGTGTAGTAGTATGTATATGTTAATATAGTAGTATGTAGTAGTGCGTATATGTTAATCTCAAACTCCTAATTTCTCTCTCCCTCTCCCCTACAGTATCCTTGATGATAAGGCTTCTGAAAAGCAGATACTGTTGCTCATATTTTTACTCAATAAACATATGAGCAACAGTAAGAATTTTAAATTTATTAAAATTACAATGTCTTCATTATTTACACATACTGTACTTCAATAATTAAAATACAGTATGTCAAGAAGCTCTGCCAAAAACAACAAAGAAAAAACAAACAAACACAAAACTGCCAAAAATAAAAGCATGCAACTGCTATCTCATTTTCCATTAGGCTGCTTTAAATTTTTTAAATCAGAGAATGCTGGGACCAGAAATGATCTTAGAGGTTGTTCGCTTCAGACCCTACTTTTATAAAAGGTTATAAGGCACAGGGAGGTTAACCGAGTTGGCCAAGATCATTTGGCAGAGCCAGGATTGGAATCTGGCCATTTAATTCTAAGTAAATGTACTTTTTACCATATTGTGGTGGTTTTTAAAATTTTTAGATTGAAAATCATTAAAGTGATCAACACTTTTCCTTGAATGAATTATTTTAAATTGTTAGGAGCCTGTTTTTTAAAGCCTATAAACTAATTGCATGTATTAAACAGAAAAATAACAATTTCCCCTTTCTAGACCTTCAATTATTTAGAAAAAGTTAATCATCTATCATGCCAAATATAGTCAACTCAATTACAATACTTAAAAGATTATTGACTTTAAGAATTATTTTCAGTACATTTTGAAATCCTACACTTGATTCCTCCAGCTACCCAGTACTTAAAAGGGTATTTTGCACACTTCAGTCATCTAAAGGGTCCTTAGAAAGTGGAAAGGAATTTAAATATTATTCCAAATAACACAAAATTAGTTTGGTATGTCTATAGAGGTACATAACATATCCCAAAATAAAAAGACACTGGTATTGATCATGTTACTGATACTCTATATTAGTGCCCATAATCAATAACTAGTGTTTTGAAAGGTACCCTTATTGCCTTAATTGTGCATTTCATTTTAACTGGTATTTACAGAGCACAAACCAACTTGGCAAAAAGCATACTGAAAGGGTATATACAAAATGTGTGGTATGAACAATAAGTACCTCGGGAGATCATAGAAAGGTAAACACAACATGGACTTCACCCTTGCAAAATGGGTAAAACTAAAATAGAAGGAGAACAACATAGGTAACCACAAGGAGACAAATGAATTTTTCACTTATCTTGAAAAGCAGGACCAGATCATGGAGAATTTAAAGACCAAGATGAGAAACAGAAGTTCCTATGGGTTTTTTTGTTTGTTTGTTTTTTTGCTGTATGCGGGCCTCTCACTGTTGTGGCCTCTCCAGTTGCAGAGCACAGGCTCCGGACGCACAGGCTCAGCGGCCATGGCTCACGGGCCCAGCCGCTCTGCGGCATATGGGAGCTTCCCAGACCGGGTCATGAACCCGCGTCCCCTGCATCAGCAGGCGGACTCTCAACCACTGCGCCACAAGGGAAGCCCAGAAGTTCCTATGTTTACCCTAATAACAAGAGGGATATTATTTGAGATTTCATTTCTAATTCTAATTTCCATTTTTTTCTTAAAATTTTGACTCTACTAACTGAGGAAGAATTGTTGAAACATCTGTTGGTTCAACGTTTGTTGAACTTGGTTTTCAAGTTTTGTAAAACAAGAACTAACTTGTTCTCTAACTAACTAACTAACTAACTCGGCTTAAATCAGAATGAGTCTCGAGGCAATATCTATGAGGAACAAGATGCAAGAATCTGGATATTGACTGACACTATTCAACAGAGTTTACCAGGGAAGGTCTTAAGAAACAAGTAATTTAAGTAGGCTGTAAAAGAAGCTATAAGTTAATGGATCCAAATCTATTATACCACTAGTCATACTACTTTTAATGAATTCCTTAAAGCAAATATCTCATCAATTCTTTCAGTTCTTATAAGGAAAGTCCACAATATCCTTCAGACAACATTGAGTATCAGATATAATTGCATTTAACCTCCCTTCTCCCTCCTCCCCCCTTTTTTTTTTCCTCCCCCCTTTTTTAATCCAGGTAATATATAGTTTGGTGCTCATAGTCACTCATGAATTTAATAGCCTTAATAAAAGGCTTAGACGGCAGCACTTACTTATTCAATTGTGTAAATGGACATTATCCAATTTAGGAGTTTAGCGGACACTGAGACTTTCAAGAGGTTCTGTCTCCCAGAAATGAGAGTAATGGTTCAATGGTTTATGTCCATAATTTCTTTCTTGACATTATAAAATAACTGCCATCCGAGACCACTGCCAGCACCAACCACAACAATAACCACATTTTACTCAGTCACTATTTAGCAGGTGCAACAAGGAAGTACCATCCTTCTCAAACCCTGTACCATCATCTCACACCTAATGATTTGTCACTTAGGGAAAACAATACCACACCCGGCACGAACTTTCTCCTCCCCTAATGTCAGCGGTTGCCGGCTGAACAGAACCGGCAGAAGAGCAGGATTCACCGGCCTATCTTAGCTCCTGCGTCTCAGCCGGTGGTGAGCATCAGTCTCACCATGGGGCACCTCCCTCGCCCATCAACCTGCCAAGGCCGGGCTGGAGCCCAGACTGGGACTTGGACCTGCACTCATCCGCCCCCCCCCCCGCCTGCTCCTCGCCAAGAGCCTGCCACTTTCATCGACCGCAAAGAAAGCATGGGTGCCCGGCAGCGAGTGGAACGGAGAAAGAGACCTCGCGTCTCAAGCTCGAGCTGGAAGCCACTCTCCACCGTGCCCGCCCAACCGTGGAGCTCCCACCATCCTTACTGCCGGGGCAGGGTAGGCGAATACCTGAGCTTTATCTCAGGACCCACCCCAGCCTCCCGCGGTGCAGATCCTCACCCACCTCGAGACCGCCGGCCTTACGGAGCCGCGTCTCCACACGCGAAGCTCCGCCTGCTGAACGCTTGCAGCGCACGAACCTGCCTCTCCAGCCCCCAGCCGGCAGCTCTGCTCTGTACTTCTACCCACCGCGCGCTCCCGCCTCCTTGCTGCCATGGCGACCGCCCCGGGCCCCAGCAGCCGCTAATTGGTCCTACCCGAAGAGTGGAAGGTGCCGATTGGCAAGGGCGGAGACCAGGCCGCGCCGGAGGGCTTGGAGGCGGGCGGTGTGGAGAGCTAACGCGTAGGAGCCCCGGGGAGGGTGAGCCAGGAGGGACGTGGCGCTCTGCGGCGCGGGCTGAGAAGCCGCACCCCTTCCTTCTCTGGCTTTCATGGAGAGTCCTGTGGAGCAGGATTTGGGTGGGTGAGGTGCTTACCCGGGACGCGGACAAAAACCCAGGTATCTCCTCCCCTTCGGCCGCTGGTCCGCGCCGGCAGCTCCCGGACTGGTCAGAGACAGGCTATTAGGCTCGTTTTCGCCCACAGGCCTCGCTTGGGTCTAACACCCCGGGCCTCCTCCATGGCGGGAATCTTCCTCATATTTGTAACCGCACCCACTCCCGTTTTGCTGGGCCCTGGGCCACTATGGCTTGATTGCTTTTATTTCACCTTGTCTCACACCCAGCTGCGGACATCTGTCTTTTCTTCACACCCTTCTCATAGAACTGAGACATCTACTCCACAACCCTCATTTTAAAGATAGGAAAACTCAGCTTCAAAGATATTAGTGGTCGAGGGTTAGAGAAGCTGTTGGAGCCTCAAGGCTGGTTTCAAAACTTAAGTCTGCCAAATAATGGCATCTTTCTCCGAGCCTTAGTTTTCTCCCTTGTGAAAAATAGTATATACCTCAGAGTTGTTAGTGAAGATTAGATAAGATTCCAGAAAACCAGTATAGAACCTGTTGCATATATGTTAGTAATGGTAGCTTCTTTTTTATCAGGAAGTAATAGAGAATAGTAGCTGAGTCACAAATTTGGAGCCAGACTGCCTATGTCAAACCAATTCCTTGTCTCGCAGCGTTACTTAAGTGCTCTGTGCCTCACTTTCTTTGTCTGTAAAATGAGAATAATAGTACCCTCCTCCTTACAGCATAAGTTAATAGAAAAGTGACAGGCATATAGTAAGTGCTCAGTAAATGTTAGCCCTTCTCACTTTAGTGGCTGAGCTACGGCTATAATTCAGGTCTCTGGATTCCAAGACCAGCAGTCTTTACTCTTACACACCTCTCATCTGTATACTTACAACAGTGCCTGGAGGTTAAACTTTTTTGAAGGTTCAGGAGGAAACACTTGTCCATTTTCTTAAAATCTCAAACTATCTCCCTTATCATCATGAAAGTCCTAGAATGTTATGACTCTGCCTTCACTGAGGGTTTAATAGCAGAGACAAATGTGAGGAAAATAATCATATTCGGTTCTGATGGAGAGATTGAAAAGTGAAAACACTAGAGAAAGAAAGTATATTCAAGAGGTTATGGTATAGGAGGACTAAATTTCTATTTGAAAAACATGCGAAATACTAATACGGGGGTATTGGTTATGTACCATTAGTAAGCAATGTTACTGTTAGGTCAGGAGACAATACCACATCCCATCACTGTGGAAAACACTAAACTGTAAATACATCAAAGGCAGGAGCTATCTTCCACATTTTTATTACCCACTATCTACCAAAGGGCCAAGCACACTGTGCCTGATCTAGGCCCTAAAAATTGGGATAAACCCTTTAAGGGGAGACCCTGAAAGATCTTGTAATAATCTATCTAGATTATTTATCTAGATAAATATTATTTATTACTATTATCTAGTAATCCAGTGGAGAAGAAGAATGGAAAATGAGAAATTGGATTAGTCCAACAACACAATGAAAAGAAAAAAATAACACTAGCTTGGTGGCTGAGATGCTGGCAATATTCTCAGCAATATTCTGGGGTGAAAGAAGAAGAAAACAAGAAAGACAGGAAAACAAAGATGAAACAGCAAGACTCAGGATTAGGAGAGATCACTGAGGAAGGTATTTCAGAATGTCATGTGCCTGTAAAGCAGGCAACAGCATCTCTTATACTAGTAAAGACTATCTTGTGGTAGAGAAAAATAGGAATGTTGATAGTGAGCCCTGGAACTATGAGCTCATGTGAGGGACTTATAAGGAAATGTTATTACTTAAGAGGTAAAACCCCAAACTTGGAGAGGGAAAAAACAAGACTTTGGAGCCAGACCTGGGTCCCAGCCCTGCCTGGATTAAAAACTCAGTTCTGTCTTTATTAGTAGAGTATCTTCTGGCAAGTTACTTAACCTCTCTCCATAGCATAGCTTCCTCACCTATAACATGGAGGCAATAATAGTTCCCACCTCATAGACTTGTGAGGATTGAATGTGTTTATATTTGTAAAGCAGAGCAGTGCCTGGCACATAGTAAGTGCTATATTAATGTCTGATACAATATTAGTCTCAGTTTCTCCATCTGTAACCTGGGAGCATAATATTGAACTTACGGTAAGGGTTCAAAGGATGTATGTAAACTGTTAGAGAAGAGATGCTCAATAAATATTATTTCTCTGCCCCCTCCACCCCTGCAAGCCCCCAGCCTGTTACCTCTGAACTCCTCTCTGATTAACACTGCCACTGCCATCAAGGGGCTATTGCTCAACCTGGTCTAAGCAAGGATAAAATATCTTTGCTTGATTTTTCTTGGCTCAGAGGAAAAGCTCAAAATGAGTTTACTGGAGGCCAGGAGAAAATAAAAGGGAAACAACTCCAGAGAACCAGCTGATGTGCAGCCTGCCCCATACCTTGGTCTTCCAGGAAAAAAAAAAAAGGTGTCAGGGAGATTCTGGCTTTTTAACACTTCAATTTTCTCCTTCTCACTTCTAGGATCCCACAGGACATCACTTGGCCAAGTTCTTCACTGTGTTCAGAATGGGGGAGAGGGAGGCAGGAGTACTTACAAGAGACAGTAAGTAATCAGAAAGAGGAAAACCACAGTACACTGTACATGGGCACCAAGACGTAACAGTTTTATTACGATCTAGGTCAGTGGTCAGCAAACTAGGCCCTTGGGCCAAATCACCCAACTGCCTGTTTTTGTAAATAGTTTTATTGGAACACAGCCATTCTCAACAGCCACGCTCATTTGCCTATGTATTGTCTCTGATTGCTTTTGAATTACAAGGGCAAGGTTGAGTGGTTGTAATGGAGAATCTATGGCCCTCAAAGCCAAATATATTTACTACCTGACTCTTTACAAAAAAAAAATTGCTAACCTTTGATCTTGATAATTCACCCAGAATCATTTGTCAATATCCCGACTGCAAAAATGTTCACCTTCGTCAAATCCCCTAATCCATTGCTTCTCAAACTTTAATGTGCATACAGATTACCTGGGGGGTCTTATTAAAATGCAGATTCTGATTCAGTAGATCTACAATGAGGCCTGAGATTCGCATTTCTAACAAACACTAGGGTGATACCCTAGTGTTGCAATACTAGCAGTACTAGCAATACTAGTATTGCTAGTCCCTAGATCAAACTTCATCCCATCAGCCTGCATTTCTAACAAACACTAGAGTGATACCCTAGTGTTGCAATACTAGCAATACTAGCAATACTAGCAGTATTGCTAGTTCCTAGATCAAACTTCATCACATCAGCCTTTTTTTTCTTTATTTTATTGAGATATAATTGACATATATCATTTATATTAGTTTCAAGTATACAACATAATGTTTCAATATTACATATTCAATATGTATATATTGCAAAATGATCACCACAATATGTCTAGTTAATGTCTATCACCACACATAGATACAATTGTTTTTTCTTGTGCTGAGACTTAAGATTTACTCTCTTTAGCAACTTTCAAATGTGAAATACAGTATTTCACACTACATAAAGGACCAGCTGTATAGCACAGGGAACTCTACTCAATACTCTGTAAGGACCTATATGGGAAAAGAATCTAAAAAAGATGGATATATGTATATGTATAACTGATTCACTTTGCTGTACACGTAAAACTAACACAACATTGTAAATCAACTATACTCCAATAAAAATTAAAGTAAAAACCTAATTAAACTTAAAAGCTTTTGCACAGCAAAGGAAACCATAAGACAACCATTAGAATAGGAGAAAATAATTGCAAGCAAAGCAACCTACAAGGGATGAACCTCCAAAATATACAAACATCACATGCAGCTCAATATCAAAAAAACAAACAACCCAATCAAAAAAAATGGGCAGAAGATCTCAATAGACGTTTCTCCAAAGAAAACATACAAATGGTTAAAAAGCACGTGAAAAGATGCTTCAACATCACAAGTTATTAGAGAAATGCAAATCAGAACTACAATGAGGTATCACTCACACTGGTCAGAATGGCCACCATCAAAAAAATCTACAAATGATAAATGCTGGAGAGGGTGTGGAGAAAAGGGAACCCTCCTACACTGCTGGTGGGAATGTAAACCAGTATAACCACTATGGAGAATAGTATGGAGGTTCCTTAAAAAACTAAAAGTAGAGCTACCATATGATCCAGCAATCCCACTCCTTGGCATATATCCAGAGAAAACCATAATTCGAAAAGATACATGCACCCCAGTGTTCATTGCAGCACTATTTACAATAACCAGGACATGGAAGCAACCTAAATGTCCGTCAACAGAGGAATGGATAAAGAAGATGTGGTACATATATACAATGGAATGTTACTCAGCCATAAAAAAGAACGAAATAATGCCACTTGCAGCAATATGGATGGACCTAGAGATTGTCATACTAAGTGAAGTAAGTCAGATGGAGAAAGACAAACATCATATGATATCACTTATATGTGGAATCTAAAAAAAGGGTACAAATGAACTTATCTACAAAACAGAAATAGAGTTACAGGTGTAGAAAATAAACTTACGGTTACCAGGGTATAAGGGGGGGAAGGGATAAATTGGAAGATTGGGATTGACATAAACACACTACTATATATAAAATAGATAACTAATAAGAACCTACTGTATAGCACAGGGAACTCTACTCAATACTCTGTAATGGCCTACATGGGAAGAAATCTAAAAAAGACTGGATACATGTATATGTATAACAGATTCACTTTGCTGTACATGTGAAACTAACACAACATTGTAAATCAACTATACCACAATTTAAAAATTGTTTTAATTAAATTAAAATATAATAAACCATATAGTCACCATGCTGTACTTTACATCCCTAGGATCATTTATTTTATAATTGGAAGTTTGTACCTTTTGACCACCTTCACCCATTTCACCCACTGTCCACCCACTGCCTCTGGCAACCACCAATCTGTTCTCTGTATCTATGAGTTCATGTTTTTATTTTTGTTTTTTAGATTCCATATATAGTGAGATCACATGGTATTTGTCTTTCTCTGACTTATTTCACTTAGCATAATGCCATCAGCATTCATCCGTGTTGTCACAAATGGCAGGACTTTCTTCTTTTTCTAATGGCTAAATAATATTCATATATATATATATATATATATATGTGCCAAGAGTGCAAAGTCTTTCAAGGAGAGAGACAGGTCAGCAGCAAAGAATGCTGCTGAGCAGTTGAATAAGATGAGGACAGAAAAGTGTCCACTCAAAGGAGAGCTTAATACTGTAAAAGCCATCTCAGAGGAGTGGTGGAGATTCCATCTTGCGTATGCATATATATATATATATAATTATATATATATTATGAAAATGTGATATAGATATATATCACATTTTCATTATCCATTCATTCACTGATGGACACTTAGGTTGCTTCTATGTCATGGTTATTGTAAATAATGCTGCAGTGAACACAGGGATGCAGGTATCTTTTCAAGTTAGGATTTTCATTTCCTTTGGATAAATATCCAGCAGTGGAATTGCTGGATCATATGGTAATTCTATTTTTAATTTTTTGAGGAAACTCCATACCGTGTTCCATAGTGGCTGTATGAACTTACATTCCCACCAATGGTGCACTAGGGTTCCCTTTTTTCCACATCCATATCAACACATTTCTTTTTTATTTTTTATTGAAGTACAGTTGATTTACAATGTTGGGTTAATTTCTGCTGTACAGCAAAGTGAGTCAGTTACCCATACATATACATTCTTTTATGTATATATATATATATATATCCTTTTCCATTATGGTTTATCATAGGATACTGAACCAACACTTATTTCTTGTCTTTTTGGTAACAGCCATACTCACAGGTGTGAAGTGATATCTTATTATGGTTTTGATTTGCATTTCCCTGAAGATTAGTGATGTTGAGCACCTTTTCATGTACCTGTTGGCCATTTGAATATCTTCTTTGGAAAAAATGTTTATTCCAGTCCTTTGCCCATTTTTAAATTGGATTATTTGGTTTTTTATTATTGAGTTGTATGAGTTCTTTTTATTTTTGGATATTAACCCCTTATCAGATATAGGATTGGCAAATATTTTCCCCCATTCCATAGGTTGCCTTTTCATTTTGTTGATGTTTTACTTTGCAGTGCAAAAGCTTTTTAATTTGATGTAGTCCCTCTTGTTTATTTTTGCTTTTATTACCTTTGCTTTTGGTTTCAAATCCAAAAAATCATCAACAAGATTGATGTTCAGGAACTTACCACCTATGTTGAAGTTCTTCTAGGAGTTTTATGGTTTCAGGTCTTATATTCATGTCTTTAATCCATTTTGAGTTGAATCCACAAACCACCATGATTCTGTAACCATTTGCTCTTTTTTCCCTCTGTAACAACAAAAGGCAATCCCTTTACCTGTACTCTGAATCCTGTTCCCCTCCCTCAGTTCTCAAGGGCTTCATTTCTCACTTGGTTATTCCCTTTCTTTCTTTTTTCATTAATCTTCCGTACCTGTTGAATCACACTGTAGGCATACAAACATGCTCTAGGAGTGTTTTTCATCTTTAGAAATTCCTTCCTTATGGATATATAAAAAGATATGATAGGGACGTCCGTGGCAGTCCTTGCCTTCCAACGCAGGCGGTGTGGGTTCGATCCCTGGTCAGGGAGCTAAGATCCCATATGCCTCACGGCCAAAACACCAAAACATAAAACAGAAGCAATATTGCAACAAATTCAATAAAGACTTTAAAAATAGTCCACATAAAAAAAAATATATATATGATAAAGCAAGCATAGTAAAATGTTAATGATAGAACTTAGTGAGATTTACTGTGATATTCTTTCAACTTCTTGCATGTTTAAAACTTTGATAATAAAATATTTGAAATAAAATCCTTCCCTTGACCCCAAATCATCCTCCATCTTGTTTCTCTGCTTATTGTTTATTCAAATTCCTTTAAAAATTTCCTTTCTCTGCTTGCTCCCCTCCCTTTACTCTCAGCTTGTGCCCATCTGGCTTCCATCTCCACCACTCCTCTGAGATGGCTCTTACAGTATTAAGCTCTCCTTTGAGTGGACACTTTTCTGTCCTCATCATATTCAACTGCTCAGCAACATTCTTTGCTGCTGACCTGCCTCTCTCCTTGAAACACTCTGCACTCTTGGCATCTGACACCACTCACTTCTAGTCTTCCTTCTACCTTTCTAGGTACTCTTTTTTTGGTCTCCTTTGCCAGCTTCTTCTCCATTACCCAACTTCTAAGAGTTGGAATGTCCCAAGGCTTGGTTCTGGGACCACTTCTCTGTCTACAGCCAATTTTTCCACCCAGGCTCTATTGGCATTTTATGTTGGACACTTCTTCACTGAGTAGAATTTCCCATGTATTTCAGGATGTTTTAGACTCCTAGACCCTACCCACTAAATGCCAGTAGTGTCCCCCTTGTCCCCTTAGTCAGTGTGACGACCCAAATTGCCTCCAGACAGTCCCTAGAGAAGTGATATTTCTCAGGGTTAAAAACCATTTTGTCTCTTAGTAGGTGATGCCAGCCAATCTGTGACCTTAAATATCATATAAATGCTAATTCTCAAATATTTCAGGCCCAAACATCTCTTGTGAACTCGCTACCAACTATGCACCTGACATTTCCATTTGAATGGTCTATTATAGAAGCTCAATAAATATTTGATGAATGAATGATCTAATTAACTGTCTTAGCCCCGCTCCTATCGAAAACTGAATTCTTGATCTTTTCCTACCTGTTGTTCCCTGTGGTGGACATGGAGATGTGCTTACTTACATCCCCCTTCAAGGAAGGACTGCCTGCCCAGCTGTGAGGAATGTGGTTAACTGACAGATTCCAGCTCTTACCTGTTTCAGGGTCCACCTCACCTTTAGAGCCAGTTACACTCTTCTTGGGGTATAACTAATGGCATACTGTTCTTGGGGAGGCTCCCAGCCAATGAATGAGCAAGGTGGTAGTACAAGGACCTAGTCCAACACAGAACTCTACTAACTAGCAGTCTGTGCTCTGGTACTCCCCACTGGGCTGGCAGAGACTTTGTCAGGTTTGCATCATGCTTGCAACCTCTCTCTATACAACTATGCTTCTGCCTCTTTTCCTTTTACAAGTGTTATTCCCTGAGAAACTTTTTGCACACCTAACTCTGTGTCAGCATCTGCTTCCCAGAGAACCTATTAGCACTCTATCTTTTTCATTTCAGTAAATGGAATGCACCTGTTGTTCAAGCCAAACCCTATGAGTCATTCCTGATTCTTAATGTTCCTTCATATTACATATCTAATTCATCAGCAAGTTCTGTTGACTCTACTCCGAAATACATAATCTACTTCTCTCTCTGCTGCTACCAACCCAGTCCAAGTCATCATTTCTCACTGGAATACTGCAGATAGCCTCTAAAGTAGTGTCCTACACCCACTCTGATCACCTATATTCCATTCTCCACACAGCAGTTGGGGTGATCTTTAAAACATAGCACTGCTCTACTTGAAAACAATGGCTTCTATTCCAAACTCCTTGCTGTATCTATCAAGCTCCTTCTTAAGGTCTCCTAGCTCTCCATTCAACCTTATTTCTCACTACCATCCTTCTCAATCACTATACTCTAGCCATGTTGATTTTTTGTTTGATTTTTGAATTTTATTTATTTTTTATACAGCAGGCTCCTATTACTTATCGATTTTATACATATTAGTATATATATGTCAATCCCAATCTCCCAATTCATCCCACCACCACACCCCCACCCCACTTTCCCTCGGTGTCCATATGTTTGTTCTCTACATCTGTGTCTATTATTTCTGCCTTGCAAACTGATCATCTGCACCATTTTTCTAGATTCCACATATATGTGTTAATATATGATAATTGTTTTTCTTTCTGACATACTTCACTCTGTGTGACAGTCTCTAGGTCCATCCACGACTCTACAAATGACCTGATTTCGTTCCTTTTATGGCTGAGTAATATTCCATTGTATGTATGTACCACATCTTCTTTATCCATTTGTCTGTCAGTGGGCATTTAAGTTGCTTTCATGATCTGGCTATTGTAAATAGTGAGGCAATGAACATTCGGGTGCATGTGTCTTTTTGAGTTACGGTTTTCTCTGGGTATATGCCCAGTAGTGGGATTGCTGGATCATATGGTAATTCTATTTTTAGTTTTTTAAGGAACCTCCATACTGTTCTCCATAGTGGCTGTATCAGTTTACATTCCCACCAACAGTACAGGAGGGTTCCCTTTTCTCCACACCCTCCCCAGCATTTGTTGTTTGTAGATTTTCTGATAATGCCCATTCTAACTGGTGTGAGGTGATACCTCATTGTCGTTTTGATTTGCATTTCTCTAATAATTAATGATGTTGAGCAGCTTTTCATGTGCTTCTTGGCCATCTGTATGTCTTCTTTGGAGAAACGTCTATTTAGGTCTTCTGCCCATTTTTGAATTGGGTTGTTTGTTTTTTTAATATTGAGCCAAATGAGCTGTTTATATATTTTCGAGATTAATCCTTTGTCCGTCGATTCGTTTGCAAATATTTTCTCCCATTCTGAGGGTTATCTTTTCATCTTGTTTATAGTTTCCTTTGCTGTGAAAAAGCTTTTAAGTTTCATTAGGTCCCATTTGTTTATTTTTGTTTTTATTTCCATTACTAGCAGGTGGGTGAAAAAAGATCTTGCTGTGATTTATGTCAAAGAGTGTTCTTCCTATGCTTTCCTTTAAGAGTTTTATAGTGTCCTGTCTTACATTTAGGTCTTTAATCCATTTTGAGTTTATTTTTGTGTATGGTGTTAGGGAATGTTCTAATTTCATTCTTTTACATGTAGCTATCCAGTTTTCCCAGTACTACTTATTAAGAGACTGTCTTTTCTCCATTGTATATCCTTGCCTCCTTTGTCATAGATTAGTTGACCATAGGTACGTGGGTTTATCTCTGGGCTTTCTATCCTGTTCCATTCATCTATATTTCTGTTTTTGTGTCAGTACCATATTGTCTTGATTACTGTAACTTTGTAGTATAGTTTGAAGTCAGAGAGCCTGATTCCTCCAGCTCCGTTTTTTTCCCTCAAGATTGCTTTGGCTATTAGGGGTCTTTTGTGTCTCCATACAAATTTTAAGATTTTTTGTCCTAGTTCTGTAAAAATTGCCATTGGTAATTTGATATGGATTGCATTGAATCTGTAGATTGCTTTGGGTAGTATAGTCATTTTCACAGTATTGATTCTTCCAATCCAAGAACATGGTATATCTCTCCATCTGTTTGTGTCATCTTTGATTTATTTCATCAGTGTCTTCTGGTTTTCTGAGTACAGGTCTTTTACCTCCTTAGGTAGGTTTATTCCTAGGTATTTTATTCTTTTTGTTGCAATGGTGAATGGGATTGTTTCCTTAATTTCTCTTTCTGATCTTTCGTTCTTAGTGTATAGGAATGCAAGAGACTTCTGTGCATTAATTTTGTATCCTGCAACTTTACCAAATTCATTGATTAGCTCTAGTAGTTTTCTGGTGGCATCTTTAGGATTTTCTGTGTATAGTATCATGCCATCTGCAAACAGTGACAGTTTTATGTCTTCTTTTCCAATTTGTATTCCTTTTATTTCTTTTTCTTCTCTGATTGCCATGACTAGGACTTCCAAAACTATGTTTCATAATAGTGGTGAGAGTGGACATCCTTGTCTTGTTCCTAATCTTAGAGGAAATGCTCTCAGATTTTCACCATTGAGAATGATGTTTGCTGTGGGTTTGTCATATATGGCCTTTATTATGTTGAGTTAGGTTCCTTTAATGCCCACTTTCTGGAGAGTTTTTATCATAAATGGGTGTTGAATTTTGTCAAAAGCTTTTTCTGCATCTATTGAGATGATCATATGGTTTTTATACTTCAATATGCTAATATGGTGTATCACATTGATTGACTTGCATATAGTGAAGAATACTTGCATCCCTGGGATAAATCCCACTTGATCATGGTGTATGATCCTTTTAATGTGTTGTTGGATTCTGTTTGCTAGTATTTTGCTGAGGATTTTTGCATCTATAGTAATCAGTGATATTGATCTGTAATTTTCTTTTTTTGTAATATCTTTGTCTGGTTTGGGTATCAGGGTGATGGTGGTCTTGGACTTTTGTTTTTTGGAAGATCTTTAATCACACTTTCAATTTCATTACTTGTGATTAGTCTGTTCATATTTTCTGTTTCTTCCTGGTTCAGTCTTGCAAGGTTATACCTTTCTAAGAATTTGTCCGTTTCTTCCTAGTTGTCCATTTTATTGGCATAGATTTGCTTGTAGTAGTCTCTTATGATGCTTTGTATTTCTGCAGTGTCCATTGTAACTTCTTTTTCATTTCTAATCTTATTGATTTGAGTCCTCTCCCTCTCTTTCTTGATGAGTCTGGCTAAAGGGTTATCAGTTTGTTTATCTTCTCAAAGAACCAGCTTTTAGTTTTATTGATCTTTGCTATTGTTTTCTTTGTTTCTATTTCATTTATTTCTGCTCTGATCTTTATGATTTCTTTCCTTCTACTAACTTTGGGTTTTGTTTGTTCTTCTTTCTCTAGTTCCTTTAGGTGTAAGGTTAGATTGTTTATTTGAGATTTTTCTTATTTCTTGAAGTAGGCTTGCATTGCTATAAACTTCCCTCTTAGAACTGCTTTTGCTGCATCCCATAGGTTTTGGATCATCGCGTTTTTGTTGTCATTTGTCTCTAGGTGTTGTTTGATTTCCTCTTTGATTTCTTCAGTGATCTCTTGGTTATTAAGTAGTGTATTTTTTAGCCTCATGTGTTTGTGTTTTTTACGTTGTTTGCCCTGTAGTTTATTTCTAATCTCATAGCGCTGTGGTCAGAAAAGATGCTTGATATGATTTCAATTTTCTTAAATTTTCTGAGGCTTGATTTGTGACCCAATATATGATCTATCCTGGAGAATGTTCCATGTGCACTTGAGAAGAAAATGTAATCTGCTGGTTTTGGATGGAATGTCCTATAAATATCAATTAAATCTATCTATTGTGTCATTTAAAGCTTGTTTTTCCTTATTAATTTTCAGTCTGGATGATATGTCCATTGGTGTAGGTGAGGTGTTAAAGTCCCCCACTATTATTGTGTTACTGTCGATTTCCTCTTTTAGGGCTGTTAGCAGTTGCCTTATGTATTGAGGTGCTCCTATGTTGGGTGCATATATATTTATAATTGTTATATCTTCTTCTTGGATTGATCCTTTGATCATTATGTAGTGTCCTTCTTTTTCTCTTGTAATAGTCTTTATTTTAACGTCTATTTTATCTGATATGTGTATTGCTACTCCAGGTTTCTTTTGATTTCCATTTGCATGGAATATCATTTTCCATTCCCTCACTTTCAGTCTGTATGTGTCCCTAGTTCTGAAGTGGGTCTCTTGTAGACACCACATATATGGGTCTTGTTTTTGTATCCATTCAGTGAGCCTGTGTCTTTTGGTTGGAGCATTTAATCCATTCACATTTAAGGTGATTATCAATATGTATGTTCCTATTACCATTTTCTTAATTGGTTTTTTTTTTTTTGTAGGTCCTTTTCTTCTCTTGTGTTTCCCACTTAGAGAAGTTCCCTTAGCATTTGTTGTAGAGGTGGTTTGGTGGTCCTGAATTCTCTTAGCTTTTGCTTGTCTGTAAAGCTTTTGATTTCTCCATCGAATCTGAATGAGTTCCTTGCCAGGTAGAGTAATCTTGGTTGTAGTTTCTTCCCTTTCATCACTTTAAGTATATCATGCCACTCCCTTCTGGCTTGTAGAGTTTCTGCTGAGAAATCAGCCTTTAACCTTATGGAAGTTCCCTTGTATGTTATTTGTCATTTTTCCCTTGTTGCTTTCAATAATTTTCTTTGTCCTTAATTTTTGTCAGTTTGATTACTATGTGTCTCAGCGTGTTTCTCCTTGGGTTTATCTTGCCTGGGACTCTGTGCTTCCTTAACTTGAGTGGCTATTTCCTTTCCCATGTTAGGGAAGTTTTTGACTGTCATCTCTTCAAATATTTTCTCAGTCCTTTCTCTCTCTTTTCTTCTTCTAGGACCCCTATAATGTGAATATTGTTGCGTTTAATGTTGTCCCAGAGGTCTCAGACTGTTTTCATTTCTTTTCATTCTTTTTTCTTTATTCTGTTCCACGGCAGTGAATTCCATCACTCTGTCTTCCAGGTCACTTATCCTTTCTTCTGCCGCAGTTATTCTGATATTGATTCCTTCCAGTGTATTTTTCATTTCAGTTATTGTATTGTTAATGTCTGTTTGTTCTTTAATTCTTCTAGGTGTTTGTTCTTTAATTCTTCTAGGTCTTTGTTAAACATTCCTTGCATCATCTCAATCTTTGTCTCCATTCTTTTTCCAAGGACCTGGATCATCTTCACTATCATTATTCTGAATTCTTTTTCTGGGTGGTTGCCTATCTCCACTTCATTTAGTTGTTTTTCTGGGGTTTTATCTTGTTCCTTCATCTGGTACATAGTCCTCTGCCTTTTCATTTTTTCTGTCTTTCTGTGGATGTGGTTTTTGTTCCACAGGTTGCAGACTTGTAGTTCTTTTTGCTTCTGCTCTAGCCATGTTGATTTTTTATTGTTGTTGTTCTTAGAAACCATTCCCAGCTAAGGCCTTTGCTCAAGTATACCCCCTTTGGTAGACCACTATTTCCCCTACATTTTACATGGCCGGATCCCTCTTCACTTGTACTCAGCTTGCCATTGCCTCAGAAAAACCCACTCTGACTACTCAACCTAAAGGAATTTTCCTCTCCTCCTTCCCATTATTCTCCATAATAATATGTATATATACATTTACATATATGTGAAATTCATTTACATATATAGGTATACATATATATGCACTTCTTTCCTTAATTGTTTTTTGTCTGTCTCTTTCACTAGACCAGAAGATCCATGAGAGTATAGACCATATTTGATTTGTTTTTCACCATTTACCCAGAGCCTAGCACAGTGTCTGATACATATAGTAGGCAGTCAGTACATATTTGTTGAATGAATGAGTGAATGAAAGGACAATCACCTAATTATCTTAGGTATTCATGTTGTTGGGGATGTTTTTTCTCAGTATTTTGACAAAGGGATTTGATTCTTGTTTTTATCTTTTTTTTCCTTTATAAGGAGAATGGAAATTGTGTCCTCTGCCTGCTGATATTAGTGATCATCGCATAGGAGACAAATATTAATAAGAGTAAATCAATAGACAGTAAAAACAATATCTAGATCCATGTTACAATGACAATAATTTAAAGAGTCCCATACTTTAAAAATTAGACTATCTCTACCCAAAAAGTTTTATAGCATCCTAAGAATGATAATTTTACTCCCACTTAGGAATCCTAAAAAAAAAAAAAAGAAGAAACTAGAAACAAAGTAGTATGAAGTATGTGTTCCATAGATTACAAGAATTTAGTGAGAAAAAAATTCAGTCATGCTGCCGTAAGGAATGTTATCAAATAAATATTGTGTGCTACATTCATAATTTTTTTTTCTGTTCAGCAAAAAACCTTATAATGTGCAATGACTGTAGTTATATAAATCTTATTCCCAATCACTAGATTTTCACTTTATGAAGTTAAAAAAAAGATAACCTCTCACTCCCCCTAAAGAATAAACAGTATATCCAGAAAGCAGAATCTCTTTAGAGATCTCCTGTAAAACTTCACTATGATAGATGTTTGCCTGAAATACTTGGAAAACTGAATTTATACTTTTTACTCACTCTAATGAGATCTAAATCACAGTATTTACACATCCTTCTCTAACTTTTATGATCTTCTTTTTTTTTAGAGAGATGTTTATTCAAGGCCTTTGCCCATTTTATTTTATTTTATTATTTATTTATTTATTTATTTTTGGCTCTGTTGGGTCTTTGTTGCTGCGCGCGGGCTTTCTCTAGTTGTGGTGAGCAGGGGCTACTCTTTGTTGCGGTGTGTGGGCTTCTCATTGTCATGGCTTCTCTTGTTGCGGAGCACGGGCTCTAGGCGCGCGGGCTTCAGTAGTTGTGAAACCCGGGCTCAGTAGTTGTGGCTCACGGGCTCTAGAGCGGAGGCTCAGTAGTTGTGGCACACAGGCTTAGTTGCTCCGCAGCATGTGGGATCCTCCCAAACCAGGGCTCGAACCCATGTCCCCTGCATTGGCAGGCAGACTCTTAACCACTGCGCCACCAGGGAAGTCCCTATGATCCTTTTAATGTAGAAATTTTCTTATGACATCATGAAGTTTCCCAAGCAACCTCATGCTTTTGTGATGCCATACAGATTTTATCTTCCCACTTCCCATCCTATGTTGCAGTCCTGAATGAGGTTAATACATGATATCATGGGGCATGATACAAAGAAATAGGCAAATGATTGCAATGGTATGGAGGCATGGGTTGTCATTCCAAGGTGGTAGGGCAATTCATGAGGTCATAAAGGGTAGGGTGTGGCCAGGGAAATTCAAGAATGGAGGGGAAGATTGTTGGTATAGTTCACGTTATCACAAGAGAGGTTTTAAGCATAAAACTTGATGCTTAAAGGAATGGGCAAACTGCAATTACTAGAGGGTGGTACAAAATAGTTCTTCACAAGAGAAAGAGGTTGAGTCCTTATTTGGGAATCCAGTAATGTCAGGAGATGGAACAGTCCTTCATTCCTTTAAGTATGATATCATAGAAAACTAAAAAAGTTAACCAACTGGTGCCCAGGGGTAGAATCAGACCCATAGACATGTTGTTTGACCTGCTTATAGGGTTGGGGTTTTTTCCAACTAGTTACCAAGTCACAAGTTCCCATAATAAAAATCAGGATTTCTGGCTTCTCTCTTGAAAATATTGGAGTTCTGACAGTCCTTAGCCTGTATTCCTACATGGCAACAACTGGCTGGAGCAAAGTAACAGCTTCCCTCTTTGGACAAGGCAGATACTTATTAGTTTACAATCCCACTTAGCCAGCTTTACTCATATTATCCACCTAGCACTTGTAGGCTTTTAAGTTTGTGACACTAGTTTGGGGAATTCCATATAACAAAGAGGTGAGTCAATGTTGTAGGAGGGGAAGGTAATCTATGACATAAGGTATAGAGACCTTGGAAAATTCATTGTGGCAAGAGTAGAAGCAGCAGGATGTTTATATCCTGCCCTTTTAATCCCAATAATATTCTTTCTGATCCTGCCACTCTGACCTCAGAGGATTTTGCCTCCATTATGCAGTCTATGTATTAATCAAGGAATTAAACTGGATCGATGGAATTTAATTCATAAGATACTTTCCTCCCAAATTCACTAATGTTGACATAATTTTTATTATATATTTGTATATTGTCGAGTGTCCTTTGTGTCAAACATCCATGGGTCAAGTTTAGAACAAATCTCATTATCCCTAAGTGGTATAAACCATCATGTCTCCAAAGAATAAGACATTCCATAGCATCACCAACTGTTTGTCCTTGGGGCATCCTATTCTCCTCACTGCCTGCATGCCTTGGCACAGACTGCTTCTTTTCTTGTAATGTTTTTCTCTCTCACTAAAATAGTCATTTTTCAAAGAACAGTAGAGAAATCACTTTCTCTAACTATACCTTCCTAGCATTAAAAAAAAAAACTCTGGGACTTTGGGGTGGTGCAGCAGTTAAGACTCCATGCTTCCAATGAAGGGGGATCACGGGTTCAATCCCTGGTCGGGGAATTAAGATCCCACATGCCGCATGGCGTGGCCAAAAAAAAAAAGAAAGAAAAGAAACAACTCGTTTATTAGGCTCTCATAGAATTTTGAAGATACCTTTATTAAAGAACTTATACCTTTATTTTAGAACTGCAGTAGTTTTTTTTAATTTATTAATCTCCTTGGGTAGAATTAAAGACGGTGACTTACTTAAAGGCAGTATTTTTGTTTCTCCAGGGCCTAGCAATCTAAAGATATTTAATAAATGTGTTGAATGAATGGTCATAAGCAAGTATAGAAATCTACTAGGTCAAAAGGTTATGGGGGGGACTTCCCTGGTGGCGCAGTGGTTAAGACTCCGTGCGCCCAATGCAGGAGGCCCGGGTTCGATCCCTGGTCAGGGAACTAGATCCCACATGCGTGCTGCAACTAAGAGTTCTCATGCCACAACTAAGGAGCCAGCGAGCCGCAACTAAGAAGCCTGCCTGCCGCAACTAAGAAGACTGTCTGCCACGACTAAGACCTGGTGCAACCAAATAAGTAAATAATCATTTCTTAAAAATTGCCATAAGGGGATTAAGCAGAATATGATGTCATGAGAAAAATCTGTGAAAATTTATCTGATGACACTAGTCTGGAAGTGTTGACCACAACAGGAAGAGGAGCTGGACCCTGCATTTACACCACTAGGGTGATTGATGCAAGCCTCTCTGGAATCCTCCCATGCCCAGATAAGCGTGAACACTTACCACAGTGCCTGAAGCCTAGTAGGCCTGCACTAAAGCCTTGTTGAATAAATTAATGAATGAATGAGTCTGGGAATGAGCTAGCATATTTTGGGTTCTGGGCCATCAGAAACCAGGCCTTGGCCCTAATCTGGGTTGTTTGGTTTCTACGTCAAGGTGGACTGGCACATAACTATGTTCTGAGTTGGACTGATCTCTTAGCTGAGGACATGTTTGTCTATCTGTGTCGACACAACTCTGGGTACAACATTATACTGCGATGGTACTGGCTGGGATTCTGGCTGGATTGTAAACTGGTTTCTGAACTGACATGCTAGGATTGGCCAGTGCTTGCTTTGGCAGCACATACACTGAAATAGGATTGGTCAGCAGGTCTAATCTTGGATATGGGTTCCAGTTTAGGCTATGGATCAGTCTGGCACTTCCCTTGGCAATGGAATTAGCCCATAACTGAAATCACGAACTAAATAACAGGTGTGAGTTGATATCTCATTGTGGTTTTGATTTGCATTTCTCTGATGATTAATAACATTGAGCACCTTTTCACGTACCTGTTGGTCATTTGTATGTTTTCTTTGGAGAAATATCTATTCAGAACCTTTGCCCATTATTTTATTGAAGTATGGTTGATTTACAATGTTGTATTAATTTCTGCTGTACAGCAAAGTGACAGTTATACATATATATACATTCTTTTCTGTATTCTTTTCCATTATGGTTTATCACAGGATATTGAATACAGTTCCGTATGCTGTACAGTAGGACCTTGTTTTTTATCCATTCTATACATAATAGTTTGCCCCTTTGCCCATTTTTTAATTGGGTTATTTGGTTTTTTGCTATTGAGTTTGATGCGTTCCTTATATTTTTTCAATATTAACCCCTTATCAGATATATGATTTGCAAACATTTTCTCCTACTCCATAGGTTGCCTTTTCATTTTGTTGATGGTTTTGTTTTCTGTGCAGAAGCTTTTTAGTTTGATGTAGTCCCACTTGTTTACTTTTGTGCTTATTGCCTTTGCATTTGGTGTTAAATCCAAAATATCTGTAAGCAAGTTTTAAACTCTAGTTTGTTAGTTTGCTTTTTGCCATGGAGCAAGTTAGTAATTCTGTTTTTGTTTTTGTTTTTGTTTTTTGCAGTACGCGGGCCTCTCACTGTTGTGGCCTCTCCCATTGCGGAGCACAGGCTCCGGACGCGCACGCTCAGCGACCATGGCTCACGGGCCCAGCCGCTCCGCGGCATGTGGGATCTTCCCGGACCGGGGCATGAACCCGTGTCTCCTGCATCGGCAGGCGGACTCTCAACCACTGCGCCACCAGGGAAGCCCAAGTTAGTAATTCTGAAACTACCTTTTGTGCATTCTAAGACAGAGAAACTTAGTAAACATATGTGAATAATTTCTAGATTTCTCACTGTCAGAAATGAGTTCAAATATGGAAAGGAAGAAGGCTAGAATGAACCCTATGGTAATAGAGTGAAATTGAGGGAATCGGAATAAACTCAGGGTTCTATACAAATAGATGAATGGATGGCTGATTGGTAGTTAGTTCATTTCCTGGGTCCTCTGAAAAGCAGACATCAAGACAGGATTAAATGTGCAAGGAATTTATTAAGGGAAATGTCTTTGAGAGAGAAAATGGGTAGGGAGCCAGAGAAGGCTGGGAGATCTGTCAGACTGCAGTACAGCTCTGACCCTGAGTGAAGGAGAGAAGGAAGGAAGGAAGGGAGGAAAGAAGGGAAGAAGGGAGGAAAGAAGGGAAGAAGGAAGGAGAGAAGGAAAGGAGAGAGGGAGGGAGGGAAGGAGAAAGGAAGGACAGGAGGGAGGGAGGGAGGGAGGGATAAAGGGAGGAAGAGAGGAAGGGGGGAATGCTTAGACAGCCATGCAGTTCTAAGAAAACTTTTCCAGGCCATCAGGTAGCCTTCCAGCTGAAGTCTCCATAAGAAGAGCAACAGGTCTCCCAGGAAGGGGCCTACCTTAGTATCCTTGCTGTGCTCAGTCACTGGCTAGGGAAGCATGGCCTTGGCACAAACATAAGGATGAATTTCCAAGCACAACAGCAGAGGCCTACAGTCAGTTATGGTCCCTGGAGTCAGAGACCTGAGAGCTCATAGCTGCCATAGTCCACCTATTGTGCCATGCAGACCTACTTCTCTGTACTGTACAGGGAGCACCTCCTCCATGCTGCCCATGGGCCTCTCTTTCTGAGGGGAAACTTGCTTCCTGAGGGAGGTGTGTTGGAAGAACTACAGCATCTATTGCTGCATTTGATCTGAAGGCTTCATTTAGTACTCATCCTCTCCTTCCTCCACTATGCATTCTTTTTTTTTTTTTTTTTTTTTGCGGTAAGCGGGCCTCTCACTGTTGTGGCCTCTCCCGTTGTGGAGCACAGGCTCTGGACGCGCAGGCCCAGCGGCCATGGCTCACGGGCCCAGCCGCTCCGTGGCATGTGGGATATTCCGGACCGGGGCACGAACCCGTGTCCCCTGCATCGGCAGGCGGACTCTCAACCACTGCGCCACCAGGGAAGCCCATATGCATTCTTTTTTTAAAAAAAAAAAAATCTTTATTGTAGTATAATTGCTTCACAATACTATATTAGTTTCTGTTGTACACCAAAGTGAATCAGCCATATGCACACATATGTCCCCATATCCCCTCCCTCTTGAGCTTCCCTCGCATCCTCCCTATCCCCCCTCTGTAGGTCATTGCAAAGCACCGAACTTATCTCCCTGTGCTATACTGCTGCTTCCCACTAGCTATTTTACATTCAGTAGTGTATATATGTCGATGCTAGTCTCACTTTGCCCCAGCTTCCCCCTCTCCTAACCATGTCCTCAAGTCCATTCTCTTCGTCTACGTCTTTATTCCTGCCCTGCCACTAGGTTCATCAGTACCATTTTTTTTTTTAGATCCCATTTATATGTGTTAGCATACAGTATTTGTTTTTCTCTTTCTGACTTACTTCACTCTGTACGACCATCTCTAGGTCCATCCACCTCACTACAGATAACTCAATTTTGTTTCTTTTTATGGCTGAGTAATATTCCATTGTATATATGCCACATCTTTATCCATTCATCTGTCGATGGACATTTAGGTTGGTTCCATGTCCTGGCTACTGTAACTAGTGCTGCAATGACATTGTGGTACATGTCTCTTTTTGAATTGTGGTTTTCTCAGGGTATATGCCCAGTAGTGGGATTGCTGGGTCATATGGTAGTTCTACTTTGAGTTTTTTAAGGAACCTCCATACTGTTCTCCATAGTGGCTGTATCAGTTTACATTCCCACCACCAGTGCAGGAGGGTTCCCTTTTCACCACACCCTTTCCAGCATTTATTGTTTCTAGATTTTTTGATGATGGCCATTCTGACCAGTGTGAGGTGATACCTCACTGTAGTTTTGATTTGCATTTCTCTAATAATTAGTGATGCTGAGCATCTTTTCATATGCCTCTTGGCCATCTGTATGTCTTCTTTGGTGAAATGTCTATTTAGGTCTTCTGCCTATTTTTTAATTGAATTGTTTGTTTTTTTGATATTGAGCTCCATGAGCTGTTTGTATATTTTGGAGATTAATCCTTTGTCCGTTGTTTCGTTTGCAAATATTTTCTCCCATTCTGAGGGTTGTCTTTTCGTCTTGCTTATGGTTTCCACTATGTATTCTAAATTCCCCTCACCCTCAGCTACTACCCCAGCAGATCTGCGTGGCTTACCTGATAGTGCAACTATCAGGTTGCACTATCTGAGGGGTCTGAACCTATTGATAATCATACCCTTCTGAGGGTCTGAACCTATTGATAATCTGAGGGGTCTGAACCTATTGATAGGGGTCTGAACCTATTGATAATCATACCCTTCTCAGTCCAGGTTTGCTACATGTAACCATTCATAGTTATAATGGATCAAAAGAATTCCAGGAGGTGCTCAAGTGGATAGAAGAGGCCTGATGTACTCAACTTGCCACAAAGTGGCTGACTGCTCTCTTGGAGGAATAATTTCATAAAAGCAAGCTGTTCAAGACAGAGTGAACTTCACTAAAGCACTCACCAATTTCATAGCTTCTTTTCAAACTCAGGTAGTATAAATCGAGGTGCTATGGTCTAAATGATCACTCCCCCCTCCAAAAATTCATATGTTAAAAACCTAACCCCCAAAGATGATAATATATTAAGAGATGGGAACTCTGGGAGTTGCTTAGAATGGGATAAGTGCCTTATAAAAGAGACTCCACAGAGATCCCTGGCCCCTTCCACCATGTGAGGACACAGGGAGAAGGTGCCTGCTAATGAACCAGAAAGAGGGCCATCACCAGAAAGTGACCATGCTGGCACCTTGATCTTGGACTTTCCAGCCTCTAGAGCTGTGAGCAATAAATTTCTGTTGTTTGTAAGCTACCCAGTCTGTGGTATTTTGTTGTAACAGCCAAATGCACAGGCAAATAAAATTAACTTTTAAGTTTTGCCTATCATTATGCTCTTTAATATTCTGGAACAAACTGACACTCTACTGAAGTTTAGGACAGTGGTTCTCTCTTGGATCCATGAGATCACAGCTATTTCATAATAATACTAAGATGTTATTTATGTTAACATCAATGGAGTCATCACTGCTAACTTTAAATAAATCAATAAAAAGGTCTTTAAATTTTCTTTGGTTCCATTTCCAATGTAAGTGTTAAGAAATCTGGAGATGAGAAAACCAGAGGATTTCTGCTTTAGGACAAAAGGTTTTTTTTTCCCCCTTGGGAAAAAAAAAAGACATACATAGTTTTATTTCTCTATGACTATTGCTCCTGGAATAGCCTCAGCCATTTATGTTGGACTACCTTTAACCAAAGCAACTAACTTCTGTTGTACAGAGAAAACTGGCGGATGGATAAATGAGAATTGCTTGTTGTACAGGAGCATTTTAGCAGACTAGCAAAGCTCATGAACACATATACTACACCTTTCTACAGCCACATACATCTCTTTCAGCTTCTTAAAGTGGCAAAGAGAACATGTTTATTACCATGACCCAAGTTATAGCCTCTCTATAACACATAAAAGTAAGAAGCAGGGCTTCCCTGGTGGCGCAGTGGTTGAGAGTCCGCCTGCCGATGCAGGGGACACGGGTTTGTGCCTCAGTCCGGGAATATCCCCCATGCCATGGAGCGGCTGGGCCCGTGAGCCATGGCCGCTGAGCCTGCGCGATCGGAGCCTGTGCTCCACAACAGGAGAGGCCACAACAGTGAGAGGCCCAGGTACTGCAAAAAAAAAAAAAAAAAAGTAAGAAGCAAAACTATGTATACTTAAAACTATGCTTAGTAATAATCAACAATACAGTATTCTACATTACTTAGAAGTTATCTAGGTATTCAATGATTATCTAGTAATTAACCTAATATCAGTCCAATGTTGAGGTTTTTTTTGTTTTTGTTTTTGGCCAAGCCACTCAGCTTGTGGGCTCTGACCAGGGATTGAACCCATGCTGCCCTGCAGTGGAAGTACAGAGTCCTAACCACTGGACTGTCAGGGAATTCCCAGTCCAATGTTTTAAGTTAAAGAACTTGAAAATTAACTTCAGGTTACTACAAAACATACATACTACAAAATATAATTATTATTGAAATAAAAATGTTGTCAGTATAGTGATTCAATTTAGTTGAGCACAAATTTACATTTCATAATCTTAAATATTGTTAATGCCCTTCAGCCAAAGACCACCAGGAACACTCCTGTAGTTGAACAAGTTTGGTTTTGTAGCAGGAGGGAACATACACCATAGGGAACTGTGGGGTGGCTCAGTAATAGGATGTTAGAAAGGACTTATACAACTAGGGATTTGCTTGGGTGATTTTGGAGAAGGTACAGGAAGAGAGGGTTTACTCTAGGTGAAAGTGGGGACAATCTATGATTATCTTGATACATCTTATTCATAGGGAAGGCACACTAATGCAAGCATAGAGCTATAATTGGTAAAGCAGTATGAGTCACATACTAGCTGGTCTAGAGAGATATTTGGTATTTTATGGCTTGGACAATGTTCTTGTTTTGTCTATGTTCAGACATGATTATTGGAGTGAGCTCGTTTTTGTATTAATCTGTCATGGTCACAGAGTGGTCTTGTCTGATGTTGATGTTCTGTGAAATAGTTCATGTCCAACAGGAGAACATTAAGACCTAGCTGTGAGTGACAAGCCAGCTCATAGCAACACCAAGGCCCAGCAGAAGATAGCACCAGGCCAGCTCCTGGATGTCAGGGTCTGCTTTTTTCCTTTATTAACATTATGTAGAAGTAATGTTAGCTTATTTGGTCAGTAAACCTCCATACGTTTAGGAAAAACAAATACAAATAGAACAAAATGTAGATTTGTATTATACTTAACACTGATAAATCAGAGAAGAGATAGCTATTTCTCAAAACCAAAATTGTTAAATGAGTCTTGAAGGGGTTCAGAACATGCCACCTCAAAATATGCTGATTTGGCCTACTGATTATTTTGAGCTAAAGGCACTTGTAAAACAGCAGATGCAAGAAGGGCACTCTGACCTCCCCTTTCTTCTTGAAAGCAAGAGGTAAAACTCCCATGTGAAAGATGCCCTCTTTGCCCCTGGAAGAAAAGGACGTTCTTATCACCAGAGACAGGGAATGGAGGCCACAAAGAATCTGTACCTTGTTAGAAGAACCCTATTTTCCTTGAGCCTCCCCATATATTCTGTTAGAATTTTTTTAGTTTAGCACATTTAAAGTATTAGATGCTTGGTCTCCTTATTTTAAGAGAATTTTAGGAATATTTGATTTACGTGTGTGCTTAGTTATCTCTATAAGCCAATCAGAGCAGAGCTCCTTTAATTTAGAAGTCCTTATAATCTTATTTATTTATTTTTAAAATTGTTATTTATTTATTTATGGCTGCATTGGGTCTTCGTTGCTGCATGCGGGCTTTCTCTAGTTGTGGCGAACAGGGGCTACTCTTCATTGCAGTGCATGGGCTTCTCATTGTGGTGGCTTCTCTTGTTGCAGAGCATGGTCTTTAGGTATGCGGGCTTCAGTAGTTGTGGCACACGGACTCTAGAGCGCAGGCTCAGTAGTTGTGGCACAAGGGCTTAGTTGCTCCGTGGCATGTGGGATCTTCCTGGACCAAGGATCAAACCCGTGTCCCCTACATTGGCAGGCGGATTCTTAACCACTGCACCACTAGGAAAGTCCGTATAATCTAATTTATTAATATCATCTAGAGATAGGTAGACATTCTGCAACTGAATCCCCCTAAAGCTGAGTTCCCTTACCCAATTTTCAATTTTCTTTCCATCTCAAACTTTATTTCCTTTCTTTCTTCTCTGACCTCAATCCTGTGCTAACTAAACATTAATCAACCAGAGTCAGATAAGTAAAACTGATGTTGTTGATAACATCATTAATGTACTAAAACTGCTGTTGTAGATATTATTATTAACTTAAACAAACTCAGGTGGTTTCTTCAGGGCAAGATGAGCTAATAGGCCTCTGAGCCATGGACCGCTTGGCCAGAGAATCACAAACCAGAGACATCCTGATTCCCAAAACTACAATTAAGAAATGTCACAAGAAGATGATTGACCCCAGCCTCTTTGTTCTCCTCCTTGAAAAAACTCGTAACTCAAAGACCAAGTTGGAGTGGAGACTAGTCTCCCACTCCCTTGCTTGGTGCCCTGCAATAAATCCTTACTTTGCTGCAAATTCCCACTGCTAGAGTTTGGCTTTCTGTACTGCGGGCCCATGAGCCCTTTGCTTAGTTACAGTTTCACACTCATACACAGAGAGGTAAAGGCCTTTCTAAATTACACAGAGATATAGATTTATAGCTTTAAATCTACAATTTCAGCTGCAAGTCAAGAGTAAAAACAGAAACACAAAAACTTACTAGTTTGGATATCAAAGAGCTGTTTCCCATCCAGGTAAAAGTCTGTTCTCCTTCCTGGTTTGCACGGTCTTAAGATGGACAAGTAGAAAAACAAATATGACTAACAAAATTTGGGGAATAACTTACCAGCCATAAGCAATTCTGAAACAAACAAACAAAAAAAGCACAGAATTAGTAGTGACGACAAGAAACTAGAGAAACATATATTACCTAACTCAGATCTGGCCGTTTGCCACTCAAAAGCCAATACTCGAGAGACCAGTGTTGACTGGAAAGCGAAGATTGCTTTATTCAGGAGGCCAGCAACATGGGGAGAAATAGGACTTGTATCCAAGAACCAACTCCCAAGATCCTGCTTGACCATGAAAGTTTCTTAAGAGGGAGAAAAGGGAAGTTAATCACAGTTAATCATTTGGGGAGGGAGTCAGAGTCTTTTATCTTCCACTGTGTGCAGATTTTCTTCTGACTGGTTGGTGGTGAGGTAACAGGGTGATGCTCCAGGAATCATACCCAGCCTGAAGTTAGCATCCTCCACCTGGGTGGGGGCCTTAGTTCCTACAGAAGAACTCAAAGATACTGTTATGTATGTTCCTTGAGGAAGAACCAGGACCCTGCTTTATTATTGCACTATGGTTTCCTGACTGCTTCTCCTTTGTGTCTGCATTCCCTCTCTTCCCTGATAAGCAACTGTTTGAATCTACCCGTTGGTACTCAGGGAAGGTCTAGGAGGCTGAAGCTTCTTTCCTACAAACAAGAAATGGGGGACACAGAAAGGATTTGTATCCAAAAGGATTTCTACTGAGGAGGGCCCCACAGGGTCCTGCTCAGTTTCACACAGTGTCAGCAAAGTTCTATTGCCACTTAGCATTCACCTATAGGAGCCAAAAAATAAGTGGCTGGGTTTAAGACACCCATGAGGTTCCTTCTCCAGCAATGTAATATACCTGGCCCTTTTGAAACCGTGCACCTCAGATTGGGACTTGAACCCACATGCCAGGACTCGAACCCAGCCTAAACCCACAGTCTTCCAACTGAGATCACACACCTGGTTTCAGGACTTAATGAAACTCAGGTTCTTGATGTCTCATCACAGAAAGAATTCAGTGAGTGACAAAATGATACATAAGAAGTGGATTTATTTAGAGAGAAACACACTCCACAGACAGTGTGGGCCGCTCAGAAGGCGAGAGCAGCCTTGGGAGAAACACACTCCACAGACAGAGCGTGGGCCATCTCAGAAGGTGAGAAAGGCACCAGTGTATTGGGGTTGTCAGTTTTTATAGAGGTGGGTAATTTCATAGGCTAATGAGTGGGAGGAGTATTCCAGCTATTTCAGGAAGGGGTGGGGATTTCCAGGAATTGTGCCACTGCCCACTTTTTGACCTCTATGGTCGGCCTTGGAACTGTTACAGCACCTGTGGGTGTGTCATTTAGCTTGCTGATGTGTTACAGTGAGCATATACTGAGGCTAAAGGTCTAGTGGAAGGCCATCTTGGACCTGTTTGGTTCTAATCACTTTATGTCGTGTCCTTGGGTTATGTCATTCTTTTAAAGATTGTGCCCTGCCCCCTTCCCTCCTGTTTCAACACATGTGGGTTCCAGTCCCAATCAGAGTTGCATGGTTTCACGCTCTCACCGCTTGTTTGTAGTCCTTTCTTAAAGATAAAGCAAAGCATGGACTTGGGAGAAGACTACCTGGGCTTTACCACTTACTAGCTGTGTGACCTTGGGCAAGTTACTCATCTTCTCTGTGCTCCAGTTTCCTCATTTGTAAAATGAGGATTTCAATAGTGTTATTTCATAGAGTTGTTACAAGGATTAAATGACCTAATATTTATTTGGAAAGTACTTATAACAGTGCCTAGCACATATTCAGTGTTATATAAATATTACATAAAGATATGTGAATAATTTGCTATCTCGTTTATCTATTTTCAAGTAATATGTTCAGGTACTCTAATGCTATGTACATGATAATGTTAAAACTTTCTCAGAGGAAAAGGAGTGGGGAGGGACAAGGTATATCTACAAAAAAACGGATGTGGTTTATTTTTTTTTCACCATCATCCCTTCTATATTCCTTGTTTGTGAGGAAATTTTTTCAAAGACACTTGACATCCCTACTCGTGTATTTGTGCAGAGGACAGACTCTTGTTCGGTTCCATTGCAAGATCTCCTTCCGTAGCATGCTTTGTCCTCCTGAAAGAACCCTTCCTTTCAGTTCCTCTCCCTAATGCCGCAGATCTGCTCCTTTGCCCCAGTCCTGCCCCCACGGCCCTGAACTAGTGGGAGAATCTTCTAGATGCAGAATGCCTGCCTTGCTAACCACACAGATGGACCAGACATGGCCTCTGCCTTCAGGTCACTCACAGACCAAGAGGATCAGTACTGTGTAATCTTGAAACTAGCCATTTTGGCTGTATATGAGAACCTGACCTGCTTTCATGTGGTTCTCTAGCATAATTTACATCCACACATCCGACCGTAATCAGTCAGTTATGTCTTATATTAAGCCACCCAGAAAAATAACCACTTCCTTAGAGGAAATTATGTTAGACCAACGTCTTCTGTGTTTTTCTTTTTCCCTGGTGCATTTTTATTTTAATAGCAGGGAAGTTCATCTCTGAAAGAGATTTTAAGTTGCTTGCCATTATAGAAAGTATCCTGAGCTAGAAGTCAGGCATTTTGGAGTTTAATCCTAGCTCTTCCCTTTTAGCACTGGGGGTGAGTTGCTTCACCTCTCTGGGTCCCCGCTTACTAAAACATTCAATGGTAAAGAAAACAGCAAATGCTTTTTGATGCTCTCACAATCAAAAGCAAGCTTCTGCTGAATCAGTGGAGCACTGGGACTGGATACCAACTAGTCTAATCTCTCATTTTACAGAGGATAAAATGAGACTAATACTGACAAAGTGGCTTACCAAGTTCAGAAATCTAATTGAGATCAAAGTCAAGACTGTGAGATGAAGAATTGTGTTCTGTTATTTGCTAGACCCCAAGCCATAGTGTGCCTACTGGTTATTATGTAGCAGCAAACAATATTATGCTTAGCTTAAAACACAGTTTTCTTCCTTTATTTAGACAGTTCCCTTTGAAGGAAATAAAGTTCTTGCATTTGTTGTGATGTACTTTGAAGGATTACAACCTTTTATCGTATGTTTTTGGTTATAATAATTAAAACTTTGCATAGCTTTAAAACATTATTCGTAGGATACAAAAAAATTAAGTAAAAGTTTCTGAAAGATGAAAAATGTCTAATTTTGTAATTCAACAAGACACAGCATGCAGAAAAAAAGGGGATATTAAAGTGCCTTTATTTGGACAGAAGAATTATAACAGGATTTCCCTTGTGAGAGAAAAAAACAAAGGGACAAGTTTTAAAGACTTGAATGTTTTTTGATAGTTAATGCAGTGGTAATTAATTTTCCTCTGACACCTTGCACTTTATTCCTGTGTAACACCATTCATCTAAAGATTATAGATGAGTTTTGGACTTCCCTGGTGGCGCAGTGGTTAGGAATCCGCCTGCCAATGCAGGGGACACAGGTTCGAGCCCTGGTCCAGGAAGATCCCACGTGCCGCAGAGCAACAGCGCTCGTGCACCACAACTACTGAGCCTGCGCTCTAGAGCCCATGAGCCATAACTACTGAGCCCACGTGCCACAACTACTGAAGCCCGTGCACCTAGAGCCCATGCTCCGCAACGAGAAGCCACTGCAATGAGAAGCCCGTGCACCTCAACGAAGAGTAGCCCCAGCTCGCCACAACTAAAGAAAGCCTGAGTGCAGCAACAAAGATCCAACACAGCCAATAAATAAATAAATATTTAAAAAAATAAAAATAAATATAGATTATAGATGAGTTTCAATCTTGTCTATACTTAAGTTTTATATAACCCATTTATATATATTTTTTATTGAAGTATAGCTGATTTGCAATGTCGTGCTAATTTCTGCTGTTCAGCAAAGTGACTCAGTTATGCACATATACACATTCTTTTTTTATATTCTTTTCCATTATGGTTTATCTATGACCCATTTATTTCTCTCAGTTTTCAGATGAGCAAATCAAAATTTTCAAAAATAAGATACTCTCAAAAGCCCTGCAATGCCTGTTTCTTATTTTAACAACTCAAGTCTGGATATGGCTTGATTCAAATTTAGCTTTGCCTGTTACAGGGATTCCATCATGCAAGCCGCAAGTTCAGGGTTTGCCAGATAAGCTGAGATCTCCTAGCCTCAAAACAATCATCTACCATCATCTCTTCACCCCACTCTCGGGTGCTCTTCCCATTCACCCAGCTAATTTTGCTTCAGCTTCCCCTGGTTTGCCTTTGGGCTTCCTGTAGGACCCGTGTTCAATCAGTCTTTTCTCTCTCTCAGCTTCAGTCCACCTCAGGCAGGATACAGCTAAGCAGCCTTAGCCAGTGCCCTTGCTGGACCTGCCCTGGATTAGAGAGAGGAAGATTTAGACACCCATTATTGCCCCATGCTGACCCCTAAGTATGAACGAACAAAACAAAGGAAGCAAGTCAAAGACTTGCTCTAGTCCTCGGATGTAGAGTGCTTGGGCAGCAAGCGTTAGGTTCTTAGTTGGACACTTATGACCCCAGGAAGAAAGAGAGGACGATAAATACTATTGATGAATCCTCGTGGAAAGTAGAGGGGTAACTGAAAGTGGGGGTGCATGCATTGTCTGCAGCTCTGTTATTCAAAGTGCGACCTAGGGACCAGCAGACTCAGCATCACCTGGGAGCATCTCAGGCCCCACCCCAGATCTACCAAATCTGAATATGCATTTTAGTAAGACCTGTAGGTGATTTGTGTGCACACTGTCTAAGGTGAGTCTGGCTTGATCTGTCCTTTCCTGTGAAAGGCCTCAGAGTGTCCAGGGCCTGAGAGACAGACTTGGGCACCCCAAAATTCACAGGAGCCAAATGCTAACCTAGTCATCCACAGAGAGACTCACTGCCCCAGGGTTTACATACTTGAAGGCTGAATGCCTGCTCATTTCCTTCCCTATCGGCAAACTTAACCCAGGAGGCTAGATCCTCATCTGGTTACCAGGAGAACCTGGGATATTTACTCTCCCCTTCTAAATAATTCAGTGTTTCTCCAAATACATTATTGCCAGCCTAAGCACACTTCAGTCTCCTTCTTCCACTTCTGAAAAGCAGTTTTACTTGCCTCATTTTCTCAAGCTTGGGGGACATCTCCTAGTAACTCTCAAACAATTTTTTTTTTTTTTTTTTGCGGTACGCGGGCCTCTCACTGTTGTAGCTTCTCCCGTTGCAGAGCACAGGCTCCGGACGCGCAGGCTCAGCGGCCATGGCTCACGGGCCCAGCCGCTCCGCGGCATGTGGGATCTTCCCGGACCGGAGCACGAACCCGTGTCCCCTGCATCGGCAGGCGGACTCTCAACCACTACGCCACCAGGGAAGCCCCCAAACAATTTTGATAATCATAAGTCAGTCACACAACCTCATCTAATCCTCATAACAACTATGCAATAGGTACTAGTATCCCCATTTTACAAATGCAGAAACTGAGGCTCAGAGATGTTAAGTAACATGTTCAAAGTCATACATCTAATAGTAGGGGATCAGAATTCTTGCTGGCCCCAAAGCCAGTGGTTTTAGTACCTGGAACATACACAACCACCTCTTTGGCCTTTTCCTCAGACAGGCTCCAAAGATGCTTTGCAAGCTGTTATTTACAGACATACGACTTGTCTTCCTGCTCGTTCGTGTGGTTCATATGTCATGTGTCAACCTCATTATTATGATTACTATCATTTTCATCATCATCAATCAACATTTGTTGAAAGTTGTCATGGTGCTGGGGACTATAATTTTAATTCCCTGCATGCAGTTTCTGCCTGTATACTCTTCCTTTTAAATAATCACATTGCTAGGAATATTTTCTTTTGAAAGTGTGACAAACTACAAGCAGGTGCTTGTAGTTTCCAGCAGGCATTTGTTTTAGTGCTGAAAGCTGGAGAAAAAATTTGCTCAGTTATTCACTATGTACAAAATCTGAACAATTGATGTCTGCTTTCACACTTCATGCTTGATGGCTTCAAAGATCAAGATAAATTCTTTCAACCAGAGGAAAAATAAATCCATAAGAGCTTAATCTGTGGTCTATCACTGCTCAATGTTGAACACCTATGCTTTTATTCTATTCTGATTTCTTTTTATTTTTTTTAAATTTTTATTGGAGTTGATATACAATGTTGTGTTGGTTTCAGGTATACAGCAAAGTGAATTAGTTATACATGTACACATATCCACTCTTTTTTAGATTCTTTTCCCATGTAGGCCATTACAAAGTATTAAGTAGAGTTCCCTGTGCTATATGATTTCTTCTTAAATTTTATTTTATTTTTTCCCAAGACATTTTATTTTATTCTCTATTTTTTTATTGAAGTATAGTTGATTCACAATGTTGTGCTAATTTCTGCTGTACAGCAAAGTGACTCAGTTACACACATATATACATTCATTTTTTATATTCTTTTCCATCATGGTTTATCCCAAGGAGATTGAATACAGTTCTGTGTGCCAGACAGTAGGACCTTGTTGTTTATCCATTCTAAATGTAATAGTTTGCATCTACTAACCCCAAACTCCCAGTCCATCCTTCTCCCTCCTCCACTCCCCCTTGGCAACCACAAGTCTATTCTCTTTTTAAATTTTAAAATGCTAAGATTTACTATTGAAGCTTAGAGTTTTAATGTCTAACCTTCAGACTGTGAATATTTATATCAGTCAGTAAATGGCAATGTAAAGGAAGTCAGGTTTATATTTGAATTTTGGTTAATACACTTACCAGCTTGGTCCCTTTGGGAATGTTACTTCACCTTGCTGAGCCTCAGTTAATCAACCTAATGAAAGAGGTTAATAAATTATTTTTCTTTTTTTCTTTTTTTTGGCCACACCACACCACTGCAGGATTTTAGTTCCCCAACCGGGGATTGAACCTGGACCCTCAGCAGAGAAAGTGGGGAGTCCTAACCATGGGACCACCAGGGAATTCCCGAAAGAGGTTAATAAACTCTTAAAAGATTTCTTATCTTTTAGAGATATATACTGAATGAAATGATGTGATGGATGGGATTTGCTTCAAAATAATCCAAATGTAGGGGGAAAGTTGGGTGGGTGTATAGTTGAAACAAAACTAGCTAATATGTTAATTGTTGACACAGGGTGATGGGTACCTAGGGATTCATTATAGTATTCTCTCTACTTTTGTATATGTTTGAAAATTTTCAATTAAAAGAATGAAAAAAAAATCCTCATAGGTCTTTGTGAATATTAGAAAATATATGTGAAAAATATATATATGTGAAAGTGCTTTAGTCTGGAATAATAGCAACCACTTTTCAGGCATTTACTGTGTGCTATATGCCATTCAGAACACTTTACATACATTATTTCATTTAATTATCACAACACTTGCATGAATTAGGTAATTGTTATTATCTGCATTTTAGAGATGAGGAAAAAGAGACACAGAATTTAAGCAACTCACCCGAGGGCACGCAGCTAATAAGTACCAAAATCAGATTTAAACCTTAGTTGACCTCCAGAGCCCATGCTACATTGCCTCTCATCTGATAAGCATCTGAGTAATAGCCAATAATAGCTGCCATTTTTTGTGTTCCAAACATACTAGGAATCATCCTAAATGTCTGCTCTACTTTATCTCTGATTTGTTCAACAAAAACCGAAAGCAGCCAAAATTAATTAATTAATTAATTTTAATAATAATAATAATAAAATAAATTAACTGAGGCAAATTTGGAGCCAGGTTGACTGAATACTCTGAACTCCTTTTGAATGAGTGGCATGTTTGGTCTGCTCCCTAGCCAACACATCAGCAATGAATAGAGGGCTAGTTCATGGTTAACAACTGTCCCTCTGGGAGGGGGAGAGAGAAAAGCCCTGATTTGTAGCATTTGCAGGGATAAATACTCCTACCGTGGCCATTTTTGCAATGTCATTGAGTGCAGAACTGGGAAGAGATGTGCAGTATTACACATTGTTATATAAGATTTCCACCCTGCAGATAGTTGATGTAAATGCCTTCAAGAACATAGGTAATGGTAAAATGTAGCAGAATAAGGAAGTGATGAGTTTTGATCATTTTTTTGTCTTTGTTCTTGATGTAATTTATTTAATTGTAAGTTTATAAAAGTTAATTTTTTTAAACTATTTATTGTGAGGTCCTAGTAAGGTAACAATCTGAAAGTTGTTGCAAAGTATTTTATTTATTTATTTATTTTGGCTGTGTTGGGTCTTCGTTTCTGTGCGAGGGCTTTCTCTAGTTGTGGCAAGCGGGGGCCACCCTTCATAGCGGTGCGTGGGCCTCTCACTATCGTGGCCTCTCTTGCTGCGGAGCACAGGCTCCAGACACACAGGCTCAGTAGTTGTGGCTCACAGGCCGAGTTGCTCCATGGCATGTGGGATCCTCCCAGACCAGGGCTCGAACCCGTGTCCCCTGCATTAGCAGGCAGATTCTCAACCACTGTGCCACCAGGGAAGCCCAAAAGTTAATTTTTAATAATTGCATTGTTTAACAGTTGGCTCACAAAATTCCCCAAAATTGAACAGCTAGCTCTCTTGAGCTGTTACAAACCATTTCCAACATAACAGTAAAGATCAAGTTTGCTCTCTATCAGTTACGTGATAGTGAAATGTAAGTAGTTATTGCCAGCAAAAATTATTGGCCTAAAAATTAGGAATTTGCAGAAGGCAGTTTTATCACCAGATTTCTTTTCATTCAGAATTAGCTTCACAGTATATATATAAAAGTATGTGTTGATCTGAGACTCCAGTTTGGAAGGATTTGTGAGTGGAGACATGAATGACTTTAGAAAGAGGTAATTTCTGCTAAAATCTAACAACCAAATGGCTCTAAAGTGCAACCCATCAAGAGATTTGAACAGACAGTTCATAGTAAAGAACTAGAATGGCCCTTCATCATGATAAAAAGACTCGTCTTTCAAGAGAGTAAGACAAGTCACAGACCAGGAGAAAATATTTGCAAAAGACATATGTGATATAGGACTGTTATTCACAATATACAAAGAACTCTTTAAACTCAACAATAAGAAAACAAACAACAAAACAATGAGCAAAAGATCTGAAAGCTCACCAAAGAAGATATACAGGTGGCAAATAAACATATGAAAAGATGCTCAACATCATATGTCATTAGGGAATTGCAAATTATAACATCAGTAAGATACTACTACACACCTATTAGAACGGCCAAAATCCAAAACACTGTTAGCACCAAGTGCTGAGAAGGATGTGGAGCAACAGTAACTCTCATTTATTGTGGTGGAAATGCAAAATGCTACAGCCACTTTTTGGAAGACAGCTTGACAGTTTCTTACAAAATTAAATGTACTCTTATCATATGATCCAGCAATTGCACTCCTTATCAAAATGAGTTGAAAACGTATGTTCATACAAAACCCTACACACAGATATTTCTAGCAGCTTTATTCATAATTGCCAAAACTTGGCAGCAACCAAGATGTCCTTCAACAGATAAATGAATGAAGAAACTGTGGCAGATCCAGACAGTGGAATATTCTTCAGCTCTAAAAAGAAATGATCTATCAAGCCATGAAAAGACATGGAGAAATCTTTAATTCATATCACTACATGAAAAAAGCCAATCTGAACAGTATGATTCCAAATACATGACATCCTGAAAAAGGCAAAACTATGGAGAGAGTAAAAAGATCAGTGGTTGTCAGAAGTTAGGAGAGTGGAAGGGATGAATTAGCAGAGCACAGAATATCTTTAGGGCAGTGAAACTACTCTGTAGGATACTATAATGGTAGATACATGCCATTATAAATTTGTCCAAACTCAAGGAATGGACAAGAGTGAACTATAAGGTAAACTGTGGAATTCAGGTGATAATGATGCATCAGTATAGGTTCATCAATTGTAACAAATGTACCACTCTGGTGGGAGATGTTGATAGGGGAAGAGGCTGTGCATGTGTGGGAACAGGCAGTATAAGGGAACTCTGTATCATCTGCTCAGCTTTGCTGTGAGCCTAAAGGTGTTCTTAAAAATGTCTATTTAGGGGGCTTCCCTGGTGGCACAGTGGTTGAGAGTCCGCCTGCCGTTACAGGGGACAAGGGTTCGTGTCTCGGTCCGGGAAGATCCCACATGCCACGGAGCAGCTAGGCCCGTGAGCCATGGCCGCTGAGCCTGTGTGTCCGGAGCCTGTGCTCCCAAACGGGAGAGGCCACAACAGTGAGAGGCCCGCGTACCGCAAAAAAAAAAAAACATGTCTATTTAAAAAAATAAAGCGGGGGGGAGACCTTCAAGATGGCGAAGGAGTAAGGCATGGAGATCACCTTCCTTCCCACAAATACATCAGAAATACATCTAAATGTGGAACAACTCCTACAGAACACCTACTGAACGCTGGCAGAAGACCTCAGACTTCCCAAAAGGCAAGAAACTCCCCACGTACCTGGGTAGGGCAAAAGAAAAAAAAGAAAAAACAGAGACAAAAGAATAGGGACGGGACCTGCACTTCTGAGATGGACGTGTGAAGGACGAAAAGTTTCCACACACTAGGAAGCCCCTTCACTGGCAGAGACGGTGGGTGGGTGAGGGGGAACCTTCAGAGCCACGGAGGAGAGTACAGCAACAGGGGCGCAGATGGCAAAGCGGAGAGATATCCGCACAGAGGATCGGTGCCGACCAGCACTCACCAGCCTGAGAGGCTTGTCTGCTCCCCCGCCGGGGCGGGCAGGGGCTGGGAGCTGAGGCTCAGTCTTCGGTCGGATCCCAGGGAGAGGACTGGGGTCGGATGCGTGAACACAGCCTGAAGGGGGCTAGTGCGCCACAGCTAGCCGGGACGGAGTCCGGGAAAAAGTCTGGACCTACCGAAGAGGCAAGAGACCATTGTTTCGGGGTGCGCGAGGAGAGGGGATTCAGAACACTGCCTAAATGAGCTCCAGAGACGGGCGCCAGCCGCAGCTATCAGCGCCGACCCCAGAGACGGGCAGGAGACGATAAGGCTTCTGCTGCAGCCACCAAGAAGCCTGTGTGCGAGCACAGGTCACCCTCCACACCTCCCCTCCCGGGAGCCTGTGCAGCCCGCCACTGCCAGGGTCCCGGGATCCAGGGACAACTTCCCCGGTAGAACGCACGGCGCGCCTCAGGCTGTTGCAACATCACACTGGCCTCTGCCACCGCAGGCTTATCCCGCATTCCGTACCCCTCCCTCCCCTCGGCCTGAGTGAACCAGAGCCCCCTTATCAGCCACTCCTTTAACCCCATCCTGTCTGGGCGGGAACGGACGCCCTCAGGCGACCTACACGCAGAGGCGGGTCCAAATCCAAAGCTGAACCCCAGGAGCTGTGCGAACAAAGAAGAGAAAGGGAAATTTCTCCCAGCAGCCTCAGGAGCAGCAGATTAAATATTCACAATCAACTTGATGTACGCTGCATCTGTGGAATACCTGAATAGACAACGAATCATCCCAAAATTGAGGCTGTGGACTTTGGGAGCAACTGTAGACTTGGGGTTTTTCTGTATGCGACTGACTGGTTTCTGGTTTTATGTTTATCTTAGTTTAGTATTTAGAGTTTATTATCATTGGTAGATTTGTTTATTGATTTCGTTGCTCTTCCTTTTTTTTTTGTATATATATATGTATATATTTTCCTTTTTTTCTTTTTGTGAGTGTGTATGTATATGCTTCTTTGTGTGATTTTGTCTGTATAGCTTTGCTTTTACCATTTGTCCTAGGGTTCTGTCTGTCCGGTGCTTTTTCTTAGTATAGTTTTTAGCGCTTGTTATCATTGGTGGATTTGTTTTTTGGTTTGGTTGCTCTCTTCTTTCTTTCTTTTAATTACTTTAATTTTTAATAATTTTTGCTTTTTATTTTAATAACTTTATCTCTTTTTATTTTCTTTCTTTCTTTCTTTCTTTCTTTCCTTCCTTCCTCCCTCCCTCCCTCCCTCCCTCCCTTCTTTCTTCCTTCCTTCCTTCCTTCCTTGCTTTCTTTCTTTTTTTCTTTCTTTCTTTTTTCCTCCCTTTTCTTCTAAGATGTGTCGCTGACAGGGTCTTGGTGCTCCAGCTGGGTGTCAGGCCTGTGCCTGTGAGGTGGGAGAGCCGAGTTTAGGACATTGGTCCACCAGAGACCTCCCGGTTCCACGTAATATCAAACGGTGAAAGCTCTCGCAGAGATCTCCATCTCAACACCAAGACCCAGCTCCACTCAATGACCAGCAAGCTAAGTGCTGGATACCCTATGCCAAACAACTAGCAAGACAGGGACATAACCCCACCCATTAGCAGAGAGGCTGCCTAAAATCATAATAAGGCCACAGACACCCCAAAACACATCACCAGACGTGGACCTGCCCATCAGAAAGACAAGATCCAGCCTCATCCACCAGAACACAGGCACCAGTACCCTCCACCAGGAAGCCTGCACAACCCACTGAACCAACCTTAGCCACTGGGGACAGACACCAAAAACAACGGGAACTATGAACCTGCAGCCTGCAAAAAGGAGACCCCCAAACACAGTAAGATAAGCAAAATGAGAAGACAGAAAAACACACAGCAGATGAAGGAGCAAGGTAAAAACCCACCAGACCTAACAAATGAAGACGAAATAGGCAGTCTACCTGAAAAAGAATTCCGAATAATGATAGTAAAGATGATCCAAAATCTTGGAAATAGAATAGAGAAAATACAAGAAACGTTTAACAAGAACCTAGAAGAACTAAAGAGCAAGCAACAACGATGACCAACACAATAAATGAAATTTAAAATCCTCTAGAAGGGATCAATAGCAGAATAACTGAGGCAGAAGAACAGATAAGTGACCTGGAAAATAAAATAGTGGGAATAACTACTGCAGAGCAGAGTAAAGAAAAAGAATGAAAAGAACTGAGGACAGTCTCAGAGACCTCTGGGACAACATTAAATGCACCAACATTTGAATTATAGGGGTCCCAGAAGAAGAAGAGAAAAAGAAAGGGACTGAGAAAATATTTGAAGAGATTATAATTGGAAACTTCCCTAATATGGGAAAGGAAATAGTTAATGAAGTCCAGGAAGCACAGAGAGTCCCATACAGGATAAATCCAACGAGAAACACGCCAAGACACATATTAATCAAACTATCAAAAATTAAATACAAAGAAAAAATATTAAAAGCAGCAGGGAAAAACAACAAATAACACACAAGGGAATCCCCATAAGGTTAACAGCTGATCTTTCAGCAGAAACTATGCAAGCCAGAAGGGACTGGCAGGACATATTTAAAGTGATGAAGGAGAAAAACCTACAACCAAGATTACTCTACCCAGCAAGGATCTCATTCAGATTTGATGGAGAAATTCAAACCTTTACAGACAAGCAAAAGCTAAGAGAATTCAGCACCACCAAACCAGCTTTACAACAAATGCTAAAGGAACCTCTCTAGGCAGGAAACACAAGAGAAGGAAAAGACCTACAATAACAAGCCCAAAACAATTAAGAAAATGGGAATAGGAACATACATATCAATAATTACCTTAAAAGTAAAAGGATTAAATGCTCCAACCAAAAGACATAGACTGGCTGAATGGATACAGAAACAAGACCCATATATATGCTGTCTATAAGAGACCCACTTAGGACCTAGGGACACACACAGACTGAAAGTGAGGGGTTGGAAAAAGATATTCCATGCAAAAGGAAATCAAAAGAAAGCTGGAGAAGCAATTCTCATATCAGATAAAATAGACTTTAAAATAAAGACTATTACAAGAGACAAAGAAGAACACTACATAATGATCAAGGGATCGATCCAAGAAGATATAACAATTGTAAATATTTATGTACCCAACATAGGAGCACCTCAATACATAAGGCAATGCTAACAGCCATAAAAGGGGAAGTCGACAGTAATACAATCATAGTAGGGGACTTTAAGACACCACTTTCACCAATGGGCAGATCATCCAAAATGAAAATAAATAAGGAAACACAAGCTTGAAATGATACATTAAACAAGATGGACTTAATCGATATTTATAGGACATTCCATCCAAAAACATCAGAATACACTTTCTTATCAAGTGCTCATGGACCATTCTCCAGGATAGATCATATCTTGGGTCACAAATCAAGACTTGGTAAATTTAAAAAAATTGAAATTGTATCAAGTATCTCTTCTGACCACAATGCTATGAGACTAGATATCAATTACAGGAAAAGATCTGTAAAAAATACAAATACATGGAGGCTAAACAATACACTACTTAATAACGAAGTGATCACTGAAGAAATCAAAGAGGAAATCAAAAAATACCTACAGACAAATGACAATGAAAACACGATGATCCAAAACCTATGGGATGCAGCAAAAGCAGTTCTAAGAGGGAAATTTATAGCAATACAAGCCTACCTCAAGAAACATCTCAAATAAACAATCTAACTTTACACCTAAAGGAACTAGAGAAAGAAGAACAAAAAAAACCCCAAAGTTAGCAGAGGGAAAGAAATCATAAAGATTAGAGCAGAAATAAATAAAATAGAAACAAAGAAAACAATAGCAAAGATCAATAAAACTAAAAGCTGGTTCTTTGAGAAGATAAACAAAATTGATAAACCATTAGCCAGACTCATCAAGAAAAAGAGGGAGAGGACACAAATCAATAAGATTAGAAATGAAAAAGGAGAAGTTACAACAGACACTGCAGAAATACAAAGCATCCTAAGAGACTACTACAAGCAACTCTATGCCAATAAAATGGACAACCTGGAAGAAATGGACAAATTCTTAAAGGTATAACCTTCCAAGACTGAACCAGGAAGAAACAGAAAATATGAACAGACCAATCACAAGTAATGAAATTGAAACTGTGGTTAAAAATCTTCCAACAAACAAAAGTCCAGGACCAGATGGCTTCACAGGTGAATTCTATCAAACATTTAGAGAAGAGTTAACACCCATCCTTCTCAAACTCTTCCAAAAAACTGCAGAGGAAGGAACACTCCCAAACTCAATCTACAAGGCCACCATCACCTTGACAACCAAAACCAGACAAAGATATTACAAAAAAAGAAAATTACAGACCAGTATAACTGATGAATATAGATGCAAAAATCCTCAACAAAGACTAGCAAACAGAATCCAACAACACATTAAAAGGATCATACACCATGATCAAGTGGGGTTTATCCCAAGGATGCAAGGATTCTTCAATATACACAAATCAATCAATGTGGTAAAACATATTAACAAATTGAAGAATAAAAACCATATGATCATCTCATTAGATGCAGAAAAAGCTTTTGACAAAATTCAACACCCATTTATGATAAAAACTCTCCAGAAAGTGGGCATAGAGGGAACCTACCTCAACATAATAATGGCCATAAATGACAAACCCACAGCAAACATCATTCTCAATGGTGTAAAGCTGAAAGCATTTCCTCTGAGATCAGGAAAAGACAAGGATGTCCACTCTCACCACTATTATTCAACATAATTTTGGAAGTCCTAGCCACAGCAATCAGAGAAGAAAAAGAAATAAAAGGAATACAAATTGGAAAAGAAGACATAAAACTGTCACTGTTTGCAGATGACATGATACTATACATAGAGATTCCTAAAGATGCCACCAGAAAACTACTAGAGCTAATCAATGAATTTGGTAAAGTTGCAGGATACAAAATTAATGCATAGAAGTCTCTTTCATTCCTATACACTAATGATGAAAAATCTGAAAGAGAAATTAAGGAAACACTCCCATTTACCATTGCAACTAAAAGAATGAAATACCTAGGAATAAACCTACCTTAAAAAAAAAAAAAAACTACCTAAGCAGACAAAAGACCTGTATGCAGAAAACTATAAGACACTGATGAAAGAAATTAAAGATGATATGAACAGATGGAGAGATATACCATGTTCTTGGATTGGAAGAATCAATATTGTGACAATGACTATACTACCCAAAGCAATCTACAGATTCAATGCAATCCCTATGAAATTACCAATAGCATTTTTTACAGAACTAGAACAAAAAATCTTAAAATTTGTATGGAGACACAAAAGACCCCGAATAGCCAAAGCGGTCTTGAGGGAAAAAGACAGAGCTGGAGGAATCAGACCTCCCTGAATTCAGACTATACTACAAAGCTACAGTAATTAGGACAATATGGTACTGACACAAAAATAGAAATGTAGATCAATGGCACAGGATAGAAAGCCCAGAGATAAACCCATGCACTTATGGCCAACTAATCTATGACAAAGGAGGCAAGGATATACAATGGAGAAAAGACAGTCTCTTCAATAAGTGGTGCTGGGAAAACTGGATAGCTACATGTAAAAGAATGAAATTAGAACATTCCCTAACACCATACACAAAAATAAACTCAAAATGGATTAAAGACCTAAATGTAAGACCAGACACTCTAAAGCTCTTAGAGGAAAACATCAGGAAGAACACTCTTTGACATAAATCACAGCAAGATCTTTTTTGATCCACCTCCTAGAGTAATGGAAATAAAAACAAAAATAAACAAGTGGGACCTAAGGAAATTTAGAAGCTTTTACAAAGCAAAGGAAACTACTAACAAGATGAAAAGACAACCCTCAGAATGGGAGAAAATACTTGCAAATGAATCAATGGACAAAGGATTAATCTCCAAAGTATATAAACAGCTCATGCAGCTCAATTTTAAAAAACAAACAACTGAATCCAAAAATGGGCAGAACACCTAAATAGACATTTCTCCAAAGAAGACATACAGATGGCCAGGAAGCACATGAAAAGCTGCTCAACATCACTAATTATTAGAAAAATGCAAATCAAAACTACAATGAGGTATCACCTCACACCAGTTAGAATGGGCATCATCAGAAAATCTACAAACAACAAATGCTGGAGAGGGTATGGAGAAAAGGGAACCCTCTTGTACTGTTGGTGGGAATGTAAATTGATACAGCCACTATGGAGAACTGTATGGAGGTTCCTTAAAAAACTAAAAATAGAATTACCATATGATCCAGCAATCCCACTACTGAGCATATACCCAGAGAAAACCATAATTCAAAAAGACACATGTACCCCAATGTTCATTGCAGCACTATTTACAATAGCCAGGTCATGGAAGCAACCTAAATGCCCATTGACAGACAAATGGATAAAGAAGTTGTGGTACATATATACAATGGAATATTACTCAGCCATAAAAAGGAATGAAATTGGGTTATTTGTAGAGACATGGATGAATCTAGAGACTGTCATACACAGTGAAGTAAGTCAAAAGAGAAAAACAAATATCGTATATTAACACATATATGTGGAACCTAGAAAAATTGTACAGATGAACCGGTTTGCACGGCAGAAATTGAGACACAGATGTAGAGAAGAAACGTATGGACACCAAGGGGGGAAAGTGGCAGCGGGTAGAGGTGGTGGTGGGATGAATTGGGAGATTGGGATTGACATGTATACACTGATGTGTATAAAATGGATGACTAATAAGAACCTGCTGTATAAAAATAAATAAATAAAATTCAAACAAAAAAAATTACAAGTGAGTGCACCCTTTGAGACAATAATTTCATTTTGGGGAACTTATTGTAAGGCTGTACACCCCAATGTGTGAAACGACGATGGACAAAGGTATTCATTGCAACAATTTTTGTGCTAGCGAAGATTGAAAACAGATAAAATGTACATCATTAAATAAAGTTCAAACAAAACTTCCCTAGGAATGCGGAAGTTTTATGTACTAAAACAGAAATATTTCCTAGATGGATTAGAAAAGGAAGAGGCAAAACTGCATTGTTATCTGTTTTAAGTTTAAAGAAGAAACACCAGGAGATATTTCACATTCCTATGTATTATCAACATAAAGAGTATCTCTGGAAGGATATACAATTAGCTAATAATAGTAGTTACCTATCGGGAGAGTGTGGGAATTGAACAGATAAGGGAGGGACAGAAAGAAGATTTTCTCTGTACTTCAAAAAATTTTTCAAATCATGTGAATGTATTACATATTCAATAAAGTAAATATATAATCTCACTCCCAGAAAAAAATATATAACCCATGCCTAAGTCATAAATATATATGCCACCCCTAATAACATGGAAAACATCTCAAATGTCTGTTTTTGTTTGAATTTTATAGTTGGAATTTTAGATGATTTTAATAGAGTTATGCATGTATGCATATGCACACATATTCACACACACATGCATATATATATGTAGGTACTGAGAAGGAAGGAAAGCATCCTTTGACATCCAGGAACTGACCTGGTACTACCAGCTGGTAGTACTCTTGGTACTACTACTACTGGTACTACTGCTATGAGCTGGCCTGACAGCTAGGTCTTAATGTTCTCCTGTTGGACATGAACTATTTCACAGACCATCAACATCAGACGAGGCCACTCTGTGACCATGATACATCAACACAAAAACAAGACCACTTCATAATCATGTCTGAACACAGACAAAACGTTAACAGTATGCAAGCCATAAAATGCCACACATCCGCCTATCCTGACTAATGTGAATGATGCTGCTTTAGCTTTGCTCTAATCTGTCCTTCTAATAAATAAGATTTATTGAAATACTCAATGATAGAATTGTCCCCACTTTCTAACAGCCTGGGTGAACCCTGTCTTCTTTGTACCCTCCTCAAAATCATCCAACCAGAGCTCAGGTCCTAAATGAGTCCTTTCTAACACCCTCTTACTGAGATGCCCTGCAGTTCCCCATGGTATATGTTCTCTCCTGCTGCAACGAGTTATAAACCAAACTTGTTCAACTACAGGAGTGTTCTTGATGGTATTTGGCTGAAGAGCATTGACAAAATATATGAATAAAGATTAAATAATCTCCAGTTTAGCCTGGCATTTACACATTAGACTCTACTACAGGCAAACCTGGATTCAAACCTGTCACTAGCCCAGTCAGCCCCAAACCACCAGGGACAAGCATGCAGGTGACAAAGTCAGGTAAAATGACTCCTTACTATGAGGGAGACTGCACACCAGAGGAGCTATGGGGCAGGAAAATATAGAATTATTGTAGGATTTGAGGAAAGGGCAGAATTTTAGGTGTAACTGAGGGAAACAGTGTTCTGATTAGGCTTAGAGTGAAGCAGGGCTATTTGTAAATGGGTTAACATCAGTTTAGGACTGCTAATGGATCAAGGGTCCTGTTTCCTTGGATATTACAAAGTTAAGGTAGATATGGATTGTTGTGTCCAGAACTCGTCTGAAACTCTCACCTAGGTTGAAAATCAAGGCAGTCTCTCTGTATCAAAGCGACTAAGAACCTCTAGGCAAAAATAGGGTGTTTCTTTTTTACTGGTATAATTTCAAACAATGACGTTTTGGATACTCTGTGATTTTAGAAAACAAGGTTTTTCAGTGAGTAAGAAAGCAGTGGTCCCTCTAGAAGGGGATCATTTGTAACACTTTATGGTTACCGTGTATCCTTAAGAGAAACAATAGTTCTTGCCAACTTTGCAGCTAGCTTTATCTGTGTCTGTCCCCCCAACCCCCAACTTGCCTGCCAACTTGATGAATGGCAGGACAGTCTTCTACTTCCTCAGATTCCATCTGTGCCTCTTACTATGTACTTTCACCCAGGTAGCTTGACCTCTTATACTTCAGTTACCTCCCGTGTAAACTGGGGATACCTACTATATAGGGTTAATATTTAAATGAGATAATGTTTGTAAAGAGTCCAACATGTTACACGGATATAGTGCATACTCAAAAAAAAAAAAATCGTCTGTCACCATAGAGATAGACTTTCTGGGTCAGATAAGTTGTTTCTCCTGGTCTAGGATATAAAATGAAATCCTGTCTTATGAGAGTCTGTTAGATTTCATCCTGTTGTATGATACTCCATTTATTGAGTGCCTATACTGTTGGGGGCAATCAGGAGAGAAGCTTCATAACACAAGGAGGAGTTCAGCCCGTTTTTAGAGCCAGCAATGCAGCCTGAAAGGTGAAGAGTTTAAGACTCAGGGAAATTATGGATACAGGATTCTTTTTATTTTCTTCCAGTTTTACTGAGACATAATTGACATATAACATTGTATTCATTTTAGGTGTACAACATAAACATCAGTATTCTGATTAATAGCGGTTTAGCATACCCTGGAGGTCCAATAGCTACTAGAACTTACATGATGTGCTGTTGTAAGTTGTAATGATGTGTTGTTGAAAGAAAGAGAGAGAGAAGGAGGGAGGGAGGAAGGGAGGGAGGGAAGGAGGAGAAAGGAGGGAGGGAGACTATAAACACAAGCCCAGGGACGGATTTTCTTCATGATGTGCCAGAGGACAAAGCACTTCTGAGCTGTAAGGACTGATAAACATGTATTTGATCCTACCTGTAGCATTTCTGAACCACTTTATCTTGGGCATCTTCTCAGACTTTTGATCTTTTTCTTTCTGTCCTGAACTGTACATAATTAACTCTGGATGTCTGGCCATCTAATCCTCTAGTCCTAGCCATATTGAAGTGTAGCCAGTAAAGAGTACAAAATACATCATGACCATTTAGTATAAGAGTGTCAGTCTCTGAATATACATCCTTGAAGAAAGCTTGTCAAGAAAAAAAAAATCTTCTTTCAGCCTTAAAAATGTCATATCCTTTGACTTAGTAAAAATGTATCTGAAGGAAAGAATTCCAATTATGCAAAAGCTTTTATGACAAAATATTTACCAAAACATTATTTATAATGGTGGAAAATTGGTAACAATCTAAAGATACAACAGTAGAAGATCTATTAATTACAGTACTTCAACTGGATGGGCTACTATGCAGTCATTTTTTAAAATGATATTTCTGAATATAAGCCCCTAGAAAAATGTTTCCATAAAATTTTTGTTTAAAATGCAGAAAATAGGTCTTCCTGGTGGCACAGTGGTTAAGAATCCACCTGCCAATGCAGGGGACACGGGTTCGAGCCCTGGTCCGGGAAGATTCTACATGCCGCGGAGCAACTAAGCCCGTGCGCCACAACTACTGAGCCTGTGCTTTAGAGCCCGCGAGCCACAACTGCTGAGCCCGCGTGCCACAACTACTGAAGCCTGTGCACCTAGAGCCTGTGCTCCACAGCAAGAGAAGCCACTGCAATGAGAAGCCTGTGCACCACAACGAAGAGCAGCCCCTGCTTGCCGCAACTAGAGAAAGCCCGCGCACAGCAACGAAGACCTAATGCGGCAAAAAATAAATAAATAAAAATTAAAAAAAATAATAAAATGCAGAAAATAAAATAGGATATACAATACGGTCCAACAACAACCAAATCTAGGCTTAAAAAAAAAAGATGAGAAGGAAATAGACAAAAATGTTAATAGGGGTTGTCTTTGGTTGTGGGAGTATGAGAGGGCTGAGATTACTGTCCCTCATTCTTTCCACATGTTGGTATTTTTGCAACTTTTTTTGTAATGAGCACACTATATTTTCCTCTTGATGTTTCTTCATCTGTTCTTATTATCCTTACATAATTCTTAGAGCCCTGAGCAATAGCACCCTCAAGGAGCTGTGCTGTGGAGGAGCGAGTACAATACTAAAGAAACAGAGACTAGAACTCACCATCCTAAGAACTCAGGTAGGATGCATCCAAAGCTAACTAATGTCAGACATTGTTTTTCATGTGAAATTTTAATTTGCTTAGAATTTTTTAAAGTTACTGTAACTCCAACTTCCAGAGGGAGTTGGAAGGGAAGTCCCTAGACAACAACTATGTAGCAGGCTTATAAAACAACACAACTAGATTGGAGGTGTATGAGAACTGAGGGCTCCAGAAGGAGTATCTCTAGGAAAGCATGGAGACCATGCGTTGTCTGATATGTTTGACTCTATAGAAGCCTATAATAAGAAGCTGTTGGAGTATATGGGAAGAATTAGCAATAGATATATAGAAAATTGAGCAAATTAAAAGATGAGACAGTTATTAAATCTGGAAGAAACAGAAATATATGTAAGAAAGGAAACATAATTTATGTATGATATATGCTTCAGTAGTAAATTATGCTTAGTCATATTGAATTAACTTGCTTACATAATTATATTGAAAGGATGGGAGGAGTGGAAGAAGAGAATGGTTGAAGAATGCTGAATCTCTGTCTGCCATAATTACAAAATAATAATGACTGAAACAGATAAATTGAGAAATAACCATCTTACCACACTATTTAGGACTATGGAGTGGAGAACCAGAAGAACAATTAAAATAGTTGGAAAAAAAAGCTGCTCTGAGGAGCAGGATTGGGGAGCAAAGAGGGATGGGATAGGAATGGGGACATTATAACCCTTTTAGAATTTCATTATTTGACTTTTTAACCTCACGCAGCCATTTTTAAAAAGGTTTTATTTTGATTTTTAAATTAACCACAAAACCATAATGAGATATTACCTCATACTCATTACGATGGCTACTGTAAAATGAACAAAAACAAAATCAGAAAATAACAAGTGTTGGGACTTTCCTGGTGGCGCAGTGGTTAAGACTCCATGCTCCCAATGCAGGGGGCCTGGATTCAATCCCTGGTCAGGGAACTAGATCCCACATGCATGCTGAAACTAAGAGTTCACATGCCACAACTAAGGAGCCTGGGAACTGCAACTAAGGAGCCTGTGAGCCACAACTGAGACCTGACACAACCAAATAAATAAATAAATAAAATAACAAGTGAGGATGTGGAGAAATTGGAACCCTTGTGCACTGTTGGTAGGAATGTAAAATAGTGCAGCACTATGGAAAACAGTATGACAGTTCCTCCAAAAAATTAAAAATAGAACTACCATATGATCCAGCAATTCTACTTCTGGGTATATACCCGAAAGAATTTAAAGCATGGTCTCAAAGAGATATTTGTATATGCATGTTCATAGCAGCAGTATTCACAATAGCCAAATGAGGGAAGCAACCCGTGTGTCCATGAATAGATGAAGGGATAAACAAAATGTGCTACATACATACAATTGTATGTTATTCAGCCTTAAAAAGCAAAGGAATTCTGACACATGCTACAACATGGATGAACCTTGATGACATTATACTAAGTGAAATAAGCCAGTCACAAAACGATAAACACTTTTGTATGATTACACTTATATGAGGTTCCTAGAGTAATCAAATTCATAGAGATGGAAAGCAGAAAGGTGGTTGATAGGAGCTGGAAGGAAGAGGAATGGGAAGTTGTTCTTTAATGAATATAGAGTTTCAGTTTTGCAAGGTGAAAAGAGTTCTGGAGGTTGGTTGCACAACAGTGTGAATATACTTAATGCCACTGACCTATATACTTAAAAATGGTTAAGATGGGGACTTCCCTGGTGGTGCAGTGGTTAAGAATCCACTGCCAATGCAGCCAAGACAATGAGAAGCCTGTGCATCGCAACGAAGAGTAGCCCCCACTCGCCTCAACTAGAGAAAGCATGTGCACAGCAATGAAGACCCAACGCAGCCATAAATAAATAAATAGATAAATTTATTTAAAAAATGGTTAAGATGGTAAATTTCATGTTATGTATATTTTACTGCAATTTAAAAAAATTGTAAATTAACCAAAGTAGTTGGAATTCAGACTACATATGACTATGGTATGTGCTCTGCTATTATACTCTCTTGTGGAGTGTAATAATCTTTAGCTGAGCTCTGCAATGCAACTGCACATCTTAAGATATCAAGAAATAATAAACATAGCCCAAGAGAACATAATATATTTTTCCTTTTAAGATTAAGTGATGAATACGGCTTACAACACCTGACTAAATTTAGAATATAAAAGGAGGTAGTTTTGGTCATCCTAACTAATGCCTAGAAACTGGCTTGACATCAAGCCAAAATCAATGTCAAATTAATTAATGTATACATTCCATATTTATTCAGCAAGTGTTAATTGAGCACTGACTATGTGCCAGGCACTGTACTAGACAATGAAACTACCTTGTAATTCATGAGCCAACTTCAGAAAGAGAAAGGGATGAAGTCAGGAAGAGCAGAGTCTGAGCCCCTACTGGGTACCAAGCACTATGCCAGCTTTTTTTTTTTAAGACTTATTTATTATTTATTTTATTTTATTTTATTTTTGGCTGCATTGGGTCTTAGTTGCGGCACGTGGGATCTTTGTTGAGGCACGTGGGATCTTCGTTTTGGTGTGCGGGCTTCTCTCTAGTTGTGGCCTGTGGGTTTTTATCTCTCTAGTTGAGGCACGCAAGCTCAGAAGTTGTGGCGTGCAGGTTTCTCTCGCTAGCTGAGGCGCACGGGCTTAGTTGCCCTGCGGCATGTGGGATCTTAGTTCCCTGACCAGGGATCGAACCCCGTCCCCTGCATTGCATGGCAGATTCTTTACCACTGGACCACCAGGGAAGTCCCTATGCCAGCTTTATACACATTATCTCCACTAAGCTGCACACGATGGTGTGTTTTTCATTAGCTGTCAAGCTGTAAGCCAATCACTTTTATGAAATAAGCTTCCTGAATGTCTATGATATTTTTTCCAGTCAACATAGAATGGATTTGTCTATTATTGAAGAATACATATGTAAGTATACCCCATCTTTCAAATCACATTTACTTAAAAACCTTCTAGTTGACAATTTCTGCTTTAATAACTTTTCTTTGCAATTCCCACCCCCAGCTCCTCCTGAACTCCCATAGCCCGATGTTTATACATTCTTTTTCACAATTTTCTGCTCTATAGTTTTGAGTCCATATTCCCACTGGATTGCAGGGGTCGGGGTTGATGTGTTCACTACAAGTGTCTAATCTCACACAGACCAACTAACTGTTCCAGTTTGCCCAGGACTGAACAGATTCTCGGGTTGTGATTCAGTTTTTTGGTTTTTTTTTTTCTCATTTGTAATTTTAATCGAAGCATTGCTATTCATTTTTAAAAGTCTTTCCTTATAAGCACCAAATTTTAATATCTATGTCAAGTTTGGGGGGAAAGAAACTCCATCAAGAACTTCCCTCCAGAAGAAAACAATGATGTTCATTCCTCCAGACAACCAAATTCAAAGTCTACCAAAACAGAAACAAACAAACAAAAAGCCCACACAGAAAAACAAAGACAAAAATCACATTCTAGGGGTTCAGTGCATTTAGCAGCCTTCACTGTGCTGTCTAATCATCCTTCAGCTGACTTTCAAAAAAATAACAGCCTAGCTCATCAAAATATGCACTTTCCATTTGATTTTTAAATTAAAAAAATAATTTAAAAAAGAAAACTTGAAGGGATTCACAATCAATTGTCTGACTCGTTTCAATGTCATGTACAGCCTACGAAGGTCAGGAAGGCTATTTGCAGCACACATGGTTAGGGGAAATTGATTTTCAAGGTTTAGCTTTCTTCCAAACAGTGTAAAATACCCACAACTCCAAGTATGAAGGAACATAGACAATCTCCTTTGAGAATTCCACAGAACAATACAGGCACCGCAGCTGTTCTTCATAGAGTGACAGGGCTTCCGTCAAATTGACACAGTTCCCCTGTGTAAAATAGTTCCCATCCTGTTTCAATACTTTCATTGAGAGGTCAAGAATCAGTCTGAGGTGGGCCTTCCCTCGTGGTGCAGTGGTTAAGGATCCGCCTGCCAATGCAGGGCACACGGGTTCGAGCCCTGGTCCTGGAGGATCCCACATGCCACAGAACAACTAAGCCCATGCGCCACAGCTACTGAGCCTGCGCTCTAGAGCGCGCAAGCCACAATTACTGAAGCCCTAGCACCTAGAGCCCGCGATCCGCAACAAGAGAAGCCACTGCAATGAGAAGCCCGTACACAGCAGCAAAGAGTAGCCTCCGCTCGCTGCAACTAGAGAAAGCCCACGCACAGCAACGAAGACCCAATGCAGCCATAAAGAAAGAAAGAAAGTTAGTCTGAAAAACTCCCATGTGGAATCTTCTTCCAGAGATGTGTATATTGGAACAGCTGTCAAATCATTATGTGATTCAGTTTTAAAACCGAGAAAGTACTTGGCAAACTCACTTTTAGCAGTTTAAGTCCCATGTTCTGGGAACCCCCTTGGTCCTGAGGTTGGGGTCATCCTAACTCTCAGCTTTCTCTTCTCATTGTCTATCTTGATCTTGTGTGTGTGTGTGTTGATATATTTATATAAAGTCAAGCGCTCAGCAGAGCGGGAGAGAGCTGAGCTGCCAGATGTTCAGAGTGCTCCATTAAAGCAACAGGCTAAAATGAAAGTAAGAGTCAAGCCTTTCATCACTTACTGTGATAGTATAAGCAAGAGGCTAAAACAGAGAAAGTTTTGACTCCATCTGCTTCCATTTCCCCTCATGGAACATTGCAGGTCAGGTGGATCAGCACAGATATAGGGTCGGGGTGGGGGGGTAAGGGGGATTATAGGAGGGCTAGGAGTGGTAAAGTACTGAGTACTGAGTCAGAGTGGAAAAGTACTAGTACTGAGTGAGAAGGGAGAAAGTGTCTTCATGGCCTCTCCCTCCCTCCTCTCCCACCAATAAGGAAGCCTAAGCAGAGGCCCCGAGGAAAGTCCTAATGAAAGAGACCTCCAAGTGAAGGCTCCTGGTCTAGAAATGCAGATATGTAAGACCATGGGCGGTCAGAGAGGGTCCTGAGTCCTTGAGTAGAACTCCCTTCAGAGGCTGCAGCATACTGCCTGTGCAATTCTAGTGGGGGCAGTATTCACCTGTGAGACTTGCCAAGTAAAGCCTTTGTAATTGCCTACACCTGGGCCTGAAAAAATTACATGTAGGTTTTTGGCCAGGAGCTGGAATATATCTCTCTTCCTCTACAACCCAATAGAAAAATGGACAACGATTATGATCAAATGGTCCACACAGAAGAAGAAATGTTAAATGATTCTTAAATATATGGAATGATGTTCAATCTCACTTATAAGAGAAATGCAAATTAAACCTGCATGGAGATAACAATTTTTCACTTAACACACTGTGATCCTAAAGGAATGGGGAAACAGATACTCCTGTTGTAGGAGGGCATATATACTGGTACTGCCTCTACAGAGAGCAATTTCACAACTTCAATCAAAATTACAGATTCAGGGACTTCCCTGGTTGTCCAGTGGTTAAGACTCCGTGCTCCCAATGCAGGAGGCCTGGGTTTGATCCCTGGTCAGGGAAACAGATCCCGCGTGCTGCAACTGAAAGGTCCTGCACGCAGCAGCGAAGATCCTGAGTGCTGCAACTAAGATCCACCACAGCCAAATTAAAAAAAAAAAAAATTACAGATTCAGGTATCTTTGACCAGTAAATACATTCTAGGAATTTATCCTGCATATAGGCCCACACTTGTGGGAAATGACAGATACACAAGTCTTTATTCCTTGCCATTCATTTTTTTTCTTAATTTTAAAATATTTATTTATTTGACTGTGCCGGGTCTCAGTTGCGGCGTGCGGGATCTTTAGTTGTAGCATGTGAACTCTTGGTTGTGGCATGTGGGGTCTAGTCCCTTGACCAGGGATCGAACCTGGGCCCCCTGCATTGGAAGTGCAGAGCCTTAGCCACTGGACCACCAGGGAAGTCCCCCATTCATTGCTTATAATAGCAAAAGATTGGAAACCAACTAACAGTTATGGACTGGTAAAACAAAAATACAATACATCCATACACAGAAATACTGTGCAGCCATTAAGAAGATATATCATTATGTTTTAAAAGCAAATGTGGGGCCTTCCTGGTGGTGCAGTGGTTAAGAATCTGCCTGCCAATGCAGGGGACATGGGTTCGAGCCCTGGTCTGGGAAGATCCCACCTGCCGCGAGGCAGCTATGCTCGTGTGCCACAACTACTGAAGTCCACGCGCCTAGAGCCCGTGCTCCGCAACAAGAGAAGCCACCACAATGAGAAGCCCATGCACTGCAACGAAGAGTAGCCCCTGCTCACCCCACCTAGAGAAATCCCACGTGTAGCAACGAAGACCTAACACAGCCAAAAATAAAAAATAAAATAAAGTAAATGTGGAAAAATATGTACTGTATACACAGTTTGTGTGATAATATGGGGAAATAACATATATATTTTTTGTTTGTGTATAGAAGGATACATAAGAAGCTAATAGCATTGGTTTTTAGGGAGAGAACTAGGTCTCTGGTAACAGTAATGGAAAGACACATTTCGTTGTATACTATTTTACACCTTTGGAATCATTTTGAATGTAAATCAAAATTTAAACAACAACAACAAGCAAACAAACCAACCACAAAAACATGGGCTCTGGTATCAGACTGCCTGGGTTTAAACCTTTCTCCATCACTTACTGGTATGTGACCGCAGGCAAATTACTTAACTTTATGTTTCTTTCCACATCTACAAAATGGGTATAATGATAGCACGGATTTCAGAGAGTTGTTGTGAGAATTAAAGGAGATCACGCGGGTCAAATATTTATTTATTTTAATTTATTTTATTTAGTATTTTTATTTTTGGTTGCATTGGATCTTTGTTGCTGTGCGTGGACTTTCTCTAGTTGTGGCGAAGGGGGGCCACTCTTCGTTGTGGTGCGCAGGCTTCTCATTGCTGTGTCTTCTCTTGTTGTGGAGCATGGGCTCTAGGAGGGCGGGCTTCAGTAGTTGTGGCACTTGGGCTCAGTAGTTGTGGCTCGCGGGCTCTAGAGCGCAGGCTCAGTAGTTATGGCACACGGGCTTAGTTCCTCTGCGGCAGGTGGAATCTTCCCGAACCAGGGCTTGAACCCGTGTCCCCTGCATTGGCAGGCGGATTCTTAACCACTGCGCCACCAGGAAAGCCCAAGGGTCAAATATTTAGATCAGTGGCAGAGACTGGAGCAAGACTTTCAGGTCTCAAATGCCACCTCCACCCCTCCCAGGTTGTGTGACCTTGGGCAAATTATTCAACCTCACTTTTCCTCAGTTTCTTCATTTGGAAATGGGGAGAATAATCAGATTGTGTGAAGATTAAATTAGTTAATAGTTATAAAGTACTTACAACTGCATTTGGAATATATTAAGTGCTATATAAGTATTCGCTGAATATTAGATATTTATTTAACACAAATATTAGTTATTATGGTTAGCTATTATCCAACACTGTTGAAATAAACTCTACTTAGGTTACTTTTCAGAATTATCTTACCTACCCTCAACCTTGCTCCTCTCCTATCTGTAATTCTACAAATACACTGCATCTGTTATTTGCTCATATTATTCTCACAGTCTGGAATGCCAGTTCCAACCATGACTGACTGAAGAATGCTTAACTGTCCTTCAAGATACAATTCAACGATCTCTTCCTCCCTGAAGGTGGCTGCTCTCTCCTATTAGCTGCCCCATCACAGATCTCTAGTCTGACCCTTCCCTACTCTCACTGCCTCTTGTCCTGCCTCAGACCAGCAGGCAGAGCAGGCAACAATTCGTGCTTGTGGGAATAAATGGGTAAATGGAATACTGACGTTTTCAAGGGAATTCAAAAAAGTGTAAGTTTTCTGTTGTGACATGTATTAAGTTCATTTTTATGCCCTAAATTCTCAGACAGAGAGGAAAGAAAGAGCTGTTCACGGACACTTAATGGAAGGTGGAAATAGAATACTTTGGAAATTAAAAGGGGTTTTTTTAGTGTTTTTTTGGGGAGGTGTGTTGTTTTGGTTTGGTTTTTGCCTTTAATTAACATGGACCTGGCTCCCCCTGCTGGATCTAGAGTAAAACGTGGGTGGACTTGGAGAGTATTATACTTAGTGAAATGTCAAAGACAAATACTATATGATATTACTTATATATGGAATCTAAAAAAAAAACAAACTAGTGAATATAGCAAAAAAGAAATAGACTCACAGATATAGAGAACAAACATGATTACTGTCAAGGAGCGGGAAGGGGGAGGGGCAAGATAGGGGTAGGGGATTAAGAGATACAAACTACTATGTATAAAATAAATAAGCTACAGGGATTTCCCTGGTGGTTCAGTGCATAAGACTCCACGCTCCCAATACAGGAGGCTCGGGTTCGATCCCTGGTCGGGGAACTAGATCCCCCATGCATGCCGCAGCTAAAAGATCCCGCATGCTGCAACTAAAGACCCCACATGCCACAACTAAGACCAGCACAGCCTAAATAAATAAATAAATACTTTAAAAAAGCTACAGGACTTTCCTGGTGGCGCAGTGGTTGAGAGTCCGCCTGCCGATGCAGGGGATACAGGTTCGTGACCCGGTCCGGGAAGATCCCACATGCCACGGAGCAGCTAGGCCCGTGAGCCACGGCTGCTGAGCCTGCATGTCCAGAGCCTAAAAAATAAGCTACAAGAATATATTGTACAGGGACTTCCCTGGTAGACTTCCTTGGTGGTGCAGTGGTTAAGAATACTCCTGCAAATGCAGGGAACACGGGTTCAAGCCCTAGTCCAGGAAGATCCCACATGCTGCGGAGCAACTAAACCCGTGCGCCACACTACTGAACCTGTGCTCTAGAGCCCATGAGCCACAACTGCTGAAGCCCGTGTGCCTAGAGCCTGTGCTCTGCAACAAGAGAAGCCACCGCAATGAGAAGCCTGTGCACCGCAGTGAAGAGTAGCCCCCGCTCGCCGCAACTAGAGAAAGCCTGTGCGCAGCAATGAAGACCCAAGGCAGCCAAAAAAAAATTAAAAAATAAAAAATTTATTTAAAAAAACTGATTTGGGACCCTTCTCCTTTAAGAAAAAAAGAATATATTGTAGAGTACAGAGAATATAGCCAATATTTTATAATAGCTATAAATGAAGTATATAACATTTAAAAATTGTGAATCACTATGTTGTATACCCGAAACTTGTATAATATTGTACATCAACCATACTTAAATTTAAAAAATCAATTCATTTCTGTAAAGGCAGAGGAAACAAAACTCATAGCATATTTAAAATAGTACTGAGAGCTTTCATCAAGGCTCTTATTACAGATGGCATAGTTGTAGCTATGACATTCCAGCATCCCCGTAATGACTGGCTACATAACAATTACAGTTACCTCATGTATTTGGAGGGAGAGGTGTGGCTTTGAAATCTAAGCCCAGGACTGCAGGCCAGGAAGTCCTGAGTGTATATCCAACTTTGACAAGACCTGCAAAAATTGGTCTCTGGCAAATAATTTAACTTGTTTTTTATGGCATTGTTAATTTTTATTTTACTGTCTGTGTGCCGGCACAAGAATGCTACTAGCATCTCATTGCCATTGAAGCACTTGAATGATATCAGTTGTCAACTGAATACCAAATGTCTCCTGTGCACAGCAACACTCAGGGCCCTGAAGAACTGAAGAGCAGTATAATGTTCCTCCCCTCAAGGATCTGTGTGTCTTAAGGGAACGTGGAGGTTGTGTATGGTGCTTCGAATGGTGTCTGATACACAGTTTTAAGTCTTCAAAAAACATTCACTTCCTTCTTCCACCTCTGAATCTGGCTTCTGCCCAGGGCTAGAATCCCTGATTCCAGGCCTGATGGAACATTTTCTGTGATGGATTCTTCCCATCTAGATTGTCTAGATTGCCTAGATTGTCAGTGCCATGAGAATAGGGACCAGGTCTTATTCATGCCCCATCCGCAGTAACCAGGACCATGCCTGGCACATGAAATGTGCTCAGTACATTTTGTTGAGTGAACCATCTTCCAAGGAAACTCATTCTATTTTTGGCTTACCCTCATTGTTAAAGAAGTGAGCTGAAATCTACCTCCCTGTCACTTGCATTCACTGGTTCTTCTCTTCTCTAATCTAAATAGTTCTCAATAAATGTAAGCTCTCTTTCTACCTCCCCTTCATGCCCTTCTGTCATCATCGCCCTCATGAATATCACAAGAGACTATTTAAACCCCTTGCTGAAATCTAGGTACTACTGACTGTACCGCCAGTGTTCCTCTAATCCATTAGCCAAATAATTAAAAACTCACAATGTAATTGAGGAAATCCATCCTGAAACATGAAACAAAGAGGAATCAAAGCCTTTAAATGTGGTGGGTGATTGTGGTCAGACAGGAGTAAATTCAGGAGTTCAGAAAAGGGAACTATCCTTAGGGTATAAAAGAGTGAGAAGAGATTTTCTGCAGTTTTGGGGCTGAAACGTTGATTCATTCATCTTAAGACCTAGATGAAGCAAATAACACAGTACTTCCCCTCACATGTTCACTCTCTAGTGGAGGAGACAGGTAACTATCAAGTGAATTAATAAAATGAACTTAAAAGATGGTGCTATGAGGAAAAAGGCAGGGTGCTGGGAGGGAGAATAATGAGGTGAGGTAGGTAGGGGACAAACATCAGCTTTAGAGAGAACGGGGGTCAGAAAGCCTCTCTGCGGAGCCATCAAGAAGGAGCTTGAAAAAAAAAAAGGAGCTTGAGAAAAAGTAAGGGTGGGAGGGGTTTAAAGCATGAATTGGAGGACAGATGTTAGAATCAGTGAAGTACAAGGAAAGAAACAAACATGAACTCCAAGGTAAAACTTGTGTTTAAGCAAATATCTAGCTCAAAATCTTTTGTTTGTTATTCCAAATATTTGAGCATTACTTCATATAAAAACATACACACGCAAATACGTTCTGAAACATGTAAATAGTTTATATGTTCCCAAAAGGATTCGAAGCACCTTATAGAAATATAACAGGAAATAATTCAGAAATTAGGATGAAGGTGAAAAGTAAAGACAGTGCTCCCTTCGGCAGCACATATACTAAAATTGGAACGATACTGAGAAGATTAGCATGGCCCGTGCGCAAGGATGACACGCAAGTTCGTGAAGCGTTCCATATTTTTAAGCAGCCGCATATCACAGAGAGATCAGCTCGGTGCTTTGTGTCCACCTAGAGGGGTGGGATAGGGAGGGTGGGAGGGAGACGCAAGAGGGAGGGGATATGGGATATATGTATACGTATAGCTTATTCACTTTGTTATACAGCAGCAACTAATACAACAATGTAAAGCAATTATACTTCAATAAAGATGTTAAAAAAAATAAAAGTAAAGACAAACAGGAGAAGGAAAATGAAGTCAATTGTTAGGACTGACATACAAAAGTGCATATTATACAGTTCTAAACAGTAACTAGATCTGGGCTGTATATTTGATTCTGATCTTCCAGGAACAGAGCAATAGGGAAATATGAACAATTATGAAATTCAGTGTGCCCATAATAAAAAAAAATGAAGTAGTTCTTAAGAGAAATATAGCTTCCTAGCTTCCTGGTATTAAGATCTGAGAGAAATACTCCTTCATCATGAGTCACTCTGTGACGTACTGGTCAAAGTCCTCAACGATATCCCTGCAGTAAACACAACAGCAAGATTCCCAGGGCCATCTCTCAGAACTAGCTTGAATGCATAAAACCAAAGTGCAGCTCAGGAAAAGCAGTTCTATAAGGGACCAGAGGCAATCCAGCTACACAGCTTATACTAGCAGCTGTGAATCAGCGATAACAGTTAGAATGTCTAGAGAAATGGATGGATTACTTATCCTTCAGGTAATCCTCAATGAATATTACTTCTTTCACCTGAGCTTTTGATAAATAATGTGTAGGAGAGAACTGAAGTCATTTCTCTGGCAAGAGACTAGAGTGGAAATGATCTTGCTGCTAATTAGTAATTGTTTTGAAAATCAATGGCACTGAAGATAGGACTAACAATCTTTTAGAGAAGTAAGGGGTCTAACAGTGTGATAGCTTGAAAAAAGGCTATCCTACTGCCATTTGGAAGTGGACTTAAAACTTTCCTCGAAAAATAGATCTTAACCCACATAATCACATGGACAGATAATGCCTCAGGCCCCAAAGTACTTCCACACACATGTGGTCAAGATCATTCTAGCTGGGCTTCCCTGGTGGCGCAGTGGTTGAGAGTCCGCCTGCCGATGCAGGGGACACGGGTTCGTGCCCTGGTCCGGGAAGATCCCACATGCCGCGGAATGGCTGGGCCCGTAAGCCATGGCCACTGAGCCTGCGCGTCTGGAGCCTCTGCTCTGTAACGGGAGAGGCCACAACAGTGAGAGGCCCGCATACCACAAAAAAAAAAAAAAAAAAAAAAAAGATAATTCTAGCCTCTATTAGTCAAGAGAACTCAATAAATTTTTACTTTCCAGGTAACTGCATAGTGCATGTGCTGTATAAATTTTTTGTCAATAAATCAATTAAATGTTGGAGGACAGCGACCTAAAACAATATTTGAATATAAAAAGAGTTGATTTCAAGCCATGCTTTCTGACGATAATTATGTAGAAAGATTCAGAGCCTGCTTAGTGGTAATATCCTCAGCATAGAGGCAAATAATTATCTTTCCCTTCTTAAAAAAAAAAAGCCATGCACTAAGCTCATCTAAAAGTGCCTTTAGGGGGCTTCTCTGGTGGTCCAGTGGTGAAGACCTCATGCTTCCACTGCATGGGGCATGGGCTCCATCCCTGGTCAGGGAACTAAGATCCCACATGCCCTGCGACATGGCCGGAAATAAAAAATGGTTTTAGTTCTTTAAGGAGCACATTTTGAAAGAAAAAGCGGAAGCTTTCTGCTTGAACCAGTAGAGTTATCTGATCTGTTAGTTTGACTGAGACTGGCTAGCTGGTTGCCAAACTGGTTTTGTTTCCCTCTGGGCCCACAGTTCAACTAAATTTCCCAGCCTCCCTTGCAGTTAGGTGTAGGCAAGAGAATTCTGGCCAGTTGAATTGGATGTATTTCACCTTCAGGATGGTGCAAGAAACCTCAGAGTGACTTTGGGTGTAGTGTACCGAAGACGATAGACCTTTCCATCAGTCTGGGTCACTCAACACCCAAGCTCTTATTGGGCATATGTGTGAGAGAAATAACTTTATATTGCATTAAGCCACTGAGATATCAAAGTTTGTTGTTACAGCAGCTAGTGTACAGTCAATACAACATTTAAATCAAGTCAAGAATATGCTTCTACCTCTCTGTACCTCAGTTTCCTTAACCGTAAAATGTAGATTTTAATAGCACTTACCTCATAAATTTGCTCTAAGAATTAAATATGTTAATTCATGTTAATGCGTCCAACAGTGCCTAGCACATAGTAAACATTCAATTCATGTTAACTATTATGGTTATTACAATAGTACAAATCTTCCTAGTAGAATTAAGTTCCATATAACTCAAATTTCCTCTGACTACTCAGATTGTAGTAACAAGTGATGTCACATTCATGTTACTATCTGCACTGTGCTGATCTGTGCCCCGATCACTGCAGGATTTCAGTACATTTCTTGGTCACCTTGGGTTGTCCCATACATGCTCTGAAATTATTCTCTGATCTCCATTTTGTTGTCTGCTAACCACTTTTGAAGTTACTGGGAAGTAGGGGGTGGCAGAATGAGGAAGGCTTGCCGTCACGCTGTACTGCCTGTCATTTGTCCCAAAGCTATAAATCCTCAAAGTGCCAGAATAGACTCCCATCCATTTGTATCTGTTTTTTCTCAAATTTGCTTTAATTTTTAAACTTTGTGTAATAATATACTGCGTTTCAGGAAATGTTAGAAACACATTTAAGGAATTATTCTCAGATAACACAGAACAAGTTTTAATTCATTTAATTTTCCATTGTCAGTCAACAGGCTTATGGGAAGGGGCAAACAGTCCACACCACTGAATCCAGGAATTCTCAGTGAGGTGCCTGGGCCTCTTCTTAACCCACTTCTTGTCCATACAGCGGGTCACCACAGTTTACCCCAAAACTGCTCCTAGGTTTGGCTCACAGGGATTTTTAACCTGAGGCCCACAGACCTCCCTACCCAGCTGAAATAATCCCCAGGATATCCATGGACAGAACTCAGAGGCCTGTGATCTTGGATGGGGGAAAAAAAATTATATATATATATATTACTAATCTCTAATAGAAATATAGCAATTCCTTCATTACTAATGTAGGCAACAAGTTATAGTAGTATTAGCTGTACCTGTGACTGTCACCAACAGATATACCAATAGATATTTCTGTTACATTATAGCAGTTAAAAATATTTTGAAATAGCATTTATGCTCACACTACCATGAAATTATGGTAGTCACTAGATCTGCCAATGTCCTCCCTTTTGTCTTATTTCGTACATTAATAAGGATGTATATTACTATAGCAAATGCTGATTTAATATTCTGAGAACTATATTTTAATATAATTGGCTTCCAAATGTTTGTATGTAGAAACATTGTTCTGAGAAAGGAATCTATAGACTTTACCTGACTGCCAAAAGGGTCCATGGTACAAAAAAGAAAAACCTTTGGGTTATTGGGTTTGACATTAACTCCACACCCCCATGTATTTTTCCTTACTCACCCTCCTCTGTAGTCTTGAAGAGGACTATAGGGGTGAAAAACACTCAGACATGTTGAAATGCCATCCCCTAGGACAGCTTGGTAGGTGGTTAAGAGCTTGGGCACTGGAGTCAACTTGTCCTGCTCTACCACTTATTAACTGTGTGACCCAGGGCAAGTTACTTAACCTCTCTGTGCCTCATGTCTGTAAAATGGGAATTATAATTTTTCCTTCCTCATAGGGTTATTGTGAAGAATAAACAAGTTAATCCATTAAGTCTCTTAGAGTCTAGCACATAGTAAGCTCTCAGAAAATGTTAGCTGCTCTTTCAAGTGCCTGTCACAGCTGTTTCTTTATGATATTTATAGGGAAGGGAGAGGAAGAAAGAAAAGAGTAGGCTAGACATTCCTCTTGTGAGTCATAGCCTACACATATTACTTTTATGATGCACAAAGTTAATATCCTTTTTTAAAGCACGCATAGTTCTTCCTTGAAAAGTTTCCAATTTAATTTTATGTTTTATATAATAAGTCCCAACTGAATCTTTTTTAATGCTTCCGTAGCAGTACAAATGCTCCCTGCCCTTGGTTTACAAAAGCAGGGCTTACATTTAAATAATATTAGTCTTTCATAATTCATGCTCCTTTCTAAGCACTTTAAGAGGTGAATCTTGGCTATGTCATTTTAACTGAAGGGGAGAAAATATTAAAAATAAATGAAAGTAGATTCATTCATTCATTCATTTAACAATTATTACGCTCCTGCTCTTTGCCAGGCACTGCTCTAAATGCTGAGGACTTAGTGATGAACAACACAAAGTCCGTGCTGTCACTGAGCTTACTTTCTAGTGTGGACAATGAACTAAAAGTATCAGGAGGTGATCAATGCTTCACAGAGCATTAAAATAAAGTGATGTTATATACATAAGGACTAGGTGGTTATTTTATATTGGGTAGTCAGGGAAGTTCTCCCCAAAGAGGCGACATCTAAGCAGAGATCTGAATGACAAAACAGAGCTAGCCAATAAGGAGACAACATTCCATGCAAAGGGAAGAGCTAGTGCAAATTCATTAGCGCAGGACTGAGCTTACCTGTTCTTATCTCTTTAGGAATGAAAAGAAGGCTGCTGTTGCTGGAACATAGTGTGCAAAGGGCGGAGCCATTCAGGAGAGTTAAACAGGGATAAGATATTGTGAGGTTTTGCAAGTAAAGGCAAGGTTTATTTTCAGTGCAATGGGAAGCTACTACAGAGTTTTAGTCAGAGGCGAGGTGATCTGATATACCATTTAAAAGCACTCCAAGACAGGGAAGGAGAGTTGAAAATAAATAAAGTCCACTTACTCATGGGGAATGAATTTAGTGGGGCAAGACTAGATATGGGAAGACTGGTTGGATGGTGGCTTAGACCAGGATTACAGCAGAGAGGTGGCAAAGATGGTCAGTTTTCGCGTTAGAGTATATTTTGGAGGTAAAGCCAGTAATACTTACTGATTGGGACATGAAGAAATGAGAGGAATCAAGGATAACTCCTGACCTTCTGGCCTATGTAACTGGGCTGATGGTGCCAATTGTAGAGATGGGTAAATCCTGGGGGAATGAGGGGATGAGGAAGTGGGAACAGATGTGAGATAATGAGTTGCAATTTCTCATTTAGTGCTCATCTTAATTTTGAGTTGCCTATCAAACATCCAAATGGAGATATCAAATATACAGTTACACAAGTTTTAAGTTCAGGGGAGAAGGCAGGGGCTGGAAATATAAGTTTAAGAATCATTGGCCTAGGAATGGTATTTAAAACCACGGGACTTGATGAGCTCACCTAGTCAGACAGTATAAACAAAGAAAAAAGAGTTGAAGACTACGTCTTGGGGGCACTCCTAACTTTGGAAGTCTGATAAAGGGGAAGGAGCTGATAAGAAACTAAGAAGTAAGCAGGAAGATAGAAGGAAAACAAGATGAACCTGGCATCATGGAAACTTTGAGAACAAAGTGCTTCCGGGAGGGAGTGATAACTAGTGTCAGAAAATGCTGAGTGGTCCAGAAGGGTGAGGACAGAGAATTGACCTGTGTCTTTGGCGAGATGTGGGTCAGTAGTGACTTGATAGGAGATGTTTCAGTATGTGGAGGGGGATGAAAGTCCAGGGGGATGAGAAAGTAGAGTTGGCGAATATGAGACAGTTCTTTTGAGGCACCAAAATCGGGCAGAAGCTGGAGGCGGTGTAAGATCAAGGGAGAGAGGGAAGTTATGTGTGTAAGGGGGTTAAATGAGGAGGGCTGGGTAGGGAAGTTGTGAGAAAGGAAAACATAGGTCTAAACTTTGGTTTCTGCCCTCAGGGAGTTTATGATCTTATCTGGGAGAAGTTGAGGATAGCAGTAGCAAAAAATTTAGGCTTTGGATTAAATAAAACAGCATCTGTAATGCTGAGCACGATGCCTAACAGTAAGAACTCAATAAACGGAAGTTATAATTACAAAACAATTTGAAAGCACTCTAAGATAGGCAGTAATTAAGGACTAAACTGAGTAAGTAATTGAATGTTAGGATTTTAGAAAATGGAGAGATTACTGTCAGCCACAGCGACCATACTTCCCAGTTAAAACTCAGGACCCATCATATGACAGTGGGTTAAAAAAAAAATCTGTCAGTATATTTATGTGAACAAATTTGCAAAGGTCTAAGATTTAAAAAAACTTTCAGCCACCTACTTAAACAATTGCCTATATTGGAGATACTTAAGTTCCATGTATCCCCAAATACCCTGAGCCATTTTGAGGCCTCTGTACCTGTGCTCTTGCTTTTCCCTCTGCCTGAAACACCATTCTCCACCTTTACATGACTAACTCCTACTCATTCTTCAGGGTTACTTCCTCTGGGAAGCCTCCCTTGCCCTGCCCTCCCCTCCAGCGGGGCTGGGAGCTCCTGTGTTGGGACCTTGTGCACAATTTTTTTTTTTTTTTTTTTTTTTGCGGTACGCGGGCCTCTCAGTGTTGTGGCCTCTCCCATTGCGGAGCACAGGCTCCTGACGCGCAGGCTCAGCGGCCATGGCTGACGGGCCCAGCCGCTCCGCGGCATGTGGGATCTTCCCGGACCGGGACACGAAACCGTGTCCCCTGCATCGGCAGGCGGACTCTCAACCACTGCGCCACCAGGGAAGCCCCTTTGTGCACAATTTTACCATAGCTTTTACCACACTGTATTGACATTTTGTATTTGTGTACCTTTTGTGGTTTTTTCTGCTGTTTTGGGGTTTACTAAACTGCAGGCTTTCCAAGGGCAGTGTCAAGATTGTATTCACCGTTTTTTCCCTTGCACTCAGCCCAGCTTATGGCTGATCTCAATCAATGTCTATTGAACCCAACAGAATCTGATACTAGGACTATGCTGGAATATCCTGGACACAAGTCCTTGAATGACTGATAACTAGCTTAAACACCCCACCGTAATCTTATAACAGGTTTATAATATGAGAACTACTCAGGACCCCATCCTTCCTCACTCCCTCTGAGTCTGCACAATTCCACATACTTCCTGAGCTGTTTTACAACACTTCCCAATACACTTTTTAAACAATCTTGTTTCTGATCATTCAGCTTCTAATCAAAATGTATTAGCATCCAGTGCTGTCTAACTATACTTCATGCCAAAATTATTAAGCTCTCATGGTTTTCTCTTCTAAGTTGAAAGGAATACACACTTATGGTAACAAAGCCAATCTGTATAAAAGGAATATATAGTTAAAAGGAAGGCTCCATTCTGTTGCTGACTCCCAGCCTCCCAGGTCCTCTTTATAGACACAGTCACTACTACCAACTTCTTTTGTATCCTTCCAGAGGTATCCTATGCTATTACAACACACTCGGTTGTTTTTTATTTTAATAAATTTATTTTACTTATTTTTATTTTTGGCTGCATTTGGTCTTCGTTGCTGTGTGAGGGCTTTCTCTAGTTGCAGCAAGTAGGGGCTACTCTTCGTTGTGGTGCGCAGGCTTCTCATTGCGGTGGCTTCTCGTGTTGTGGTGCACGTGCTCTAGGCGCGTGGGCTTCAGTAGTCGTGGTACATGGGCTTAGTTGCTCTGCGGCATGTGGGATCTTCCCAGACCAGGTCTCAAACCTGTGTTCCCTGCATTGGCAGGCAGATTCTTAACCACTGTGCTACCAGGGAAGCCCTTACACACTCTGTTTTTTAAAACATAAATACTAGCATTCCACAGATTATTTGCAGCCTGGCTTTTTCCTTTAACAGATAGCTTGACTGTAACCTCATGAGAAAAGCCTTGAGGCGAAAGTACCCACCTAAGCCATTCCTGGATTCCCGACCAAAGAAACTGTGAGATAGCAAATTTTTGTTGCTGTAAACCGTTAAGCTTTGGGATAATTTGATATGCACCAATAGATAACTAATATACCTTCATCCTTTCCTCCTCTTTTTCCAGAGCTTCCCAAGTTACTTAGAGATATCTCTAGTAATGCTTTTAGAACACTGTATCATACTTGTTTCTAAGTCTCTTTCCCCTACTTGACTATCTCCAAGGACAGGAATCCTGGCCCAGTTAGCTTTATATTTACCATGTCTTACGCAAAGTTCAAGCTAGAACATCATCACTTCCCTAGATTTTTGCAATAACCTCCAAACTGAGCTGCCCAAATCCCCTCTAGCCTCTCTCTGATCCATTCTCTACCCAGCCCTAAGAAACCTTTTTAAAATGCAACTTGGGTTATTTGAGAGCTTAAAATCCTTCTCCTCATTCTTAGGATAAAGACCTAAATTTTTAATACAGCCTCCCAGGCCTGGCATGGTCTGCCTGCCCCATCACCACATATAAAGCCACTTCCGCTTTGTTCCCAGCACAACAGCAACACTGGTTTTTCATTTCCTCAGCTGAACCATTCCCCTTCCTCCCTCACTGTCTTTGCTCACACTGTTCCCTCTGCCTGGGATGTTTTTCCCCTCCTCCTCACTCAATTTCTACTCATCCTTTAGATTCAATGTCATTTCCTCAGGGAATGCCTTTCTGCTTTCCATTCTAAATCAAAGACCCCTATAGTTTTCTTTCATACCACTTATCACAATTGAGATTAAGTGATTGTTTAATTAGGTGTTTAATATTTGTCTCCCCTGGTGGACTCTAAGCTCTGTTAGGGAGGGGACACCTTGTCTTGTTCACTACTTTATCCCCAGCACAGACCATAGTGCCTGACATATTGAAAATAAGGGCTCAATACTTTTTTTTCTTTTTCTTTTTTGCTAAATGAAACACAGGACAAACATTTCCTATTCCTTCTTCAAATCTTTTCATCATCTACACATTTAACCTTCTGAGTGTCATTCCTCTATGACAGTGTTATCTACCTTAGGTAATGACTTCTGAGAGGTAGAGATCACAGCTTTTAAGTTGTATCATATAGGACCCAGCAGAGTTCTCCTACTGAGGTGGGGATACAGCTTTGGGAAAGGAAAGAGAATAGGTTTACTTATTAACGGCCTTTTGTAGCTACTTTATTGCTGTTAATATCTCTTTGGCCTGTTGGGGGCAGTGTGAAGTTAAAAGAGCATGAGGCATGCAGTCCCACCCAGCTTTGGATCCCAGCTACAGTACTTAGTAGCTGTGTGACTGTGGGCAAATTACTCATGTTCTCTGTTCCTCAAATTCCTCAGCTATAAAATGAGGATATCATAATGGTACCGTTTTATGAGGTTGTTGGAGGGATTCTTGTAAATTCCTCTCCATGACTTGTAAAGCACTAAGAACAAGGACTGGCCTTAGCAAATGCTCAATAAATGTCAGCTACTATTTTTATCTGTGGTAAAACAAGGTTGCCCATTTCTCATTTGGTACTGGAAGAAGTTTGGGAATATTTGTGGTGCTGTGAAGTTCCCTGTGGGAGGTTAGGATTGGAACACTTAAAAGTATAATGCCTCCTCCTCAATTCTTTTCTCTACCTTTAAACCTTAATATTGAAGCCAGTGGGAGAAGGGAAAGAGGAGAAACAGCTGCCAGGTATGTTCTATTTGGTTCCAAATGACAGCAGCACCAGTTTGCACTTTCTCCTAGAAGTTTGTGTTTCTATTGTTCACACGTGCATCTTCATATGCCTATTGCCAGAGAGATGAGATAAGCTAAGCAAGAGCTACCATTTCAGATTCTTGACACCTGGTAGTTTGTGAATGCTGCTTTTTTGGAATCCAGAGAACCATCAAGCTCCCTTTCTTCCTCTTCTTATTGGGACCCTTCTGATTGATCAAAGCCTATGAAGTATTGGCCATTCAAGAGCCATAATAAAACAGTAATAAAATAATGAAGTCTGAACTGCAACAAGGAACTCACTCAAGCAAGGGCCCTCTGCTGCTGGGAACCAGAGAAAATATTTCTCCTAAGAAAAATGTAAGAAGGATACAAAAAAGTCAAACAGATAATCTTCCCTCAAGACACAGTGTTCTCTCAAGTCCCCGTCCTTCTTTTCTGAAGGAAGGCACACTCAATTCTGGGGCAGAAGATAGGAAACGAGCCCGAGACAATTGGTTTTCCCCTCCCCTTTTAATCTCCTGAAAGAGCTGCCAATTCTAGAAATTCCTCCTTTGATCAGAAGATAAAGCAGAACAATGCTGTAGCACTAAGCAGATTCCTAAGGGACATTCTTCGAGAGTGTGTAAAGCCTGCCTGGAAGTGTGTGTACATGGGGGGAGGAGGGGAGTTGGTGGAAAACCAGGAGTAGGAAGGGTGGGTGGAACAAGAGCTGGTAGCCACAGACACAAGGAATAATCATATAGTTGCTTCTAGACTTCATAGAGTAGCAACTCCAGCCACTCTCATTTCCTGGGAGGCATAGGCATGTTTATTACAGTGATTAGAGGGCTTCATCCACTTCAAATCCTCCCTCCAAAAAAAAAAAGACGAAAGAAAAATCGGATTTATATTCCACTACTTGTTGGAAGTGAGTTTTTACTTCTCTTACAGCTTTCTCACTTTTTTTTTTCTGTCGGAGAATTGCAGCCCATACTAGCCTATCACATTAGACTGGGAACCTCTGGAAGGAGCTCTTCTCTTACTGTTTAAGGGACAAAAATACTATGGATTAGAGTCAGAACTGAGTTTGAATCATGCCCCCAGCTTCACCATCTGTAAATGGGTTTAATTTTCCTATCTGCTTAACATGGTCATGTAATTTTTTTAATCTAACATTTGAGGGCTAAAACTTTACAAGCATAATCTCATTCAATTCTCATGAGGAAAGTGTTATTATGGAGATTGTATGTGAAGATATTTTGTAATGTAGAAAAGAGCCGTCTGGCTGTGAGTTATTATTAGGCCATCTTCTTCACCTGGCTGTTGTGAGATTAGATGAGACACTGATGTGAAAGCACTTTAAACGATCCACGTGATGGGCTGACTACTAATTACACACCCCGCAGCACCTGATCCACTGTGAGGACTCGGTAAACGCTGGTTGGAGTGAACGATTTTATATCTTGCCTGTTCCCTTCAGTCCTCCAATCACAAACTAATCTCCTCGGGCCTGGGGCCAAAACCACGAATCTGGGAGCTGCAGCCCGGATGCAGGCGAGTGCAGAGTCCCAGGAGAGGGCACGGGAACAATAGAACAGTTCGGTGGTTGGGGGGGGGACTTTGGACGCCGGGCCTGAGAGGTGGCCGACTGGGGTCCCCGGAGACCCCCTCCACTGTTCTGGGGCTGCACAGAGAGACGTCCTGAACCCGCACGGCACTCCTCCCAGGGAGCCGGAGTCACCCCCCTGCTCCCCCAGCTAGCGCCTCACGCGACGCGCCCAAGCCCCGCCCACTCCTCAGGTAGGCCGTCCACACCAGCCAATCCACGAGAAGCCTGGGCACGGAAGGCGGTGCTTAACCGGCCGGAAGTGACGTATCTGCTTGGCTGGCCCCAGACTCCGCCGATGCTTTCGGCAGCAGCTGAGGCGGCCGAGTGGAAAATGGCTCGGACCGTGGTGGCTGTGGAGGCTTGGGTTGCGGTGGAGGCAGAGGCTCAGGCAGCGTGAGGTGAGGAGCGGTAGGTGCGGCGGGGGCCGGAACCTGGGACCCTGCTCTGCAAATGCGGCGAAGGGCCCCGGGGGTCTTGGGAGGGTCTCTTGCCGCGGCCCCGAGTCCCCCGAGTGCCCGCTTCTGACCCTCCATCCCGTACTCTCGGCGCTGACCTAATCGACTTACCTCCCTCCGGGCCTTGTTTCCATCCAGGCCGTTGCCAGCTGCCCCTCCGAAGGTGCTTGCGTCCCACCAGGACCCTCTCGTCGGGGGCGGAGGGGGTCGCGCCTGGGAGTTAGTTTTGTCCCAAGGGGGGAGGAGAAGCCACCCCCTGGTTCTCGGGACCCGGCCGGAGCCGCGATGGCCGGTCCTACCCTCTGGTCGAATTGTTGGATTCTGGCGACTGTGTGTGCTGCACTTCTCAGCTGTGACCCGCATCCCCCCACCCCCGCTGCTTTTCTCCTCCTTGTCCCATCTCCGGCTTTGGGGGCGAACGATCCTTTTTCTCCAACCCCACCCCCACCCCGGTTCCTTTTTTTTTTTTTTTTTTTTTGCCGCGAATCCACTTGCTTCGGGGAAGACAGTATTATTTCAGTGTGTATTTAGTGCATCATCTTTCTGGGAGGGCGATCAGATTAAAAATATTTGCTTAACTCTTCCTGAATGACGGAGGAACAATAAATAATTGAAGGGAAAAAAGCGCATGCTTATTTTCCTCACTAAATGGTTTGGCTTTAAGAACGAGATTCTCCAGCTGTGGAATTTTTTCTGGGGGGAGCAGGGATTGAGGAGGGAAATGAGGAAGGAGAAAAGTAAGTGAGGAATAAAGTCTGGAGATACAGAACGTGGAAGAGAGAGCCTGTGGTGGTTCTTTCCCTATATTAGCCTGATGGAAGTTCAGGTTGTAATTATATTTTTATTTTGAACAGTGGGTGTTGAATTGGGTGTAAGGAAGGAGGCCTTTCTCTGTGAACAAGATTACTTCTTAGAGAGGTACCCTAAAATCTTTCCAGGTGGATGTCAGGCAGAAAAGTTCTGTTGGGAAAATTGTGTAACATACTGGAGCAGCAAAGCCACAGATTAGAAGAGATGCAGAAAAAAGAAAGCTATTCTTAGAAGAGTGGTGAAGACGTAGTATAAAAAGAGGGACGGCCATAGGGGGCTCCAGGAACACTGATTCCAGGAGAGACTTTGTACCTTTGCCTCCTTGGCTTGTGATTAAGTTTCCACATAAGACACCTCTCAGCAACTCTGCCAGGGCTGGGGCTGATGCTCTTATTCGTAGTAGCAAATTAGACCAAAGTGCGTTGGTTGAGGTCTGTACCGTCGAAGATAACTGCTTGTTGAATATTACCAGTCTTTGAGTACTGAAAAGCATTTTGACTGAATTACTTAACTCAAACCTAATTCATGAGTGATTTTACATAGGCTTGAAGTAATTTTGCCTAAATTAATAGATTCTAAAACAATTTTTTTTTACGAAAATCTCTGTTGTGATTCGTGTTCTGTATGCAGTGTTGCTTGCAGTTTTTCTTGGCAAGCAATATAGTGTTTCCGTCCATAGGTTTCACAACTTTTTCTATTTCACGGAATATAAAAGTTGGCATGCTTGCATTCTAGAAACTATAACTTTATGTAATTAGTTGTATGTTAAGCATATGATTCTTTGTTTTTCTCTTCTGTAAATGGTTCTAAAATTTTCAATTAATTGGAGATTGCTGCATCAGTTTCCATGTCCAGGAATCCTTCTTTATCTAGTCCAATGTTTTTGCACTTAGTAAGCACATTAAATAAATGAACTTATACCTAACCAAGAGTATTGAATTTCCCAAGAGTTCAGAGTTCTTATCAGAGCATCAGAGCAAACTTTTCAGAGCAACAGGGTGAAGCACTTTTTTTTTTTAATGTTTTGTAACTTGTGTTTCTTTGATAATATAAATTATCCATTTTTATTGTATTTGCTGTATTCCAAAAATAATTTAAGACAGGTAAATGATAAAGGTGAATGTTTTAGTGCAGTTCATTCACACAGTACACGATGTGATTAGTTAGTTGTACCTGAGTAAGGCTAAGAATTGACCATATGGAAGATCTTGTTTTCAGAGGGCCTATAGGGGTGTCTGGTACAGCAGTGGTTCTAGTAATAGAAAAATGAATGAGATAGTGCTTGTCCCCAGTAAGTTCTCTAGTCCATCTGGGGGAGACAAACACAAATTATAACAGTATGGTTATAAGGGCATATAAGGGTTGTGGATCCAAAACACTAAAAAGGATGTGATCACCTGGGCTGAGAGATGGAGAGGGAATGAGTGCATCTCATGAGGACAGAGATGCTCAAATTGAGTCTCAAAGGGTGAATTCCTTTTATTAATGAGGGCAGGATAGAGGTTATCAGCTTCCAGACCCTGCTACTGTTTAATACCTCTGGTACCTTGTTTTTTTCATTTGAGAGTTGGACTACATCTAAATCAATGATGTCCAGTAGAAATATTAAATGACAGCCACGTATGTAAGATATTGTACATTTTCTTGGTAAATTTTGAAATCTGGTGAACATTTTACACTTAAAACATATCTTACTTTGGACTAGCTACTTGTCAAGCACTCAATAGGTGTTTGTGGTTAGTACATACCATCTTAGACAATGCAGATCTAGCATATGAAAATTCTGCTTTTCTGTCTTGGATTCCTGCTTGAAAAGGAAAAGCAACTCCTATGAGAAATGTATAAATGTAATTTATAATTTCTAGTCATTTTGATAGTAGTCATATATGATGTTCTTTTGATTGGAATTATAGTCATACTTGAAAATGATGTTGCTGTAGGAGATTTTTCAGGTTGTTCATAGGGTTTTGGTTGGGACTAGAAGAAACTTTGTTTTCCCTGTGTCTGGTGCAGTCACATTTTGAAATATCTTTATTTTGTGTTTTTATATATACTTTGTATCTCTCCTTGTCTCTGCAGTCTGTTATTTATAACATGTGATGGATTCAAAATACAGTGAGATAGTGCACATGGACATTTTAGGCAGTTAAAAATGGAGATTTGTACAATTTTAAACTACATTTTGGATTTCTTAAAATTTTTATTTCAGCTATTTGGGTACAAAAGTGAATGGGGTTTTTAAACACTCTTGATTTTAATAGATTAGAAGGCAGTTATTATTGGTTTAGCAGTGTATTTATCTTTTAACCTTGAGAATGAATTAAGATACTATAAAATGAACATCCCTACTGTTAAACATATGGCTTTCTGTTAGTCTTACAGTACAAAAGTTACATTATTGATAAATGATGTACAGTGCTGATTCACTTAATTTGTTGTGCATTGAGTTTGGTTTAAAAAAACAGAGGCTTATTTTAGTCATGATAACTATGACTAACAATGATAAAGTGGGCTTCCCTGGTCACAGTGGTTCAGAATCCGCCTGGCAGTGCAGGGTACACGGGTTCAAGCCCTGGTCCAGGAAGATCCCACATGCTGTGGAGCAGCTAAGCCCATAAACCACAACTACTGAGCCTGTGCTCTAGAGCCCGCGAGCCACAACTACTGAAGCCCACATACCTAGAGCCCGTGCTCTGCAACAAGAGAAGCCACTGCAATGAGAAGCCCAAGCACCGCAACCAAGAGTAGCCCCCGCTCGCTGCAACTAGAGAAAGCTTGCGCACAGCAACAAAGACCCAATGCAGCCAAAAATAAATAAATAAAATTAAATTAAAACATTTTTAAAAATGATAAATTATATCCTTACATTTGTATTGATTAATGATTATAGAGTAAGTAATGCTCCCCTCTCCCCCAAACCTTATTCTCTGAAATAAATGGGGCAGGTATTTTCTCATTTTCTTGAAGAGGAAAATGAGACCCAGTGAAGTTGTGACTTGTTTAGAATAACACATTAGCGGTATTGCTTGAATTTACAGTGTCTTACAATGCTAAGCCTAGAGTTCTTTTCATTGCATCTCTTCTGTAGTACTTCAGTGTTTAGATACATAGCACTTAACAGATTTTGGAGTGTGTATTAATGGGTACTTCCTGCCTTTAAGGAATTTATATTCCAACTTGGAGAGACCAACTACAATACATATAGCAGAAAGTAATTTCGTTATTAAAAATTATTAATGGGAAAGAAAAAATGTAAGGGATAGTATAGTTACATTTAAAATAGATGAGTTAACCAGGCAAGATGTTTGATTTTTGAGTAGAGGGTTTAGATCTTAAATTGTTACTGTAGGAAGAAGGTGATGAAGTGTTAAGGACAGAATTATTTCAGTGTACCGGGAACAACTTGGGGAAAAACTTAGATAAGAGAGAAAGTATAGCTTTAAGGAAGGATTTGCAAAGTTTATTTAAAAAGATAAAGGCAAGACAGAGGTGAAGTAGGAAATGAGAATAGACATCTGCAATATAAATTTAGAGGCCAGTGGTCAGAACTTTTATATTATTTGGATGATTCAGGAAATCTTAGCACGTGCTGTGAACTTGTTGAGGCTTGAGTAGTGTGGAAGACGTGGCTAAGAGTACGGAAAGAGAGGTTGTTGACTATAATGAGCAGTAGAGTAATGTGAGTTCCTGTTAAATGAGTAGGGATTTGATAAGAATTTTACTATGAGAAAAGAATAGGCAGTGTTCATAAAGGAAAATCGGTTAAAAATTTTTCAATATGGGTAATTCTAATTGAAACAGGTCATTTTTTAAAAGAGTATTTTCCTATAAAAACTGAAATTGGCAGTTTACTTTCAGAAAATACTAGTAGAAGCAGGAAGATGTTAAGTATTGTTAAAGTTCTACTGTGGAATGTGGGGAAAAAGCAAAGGCAGTCCTTCTAGATAAAGGGGTGGGGAATATGAGAGGAGACAGTAGAATGAAATCAAAGGTAAGAGGTACTTACCTTCTGGTGAGGTGGGAAAGGAACATGGATGTTGATGGGAGAGATACGTGCACTTAAATACCTGCCTAATTAGGGACCAGGAAAACACTTTTTCAAATGTTTTATTTGCAGTTTTGGAAATTATGCAAAGCAGGTATCCCCCCCCCCCCGTAAACTCTAAAGGAGACCTAATTACCTGTAAACAAAACCATAGTGCTGTGAGTAGCCATAACCAGATTGATTTATTAAGTCACTTTATATGTGTTCATAATGTAATTTATAACTGTTCTGACTCTTCTTTTTAGTTGTTGTTTCTTTTTAATTTATTTTTGGCTGCGTTGGGTCTTCGTTGCTGAGCGTGGGCTTTCTCTAGTTGTGGCCAGCGAGGGCTACTCTTGGTTGCAGTGCTCCGGCTTCTCATTGCAGTGGCTTCTGTTTGTTGCGGAGCTCGGGCTCTAGGCATGTGGACTTCAGGAGTTGTGGCAAGTTGTGGCACGCGGGCTCAATAGTTGTGGCGCACGAGCTTAGTTGCTCCGTGGCATGTGATACCTTCCCAGACCAGGGCTCGAACCCATGTCCCCTGCATTGGCAGGAGGATTCTTAACCGCTGTACCACCAGGGAAGTCCCTTCTTTTTAGTTTAGTGTGTAAGTGTTTTTTAGACTATAGTGCTGAGTTGGGAAATGTGCTCTTTGTCTCGAGACTATAGCCTGGTTTCATCTGACTGGATCTCATGATGACATTTATCAGACTGGAATTCTGCCTGTATTAAAATACATGACATGGGAGCTTCCCTGGTGGCGCAGTGGTTGAGAATCCGCCTGCCAATGCCGGGGACACGGGTTCAAGCCCTGGTCAGGGAAGATCCCACATGCCGCAGAGCAGCTAAGCCCGTGCACCACAACTGCTGAGCCCGTGTGCCACAACTACTGAAGCCCGCGCACCTAGAGCCTGTGCTCCACAACAAGAGAAGCCACAGCAGTGAGAAGCCCGCGCACCGCAACGAAGAGTAGCCTGCGCTCACTGCAACTAGAGAAAGCCCGCGCTCAGCAACAAAGACCCAACGCAGCCAAAAAAAAAAAAAAAAAAAAAACCTGAACAGTTACAGTGTCATGTCATGTTTTTGTTTGTTTGTTTTGTTTAACTCAGATTTATTGATATATAATTTACTTATAGTAAAGTGTATCTGTTTTAGGTGTACAGCTCTATAAATTTTGAGAAATAGTGACAGTGTGTAACTGCCACCACCACAATTAAGATATGGAATAATTCAGCCGCTTTAGAAAGTGTCCTTTTGCCCCTTGTAATTGTTTCCTTCCACTCACCCTCCAGTCTCTGGCAACAACTGATTTTTCTTTTTCATTTCTATAGTTTTTTTTTTTTTTAAGTTGTTGGGGGTAGGAGTTTGTTAATTTATTTATTTTTGCTGTGTTGGGTCTTCGTTTCTGTGCGAGGGCTTTCTCTAGTTGTGGCAAGCGGGGCCCACTCTTCATCGCGGTGCGCAGGCCTCTCACTATCGCGGCCTCTCTTGTTGCAGAGCACAGGCTCCAGACGCGCAGGCTCAGTAGTTGTGGCTCACGGGCCTAGTTGCTCCGCAGCATGTGGGATCCTCCCAGACCAGGGCTCGAACCCGTGTTCCCTGCATTAGCAGGCAGATTCTCAACCACTGCGCCACCAGGGAAGCCCCCTCATTTATATAGTTTTGCCAAAAAAAAAAAAAATCATAGATATATAGTTTTGCCTTCCAGGAATGTCATGTAAATTGGCATCCTACGGTACCTATAGCCTTCTAAGTCTGGCTTCTTTCACTTAGCATAATGTTTTGAGATTCAATAAACCCTTTAAAAGAAAGAAACCAAACTAATTTTTAGAACAGTTTTAGACTACAGAAAAATTGTTAAGATAGTACAGAGAATTCCCATAAACTCTGGACCTGGCTTCCCTTATTGTTTTTTTTATGTTTGTAAACTATATTTGCTAATTGTCAAAAACACAAGATTCTAGAATTAAGTTTTTTGTGTGGAAATTGTGTGAAGGTTTCTGTCATGATGACTTTCTAATGACTTTTATTGTAAATTATATATAACAAAATTTGTCATTTAACCAATTTTAAGTGTACAGTTAATTCAGTGACATATGTACAATGTTATGCAACCATCACCACTATTTCCAAAATTTTTCATCACTCCAAACAGAAACTCTGTACCCATTAAGCAGTAACTACCCATTCCCCTTCGTCCTAGCTCCTGGTAATTGCTAATCTACTTTCTGTCTGTATAACTCTACTTAATTGCCAAGATATGGAAGCAAGCTAAGTGTCCATCAACAGATGAATTGGTAGAGATGTAGTGTATACACACACACACACACACACACACACACAGTGGAATACTACTGAGCCATAAAAAGAAGGAAATTTTGCCATTTACAACAATATGGGTGCACTTGGAGGATATTATGCTAGGTGAAATAAGTCAGACAGAGAAAGACAAATATTATATGATATCACTTAAATGTGGAATCTAAAAATACAATAAACTAATGAATATAACAAAAAAAGAAACAAACTCACAGATATAGAGAATAAATTAGTGGTTACCAGTGGGGAGAGGGAAGGGGAGAGGGGCAATATAGGGGTAGGGGATTAAGAGGTACAAACTATTATGTATAAAATAAGCTATAAGGATATATTGCACAATACAGGGAATATAGTCAGTAGTCTATAATAACTATAAATGGAATGTAACCTTTAAAAGTTGTGGGGAATTCCCTGGTGGTCCAGTGGTTGGGACTCCACACTCTCACTGCTGAGGGCCCGGGTTCAATCCCTGGTCGGGGAACTAAGATCCAACAAGCTGTGTGGCGTGGCCAAAAATTATTTAATTAATTTATTTATTTAAAATTAAACTAATTTATTTATTTATTTTGCCTGCATTGGGTCTTTGTTGCTGCACGTAGGCTTTCTCTAGTTGTGGCGAGTGGGGCTACTCTTTGTTGCGGTGTGTGGGTTTCTCACTGCGGTGGCTTCTCTTGTTGCGGAGCACTGGCTCTAGGCATGCGGGCTTCAGTAGTTGTGGCACGCAGGCTGTAGAGCACAGGCTCAGTAGTTGTGGTGCACGGACTTAGTTGCTCCGTGGCATGTGAGATCTTCCCAGGCCAGGGCTTAAACCCCTGTCCACTGCATTGGCAGGCAGATTCTTACACTGCGCCACCAGGGAAGAAGTCCCTATCCTTTTTAAAAATTATAGTCATTCTAGTAGGCGTGAAGTGGTATCTCATTGTGGTTTTGATTTGCGTTTCCCTAATGAATAATAACGTTGAGCATCTTTTCATGTGCTTATTGGCAGTAAGCTGCCTGGTTTTTTTTGGCCATGCCACGAGGCTTGTGGGATCTTAGTTCCCCAGCCAGGGATCAAACCTGCGCCCCCTGCAGTGGAAGTGCAGAGTCTTAACCACTGGACCACCAGGGAAGTCCCTAAGCTGCCTTTTTAAATGGTAGGAACAGGGACTTGCCTGGTGGTCCAGTGGTTAAGAATCCACCTTCCAATGCAGGGGATGCGGGTTCGATCCCTGGTTGGGGAACTAAGATTCCACGTGCCGCAGGGCAACTAAGCCCACACGCCGCAACTACTGAGCCCACACACTCTGGAACCTACACACTGCACTGAAAGATCCCGCATGCCGAAACTAAGATCCCACGCAGCCAAAAATAAATAAATATTTTTAAAAAATGGGACTTCCCTGGTGGCGCAGTGGTTAAGAATCTGCCTGCCAATGCAGGGGACACAGGTTTGAGCCCTGGTCTGGGAAGATCCCACATGCCGCAGAGCAACTAAGCCCATGTGCCACAACTACTGAGCCTGTGCTCTAGAGCCTGTGAGCCACAACTACTGAAGCCTGCGCGCCTAGAGCCTGTGCTCCGCAACAAGAGAATCCACCACAGTGAGAAGCCCGTGCACCGCAGGAAGAGTAGCCCCTGCTTGCTGCAACTAGAGAAAGCCCACATGCAACAATGAAGACCCAATGCAGTCCCCCCCGCAAAAAAAAAAGGTAGGAATGTACTGATGGTTGTTCCAATAGTTGAACAGGTGTAATGCATGTCTCTTGAAAATATTTATTTGGTTGCATGGGGTCTTAGTTGCAGCAGGTGGGCTCCTTAGTTGCAGCACATGGGCTCCTTAGTTGTGTCAGGTGAGCTCCTTAGTTGTGACACCAGGGTTCCTTAGTGCGGTTTGCCAGCTCCTTAGTTGCAGCATGCGGGCTCCTTAGTTTTGTCATGCAAACTCTTAGTTGCAGCATGCGTGTGGGGTCTAGTTACCTTACCAGGGATCGAACCCGGGCCCTCTGCATTGGGAGTGCAGAGTCTTATCCACTGCACCACCAGGGAAGTCCCGTAATACATGTATTTTTTTATGCCTGTTATATACTAAGAGCATATGTATATTATTTTATTTAACCCTGACTACGCTGTAAGATACCTGTGTTTTACAGATGAGAAAACTAAGACAAAGGCAGATTAAGTAAATTGTTTAGGAATATACAGTAAGAGGAAGGTCTGATATTTGAGCTTGGGTCTTGCTGCTACTTCATTTTCTTCTCTTTGTTATCACTGTTGTTCTATAAAACTAGTAATTTCATGCATTTGATGTCATGTGAAAATAGAATTTTGTTAGCCATAGAAATTGATGGAGTTTAGGAGAAAAATTCCAGCAGTATTCATGTCAGTTTTTCATTATTATTCCCCATTTGGTGATTCTCAGTTGCAATCCAGTTTTATTTTCTCCTACCTTAAGCCATGTTGGAAATGGAGGCATATACCATAACAGCACAGAAGCTTACTGTTATTTGCCATGTTGAAATTGGGGTAATGTCAGGGTATATTTAATGATTCATGTTAAATGAATGAACAATAAAGTAGTCCAAAGTTCAGTAATTATTTTCACAGAACAATACTACTGTTGGGATTCTGGGTTAGATTGAAACTGCTTTGTCAGTAAAATGTCTTTGAACAGGAACCTCTTGCTGTGACAGTATCCCCACCTTTGTCCCATTCCCAGACACATACAGTGATACGCATAAGCAGATATAGAAAGTTGTTCTGGATGAATGCTCTGGTTGTGAACCCCTTATGTGTAGAATGCTGCTCGTAAGAGCTGAAGGTGGTATAATGACTGCTAGTGCTTATTGGACTACAGCGTAGCTGTTGATTTTTGTCAAAATGGGAGAATTAAGCCCTTTATTAATTGCTTATAATATTGGGCAAAGCATAATTGTAAGTGTGGTATAGAGGTTAAAGAATGCGAGAGCCAGGCTCAGCTCATACATCTTTAAACTTGTGAAGAACCTTGGGAAGTCTCTTTTCTTAGCTTTTCCCATGACTTCACTCTTTTCTTATGTCCAGGTTATGGTTCCAATTTCATCTTTTTTTTTTTTTTTTTTTTGTGGTACGCAGGCCTCTCACTGTTGTGGCCTCTCCCGTTGCGGAGCACAGGCTCCAGACGCACAGGCTCAGTGGCCATGGCTCACGGGCCCAGCCGCTCCATGGCATGTGGGATTTTCCCGGACCGGGGCACGAACCCGTGTCCCCTGCATCGGCAGGCGGACTCTCAACCACTGCGCCACCAGGGAAGCCCCCCAATTTCATCTTTTCTCTCATTCTACTATTAAAAATATTACCCCCCATCTAAATCATTCTCTGTTACTTTTTTCCCCACATTTTATTTACTGTCTAAACTTATCTTTTTTGTTTGCTTGTTTAAATCAAGCCACTTAACATTTCCATTGCTGTCATCCTAATTCAAGTTATTACTGGTTCTTTTCTGTACCATTTCAGTTATTTGTTAATTGGTCTCCTGGCTTCCATTTTTGTTTTTCTTACATCTCTTTTCCATAGAGCAAATAGAGATCTTTGAACAACGCAAATCACGTAAATGTCTTTGCATAAAACACACCTTTGGCTTCCTATTACGCCTAATAATTGAATATGCTAGTTTTCCCCTCCTTGGAGGTATATTAAGTTTAATTATAAAAGTTCATATTGATAGATGGAGGTTTTAGGATTATTATTTTTTTGAGAGAAGATTTTTGATTTTGGATAATAGAGCTTGGTGGTTTAACTTATTCTTGATTCTTGTCAAAAAACATTTCACTAAAATTCCACTAAAATTAGGTTGAAGTAAGGAAGTTTTACTGTGGCATAACCCTAAACATAGAAATATAACTCTGCACGTTTAACGTATCTAAATTTGGAAAAAAATGATTAAATTGTACAAGTGAAATTATTATAGAAACCTCCCTGGTTCTTTAGGAACAGACTCTCTAGATATTATATGTATATTTAAAAAATTTTTATTTATTTATTTTGGCTGCATTGGGTCTTTATTGCTGCGTGCAGGCTTTCTCTAGTTGTGGCGAGTGGGGGCTACTCTTCGTTGTGGTGTGCGGGCTTCTCATTGCGGTGGCTTCTCTTGTGGAGCAGGGGCTCTAGGTGCATGGGCTTCAGTAGTTGTGGCATGCGGGCTCAGTAGTTGTGGCTTGTGGACTCTATAGCACAGGCTCAGTAGTTGTGGCACATGGGCTTAGTTGCTCCACGGCATGTGGGATCTTCCTGGACCAGGGCTCCAACCCGTGTCCTCCACATTGGCAGGTGGATTCTTAACCAGTGTGCCACCTGGGAAGTCCCTAGATATTATATTGATTTGACCTTAACTCCACCAATGTTAGTAAAACCTGAAGCCGTTTCTTTCAGGTAGTTGTTTAATCGTATTACTCTGCAACCCCACTAGGTTAATTCTCTGGTATATTTTTATCTTATTTTGTCTTCCCAACTTGAGATTTGTTTGGTGATGTCTTTCTTCACTTATAGAAAGTTTGTGGCCATTTTCTCTTCAAATATTTCTTCTGTTCAGTCTCTCTATCCTCTCCTGGGACTCCAAATACATGTATGTTACACCATTTGAAATTGTCCCGTAGAACTCAGGCATGCTATTTTACCTCTCCCCCTCTTTTTTTCTCTTTTAGTTTGAATATTTTCTTTTGATTTGTTTCTGAGTTTACCAGTCTTTTCTTTGTTGTTAAGTCCATCTAATTAATTCTTCATTTCTGATATATTTTTCCTTTCTAATATTTCTTTTTCATTCTTTAAATAATTTGTATTACTCTGCTGTAATCCTCCTCTGCTTCATGTATATCATCTACCTCTTGTGCTAAATTTAGCATTTTCATGCTAATTACTTTAAAATTCCTATTTGACAATTTCAGCATTTGGGCCATCTCTGTGTCTGCTTATTTTGACTGTTTCTAATACCATGGGCCACATTTTCTTGTTTGTCTTATAATCTTTGATTATATGCCAGACAACTTATATAAAACGAGTAGATACTGAAGTTTACTTATTATTTACTTAATATTTGCCTCCAAAATGCCCTGTATTCTGTCAGGCCGTTAAATTGAGAAAGTTTGATTTATAAGTAAAATGGGTCCGTGCTCTGTTGCAGCTTTAATTTGATTCGATTCACCACTACATTGAAATACTTTGGGGCAGAATTATAACTTTCTCTTTAGCAGGATTTGGGATCTGAGCATTGACTTGATTCCAGAGATTTGTTCTGCAGCCTAGCTGCCAGCTTTTTAGGTTGCTGGGAAGTTTCTTTGTTCTCTAGTCCTGCTTTCTGTGTCTCATGAGATCTCTGTCTTGCTTCCATTACCCCAGCCTCTGGAGGGCAGCTGTCTTACAGTCTGTAAAGGCCTGGAATGCCTTGGGGGGCTTTTTCTCAGCTCTCCTGCTATGTCCTGAGCCACTGGTAGCTGAGAGCTTGGAGTGCTATGATGGATTTCTCCCTGCTCACCTCCCCGGTCTTTTTTAGGGGCAGGTGGCTGCCTTGTACTTCAGGGAGGCCCACGAACCTCACAGGGGATCTCTTTCAGCTCTTCTGCCATGTCCCAGCTTTCACTATGCTAGCTGTGCCTTTAGTGAAGACCCATGGAAAAGATTTGGTGGGTGGGTACAGACTTGTTCACGGGCCCAGCCGCTCCGCGGCATGTGGGATCTTCCCAGACCGGGGCACGAACCCGTGTCCCCTGCATTGGCAGGCAGACTCTCAACCACTGCGCCACCAGGGAAGCCCTTATAATTCTTAATCTAGTGCTTTAGACCACTCAGACTTGCCTCTATCTCTTCTCAGAATTGTAATCTGTCATGCTAGCCTACATGTGACTGTTAAAAGTCTGGCTTATTTCTCCTTATTCCTGTCTACAGTGCATTCCTCCTCCTCCTGCTGTATCAGAGTTGAGAGTAGTGATGGGACTGCTTCTCCTGTGAAGGGTTTATCACTTTCTGGAATTTAATTTATTTGTTTTTTTTTATGTCCTCTACTCTCTGATGTCTTAAAACTATTTTTTTTTTAGCTTATTTAGATTTTTTTTTTTTTTTTTTTTTTTTTGGCGGTACGCGGGCCTCTCACTGTTGTGGCCTCTCCCGTTGCGGAGCACAGGCTCCGGACGCGCAAGCTCAGCGGCCATGGCTCACGGGCCCAGCCGCTCCGTGGCATGTGGGATCTTCCCGGACCGGGGCACGAACCCGTGTCCCCTGCATCGGCAGGCGGACTCTCAACCACTGCGCCGCCAGGGAAGCCCTAGATTGTTTTTTATTGTTGGCATGAGAGTGACAGTCTCTTGCCACTTTGTATATCCTAGTAAGAGAAAAACCCTCTATTACATATTTATCACCTTTGTTTTAAAATAGCCTGCAAATGATGAAATATTTAAAACTCTACCAAAGTTTAGGTAGTGAAAAGTAAATCTGGGCTTCCCTGGTGGTGCAGTGGTAAAGAATCCGCCTGCCAATGCAGGGGACACGGGTTCGAGCCCTGGTCCCGCAAGATCCCACATGTCACAGAGCAGCTAAGCCCATGCGCCACAACTACTGAGCCTGCGCTCTAGAGCCCACAGGCCACAACAACGGAGCCCACGTGCCACAACTACTGAAGCCTGCACGCCTAGAGCCCACGCACAACAATGAAGAGTAGCCCCCGCTCGCCGCAATTAGAGAAAGCCCACGCACAGCAAAAAAGACCCAACGCAGCCAAAAATAAATAGATAAATAAATAAATTTATATTTAAAAAAAAGGTAAATCTGCTTTCCATCATTGGCTCTTCCCAGTCCTCCCTTTTTAGTTATTGACTTAGTAGTTTCTTACCTCTATCACCTCAGTCTCCCAAGGTTTCTCTTCCTTTGCAAGTCAGACACTTCCAACTATGCTTCTGATTCTCTTTTTCAACACTACCCAGTATCTGAGCTAGTATTTATCTCCTGTCTCTTGTGCCTTTCAATCTTTGTGCCCTGAATCCTTCTCTTCAACCTACCACATGTTGAAATCCTTTCCCATTTTAAACAGCCATTCCTGACACCTCCTCCTGTCTACCTAGTTCCTTTTACTGTCAAAGAATATGCCCTTTTTACTTCTAATTCCTTACTTTTTCAATTTTCTATACTTATCTAAATCACTAATGAGGGTCTGGGGGTGGGGAATGAGGAGTGACTGCTAATGGGTAGAGTTACTTTGGGGGGTGATGAGAATGTTCTGAAATCTGGTAGTGGTCACACAATTCTGAATATACCAAAAACAACTAAATTGTATGCTTTAAGTGGATGAATTTATAATAAGTTAATTAGATCTCAGTAAAATTATTAAAATAATCACAAATGAGGTCTTAAATCTAGAGTTTTTTCAGTCCTCATCCTGTGTCATCTCTAGTTTCTGACAATAGTGACATCTCCATTTTAGGACATCCTATTTCCTTATTTCTGTTACCAGTCTTTATACTTATCTGTTGTTTTCCTTTGACCTTTTGTTTCCTGTTTAAGTATTTGTGGCCCTCATGATTTCTTTTTTTCTCTCTTTGCTCTATGCATTATCCCAGTTCAGCCTCTACTTTTATGACTTTATTCAGTTCTTTAGTTTTGCATAGATAAGAAGGTTCATCTTTAGCCAAATCGCTCTGTTGAGCCCAAGGCCAGTATTTTATTTATTTATTTATTTATTTATTTATTTATTCCAGTACGCGGGCCTCTCACTGTTGTGGCCTCTCCCGTTGTGGAGCACAGGCTCCGGACGCACAGGCTCAGCGGCCATGGCTCACGGGCCCAGCCGCTCCGCGGCATGTGGGATCTTCCCGGACCGGGGCATGAACCCGTGTCCCCTGCATCAGCAGGTGGACTCTCAGTCACTGAGCCACCAAGGCCAGTATCTTAAATTAGCAAGTAGAGATGAACTGTATTTCCCACAAGTACTTAAAATGGTAATATGTTTCAGTCTGTCTAAAAAACATGTGGCTCTGAAGAACCGTTCTGAAAATATATACACATGATTTTCTTCCCTCAGAGAATGAAATTAATGGTTTATTATTTGGCACATTTAAGGTGATTTCTAAGTACTTTAAATGAAAATGAATGCAACAAGAGTGGATTAAAAATCTGTTGTATCTCTTAGGTTAAAATATTAATTTTGAGTCTGTTTTTGTGTACTCTTGAGTATGTTACAGAATACCGAAGACACTCCACAGTGAAGAACTGCTTCCTCCTTGTTCCAGGACTGTTCTAGGTGCTTGGGGATACAAGGGTGAACCCAACAGATAAATCCCAGCTTCATGAATTTTATAGTCTAGTGGGGAAACATAGACAATAAAATAAATAACTAAAATATACAGTATTTTGGATGGTGCTGCATGCTAAGAAGAAAATAAGTAAAGTGCATAGGCAGTTGAGTCAGAGAAAGTTGTGGTTATAACTAGGTTATCAGGGAGGACTTTACTCATATGTTACCTTCTCAATAAAGACTTGAAGGAGGCGAGAAAGCGAGTCATTCAGCTATCCAGGGGAAGAACAGTCCAGTCAGAGAAAACAGAAGAGCAAAGCCTCTGAGTGAGAACCATGATGTATTTGAGGAACAAGGAGGCTCATGTGACAGTAGCAGAGAGGAGAGTTATAGGAGAGAAGAAATAGGGGACCAGATATTAGAGTGCCTCGTGGACTATTGTAAAGATTTTATCTTTTCTCTGAGATAGGAGCTGTTGCAAGTTCTGAGCATAGGGGCGAGATGATCTTTTTCAATATCACTCTGGCTGCTGTGTTGAGAATAGTGTGAAGGGGCAGGATGGAGGGGTGCTGGAGACAGATTGGGAGGTTATTTCACTAATCCAGGCAAGAGATGATGGTTGGTCTAGGATGGTAGCAGGAATACAATGAAGAAATGCTCAAATTCAGAAATATTTGAAGGTAACGCCTCTAAGATTTTATGTACATACCCATAACTATCTCATAGAGCAGGGGTGCCCAACCCCCAGGCCGCGGACTAGTACCGGTCCGTGGCGTGTTAAGAACCGGGCTGCACAGCAGGAGGTGAGTGGTGGGTGAGGGAGCGAAGCTTCATCTGCCGCTCCACATTGCTCCCCATCACTCCCCATCACTCGCATTACCGCCTGAACCATTCCCTACCCCCCCATCGCCCCACCCCCATCCGTGGAAAAATTGTCTTCCAGGAAAGTGGTCCCTGGTGCCAAAAAGGTTGGGGACCGCTGTCATAGAGCCACTACCAAACATTGCTGCCTTCCTGACAAGCTATAATTGAATTAAGATTTTCTAATTTAATTCAAATAAGAAGCAAAATAAACTGGGTATACATACAATGGTGAGAGTGTGCAGATCTATCTCAGTGATAGGAATATCTTACTATTCATTTTTAAATGTTTTACTTGTGTTTTTAAATGCAATGTATATTTTTTTACATAAATTGATCATGTTATGTGCAATGCCCATTAAGTGATTCACAGATGGTGAAAACTTGAAAAACCATATTTTATAGTTTGTTGTTTTCTTTTACAGTCTTAACGCTTTCCCCATATCCCTTAATGAGTTAGGGCAGTGTCCTTAATTTAGCCTATAGATTGGCAAATGACAAAGGACAGTATAGCTCTTGTATTTTTTTACGGCATCACTAAAAAGTTGAACTTCTTGTGTTCACATAATTTGCTACGTGTGGGTAAGAAAAAACCCAACATACTATTCGTAATGCAGGTGTTCTTTATTTTTCACATACCATGTATAATATAGACATGACAATGTATTTAAAATATGTGGGGAGTGGATTCTTTTATATTGTGAAATAACAGAAAAAAGTGCATAAATCGTATATGATTGTTTAACAAATAATTGTAAAACCAACACTTGTGTAACCAGTTGCAACGTTAGAAACTAGAATGTTGGTGGTATTCCAGAAGTCCCCAGTGTCCTTCTCCCTTACCATAAATCTCTCCTCCCTCCATGAGTAACCACTATTCTAACTTTTGATAATCCTTTCCTTTTCTTTGAAGTTATACCCTTATGTAAGCATTCTTAAACAATGTAGTTTAGTTTTTCATGTTTTTGAACTTTATGTGAATGGAATCGTTGTATGTATTTTTGTCTCTCCATTTGCTTAACATTATGTTTCTAAGTTTTAGCCATTTTTTATGGTTCTAATTCGTTCATTGGCATTGATGTACAGAATTCCATTGAATGAACTACAATATAATAAATAAACATTTGGTCTTTGTCCCTGGTTCCTGTCATACAACTCCTAAAACTCTTGGAATCTCCAGACCATTGTCTTTTTGTATGCTAATAAGATGACTGTTGTCTGGGATCCCTGGATAGTTTCTGGATGAGGGCTGGTTACCAGAAAGACCAAGGTGTGACTGCTGGTTTGGAACTTTGAACCCTACCCCCGACCTCTGGGGAAGAGAGAGGAGCTAGAGATTGAGCTAATCAATGACCAGTGATTTAATCAGCCATACCTATGTAATAAAATCTCCGTAAAAACTCTTTTTTAAAAAAACTTGTTATTCTATATTTGAATATAGCTGATTTTTAAAAAATATTTATTTAGCTGCGCCCTGTCTTAGTTTTGGCATGCAGGATCTTTAGTTGTGGTATGTGAACTCTTAGTTGCCTCATGTGGGATCCTCGTTCCCTGACCAGGGATTGAACCCGGGCTCCCTGCATTGGGAGCATGGAATCTTAACCACTGGACCACCAGGGAAGTCCCTGGAATATAGCCGATTAACAATGATAGTTTCAGTGCACAGCAGAGCGCCTCAGCCATACATATACATGTATCCCTTCTCTCCCAAACTGCTCTCGCATCCAGGCTGCCACATAACATTGAGCAGAGTTCCCTGTGCTATACAATAGGTCCTTGTTGGTTATCCATTTTAAATACAGGAGAGTATACAGTTGATGCCAAACTCCCTAACCTTTCCCTCCACCCTTCCCCCCGGTAACCATAAGTTTGTTCTCTAGGTCAGTGAGTCTGTTTCTGTTTTATAAATAAGTTCATTTGTATCATTTCTTTTTAGATTCCACATATAAGGATATGTGATATTTCTATTTCTCTCTCTGCCTTACTTCAGTCAGTATGACAATTTCTAGGTCCATCCATGTTACTGCAAATGGCATTATTTCATTCTTTTTAATCAATGACTAGTGTTTTAATCAACCATGCCTATATAATAAAATCTCTGTAAAAACTCTTAAATGATGGGTTTCAGGGAGCTTCCAGGTTAGTGAACACACTGGGGTGCTGGGAGGGTGGTACTTCAGAGAAGCCATGGAACCTCCGAGCATTTTCCCACCCCCAACTTTGCCCTATACATTTCTTCCATTGGTTGTTCCTGACTTGTTTACTCTATAATAAAATGGTAATGGTAAGTAAGCTATTTCATGTGTTCTGTGAACCTTACTAGCGAATTATCAAACCTGAGGTGGGATCCTGGGAGCCCCTGATTTGAACCCAAGTTGGACAGAAGTGTGGGTAACCTGGGTATCCAGTACTTGAGACTGGCATCTGCAGTGAGAGCAGTCTTGCGGGACTGTGCCTGTTAACCTGTGGAGTCTGACATTAACTCTGGGTAGTGTCTGAATTGAATTGAATTGTGAACATCCATTTGGTGTCTGGGAGAGTTGGAGAACTGGTTGTTGGTGTGGAAAAACCCGTACATTTGGTATCAGAAGTGATGTGTGTAGAAACAGACCATCAACGTATTCTCCTTCATCCGTGTTCGGACAGGGTTATTTCCTATTTGGGGTAATATGTGCAATGTTATTTGAAGGTTCTTATGTACATATTTTGTGCACATATGCATGAATTTCTCTAGGGTATATACAATGGAATGTAATTGCTGGGCCATAAAGTAAGGGTATCTTCAATTTTTCTATATATGATCCGTTTTCTTTTTTAAAAAAAATATTTATTTATTTATTTATTCATTTTTGGCTGTGTTGGGTCTTCGTTTCTGTGCGAGGGCTTTCTCTAGTTGCGGCAAGCAGGGGCCACTCTTCATCGTGGTGCGCGGGCCTCTCACTATCACGGCCTCTCTTGCTGCGGAGCACAGGCTCCAGACGCGCAGGCTCAGTAGTTGTGGCTCACGGGCCTAGTCGCTCTGCTGCATGTGGGATCTTCCCAGACCAGGGCTCGAACCCGTGTCCCCTGCATTGGCAGGCAGACTCTCAACCACTGCGCCACCAGGGAAGCCCCTCTTTCTTTTTTTAATATTTATTTATTTATTATTTTTGGCTGTGTCAAGTCTTAGTTGTGGTATGTGGGATCCTTTGTTGTGGCATGTGGGCTCTTCTCGCGGCATGCGGGATTCTCTCTAGTTGTGGCAAGCTGGCTCCAGAACACATGGGTTCAGTAGTTGCAACAAGCATGCTTAATTGCCCCACGGCATGTGGGAATCTTAGTTCCCATACCAGGGATCGAACCTGCATCCCCTGAATTGGAAGGCGGATTCTTAATCACTGGACAACCAGGGAAGTCCCTGATCTGTGTTTTCTGAAACAGTTGTACCAACTTAGATTTTCCCGTTGTTTCATATTCTTATCACTTAGTATTATAAGATTTAATTTTTTTCCCCAGGGTTATGTGTGTTGTGGTATCTTACTGTGGTTTTTTTTTAAAATTTATTTTGTTTATTTTTATTTTTGGCTGCGTTGGGTCTTCGTTGCTGCACGTGGACCTTCTCTAGTTGTGGCGAGTGGGGGCCACTCTTCGTTGCAGTGTGCGGGCTTCTCATTGCGGTGGCTTCTCTTGCTGTGGAGCACGGGCTATAGGAGTGCGGGCTCAGTAGTTGTGGCATGTGGGCTCAGTAGTTGTGGCTCGCGGGCTCTAGAGCACAGGCTCAGTAGTTGTGGTACACAGGCTTAGTTGCTCTGCAGCATGTGGGATCTTCCCGGACCAGGGCTCGAACCTGTGTCTCCTGCTTTGGCAGGTGGACTCCTAACCACTGCGCCACCAGGGAAGCCCCAGAATTTTTTATTACATGTATTATTAGTTGGTGGATTTCATGTGTTTGAATGTGTTAGTGTAAATATTGCTTTTTTGAAGACTGCTTTTTCTAACTATTCCTTGTGGGTATATGGAAATATAATTGATTTCTGTATCATATCCAGCAATCTTGCTGAACTCTGGCATGTAGTTCTGTTAATTATCTGCATATTCTTTGGAGTTTTTACTTTATCTGTACGTAATGTTGTTTCTTCCTACGTGATCCTAGCTCTTATTTCTTTTTCTTGCATTTCTGTGCTGTCTAGGAGTCTATAAAATGTTGAATAAAAATGGTGGTGGGCATCCTGGTTTTTGTTCATAGAGGGAAAGCTTTAAAGGTTTTACAATTAATTGTGATTTTTGTTGATACTTACCAAATAAGGAACTTCCCTTCTGTTCATAGTTGGCTAAGAATATCTGTTGAGGTGAATATATGCTTTTCCTAATTTAATTCTTTAATTATTGATGTGGTAAATTGCATTTTGTATTTACTACTAAGTTTGGTTTGCTGTTATTTTTGTTTATTTTATTTTATTTTATTTCTTTGCGGTTTGCGGGCCTCTCACTGTTGTGGCCTCTCCCATTGCGGAGCACAGACTCCGGACGCGCAGGCCCAGCGGCCATGGCTCACGGGCCCAGCCGCTGTGCGGCATGTGGGATCCCCCCGGACTGGGGCACGAGCCTATGTCCCCTGCATCGGCAGGCGGACTCTCAACCACTGCGCCACCAGGGAAGCCCGGTTTGCTGTTATTTTGTTTAGAACTTTTTGTGTTTATGTTCATGAGTAAGATTGGTTTATAATTTTCTTGTCTCATCCTTGCCTGGTTTTGTTATCAAAGTTAGAGTAATTTTATAAAATGTTTGGGGAACATACCTTCTTGTCTGTTCTCTGGAAGGGTTTGTGAAAGGTTGTTATTGTTTATTATATGAAGCCAGTGAAGACATCTGGCCTTGCAGTTTTCTTTGATGAAAAAATTTTTGGCAACTAATTCAATTTTTTTAATGGTTATAAGATTATTCAACTTTATATTTTCTATTTGAGTCAGTTTCAGTAAGTTACTGTCCTCTAGGAATTTGTCTACATTTTAAAATTTATTTGGTTAAACTTAATAATATACTCGTTATCTTTCTAATGTCTACTGTATGTGTTGGATGTCCCTTTTTTATTCTTGCTATTGTTTTTTAAAAAAATAAATTATTTATTTTTTGGTTGCATTGGGTCTTTGTTGCTGCGTGTGGGCTTTCTCTAGTTGCAGCGAGTACTCCTCCGGTGTGCAGGCTTCTCACTGCAGTGGCTTCTCGTTGCAGAGCACGGGCTCTAGGCGCACGAGCTTCAGTAGTTGTGGCACACGGGCTCAGTAGTTGTGGCACAGGGGCTTAGTTGCTCTGTGGCATGTGGGATCTTCCTGGACCAGGGCTCAAACCTGTGTCGCCTGCATTGGCAGGTGGATTCTTAACCATTGTGACACCAGGGAAGTCCCTTGATATTGTTTATTCCTGTCTTATTTTCTTCTTGATCAGCATCACAAGATATCTTCTTAGTGTTTTCAAAAGAACCAACTTTCAGTTTTTTTGATCTTCTCTGTTGTATATTTTTGGTGTTTTGTTTTGTTTTGTTTTGCTTTGCTTTGCTTTGCTTTGGGGTTGTTGTTTTTTTTTTTGCTGCACCACATGGCTTACAGAATCTTAGTTCCCCAAACTTGGGGCCTCCTGCAGTGGAAGCTTGGAGTCCTAACCACTGGACTGCCAGGGAATCCCTCTGTTGTATATTTATATATTTTTTGTATATTTTTTATGCCACTTAATTTCTTCTGTGGTCTTTATTCCCTTTCTTCTACTTTTATTTTGGTGTTACTTTTCTACTTTCATGAGATGGATGCTTAGTTCATTAAGTTTTCAACCTTTCCAGTTTTCTAGCATCATTTAAAACTCTAAATTTTCCTTTATCTACTGTTGCATGTATCCAGCAAATTTTGCTATGATGAATATTTTTTTCCTTTATCTGTGTGTTTATTATCAGTTTAGTATAAAATTAGGTTTAGTATAACTTTTAAATTGCTATTGCCTCAACATGAGTAAAGGTAAGTGTCTTTATTCTTTTGTGAATTGCTTATTCAAACTCTTTGTCCATCTTTCCATAGGGTTGTTTTCCTTTATGGGCTTTATGTTATATATTACTAAAATAAGTTCTTTCTCTGTGATATGAGTAGCAAATGTTTTTGCTCAGTTTGTTTTTTCATTGACATTTTTAATAGTCAAGTTATTTTTATTTTACTTTTCAGCACCTAGAACAGTGCCTGATTCATAATATACATCCAATGAATATTTACTGAGGAAATGAATAAATTCAGTGGTGCTTGTTTGCCAAACAAAAGTTATTTTTTAAAATGTTTATGTACTTGAATTCTCTTATGGCTTCTAGGTTTTTGAATCATATTACAGCAGCCTTTTTTATGCTGGTGTTATGTAGGAATTCTCTGTTTCTTTGGTTTTATGATTCTTTTTTTAACAGTTAAATATTTAATCTCTTTGTAATTTATCCTGTGTGGTCGATTGTGAAACATTTCTCTATGAAATGTTAACAGTTTTCTAATTGTAAAAAGATTAATTGAGGGACTTCCCTGGTGGTCCAGTGGCTAAGACTCTGCACTCCCAATGCAAGCGGCCCCGGGTTCAATCCCTGGTCAGGGAACTAGATCCCGCATGCCACAACTAAGAGTTTGCATGCCACAACTAAAGATCCCGTGTGCAACAACTAAAAGATCCCGCATGCCACAACTGAAGATCCCGCCTGCTGCAACGAAGATCCTGCATGGTGCAGCTAAGACCTGGTGCAGCTGAGACCTGGCACAGCCAAATAAATAAATGTTTTAAAAAGATTAATTGGAAATTATGTACTTTAAAAATACAAAAGTTACAAGGGATGATAAGGCCTTTGTTAAAAGGTTGTATGTTATCTATGGGGCATAAAAAAATAAAAATTTTCTTCTCCTGAAAGATAACTAATGGGCAATTGAGATATGTTATTGACTTGAGGGAAGGGGTAACTTTTGGTAAAATAAACTTTTCCTTACCATCCAGAAAGTAATGATGCTTGTTCACCGTGCTTTTTGTTTCTTTCCTCATAAAGCCTAACCTTGTGTTGTCCACTAGCCACCTTTGTGTTGAGCACTTGGTGTGTGGCTAGTCTAAGTTGAAATGTGGTTAGTGTAAAATATATACCAGATTTTGAAGACTTAGTATAAAAAAGTGAAAGTACAGTATCCCATTCATTTTTTTACATTGATTACCTCTTTATAATATTTTGGATATATTGGATTAAACAAAGTTTATTATTAAAATTAATTTCATCTGTTTCTATTAATGTAGCTATAAAAAAATTTAAATTTCTATGTGACTTGCATTCTATTTCTGTTGAACAATGCTACTCTAACCTTATCTCATCCAAAACCTGGACATTCTTCTTTTTTGTCTTTTTGACAGATTTGTATAGTGCCTAATAACAATGCACTTGATTATTATTATTATTGTTATTTTGGTCATGTGAGTTCTTTCCCCCTCCATGAATCAATTAGAGATAGAATATGCTTTTCTAATGCAGTTTGTCTGTCTGTTTGTTTTTAAGCACAGATGGAGCCCCGCTCTCCTATTTTTACTTTTCTGTTGCCACCTCTCTCCCTCCTAGTTTTCAAGATAATTTTCTCCCACTTCTTGTTTGTTTGTTTTTTTAGGTATTTATTTGGCTGTGTTGGGTCTTAGTTGCAGCACATGAGATCTTCGTCGCGGCATTCAGGATCTTTCATTGTGGCATGTGGGCTCAGTAGTTGCAGTGCATGGGCTCTCTAGTTGTGGTGCATGGGCTCAGTAGTTGAGGCATGCGGGCTCTCTAGCTGTGGCAAGCGGGCTTTAGAGCACGCAGGCTTAGTTGCTCTGCGGCATGTGGGATCTTAGTTCCTCGACCAGGTATCGAACCCTCGTCCCCTGCACTGGAAGGTGGATTCTTAACCACTGGACCACCAGGGAAGTCCCACCACTAGTTTATTCTAAACTCAACCACGTGATTTTTCAGTTTTAGTTGAATTACTAATAAATGAGTTCTTTCAGTCTGTTTGTTTCTCTGATAAAAGAAATGGTGTCTTAAGTTCTCTAGTCATTGATGCATTATGCATTCATTCAACAACTGTAGTATAAGTTTGAGAGTAGAGGGTAAATAAAATAAGAATTCATGCCTGCAATGAAATTATAAATTTGCTAGTCATCTGGTGACAATTAACTGATAAATTGATACATATTATAGCTAAATAGCAGTATTAACTACTTCATGATAGAATTAAAAGAAAATTTATTAATGCAGACAGAAATAACCCTAGGATTGAGGAAGAAAGTTGGTATTTATAAAGGATAAGATGTGTCTAGACACTTATTGATTACACATAACTGTTAACATAAAAATATATTGTAGCGAATTAGCACTGCCTGGATTTGGGTCCTAATTTCACCACTTGCTAGCTGCTATGAGCTTGGGCAGATCATATGTTTGTATACTAGGGATAATAATAGTAGCTACTTAATAGAATTTGTGAGGATTAAATTAGTTAAAATATTTTGCAATTTTTGAAAATATATGCAATTTTTGCAAATTTTTGCAAAATATATGCAATTTTTGGCATATAGTATCTATATATCTCCAAACACAGGTCTATGTATAGATAGATGTAGATATTTTCTAGAGTTTTAACAAACATTTAACTGCAGTCTTCATAATTTTATTTTTAGTAGTGGCATAATATTCAATCCATGGAGGTACCATAATTTATTTTTCTTTGAGATTCATTTTCATTTTAAAGGAGAATATTGTTGAACTCAAATAATTGTTTTTCCATTTTCTTAGGTTCTTGAATTTTAAGATCAGAAAGCATTTAGATGGGTAGCAGGACTGACTTGTTTTATTTTTGTCTGAGATTTAAATTTAAATTGTAAATGAATGTTAGAAGAAGCCAAGAGCTTTTAAACTAATTCACTTGGGTCTGCAAATGGTATCCAAAAGTTTAACTGAATAGTTTAATTGACCTCTTTTGAAGAATTTTAAAGCAGCTACAGCCTTGTGATCTGCACTGAGTTACTTTATGTTGGGAAATTTTTGGCAGATGGTATACAATCATCATTCAAAAACAAGTTATATTGTCTTTCCCTGCTTGAATTGGGCGAACATTAGCATGGAACATTTCATTTTGAATGAGCATGTTGGAAGTTATTTCCTGCTAAATGTTTGTCATCAAGTGAAGTTTTACTTTCAAAAATTAATGGAGCATGTCAGTGCAGCAGCCTTAGAAAAATAGCTGAGGCACAAGGTTACTTTTGGACAACCGTTTAAGTCCTTTATTATTATCTGAGTATACATGCATAATAATCTTTTGGGAAACTAAAATACGGTATTTTTTTAAGGCCCAAAACTTTAAAATATGGTATTTAGCTGCTAACAGACAGCTGTTACTGGCTACTTAGAGTTGTATTTACTTTAGCATATACCACTTTGAGTTGGAGCTAGGGATAGAGCAAGCAAATGCATTGGTGATGTATAAAAACATCACCAATTGTATAAAAACACCACAAATGAAATGACTCATTTCTCTTGTCATATATCCATACACTTGTGCCATCTGAAATCCCTTCTCCAAGACTCCAATAGCCTTCATTCCCTCCTGTTAAAACACATGTTAATTAAATTAAGTTCCATATTTATTAAGCAAGGTGCTTTTAAATGTAGTGGGGAAGAAAAAAATGAACAAACTAGGCTTCCCTGCTTAAGAAGCTTATTTTAGTCTGTCTGGGTAGAGATTCTGTGTTAATCAAAATACTTTTGGTTATCATGGAAAAAAGTAATTTTAAACCGGCTTACGCAAGGGAAGGGATTTATTGGCTTACATAAATGAAAAGACTGGCCTTAGACATGGGTTGGATCCAGATGTTTAATGTAATAGCTAGAATTTATCTAATTTATCTTAGCTCAGCTTTCTTCTGGCTTGGGTTCATTCTCAGGTAATATCTCCTCAAGCGGTGGCAAAGATGGCCAAAACAGCTCCAGCCTTACATCCTATCAGCTTAGCAACCTCAATGATAAGCTTCTTTTCCAAATAGTTCCAGAAATTCTGTAGTTAGCTCTGGCCAGACTTGGATCTTCTGGAGTTGGGGTAGGGTCGAGCGGGAGTAAGGATAGTCCAGCTTAATTCAAAGTAGATGAAACAAAAGAAAGACAAGTGGTGTCCAAAAGTTATAGATTCTACTACCAGAAGAAAGGATGCTGAGCATGCAAAAACAGCATACAAAGTAAAGATAAAAATTTTTAGTTGAGCTAAAAAGATAAATTCTGGTAGGAGCTGCTTAAGTAAAGCCTCAGACAGGAGACTGTATTTTGAATTGGGCCCTGAAGGACAAGTAGAATTTTTCTAAGGCAGAGTAAGTAAAGAAAGGACTTTCTAGGTCACTCATTCAAGAAGTTTGGCAGTGAAAGGAGAAAATTAAATTGAAAGCTACTGGAGTCTAAAGGGGAATGTTCAGATTTTTTACCCTCAGTATGGAGAAAACTTGAGCATTTTTATGGTAGAGGAGCAGAAGCAAGTAAAGGAGAAATTGATAATACAAAGGAGGCAGTCATTGATAAAGAAGGGGAATTCAATAGGATTAAGGATATAAGTGGAGGGGGCATCCTTAGAAAGGAAAAGGGGCTATTCATTCTCTGAGGATGTGTGAAGGAAGGTAGTAGTGGTAACTGTGGAGGTTAAAACAGAAATTTTCTATTAAATATGTAAGTGGCTTCAGTTTTGTTTTCTAAAAGTAAGAAGAAAAGGTGTATCAGGTATCTATTCCATTCCAAAATGATTTTGTGGGTTAGCAGTTTGACTTGAACTCAAGCTGGGTGGTTTCTTCTGCTGGTCTTGCCTTGGGTCACTCAGGTGGCTGTGGTCATCTCAACTGTGGACAGATGGTCTAAGATGGTGTCTGCACTCACATGCTTGGTGGTTGATGCTGGCTGTTGGCTGGATCTCTTTCTCTTTGTGCTCTCTCATCCTATGTGAGCATTTACATGGCAGTGGCTGCACTCAGGTAAGGAAGAGCTGAAGCAGTTGGGCTTCTTATGATAGGCTTAGAACTCTCACAACGTCAATTCTGTCACATTCTGTTGGTCAAAGCAAGTCACAAGGCCGACTGAGATCAAGTAGAGAAATAGACCCCACCTCTTTATGGGAGGAACAACAAAGTTGCATTGCAGAGCGGCTGTATATACGGGAATGGGAAGAATTTGTACCCATTCCCCCCCACCCAACATTTTATTGTGAAAACTTTCAGTCATGAGGCCAAGCTGAAAGAATTTCAAAGTGAATACCCACATATCTACCACCTAGATTCTACTATTAACATTTTCCTATACTTGCTTTATCATTATTTATCCATGTATCATCTCTCTATCAATTTATCTTATTTTTGATGCATTTCAAAATAAATTGTAGATGTTAGTACTTTTCTCTAAGTACTTCATGCATATTTAGCAAGTCAGTATTCAGTTTTTTCTTTTCACAAAACATTTATATACAGTGATGTGTACAGACTTGAAGTGTACATCATACCTAGTTTTGCAGCCTGCCAGGGAAGGGAAAAATTTGGAATAGCTTTTCAGTGAAATGCCTCAGAAACTCAACTGTAGTTGTATAAAAGAATTGCAGATGATGTCTTTCTTGACTGCCTTTCTTCATGTCATCACTGATAACTTTTTCATTTAGTATACCTCAACACTTAGGATTTTCATTTGTGTTACATTAATTTGAATTCACTTTGGAATTTCCCTACATACTTTCATTAAGCATTTATTGAGCACATATTGTAGATAAGCACTGTACTAGAAAAAGGATGTAAACAGGAGCACTCTTGCTTTATATTCAAACTAGGTGTATCTCAAATCAGATCAGATTAACAGTAGATGCCATTTATTTAATGCTTATGCTTAAGGCCAATGATAGACACTTTTAGTTGCATTGTTTCATTTTTAATCCTTTGTAATTTGGGAAATAGATACTTTCTCGTATTTTAAAAGTTAGGAAACTAGGCATATGGAAAAGTTATCACTTGCCCAAGGCCTTACAGCATCATAAATAAAGGTGATATGACTCCAGAACCCACATTTAATCCCTGTATCATATTGATTAGAAGCAGGAAATATGCCCTCTGTTGCACAGTAGATAACTAACCCTTTAATTGGTCATTTTGCTTCATAGGGTAGTCTTGATCTGAATTAAGTGTTTATTTTAAATAGAGGACTATAAATGTTTATTAACTGATCATGAGAAAGTTTACTAAACTATCTTCTAGTTTATGAATAGATACTTTAGCAATTGGAAAAGGAGAAATTTTAGTATCATAACTATTGATTTAACTGCAGATAATTAGAATAGAAGTGTGATCAGAACTATGTGACAGATTCAGCCATAATTTAACCTTTGAGTGCAGTATTACAGTTTCTTATAGCCTTAACACTTACCATATTATTCTAATCTATGTTACAGTATACATTTTTAAAATTTCTAGAATATTATAAGCCCTAAATTTTTTATACGATGATTTGATAAAATAATAGTTACTTGATTTTATTTACTAGGTGTTGAATACTTTTATTGCTAATTGGCTTTTGAGCAATTTTACAAATAGTAAAAGATTGAAACCATTTTGACTTGCTATTTGCATAACAGTAAACTGTGTCTGAACTCTTGAAAATTTGTGACTAGCACTTAAGCCATTTTATGCTGAGAATTCTGCCAGAAGTGCAACTGGTTAATGGCAGCCAGTGTGACAACTGAAGTGACAGCTTCTTGAGTTCATTTACTGTGTTAGCTTTCCTGTTAGGTCAGGGAATGGGATAAAGTCATGTATGTCTAAACATGTCTCTTAACCCAACAGTGTATAAGGTGTTTTAAAAGTGTTCCTTCACCAAGATTTTCCCTATTTCATTTCATTTCGTGGTATGTTTGTAAGTGGCATTAAATCCTAAATCATATGTGGTAGATTACAAACAAAACAAATTCGTGTTTTAAAAATCTAATCGAGTGTTATATTTATTTTTACGTGCAGGTCTTGCTATTTTGGAAGCTACAAGAAAAAAAATAGATTGGAGAAGGTTTGGTCTTTTAAGTGGACATGGCTCAGATATCCAACAACAATGGGTTTAAGCAGTGTTCATCTTCACATCTGGAACCAACAAGAACAAAAGATGTGGGCAAAGAAGAAGCATTACAGATGGAAGCAGAGGCTTTAGCAAAACTGCAAAAGGATAGACGGGTGACCGATAACCAGAGAGGCTATGAGTGGTCAAGCAGCACCAGACAAAAAGCACAAGTTTATAGCAAACAGGATTATGATCTCATGGTGTTTCCTGAATCAGATACCCAAAAAAGAGCAGTAGATATTGATGTAGAAAAGCTTACCCAAGCTGAACTTGAGAAACTATTGCTGGATGACAGTTTCGAGACTAGAAGAACACCTGTATTGCCAGTTACTCCTGTTCTGAGCCCTTCATTTTCAGCACAGCTGTATCTTAGACCTGCTATTCAGAGAGGACAGTGGCCACCTGGATTATCTGGGCCTTCCAGTTACTCTTTACCTTCTGTTTACCAGTCAACTTACAGTAGTAAACAGACTGTATTCCAAAATGGCTTCAATCCAAGAATGCCTACTTTTCCATCCACAGAACCTATATATTTAAGACTTCCAGGGCAGTCTCCATATTTTTCATATCCTTTGACACCCACCACACCCTTTCATCCACAAGGAAGCTTACCTATCTATCGTCCAGTAGTCAGTCCTGACATGGCAAAGCTGTTTGACAAAATAGCTAGTACATCAGAATTTTTAAAAAATGGAAAAGCAAGGACTGATTTGGAGATAACAAATTCAAAAGCTACTATCAGCAATCTACAGGTGTCTCCAAAGTCTGAAGATATCAGTAAGTTTGACTGGTTAGACTTGGATCCTCTAAGTAAGCCTAAGGTGGACAGTGTAGAGGTATTGGACCATGAAGAAGAGAAAAATGTACCAGGTTTGCTAGCAGACGATCCTTGGGATGCTGTTCTTCTTGAAGAGAGATCACCAGCAAGTTGTCACCTTGAAAGAAAGGTGAATGGAAAATCTCTTTCTGGGGCAACAGTAACAAGAAGCCAGTCTTTAAATATTCGAACAACTCAGCCTACAAAAGTCCAGGGCCAAATATCTCAGGTATAGTCTTTTCTTACTCACTTCTCAAACTTAGTGTAACAGTGAATTCATATTTGTGTACATAATTTATTTGGTAAAAGAAATATTTTTTATGTTGAATCTTGTTTTCTTAAGTATACTGTGAATGTTAGATTGTGTGGAAAAGGATTAAATGTGTTTAGGCAAATTGAAAAAAATTTTTTTAAATTAAAAATTAAAAAAAAAATTTTGGCTGTGGTGGGTCTTTGTTGCTGCATGTGGGCTTTCTCTAGTTGCGGTGAGCAGGGACTACTCTTTGTCACAGTGCACAGGCTTCTCATTGTGATGGCTTCTCTTGTTGCAGAGCATGGGCTCTAGGCACGCAGGCTTCAGTAGTTGCAATGTGTGGGCTCAGTAGTTGTGGCATGTGGGCCCTAGAGTGCATGGGCTTCGGTAGTTGCGGCTCATGGGCTAAGTAGTTGTGGTGCGCAGGCTCTAGGGCGTGCGGGCTTCAGTAGTTGCGGCACGAGGGTTCAGTAGTTGTGTCTTGTGGGCATAGTTGCTCTGCGGCATGTGGGATCTTCCCAGACCTGGAATTGAACCCGTGTCCCCTGCAGATTCTTAACCACTGCGCCACCAGGGAAGTCCCAGGCAGATTGAAAAATTGCTTACTATTAATATTATCTTTTCTAGGATTGTGGATTTTGAAAACCTATAATCAAGGATCTGGCTTTCACTCATAGGCATTAAAAATAATTTTTATCTGTCTCTCCTTGTCCATTCATTATATGTGGTCCTACTTTCTTTTCCTTATTGCCTTTATTTTTCAGGGTAAATAAGGAATTTTGGTTTTTAACCCCATTATAGAAATTCTCATGTATATTGTTTTGTTGTTTTTAACCATGAATGAATGAATGAGTAGAAGAAAGGGAGGGAGGGAGGAGGGAAGGAAGGAAGTGAGGGAGGGAGGAAGGAAGGAAGGAAGGAAGGAAGGCCCCAGAGAGATGGGAGAAAAGCCATTTAAAGGACTCTCTTTAAACACCTGTATTGATATAAGTGAAGAAAAGAACTGTAGTCTATATAGCATAGTTGCTGAGTTCATATAGTCTTACTGTCTGGAAAAATTAGTTAAGGGTGCCTGGGACAGGATGTCTTCTCTTAGAAGAGAGGCAACAGGGTTTAGACTTTTCCTTTCCATAGATAGTATACCACTGAAGATTTGTATTTTGCTCTTATGGTATCTGTGGATTCTAGGAATGTTTAAGCCTCATTCTTACCTTAATGTGAATCATATCATTCAGCTAATTAGATCAGCATTTGGCTACTGTTTAGGCACTGAGATTCAACTAGCATTTAGGGGAGGATAAGCAAATTTTGCATGATTTGGATGGGTTTATGTTGAATTGTTGATTCTTAAAAACCATTTTAGATGTCTTGGGAGAAAAAAGCAGATATTAAGAAGGTTAAGAAAAAAGGATGAGGATTTCTTTGGATAACACAATCAGAACCCAGAAAAATCTTAACCAGTGCAGTGTTTTCCAAATGTATTTTGACTACCGCTCCCCACTAAGAAATACCTGTTATTAAGGTCTCTTAAGCTTTTCAGTACTGTTTACAAATTTAGTAACAGAATTTCTTAACACCTTTCAATTTAAAAGTCACAGGTTAATTTCACAGCTTAAATTGGAATCATAAATATTTATTCTAATGTCATATTATTTACTCTTAATATTCTATGTCATCTTGTCATGATTTTTGTCTTTGTATTTACAAATAACAGTCATTTCCTAAAGTATTTGAAAGGAGAAGGGAAAACTTTAAGCCAAATCAGGAAGTGTGGGCGGGGGGCTTATACCTAGTAGTGGAGCTGCTGGTTATTCTGTGCTTAGCTTTTTGAGGAACCAGCAAACTCTTTTCCATAGTGGCTGCATCATTTTACATTCCCCCCAGCAATGTATGAGAGTTCCATTTCTTCACATGCTTGCCAACACTTGTTATTTGACAGTTTTTTGGATTATAGCCATCCTGATGGATGTGAAGTGATATCTCATTGTGATTTTGATTTTGATTTCTCTGTTGACTAGTAGTGTTGCGTATCTTTTCATATGATTATTGGCCACTTCTGTATCTTTTTCGAAGAAATGTCTATTTGTCATTTGCCCATTTTAAAAATTGGGTTGTTCATAGCTTTATTCATAATAGCCAAAAAGTGAAACAACCCAAAATGTCCATCAGCTGATGAATGGGTAAAAGCAAAAGCGGTATGTCTGTACAATGGAATATTATTCACCCATACAAAGGAATGAAGCCCTGATATATGCTGCAACATGGATGAACCTTGAAAACATTGTAAGTGAAAGAAGCCAGACACAAAAAAACATGTATGATTCAATTTATATGATATGTCCAGAAAAGGCAAATCCATAGAGAAAGAAAGCAGATTAGTGTTTGTTGGGGGGGTTGGAGGAAAGAGGGAATGGGGAATGGTTGCTTAATGGGTACAGGGATCTTTTTGGGGGGGGTGATGAAAGTGTTCTGGAATTAGAACATTTCAGTGTTCTTACCATAGTGGTGATGGTCACATACCATTATGAATGTACTGTGAGCCAACAAATTGTACATTTTTAAATGGTTAATATGGCAGTTTTTATGTTCTATGAACTTTACCTCATTTTTTTTTTTTTTTTAAAGGAAGACACTGGTCCCCCTGATCCTCCCATCTTGCTCAGGCCAGGTTACTGCCGGATTCACATTTGGGTCAGTGTTCCAATAGAGAGATCCCTCTCTAACTGTGGATCTCCTTTTTATGGATTTAGCATGAAGGCATGGTGTTTGACACCGTGTAGTCTGGATTAGGGGTATCAGAAGTAGTTTGGGAAGGGCAGCTGCCAGTAACTGGAGATCTCAGGAGCTAGGGAAAGTTGCAGTCTCTGCTATCAGGGAAAAAGAAGCCCCTGGTCCTAAAGGGAGCTGAGTTTAGGCTCAGCCCTCCCACTGGTAGAAGGCAGAGCCCCTGATTGTCCAGGCAACCCAGAGTGAGCATCCAGGTCACTTTCAAATAATACTCCTGCTCCTTGCATCACACCTTCATGGGTATGCATTTGCACCTCTACAATATATGCATTGTAGCCACAATACATAGGTTATCTTGAATTTAATAAAATATTTATAAATGACTTTGGTTTATTTCATTATCTCTGGATCTCTAATTCTAACTTTCCCAGCAGTGGAAATTCATTTATTCACTAAGGGAAATAGATTATTCCAGATGAGCTGAAATTACCATTCCAGGTGAACTCTGGTTATCATCTTAAACTAGTTGAGGTTTCTGGGTCTACCAGAATTACTTGCTATCAATGATCCAAGACTGGACTCAGAACCTAAGAGCTACATGCTTTTTATCTGTGCTGTAAATGTTCAAACTGAACTCTTTTTTTTAATAATCACTGAGACAATAGAGAGTTCCTAAGAATCCTATGAGATCAGAGTGACCCATACCTATTTCACAGTTGAAGAAACTGAAATGTGAAGAAGTTAAGGAATTATTAATTTTTTCATGTAATAATGGTATTGTAATTAGTTAAATGAACTCGTATTTTAGAGATATTTAAGATGATAACCACAGTTATCTAGTCTAACCAACTTTATTTCATGAATGAAGAAACTTAGATCCAGAGGGTGACTTATCTCCAATTAATATTTTCTTCTTCAGTTTCTTTGTAACTTAAAACCTGTGGCATAGATTGCCAGTGCTTTTGCTGCAAAACACTTGCTTCCTTTCCCTGTTGCCCTCTATAGTTTAGACTGGTCACTTCTGGTTCAACCGATGTTTTCTCCACCCCTTCCTTTGGTGGGGGCAGGGCTGTGATACTCATTTATATCCCTTTCATTGTCTCCCTGCATACATCTTTTCCTACTCATTTTTAATATTTGTCACAGTATCATCTTGATATTTTCCCTATTTGGGGTACTTTCAGAAATCATCTTGCAGGACTGATGAAGATAGGTAGTTTCCTAAAGATAAGAAAAGAATTCCCCTAACAAGATCTGGGAAATCAGATCACGTGGGAGTTGCAGAGAATTACTGCTTGTTCAAACTCTAGGAATTAGGCTTCTAGGCAAGTTTTAGCAGAAACATGTTCTTAGATTTTGTTTAAAGTACAGGGGGAAGGATCAAGGAGTAATCAAATTGGTTGCGAGAGACATGAGTCAAAGCCAGGTAAGCAAAAATAACATGACTTGATCAGCTGATCAATCAGAGACGGGAGCTAGATTACTACAGTGTACATGAGTAGCTTTACTAAATGGCACAGTGTCTGAATTGAGGTGGCTTAGGCTCCTTAAAGGAGTTTAACTGTGGCATGGCTGAGGAGGTATGTAGTTGTTGATCATTCTGTTATACTCTGCTCTTTTATTTTTTTTATTTTTTAATAAATTTATTTATTTATTTTTAGCTGCGTTGGGTCTTCGCTGCTGTGCGCGGGCTTTCTCTGGTTGCGGCTAGCGGGGGCTACTTTTCCTTGTGGTGCGCAGGCTTCTCATTGCGGTGGTTTCTTTTGTTGCAGAGCACGGGCTCTAGGCACGCAGGCTCAGTAGTTGTGGCTCGCGGGCTCTAGAGTGCAGGCTCAGTAGTTGTGGCACATGGGCTTAGTTGCTCCGTGGCATGTGGGATCTTCCCGGACCATGGCTCGAACCCGTGCCCCCTGCATCGGCATGCGGACTCTCAACCACTGCGCCACCAGGGAAGCCCTGTGCTAGATTTTAATAGACAAGTGGTAGCAGGTGTAAAAGTTAAAATAACCTTTCATAGAAAGCTTAAAATTACGCAAGTCCTAGTTGTTTATATTTTTCTCTATGAATTGAGAAATTCAGTTTAGTAACTTAGTTTTAAAATTCATTGTCCCCAAAAGTAGAACAAGGACCAATGGGGAATAAAACTCAAAGAGGCAGATATACAGTTAAATGTCAATAAAGGAACTTATAAATAGCCATTTGGTAATGGTTCCTCTCAGGTGGTCAATGCATAGTTATTGGAGGTCTTTAATCAGAGGTTTAGTGTGCACTTGTTACAAATGCTATAAAAGGATTTTTATTTTCAAAGAAAAGTTCTAAGCCCTTTTATTAACACTAAAATTTCATCATTTTGTTTGTGTACAAGAAGATAAAGTTTGGTTTGATTTAGACCAAAAGGGGGAGGTAAACAGAACACTAATAATAGGCTGATTTAAGAAGTCTGTGACACAAACATTGGCGTGGAACTTTTAATTTTTCACACACCATTCATCTCTATTTAAAAACTTTTCCCTGAGGTTCATATTTTTTGTTGGGAAATAAGATTGCAATGCCTATTCTTTATAATTACTTTACATACTTAAGTGTTCATTTCCTGTAAGAATTTTATGCTTTGTGGTAAAAACTCTGAAGGGTATTTTTCTTCTCACTCAGCAGTCTTACTTCCTATTTCCTTCTAGTGTCTTTTGTCCATAATAATCTAAATACTTTAGTTCAAATTTTTGTTTTCAAAACCAGGAAAAGGCATAGTACTTAAAACTGTCTTCTGGGCTTCCCTGGTGGCGCAGTGGTTGAGAGTCCGCCTGCCGATGCAGGGGACACGGGTTCGTGCCCCGGTCCGGGAAGATCCCACATGCCGCGGAGCGGCTAGGCCCGTGAGCCATGGCCGCTGAGCCTGCGCGTCCGGAGCCTGTGCTCCGCAATGGGAGAGGCCACAACAGTGAGAGGCCCGCGTACCGGAAAAAAAAACAAAACAAAAAAAAACTGTCTTCTGGCAATTTAAGTTTAAATCATACTTTTAGTTAATAGCTATAATTTAGCTACTTTGAATAGATCCCAAAGATTTTAGTAGTGAATGAAATTATTTTCATAGAAATGGTTTTGCAAAGTTCTGTGGCTATTGACTTTTTCTAAAAGTTGATTATATTAACACTATAAACATGTATATCCCCATTAGCACAATGTCTAACGTTAATTTTAAAGAAGAGGTAAAGTTGAATAAAATGTGGTTTTTCATTGTCTAGCTGAATATAGTACATTAGTTGAGTAGATTACTGAAGTCTCTATAAAATTTTGGTAACGAAGTAACCAACTTTGTTCTGAAAAGCAGCTGATATGTTTATATTTAATGCTTAAAATACATTTATTGAAAACTTGGTGTTCCATCTAATTTCTGGGGTAAGATGGCATGAACCTGGGAGTTGTTTAGGTGTAAAGCTTTCCCATATTCTTTTTTTTTTTTTGGACATGGTTTCATTTTTTTTTTTAATTAATTAATTTTTGGCTGGGTTGGGTCTTCATTTCTGTGCGAGGGCTTTCTCTAGTTGCGGCAAGCGGGGGCCACTCTTCATCGCGGTGCGCGGGCCTCTCTCTGTCGCAGCCTCTCTAGTTGCGGAGCACAAGCTCCAGACGCGCAGGGCTCAGTAGTTGTGGCTCACGGGCCTAAATTCTCTGCAGCATGTGGGAGGATCCTCCCAGACCAGGGCTCGAACCCGTGTCCCCTGCATTAGCAGGCAGATTCTCAACCACCGCGCCACCAGGGAAGGCCCTCCCATATTCTTATAACTGCTTTATAGAGTATGCACTGATAAGTTTTTGTGAATTATTGCAAACCTGCATCACTTCCTTAAACCCTTAATTTACCCTTTCCACCTCTCCTTGACCTCACTACCTTCTTAAAAAATTGAATTATAATTGACCTACAACACTGTTAGTTCCAGGTGCACAACATAATTTAGTGACTTGGCATTTCTGTACATTACAAAATGATCACCATGATACGTTTAGTTACCATTTGTCAGTATGCAAAGTTATTACAATATTATTGACAGTATTCCTCATGCTTTACATTTATCCTCCTGACTCATTTATTTAGTAATTGGAAGTTTGTACCACTTAATTTCCTTCACCTGTTTCATTCCCCCACTCCCAACCCCCGCCCCTGACCTCCCCTCTGTTCTTTTTCTTCTTCTTTTTTTTAAAAAAAGATATATTTATTTAGGCTGTGCTGGGACTTAGTTGTGGCATGTGGACTTCTTAGTTGTGGCATACGAAGTGTTAGTTGCAGCATGCATGCAGGATCTAGTTCCCTGACCAGGGATCGAACCTGGGCCCCCTGCACTGGGAGCATGGAGTCTTACCCACTGGACTACCAGGGAAGTCCCTCCCCTCTGTTCTTTATATCTGTGAACCTGTTTCTGTTTTGTTATATTTATTCATTTGTATTGCTTCTTAGGTTTCACATATAAATGAAATCATACGGTATTTCTCTGTCTGACTTATTTCAGTTAGTATAATAACCTCTAGGTCCATCCATGTTGTCCCAAATGGTGAGATTTCTTTTCTTTTTTTAATGGTTGAGTAATATTCCATTGTATGTATATACCACATCTTTATCCATTCATCTGTCAGTAGACACTTAGGTTGCTTCCATATCTTGGCTGTTGTAAATAATGCTGCAGTGAACATAGAGGTGCATGTATCTTGTCAAATTACTGTTTCTGTTTTCTTCACAAAAATACCCAAAAGTGGAATTGCTGGATCATATGGTAGTTCTATTTTTAATTTTTTGCGGAAAAAAATACTGTTTTCCATAGTGGCTGTATCAATTTACATCCTGCCAGCAGTGCACTAGGGTACCCTTTTCTCCACATCCTCACCAGCACTTTTTATTTGTTGTCTCTTTGACAATAGCCATTCTGACAGGTGTGAGGTGATACTTCATTGTGGTTTTGATTTGCATTTCCCTGCAGGTTAGTGATGTTAAGCATCTTTTCATGTGTCTGTTGGCCACTATACCTTCTTTTGAAATATGCCATTTTTTAAATCAAATTGTTTTTTTGATATTGAGTTGTATGAGTTCTTTGTATATTTTGAATATTAACCCCTTATCAGCTGTATCCTTTACAAATATCTTCTCCGGTTCAGTAGACCACCTGCTCATTTTGTTGATGTTTGCTTTGCTGTACAAAAGCTTTTTAGTTTGGTGTAGTACCATGTATTTAGTTTTGCTTTTGTTTCCCTTGCCTAAGGAGACATATTCAAAAAAATATTGCTAAGATTGATGTCAAAGAGCATACTGCCTGATTTGTTCCAAAAGTTTTATGGTTTCAGGTCTTACATTTAAGTCTTTAATTTATTTTGAATTTAATTGTGTATATGGTGAGAGAAAGTCCAGTTTGATCCTTTTTCATGTAGCTGTCCAGTTTTCCCAGCACCATTTATTGAAGAGGCAATCCTTTTCCCCATTATATATTCTTGCCTCCTTTGTCATAGGTTAATTCACCACGTAAGTGTGGGTTTATTTCTGGGCTGTCTGTTCTGGTCCATTAATTGATGTTTCTGGTTTTGTGCTGGTACCATACTGTTTTGATTACTGTAGCTTTGTAGGGTAGTTTGAAATCAGGGAGCATGATACCTCCAGTTTTGTTCTTCTTTCTCAGGATTGTTTTGACTATTGGGGGGGTCTTTTGTGTTTCCACACACATTTTAGAATTGTTTGTTCTAGTTCTGTAAAGAATGCCTTTGGTGTTTTTTTTTTTTTTTTTTGACTGTGCTGCACAGCATGCGGGATCTTAGTTCCCTGAGCAGGGATCGAATCTGTGCCACCTGCAGTGGAAGCGCAGAGTCTTAACCACTGGACTGCCAGGGAAGTCCTGCCATTGGTATTTTGTTAAGGATTGTATTGAATCTGTAGATTGCTTTGGGTATTATGGCCATTTTAACAATATTAATTCTTCCAATCCATGAATACAGTATATATTTCCACTTGTGTCATCTTCACTTTCTTTCATCGGTATCTTATAGTTTCCCGAGTACAGTTCTTTTACCTGTATTGGTTAGATTTATTCCTAGGTATTTTATTATAATATTTTTGACACAACTGTAAATGGGATTGTTTTCTTAATTTCTCCTTCTGCCAGTTCTTGTTAGTGTATAGAAATACAACAATTTCTATATATTAATTTTGTATCCTACTGAATTCATTTATTAGGTCTAACAGTTTTTTGGTGGCATCTTTAGGATTTTCTCTGTATCATATGTCATATGCAAACAGTGACAATTTTACTTCTTCCTTTCCAATTTGGATTCCTCTTCTTTTTCTTGTCCGATTGCTCTGGCTAGGACTTCCAGTTACCTTTTTTTTTTTTTTTTAAATAGTGAAGTTATGGTTATTCTTTGTATGCACTTGCCCACCTCAGATTTATTTGCCTCTTCTTTCTGGTTTGCAGGGAAGAGATATTCCTTCTCTTTTCTCAAACTTAACTCTTTCACCTCTTTTCTTGTTCCTGTCTCCCCAAAGTATTTTTACGATTATTCTTCAAAGTGGAATTTGTACTTACTGCTTTTCCAGTCCCTCAACATCCTCTCTTGTTCCTACTATATTGCAGAAACTTGTTTCTGGTAGTATGAATACTAATTGCCAATCTAGTGACCATACTCACTGTCCATCCTTATTGCTTCATTTGCAACAATTGACCACGTTCCTTTCTTGAAACTTCTCTTGTATTGCCGTAGTTAAATCTACTTCCTAGTTTTCCTCCTGTAACCTTTGAATCGTTTTCCTTGTCTAGTTTCTAAATATAGGCACTCCCCCAAGGTTTTGTTTTTGGTTGTTTTTAATATATCTGTTCTCTCTCGGTCAGTGCTTTATTCTTGAGGCTCTGAGATAGAGTTTGAAAGCTACTGATCTAGACTCCTTGGCTGTCTATGGTTGAGATGCAGTGATGATTAATTTTATGTGTCAGTTTGACTGGGCTATGGGGTGCTCTGACATTTGGTCAAACATTATTCTGGGTATGTCTGTAATGATGCTTCTGGATGAAATTAATATTTGAATTTGTAGACTGAGTAAAGGCAGATTGCTCTCCCTAAAGTGGTGGGCCTCACCCTAACAGTTGAAGGCTTGAATAGAACAAAAAGGCTGACCCTACCACCAAAAAAGGGGAATTCCTTCAACTTGACTGCCTTTGAGTTGGAACATTGGGGTTTTTTCCCTGACTTTGGACTCAAACTGAAACATTGGCTTTTCCTGGGTCTTGAGCCTGCCATACTCAGACTTAGAACTATAACATCAGCTCTCTTGGGTCTCCTGTTTGCTGACTGCAGGTCTTGAGACTTGGCATCCTTTATAATCACATGAGCCAATTTCTTATAATAAATCTCTCTCTCTCCATTCATACGTGTATAAAGAGATGTCCCAGCTTGATGTCCAGTAGGTGCAGTCCCTTAGGTATTCCTCAGCCTCCTGAAGAGACTTTCCTTTTGATGGAACTTGGACCCAAAGTCCGTTTGGTTGGGATATTGCTCTGTCAGTGATCCATATAGATGCTGACAACAATTAGCAGAGAGAAATTTCCCTGTAGAAAAGTGCAGAAATTGGATGATTCCCAGTTCTTTGTCTTTAGCTCTGGAATAGAATTTTGTAATAGAGTATTTCTAGATGATGACCAAACATCTCCATGGATTTCCAAACCCAAAATATTTACTAGAGAACTCAGTATCTTCCCCCACAAACCTCTTTGTTTCATATATTGGATAATGACATTAGTGATTTTTTCTTATTATCATTTGCCTCTTTCATTCATTGAAAAATATTTGAGGGGACTTCCCTGGTGGTCCAGTGGGTAAGATTCTGCACTTTCAATGCAGGGGGCCCTGGTTGGGGAACTAGATCCTGAATACATGCCGCAACTAATAGTTTGTATGCCGCAACTAAGAAGTCCGCATGCCACAACTAAGAAGCCCACATGCTGCAACTAAAAGATCCCGTGTGCTATAATGAGCATCCTGCATGCCACAACTAAGACCCGGCAAAGCGGGGTCTTAAATAAATATTAAATAAATGTTTAAATATTAAAAAAAAAGAAAGGCTCTTATTTAAAAAAATTAAAAAAAAATTTGAGGACAAAATGTGTGGGCTACAAATATTAACCATTCACAGACCTCATCCTTAAAGAACTCGGGTTAGAAGGGGGAGACAAAATGTATGTGCATATAACTGCAGTATGTAATAGAAAGCCGGGAGTGCTGCATAAAAGTTTGTGCAAGATCAGTGGAGGAAAGAGATGATTTGATGCTTAAGTTGTTTGGAGTTTGAGGAAGGGATCAGGAGCAAGAGTTGAGGGAATAGGTGTGAAATTTTTAAAAAAATTGTTTTTGGTTCCAGAAAGAGTGGAAAAAAACAAAAAAATGCTAATGTTAATGTAAAGATGAAATCATTGGCAGCCCAGCTGTTTTTTACTTTGTGAGCAGAACATTTGTGTTAATTTTCCAGATTCTATTATTACCTTGATGTATGACTAGATAATTAGTTATTATAATCTATTTCTGTCACCATCAATTGAAACTTATAACTTGCTTGAAAGGAAGGACCTAATACATGAAAGGCACTGTAAAAAATACTTTTTTGATTTTAAAAAAAAAGCATCTAGAAATGCCACTAAGGAGATTCAAAATCTATTAATAAGTGGAACATGAAAAACAGACAGAGTTAAAGAAGGAAAGATGGTTACTAGGTCAACAAAAATACGAATTTTTTTATAGCATTGCTCCTGCAAAGGTCACAATGCTGTTTTTCTCTCGTGTTTTAAAGGTTTTTTTTTCAGGAGACTTTGTTGTGAGGTACTAGAATGGCATAGTGAATAAGTTAGGTTGCCTGGGTTGAAATCCTAACTCTGATTATATTAGTCATGTGACCTCATGTGCCTCATTAACTTCTCTGTGCCTCATTTTTTAATCTGTAAAATGGGGATAATAGTAATGTTACCCACCTACTAGAGCTTTGTGAGAAATAAATAATATATACATACATATATATATACACACACACACACACATACATACATGACTAAATTTCTTACAGCAGAACCTTACATGTAAGAAATGCTCAGTAATTGCTAGACATATTTTTGTGTGGTAAAATACATATAACAAAATTACCAGATTAACCATTTTAAGGTGTACAGTTCAGTGGTATTAAATATATTCACATTGTTGTGCAACCATCACCACCAACCATCCCCATAACTTTTCATCTTGTAAAACTGAAACTCTATACCCATTAAGTAGTAACTCTCCACCCATTAAGTAGTAACTCTCCATTCTCCCCTCCCCCTGGCCCCTGGCAACCACCATTCTACTTTCTGTCTTTATGATTTTGAATACTCTTAAGTACCTCATATAAGTGGAATCATATAATATTTGTCATTTTGTGACAGTCTTATACACTTATAATGTCCTCAAGTTTCATCCATATTGTAGCATATTGTAAAATTTTCTTTATTTTTAAGGCTGAATAATATTCCACTGTATACCTCAGTTTGTTTGCTTTTCCATTCATCTGTTGGTTTATACTTGGATTGCTTCCATGTTTTAGCTATTGTGAATAATGCTGCTATGAACATGGGTGTAAGAATATCTCTTTGATACCTGCTTTCAATTCTTTTGGGTATAGACCCAGAAGTAGAATTGCTGGGTCATATGGTAATTCTATTTTTAATTGTTTGAGAAACCACCACATCGTTTTACACAGAGGCTACCAACAGTGCCAACAGTGCCCAAGGGTTCCAGTGTCTCCACATCCTTGCCAACATTTGTTGTTTTCTGTTTTTTTGTTTGTTTGTTTGTTTTTGTGGTACGCGGGCCTCTCACCATTGTGGCCTCTCTCGCCGCGGAGCACAGGCTCCGGACGCGCAGGCTTAGCGGCCATGGCCCACAGGCCCAGCCGCTCCGGGGCACGAACCTATGTCCCCTGCATCGGCAGGCGGACTCCCAACCACTGCGCCACCAGGGAAGTCCTGTTTTTTGTTTTTTTGTGTTTTTTTTTTTGCGGTACGCGGGCCTCTCACTGTTGTGGCCTCTCCCGTTGTGGAGCACAGGCTCCGGACGCGCAGGCTCAGCGGCCATGGCTCACGGGCCCAGCCGCTCCGCATGTGGGATCTTCCCGAACCGGGGCACGAACCCGTGTCCCCTGCATCGGCAGGCGGACTCTCAACCACTGCGCCACCAGGGAAGCCCTGTTTTTTGTTTTTAATAGTAGCTATCCTAGTGAGTGTGAGGTGGTATCTCACTGTAATTTAGATATTATTTTTAATAATAATAATAATTAGAAAAATACTTATTTTATAGAATCAGATATTAATTATGAAAATTACTGCTGTTCTTTCTAGGAGACAGTTGAAGGAACTACATAGTGCCTTATATTTTTTCATTGTTTTATGATTGCTATGGCAAATTCATTGGTTCTATGGAAGTAAATTTTAACTTGTTTTTAGAGGGAGCAGAACATTTAACAAATTGAACCAATGGTTGGGTTCCTTATGAACTGGATATAAAGTTTTACAAAAATATGAAATTCAGTTAAATTTGATTCTTGTCTTCAAGGAGCTTTCACATTAGGACAAATATAAAACAGGATGTAATGATACTGGTGTTTGGTTCAGACTAAGTACTTAGAAATTCTAGGAGGGAAGAAATGCTTCATACTGAATATTCATAGAAGACATTGTAGATGAAGTGGCATTCCATTGGGCCTTAAAAAATTAATAGATCTTTGACTTGTGTTGTGAGGGAAGGTTAGGAGGAAGACATTGAAGACAAACAGATTCAGAGGCAAGATAGTTCAGTTTGTGTTTCATAGGAACAGGATATGAGTCAAACTAACTTGGACATAATATTCACTTGGGAAGTTCTGGGAAATACTATTGGATTAGATTGTGGCAAACTTGGAGTGGCAAACCAGAGGATTTCTTTAGAAATATAAAAATCCATTTTTCAGGTAGTATGGTCTATTTGCTACGATACTTGTTTATGTAACACAGATTAACTTCTGTAATTGGTAAATATGGGATTGATGTCAGTATAATGGGGAGGTAGCATTCGTTCAAAAATAATCTTTCCCAGCATATCAACATTTCAAAGCAATCTAGAACAAACTCTCATAGTTAAAGGGAATATCTTAGTAATGCAGGAAAATATTAGGAAAACACTGAAAGTTCTGCAGAAGTGAAAATGGTGGCTACAAGAACAGTTCCACATTCCACAGGGTTAAGCATTCTGATGAAACAGTAAGTGCACACAGAGAAGCTGAGAAGACATTTCTGTTTGCATTAAGAACTTTGGTGAAGAAGTGTACATCCTGGGGTATATTTTTAACTTCATTGAAATTGGTCTTCGCTAGAAGCAAATGCCCTTCAGAATCCATATAACAAATTAGGAAGCAGGAGCTCCAGGGTTTAAGGAGGCTTCAGAGGATCAAAGACCATAATTCAAGGTGCAAATTCAAGTGGAGATTTAACTGCACTAGTGTTTCTGTAAAGACTTATTGTTTTAGTTAGGACTTTGATTACACTTTTTTTTTTTTTTTTTTTTTTTTGTGGTACGCGGGCCTCTCACTGTTGTGGCCTCTCCTGTTGCGGAGCACAGGCTCCGGACGCACAGGCTCAGTGGCCATGGCTCACGGGCCTAGCCGCTCTGCGGCATGTGGGATCTTCCTGGACCAGGGCACGAACCCGTGCCCCCTGAATCGGCAGGTGGACTCTCAACCACTGCACCACCAGGGAAGCCCGATTACACCGATTTTTGAGTAGTCTGCCTTAACTCTGTTTTTCCCATGAGCTCTGTTATTTGTAGTAGCGATTTTTCTAGAACTCAGGGCTGGCCACTTCCCCATGTACATATCACATTCTAGCAGAAGGGGCTCTGCCACATTATAAAAGCAGTAAATTAATAAAGGAGTTGTTGTCCTGAATTTTCAGTTTAATTTTCTGACAAAACCTTCTTGTTTGTCATGGTTATGGAAATCCATTACAACTCTTGAAATTTATACACTATGTTCTCATTCACTCAAGTTTTAATTGAGAATGTTCCCATTTTAATTTTAAAGGAAATTTACATTTGGAATTTGTGCTAAATCAAGTATTTTTACGTAGTAAGTCAAAACACCTCTAAATGGACTCTGCTGCTTGGCTGTGCTTGGGTAGTGAATTTATCTTCCTAAATGTTGCACACAAATTTTGATCAGACATAAACTTAACTTTTGAAGGAATGTCAGGGTGTTTGTACAAGTTTATTAACGTAGAAAATGCCCACTAACTCCTAAAACTCATTCTCTTATATAAAGAACCAGATGCTTTCTTGGAATTTGAGACCTAAGTTGAATATATAGAATTCCTGGTTTATTAGAGGAGTCCCAAATGGGCTTGATATCTTCATTTTCTTAAAACAGAGCCTAGTCCTTTAATTTCATTCAGCTGTGAACTTTCTGAAGTGTTCATTTCTGGAAGATTTTGAATGGAAATGTCTTTAGCGTTCCATTCTTATTGACTGATACAAAGTACAGCCTATTTCTACTTTTTTTTTCCATCTACACATGTTTTTATTTTTATTCAACTATAAGCAAGTAGCAGAATTAACACAACATTCAGCAACTCCAGACCAGCTTTTCTTACACCGACGAGTGATCAATTTAACACGTACAGACTTTCGGATTTCTGATGACCTCTCACTCAGCCCCGCAGCTCATCTAGATGGCCAAGCTTTAACAGCAAAGTGACTCTCTCCCTATTGCTTTTTCCAGTATTGCTCTTTAAAGGAACCAGAGCGGGACACTGACAGCCAATAACCAGCCTGAGATGTATCACGTTGGGGGCTAGTGGACATGCCAGCCCCTGGTTGTCTTAGTGAGAGACAGGGCCCTGAAAACAAATGCCAGAAGATGCCATCACACACAGCCCTGGGCTCGGGCTCACAAAGGCAGAGGCAATCAATCTTTTCGTTTTTTCAACCTCCCTTAAAGATTCTTTGATGCTCTGTTCTAATACTGCAGACCTCGTCTTTTTACCAGAATTTTTTTCCTCTTTAACGTCTGGGTTGTTATATTAACATTTTGATGACCCCATCCTAGTACCAAAGTATCCCCCACCAAAACGGAGTTCAAATTTGATCAAAACATAAACCCCCTAGAATTATAGAGGACAGGCAGAAGGAAAAAACACCCTAAACCTAAATCTTACTGCTCAGGCCTCAGGGCAGGGGGAAGAGAAGAAATCTACATGCATCACTAAACTGAAACACTGCTTGGGAACTCTGGGACGATGTCCATCTCCTGGCTTTCCTCTGCTTCCCAGACAGCTGCTCGTAGAGTTTGGGCACATAGTCATCCCATTTGGCCTGGTAACACGTGCCGGCCCCTGGAGCCCCGAGCTCATACTTTTTGCAGAAATTCGCCACCTTGAATCTGCCACCGTGGTCTCCAGATCGGTTGCTGAGAATGGGCTCATCACACTTCAGTGGCCTGTCCTGCTCGTAAACCAGCCAGATGTAGTAGTGAAGGCCTGTGCCCTTGGGAGGCCCAGAGCCCACATAATCGGAGAGGACTGTGCCACTGCTGATGTCGTTCCCCTTCATTGACCACTAGGAAATGGTGCCATTCCCTGTATTTGGGGTCCTTCCTGCTGGGAGCATCCGGGTCTGTCAAGACCAAAATATACAGTTTACCTGGATGAAGGCCATCCCATGCAATGCTGGTGGGCCAGTTCTTCACCTGCGTGGGTGTCAGCACTTTACCCAGCTCGTCAACCTCTGCCCCGCCGTATTTGACCTGCAGTGGGTGCTGCGGCCTCTCATCCACTTCCTGCAGGCTCAAAGGCCCAGACTGCTTGTTGAGGTCCACGAGCATCACGGAGCCAAGGGGGGCGGACAGCAGGGAAAGCAGCGGGAGGACTCGGTGCAGGGTAGTAGTCCAGACTCCCAGGCCTATTTCTACTTCTGAGCAAGTAAAACCAATGAACTTTAAAATAAGGCTTGGGACTTCCCTGGCGGTCCAGTGGTTAAAGATTGCGCTTCCAATGCAGGGGGCGCAGGGTAATCCCTGGTCAGGGAACTAAGATCCCACATGACATGCGGCCTGGCCAAAATTAAAAAAAAAAAAAAAGACTTAGTTGGCATTACTTTTACAAAGATAGAAATCCATACTTTAAAACTTTGTTACTGATATGATTTATTTTACCTCCATATTTTTGTACATGTTTTTATAAAAATGTGTTTGTGCTATATGCTATTTAGCGTTTTGGGGATCTTTTACTTTTAAAATAAAAACACTCTTTTTCATTACAGAAAGGCCCAAATGGGACCAGTACTTTGCCAGCTGAAAGTTCTCTTCTACAAGAAATTGAAGTACAGAATGAGGAAGTGGCAGCTTTTTGTCAATCCATTACAAAGTAAGGAATTTTTCTTTATAAAGATTATTTTTTATTAAGTAATTTTTTTAAAATTTATCTTAACCAGCTTAGTGCTACTAATTATAAAATTTTTTAAGTTTTAACTATTTTCTCCCTGTGGCTAAAATGTCAAAACAATCAGTTAATTGGTACATTAACACAAACTACAGTTGAACCTGTTAGTGTTCTGAGTATTTAGAAGAAAAAATTGAGGTCAGACAGTAGATTTCTGATAGTCTATTACCAAGGGAGAATATGGCTTAAACATAGAAGTTTCATTAGAATTAGAAAATGCCTTTTTTTTTTTTTTTTTGCGGTACGCAGCCCTCTCACTGTTGTGGCCTCTCCCATTGCGGAGCACAGGCTCCAGACGCATAGGCTCAGCGGCCATGGCTCACTGGGCCCAGCCGCTCTGCGGCATGTGGAATCTTCCCGGACCAGGGCATGAACCCGTGTCCCCTGCATCAGCAGGTGGACTCTCAACCACTGCGCCACCAGGGAAGCCCAGAAAATGCCTTTTTTTTTTTTTTATGGCTGTGCTGGATCTTCATTGCTGCACACGTTGAGGCGCGTGGGCTTCTCACTGCAGTGGCTTCTCTTATTGCGGAGCACGGGTTCTAGGTGCACAGGCTCAGTAGTTGTGGTGCGTGGGCCCTACAGCGCACAGGCTTCAGTAGTTGTGGCGTGCGGGCTTAGTTGCTCCATGGCATGTGAGATCTTTGCGGACCAGGGATCAAACCCGTATCCCCTGCGTTGGTAGGCGGATTCTTAACCACTGGACCACCAGGGAAGTCCCTGCCTTTTTTGCCTTTATAGGGAGACTTAGTTTTGCCATAAACTTTCTAGCATTCAAAATATTGTCCTACTTAGAATTAAGAGATGATATAACAAGCAAGATTAGAGGAGCAAATATATTTTCTGAAGGTTAGAAAAATGCATTTCTAAAATGTTCTTTTAATCCTAAATGTGTCCAGTGTTCTTAATACATGAAGAAACTGAGACTCAGAGAAGTTACCTACCAAAGTTTACTCAGCTAGTCTGTAACAGAGCGAGGTCTCCATTACCTCTGGTTTGGTGTGTTTTCTTTCCATCATTTCACTGTATTAGTGAGGACTTCTGTTATGAGTGCAAGAAACCCATCTTAAACTAGCATAAATCAAGGAAGGTTATGTATTGGTTCACAAACCCGTATAGCAGAAAGAGGGAGGATGGGGCAGAGCTCAGTGACAGCAAGATCCAGGAATTCACACACTGTAATTGATCCCTACTCCCTTTGGACTCTTCTTCTTCCTCCCTTTTCTCCCTGGGCCCTTTCACCATGCATGTTGGCTTCTACTAGAGATGGAGTTTTGAAGGCAGGGAATATAACCACCGATAGCTTAGACTTTGATATTCTAATGGTCTTGTTAACAGAAAGGAGAGAGTCCTTTCAGTCAGCACCAGATAGAAAAATCCCACGGAAGGAGGGAGTGGAACAACAAACATTGTGGCCAACTGGATGAGATCTGTTATCAAAAGAAGGAAAAGTAGGGACTTCCTTGGTGGTACAGTGGTTAAGAATCCGCCTGCCAATGTAGGGAACACAGGTTCGATCCCTAGTCCGGGAAGATCCCACATGCCACGGAGCAACTAATCCGTGAGCCACAACTAGTGAGCCTGCATGCCACAACTACTGAAGCTCACACACCTAGAGCCCGTGCTCCGCAGCAAGAGAAGCCACCGCAATGAGAAGCCTACCCACCGCAACAAAGAGTAGCCCCCGCTCACGGCAACTAGAGAGAGCCCGTGCGCAGCAACAAAGACCCAATGCAGCCAAAAACAAACAAATAAATAAACAAATAAATAAATTTATTTTTTAAAAAAAGAAGGAAAAGTAGATCACTACTGGGAGATTTATTCTGAATCCAGTATTTTCCCCAGTGTGGTTTAAGCAAAGCAGAGTTCGGGTTCCCAGATCATTTTCGAGTATATTCATCATTTTTATGATATGGGACTTATTATATTTAACTAGATTTTCTAGACTATTGGTAACATTTCATTAAAATTCTATCTTCCTGTGTGTCACCTTTTAACCAGCATTCCTTTTCTTCAGGATACCTTAGGGAAAAAAAAGAAGAAAAATATCAGTAGAGTCACTTTTTCTTTCCTGAAAAGGTTACTCTTTTTTTTTTTTTTTTTGCGGTACGCAGGCCTCTCACTGCTGTGGCCTCTCCCGTTGCGGAGCACAGGCTCCGGACGCGCAGGCTCAGCAGCCATGGCTCACGGGCCCAGCCGCTCCGTGGCATGTGGGATCTTCCCGGACCGGGGCACAAACCCGCGTCCCCTGCATTGGCAGGTGGTCTCTCAACCACTGCGCCACCAGGGAAGCCCAAAGGTTACTCTTAACTGTGTTTTTAAAACTCATATTTTTCAGTAGACGTTTAAAATAGAAGAGACATCTAGGTGACTGAGAATGCAAATTGCATGTGTTAGAAATTACCTGTCCCTTTATTCCATTATACCATTATGTATGTGTGGTTAACAGTTTAGAAATAATCTTTTATCTTAATGGTTTGGTATTAATCTGGTATGTGTTTTATCTTAATGGTTTGGTATTAATCTGATATGTGTTCATCGAGTTTTTAAAATTTTCTTTCCAAACAAACCTTGTCTATTAGACTGTGTTGAGTGACTATTGCATTTAAGCTTTGCATGTTGAGAAATTAGGCTCTCTGTGATCTGCCTTTTTTTCTGCATTTGAATCTTAGTGTTATTTACACAAACTCTGCCACTAAGCTAAAATGATCATTTTTATTTATGTGTGCACACGCGCGCGCACACACACACACACAAATGGCTTCTGTAATATTAAAACCTCAGATGAACTAGAGACAATGAATTCTTTTTGTAATTTATTTCTGTTAGAGTGGGATTGCAACAAATGTTTCAGAGAAGTAAGAGGGAGAGGTGTTTTTGAAGCCATGTTCTAGAAAATTCTTTCATTCCCCTCTGACCTTGGAGATTGGAGTCAGGAGAAGTCTTGATGTCTTGAAGAAATTAATGTCACTTTCTATTTTTTCCAGTGTGCAGATTTTAAAAACAAGTGTTTATACTCTTAGTAAATGCCTCATTTTTTGAAATCTCCTAAAATGATTAATTTCATTATTTTAATTCAGCTATGACATTAGTGTAAGATTGTCAGGATGATATTTGTTTACAGTTAAGCCTACTTCTAGGCCTTGTTTTTTTTTGCTTCTGTGAAATCAGGGAGTTGCACTAGTGATCTCAAGGGTCACTTTCAGTTTAAAGTTCTGTAAAATACTTTGAATCGGGACATTTAATTATTACTGCATTTTTCTTGTTTTTATTTCTTTTATTTCTTTCCTTTCACACTCATCATAATTGACAAAACTTGCTGTATCTACTAGTTACATAGGTCCAGAGAAAGTTCTCAGAGGAATGTTAGATACCAGTGGAAATTTTTTCTGCTTCATTTGTGGTCCCCTAGGGTAAGATGAAAAACTACACTTTACACTTGTCATTCTGAATAGCCTTTAATTTCCTTTCCTCATATATGGATCCAATCTAATATTTATATTCTACAAAAATGTCTTGATCCCAAGGATTCCCTGTAGGTTTTCACCTCTGCATTTAGTTAATTTTATTCTAAATGACGCTGACTCAAGTTTCTTATAAAGTAGTGTCAATTCAATTAAAAACCCTCATTTTTTAAAATAAATTTATTTTTATTTTTAATTTATTTTTGGCTGCTTTGGGTCTTTGTTGCTGTGTGCGGGGTTTCTCTAGTTGTGGTGAGCAGGGGCTACTCTTTGTTGCAGTGCGCAGTCTTCTCATTGCCGTGGCTTCTCTTGTTGCGGAGCATGGGCTCTAGGTGCACGGGCTTCAGTAGTTGTGTGGCACGCAGGCTCAGTAGCTGTGGCTCGCGGGCTCTAGAGCACAGGCTCAGTAGTTGTGGCTCAGGGGCTTAGTTGCTCCGTGGCATGTGGGATCTTCCCCCGGGCCAGGGCTCGAACCCACATCCCCTGCATTGGCCGTTGGATTCTTAACCACTGTGCCACCAGGGAAGCCCAAAACCCTCATTTTTATATGTAACTTTTTATCACTAGAATTTTTGTCCAGTAAATTCTTGTTTTCTGAACTGTCATCAGGAATTTCTGATTTTCCTTTTATCATCCTTAAGGATTTCTGAAAATTGAAGGCTTCCTTGGATATAGATAAAGTTCTTTACCGTTTTATGTATTAGTTAGCTACGTGATTTGCTGTGAGTATCTTATTTCATGTGGTATTTCTTGTTTCATAGGAAACAAGAATACCAAGTATGTGAGAAACAATAAAAAATCTTAGGCTGGGTCCTGTGAAGGTCTTGTCATTGTGTTACAGAGGGGTAAGCTTGGCAGCAATCAAATATTTGAAGGTAATGTGTCCATATCTAAAGGTGCATTTCCAACATCAATTTAAGTTTATTACTTTCTATTACCTTTTTTTTCAATTACATTTCTTTTTAATATTGGATCCTTTGTGGCACTTAAGATCACAGTGCAAAAACCAGATTTATTCATTTATTCATTTATTTGACGAGATGCTTATAACGCTTACCATGTACTAGACACTGTTCTGAGTGTCCTTATAAACTTAATTCACATAATTCTCACAACAACCCCGTGAAGTTAGTAGTAGTATTATCCCCATTTTATAGAAGAGGAAACTGAAGCAACAAGGAGATTGAATAACTTGCCTAAGATTACACAGCTAGTAAGTAGTACAAACAGGATTTAAACTTGGGAAGTCTGACTCTAACAGTAGTGCACAAATAGTTACACTTGCTGCCTGCCTCTCCAGAACCTTTCTTATTGTCAACTCAAACTATTTTATTCTGTTCCTATAACTTGATTATTTTAATCTCTACAGAAGCGAATAGATAAAACTTCCAGCACTCATTCCGTTTATAGCCCTGTGAAAAGCAGATGAGAGAAGTGGAGTTTGTCTTCTAACTTCCAGAAAAAAGTCAGTTAAGGGAAGCCCACAGGCTTAAAGAAGGCATCAAATCCTCCTTTGTCTTCAGATAATAGAAGTGCTATCTGGAGACGAGCCATACACCTGCCTTATATATTTAAATTTAAACTATTTTGCTACTATGAATACCAAGAACACTTCACAGGCAATTTTTTTGCCATTCCGTAAGTCTTAGAAATCACTTTGAGGGAATAAAGGCCTCATAGCACTGTAAAAACCCATTGTCTATGTTTTTCTATCATGCTAACAACCAAAAACTGTGTAGGAAAAAGGATGTCAGAAAAAAAGATTTTAAAAAGACAACAAACTTTTCATCCCTCTGGCAATTACAATCTAGGTCTATCGCCTGTATTGTCAGTGGTTCATTAAAAATGTACATTTTGTGAAATTATACAGTTTAGCCAAAAATCTGAAGCAGAGAACCTCATTTAATGCTGTGTATCCAGTGTGTGTTTTGTTGATGTTGATAGTGTTACCAAAGCGGTCCTGGCAGTACTTAATCTCTTTCCTTGGATTCTGTTTTTTAAAAGGCAAATGCCGGTGTTTTGGAGTTTTGACAGGGGTCCATTCATTGCATTTCTCCTGAGCTGCTCTAGAATTGGACAGTAACACAGAATTGAATGGCTATAAGCATGCAAAGCCTTGTTCAGAGCTCTCAAATGCAGCTTTCAAAAAAAGAATTTAATTTCTTGTTTTTTGTGAATAGATTGAAGACCAGTTTTCCATATACCAATCACTGCACAAATCCAGGCTATTTGTTAAGTCCAGTCACAGTGCAAAGAAACATATGTGGAGAAAATGCTAGCGTGAAGGTCTCCATTGAAATTGAAGGATTTCAGCTACCAGTTACCTTTACATGCGATGGTAGGTTCATAGTTCCCCAACGATCTTGTTTTGCTCTGATTAGGGAGAAAATGTTTAAAATGTTAATGTTATCATTCTTTTAATAAACTGACTCAGTTATCATTAGGTATCCTTTAAAAATCTCTGTGTGTGTCGGGGGGGGGGTAAAATACTTAACATGCATTAGTTATCCCTTTCTAGAAATTGGCGTTCATATGGATAGTTCTGTGGTTTGGGTTAGAGAAAAAACAGTTTACTTTTATAACTACATATTTCTCTGAAAGATGCTGAGTAATTTGGTTAATCAGTGACTCTTGGCCAAAGCCCAAAAGCATTAGCTAGCAAGGCTCATTATAGTCCTATTCTTTATATTCTAAAGGAAGACTTATTCTCTTTAAACATACCTTAAATTTTGGTTTGGGGAATCGTATGCAGTAAGAATTAATACTAAAATTGAAGGAAAGTAAGGTCAATAAGCTTCTTGATTGAAATAAGCATGGATAAGCATTGATAGCAAATGTTTTGATTTGTATCAAATTTTGACTTGATATATCAAGATCTGATTCATTTAAAAATATATCAAATGCCTATTGTTTGGTGCTTCATAAATGTGCACATTTATAGTGTACATCTCTTTTAAGAAATGTAACCATTTTATAGTAGAAGTGCTTTGTGTGTTTAAATAATAACTGTTATGATACATATAAATGTGTTCAGAAATGTAGCTATTGTATTAGATAGAGGTTTTATGGCCTTTTCTGCCAAGCTGTTAATTTTCATGAATTCTGAATGTAGTCACTGTCTTCTAAGTTGAACATAAAAGCTCTAAGTATAGAAATAGGTTACTTTAGTTTTTAATGGTTTGTAATCTTAGTATCCAGCTATTGTGAAGAATGATAATTGAATAATACTTCCTACTTTCTATATTTTTATTCTTCATTGGATAATTTACCAGGCAAATGTCAAATGTTTAAAATGGTGATTCTTTTTCCTTATGATTTGGTTTAAATAATTGTTTGCTAGACACTGCTAAATGTCATCCTTTTTGGAGGAGTCTGTAAAACAGAGGTGGCTTTCTTAGCTTAGATCTGCCCTGTCTAATACGATAACCACTAGCTACATGTGACTGTTGATTACTTGAAATATGGCTAATATAGATTGAGATGTGCTATAAGTGTAAAATACACACTGGATTTCAAAGACTTACTTTGAAAAGAGAATGTAAGATATCCCATTAGTAATTTTGAAATACCAATTATATATTGAAATGATATTTTGGATATATTAGGTTAAATAAAATATATTATTGAAATTAGATTCATCTGTTTCTTTTTACTTTCTTCAACATGGCTACTAGAAAATTTTAAATTACATATGTGACCTGCATTATAGTTCTCTTATATAGTGCTGTTTTAGATTGTAAGACATACAGTCTGAATAGGTATATACTTAGTGTTGAATGTATACAATGAAAATGATGACTAACTCTTTTACAGTGAGTTCTACTGTAGAAATCATAATAATGCAAGCCCTTTGCTGGGTACATGATGACTTGAATCAAGTAGATGTTGGCAGCTATGTTCTTAAAGTTTGTGGTCAAGAGGAAGTGCTACAGAAGTAAGTATTCATTTAATTATTGAGCAACATTTTTGGAAATTTCATTTTAATGGATTAAATTAGAAAAATTTCAAGTTAAATTTATAATCTAAAACCACATTGGGTCCTAGTGAATTGGTTTATTGGATCAGTTAACTTATATTAAGATATACGTTGTCCAAGACATTGTGTCTAAGACAGTAGAGGATCTTGCCCTTAAGAAGCTGATAGTCTTAGATGGGAAGAATGGTGGGCAATTGGTTGACAAGTGAATTTAAAGTTGTTTTTCTTTCTGCAGAGAGGCAATAGTTACATCATTAGGGACTCCATTTTCCCTTTGTAGCATACAGTATTACTTTATACACAGTGTTTAGTTGTGATTTCCTTTTAGTTGCCTGAAATAATCATTATATGAATCTTTTTCTGAACCTACTAGAAATGCTCTGTCCCTGTTTTTTTCCCTTGTTTGTCTTCATCTTCTTTCTTCTTTGCTTTAACTCTTCTCATGTAGAATTATTTCTCTATTTAAATGCTCACACTTGGTTAAAAAAGTCTCTGTATTTTACCATTCTCTTCAATTCCTGATGAGTAAAATTTACATTTTACTCTCACCTGTATAATTTCTAGTTTGAGGAGAATAACATTGATGAATAATTGATATATTTTAACAGTAATCATTGTCTTGGAAGTCATGAACATATTCAAAACTGTCGAAAATGGGACACGGAGATTAAACTACAACTTTTGACCTTCAGCGCAATGTGCCAAAATCTGGCCCGAACAGTAAGTGTGTACCCTATAACTGAATTGCATTTGGTTGAATCTAAATAATTTTAGATTAATTTAGATATTAATTATTAAATATTAATTTTAGATTAATATTAGTTTGGATTAATATGTAATTCTAAATAATTGCTAATCAGCCAATTTGCAATGTGTACGTGCTCTGAGAGTTTTGGGTTTGACTGGGAGTGAGGCACGCTTTATCCCCTACAGGATAAAGCAGATGTGGGGAGAGTTTTAGCAGACCGGGGGGAGGCTTTCAATCATGGAGGTTTAGGTAGCATACTACTCAGAGTTGGAGGCATGTTTGAAAATCAAAGTGGAGGAATTATAAAAGTTTGGCTTGTAATAGTTTTACACAAGTTACACAATGAAAACATCAGGGTCAGTCAAGGAGAAATGAGGAAGAAGAAAGATTTTGAATGCTAAATATGGTTTTGGGGAGAAAAAGATCCACATTGACCTTTGCACCAAACTGAGAAAAATACATTATTTTTCACAAAATGAAAACTAATTCTCTGTTTTAAAACTATAGTACTTTCTTTTGAGGTTAAAGCAAAATAGAATGCAAGAAATTAGGCCATTTTGTTACTGTATAAACACTTGATGACTTTTAACCTCTAAAGAGAATCATTCATTTGGTAGAATTTTAGGAGGAAAAATATCAATCATTTCTACTTTCTCTTTTCTTTATTTTCCTAGGTTTTGCTCCTATGTTAGGTAGAATTTATTTCACTTGGGTGGAAACTATTTCACAAAACTCAGTACATTTTAACAATCATTAGTAACTTCTCTTTTCAGTTTCTTAAGGCATGATGTTTTTGAGTATTTTGATTAATAAGGGTTATGGTTGAAGAGACCAGTGCCTTATTTATTGAAGGTAAGGTAGAAGGAAGTTTGGTTATCATTATAAAAAATGCAGAAATTCAGATGATCTCTTCTCATCTGGCTCCCACCCCACCTTCATTTGGCTGTCCGCCATCTTTAAAAGTGCTTTTAGCTCTCCATTCTCTCTCTATAGCAGAGGCCTCGGTTCTCAAAAGTCACTTTCATTTCAAGAATTTATCATATGCTTAACCTTACTTAATTTGGCAGTAGAAAGACCAAAGAATGGATTTCATTATTTGGTAAACATTTGTCTGTATGTTTATTTAGGCAGAAGATGATGAAACACCTGTGGATTTAAACAAACACCTGCATCAAATAGAAAAACCTTATAAAGAAGTCACGACAAGGTGTGGCATCTAAAACATTAATTTCAGGTTTTCAGATGTTACTTTTGGATGTGAATGCACTTATTTTGGTGAATAAAACAATCATTTTTGCATATGGTATCTTTCAGCCACAATAACTTCTTTATTTCAGACATCCTGTTGAAGAACTTTTAGATTCTTATCACAACCAAGTGGAACTGGCTCTTCAAATTGAAGTAAGTCTTAATTCACATTTTGGCTTGATGATTTAAAGATTCTTTTCTCTGTACACTCTTAAATACTAATGTTGGAATTAGATTAAATATTTTAGAAGGACTATTTAAACTATATTCTTGAAGTTGATATTTGATAACTTGTTTTCTGACCCAACATATTAACAAAAATTCTCAGTAGTGCTTGAGTTACCTGAGCTTTATTACTAAGAGGAACCTTCACTTCAATTCAAAAAGCATTTATTGAATACTTGCTATATGCTAGATGCTGGAGTTATGAGAATGAATGACCTAATCCCCACCTACCAGGAACTTAAAACTAGCAATGAAAGATTTAAACAGAATTTCAACATAGTAAATGTAGAATAGAGGTATGTTTTGGCGTCCTTTGAGAGATTGATGAGGGGCACTTCTCCCAACTTGAAGGTTCAAGGAAGGCCTCTAAGAAGGGATGCTGCCGGAGCCAAGTCTTAAACAGTATGAGTTAGCTAGAAGATAGTTGGGAAGGGCATGTGAACAAAAGTACATAGGTGCGATACATATGTGGAAGTGTAAGCACTTCTCTGATACAAAGTGTGAAGTGAAGGTTGAAAGATGAAATTGGAAATAGCCAGATATAAATTACCACCATATAATTCATGTGAAGGAGTTTTACTTTATTCTCCAGATCGGGGGCCATATCCAGTCCACTTCCCATTCTTGTAAAGAAAAATTTGGGGGACACAGCCACATCCATTTGTTTACATATTTTCTATGACTGCATTTGTGCTCTGATACTAAAGTTGAGTATTTGGGACAGAGACCATATGTCCTGCAAAGCCTGAACTATTTACTATTTTCATTTTACAGAAAGAGTTTGTTGACCCCTCCTGTAGCCATTCAAGGTGTTTTAAGCAGAGGGTAGGAAGTGGAGTGGGGTGGGGTGGGTGACTTGTTTAGTCTTGAGCTCTGAAGTCACTCTGGCCAAATTGTGGAAGTTAAATTTAAACTTGGCAGGATTGGTTTCAGGGAGACTACTTAGGAAAGTTTTTGATAGTAGTCCAGGTAAAAGACAGTGAGTGTGGTACAGGTAAAGAGGAGGGACTGATTAACAATATTTAGTAGATAAAATTCGTTAGATTTTGATAGGTAATGAGATGTAAGAGAAGAAGAAATAGTGTAGGATGACCTCCAGATTTCTAGCTACTGTTATACTTTTTATCAATATATAATTATGTTGATTTATCCAACAAATATTACTGAGTATCTCCTCTCTCAAGGCACTGTTGTAGGTGCTGAGGATGTGGCAGGGGACAAAAGAAACTGTAATCCTTGCTCTTTAGAGAATTTACATTCTAGTTAGAGGAAACAGAGTAAAATAAACGAGCAAGGTATATGTTATATCAGGTGGTAAGTGCTATTAGAGAAACATAGAGGAGGGTAATGTTGCAATTTCAAATAAGGTAATCAGAGAAGGCCTCATTGAGAAAATGAACTTGAGTAAAGAACTGGAGAAGGAGAGGAAGAAGCTACCTGGTTATCTGGGGGAGAAGTGTGCCTGGTATGTATAAGGTCTGCTAGGCTAGAATAGAGTGAGGAAGGGGGCAATAGTGGAAACAAATGAATGAGGAAGATTTTTTTTTAGTCACAGGAGAGAGAATGATGGCTTGGACCAGAAGTGATGAGACGGGGTTGAATTCTGTGACAATTTTGAAGTTAATGCTAGGAGGATTTACCAATAGATTGGATGTGGAGCATGAGAGAGAGAGAGAAGCATAATTCCAAGGTTTTCTACCTGAGCATTTGGAAATTTGGAGTTGCTTTTAGTGAGATGTAGAAAACTGAGAGAAGAACAGGTTTGTGGGGAAGACCTGAACTCAGTTTTGGACATTTTGTTTGAGATGACTATTATTCATCCAAGTAGTGATATTGAGTAGGCAGTTGGATATGAGTGTGGAATTTAATGGAGGAGATCCAGGCTGGAGATAATAAACTGGGGAATCATCAGAATATAAATATTTTGCAGCCATAAAACTGGATGAGATCACCAAGAAAACCACTGCAGGTAGAGAAAAAAAAAAAGTTGAAGGATGGAGCCATGGGTATACTCCCATCTTATAATAAAACAAAAAATCCACATCCCCCTGCAGCAATCACCCTACTTCTCTGTTCTCCTTATAACAAAACTTGAAAGTTAATCTGTTTTTTCTGCTTATACTTCCTCTCTTCTCACTCTCTTATGAACCCACTCCAACCAGGCTTTCATTCTCAACGGTTCTCTGAAACTACACTTAAGATCATCAAGGACTTCAATGATCAGGATTCCAGTAATAAGTTCTTAGTCTTTCTTTTTCTCAACTTTTCTATCGTGTTTGATAGAGTTGATCGTTTCTTCCTTCTTGAAACACTCACATGGCTTCTGGGATACCACATTCTTGGTTCTTCTACTTCCAATGTCTGCTCTGTGTTCACTCTTACTTGTGGCTTCGAAGCTCCTTATGATCTCCTTATCTTCCTGACCTCCAGAACATTAGAATGCCCGGGGTGCTCAGTTCTAGGACCTCTTCTTCTCTCTGTATTCACATCGTAGGTGATCTCGTTTAATCTCATGTCCTTAAATACCCTACATATGTTGATCATCACTTCAGATTCAAGTGTCTATTACTTGATATTTTTATATGAATGTCTGACATCTCAAATTTAAGATATATGAAACTGAATTTTTATGCTATCCTTCATATCTATTCATCAGTCTTCCCCTTCTTAATAAATGGCAACTCTGTCCTTCCATTTGCTCAGGCCAAAACCTTGTAGTCATATTTTATTTCTCAAGAAAAAGATATTTCACATCCCATATGCAGTCCCATTCCTGTCAGCTCTGCCTCGAAAATACATTCAGAATGTGACCACCCTTCATCACTACCAAAACTATACTCCTAGTCAGCTATAGTAGTTAACAGCAGTTCCTTACTGGTCTTCCAGCTTCTACGTGTCCTTCTATAGCCTGTCTTCAATAGGCAACCAAAATTATCTTTTAAAAATATATCACTAAATGCAATGTGGTATCCTGGATTGTATCTTAGAAGAGGAAAAATACATTACTGGAAAAACTGGTGAAATCTGAAGAAAGCCTGCAGTTTAGGTAATAGTAATTTTTTTTTTTTTTTTTTTTTTTTTTTTTGTGGTACGCGGGCCTCTCACTGCTGTGGCCTCTCCCGTTGCGGAGCACAGGCTCCGGACGCGCAGGCTCAGCGGCCATGGCCCACGGGCCCAGCCGCTCCGCGGCACGTGGGATCCTCCCAGACCGGGGCACGAACCCGTGTCCCCTGCATCGGCAGGCGGACTCTTAACCACTGCGCCACCAGGGAAGCCCCGGTAATAGTAATTTAATGAGTGTTAATGTCTTAGTTTTGACAAATTTAACATGGTTATGTAAGAAGTTACTTAACCCATTTTCCTTTAATGTTGAATGAGAACTCTCTTTACTATTCTTGCAACTTTTCTGTAAATCTAAAATTGTTCCAAAATAAAAAAAAATTTTAAAAAATGAATATAATCACAGAAAGCAAATGTAAAATAAGAGAAAATCAAAGCCAAAAGTTGGTTCTTTGAAAAAATTAATAAAATTTGTAAACCCTTAAAAATATTAAATCATGCCACTCTTTTGTTCAAAATACTGTTTACCACCTCAGTCAGTAAAATTCAAATCCCTAATTGTTGCTTCAAGGCCCTACACATTCTGACCCACTACCTCTCTGATCTGGCTTCCTACCCCTTTCTTCCTTTGTTCTAGCTGATCTGCAGGTATGCTCCCCAGCTGGGACCCTTGTGCTTATCCCTTCTTTTAATGCTCTTTCCCCAGATACTTGCATGACTTACCCTTTCAGTTTATTAACGTCTGTGCTCAAATGTTGTCTAATCAGAGAGCTCTTCACTGACCATCTTATCAGAAATAGTAGTGACTCTGTATAGCTTTATTGAGGTATAATTTATATACTGTAAAATGTACCCATTGGATGTGTACAATTCAATGATTCTTTTAGCAAATGCATAGAGTTGTATAATTGTCACTACAGTCCACTTTTAGGATATTTTCATCACTCCCAGAAGTTTCCGTGTACTACTTTCCAGTCATTCCCCATTCCCATCCTCAGCTCCAAACCACTACTGATCTGGTTCCTGTCTCAGTAGGTTTGCCTTTAATGGAGGTTTCCTGTAAATGGAATCATACCTTATGTAATCTTTTACATGTGATTTCTTTCACATACCATACTGTTCTTAAGCTCTGTCCATGTAGTATGTATCCACAATTTTATTTTTATTGCTGAATACTTCCATTGTATGGATATACCACATTTTATTTATCCAGTTACCCAATAACTGACATTTTGAATATTTGTAGTTTTTGATTATTATGAATAATGCTGCTATAAACATTCATGTATAAGTCTTTGTATGTCTTGATTTCTCTTAGGTAGGTTTATGGGAGAGGTCAGGAAGTTGCAAAGTTCTGATCCCTCCTGGTCTTAGTTTTCTAGGGATAAGATGTTAATTTATTTCACTAAAATGAAGTTAGGGTGGCAAGTAGGGGTTTTGAGGCAAGGAATAATGGTTGGCTTCATCTTCTAAGGGGAATGGGAAAGAGAGCTGACCAGGGCTTGTAAAAGGAATGTTAAATGGCATGCAGATGCCTGCTGAAATTGGAGACTGTTGGATCTTTATGGTTGTGAGATTTTCTTTAGAAGAACTAGCTGCCTGGTAGAAGAAGCAGAGAAGTCTCTGAGCTCAGAGAACAGGTTTGGTCAGAATGAGGGTGTGAGGGCTGGAAGCAAAGGAGATTATGATCAGAATATGGTATTGTGGTTAAGATTCTGATAGGGTACAATTATGGGGTTGAAGATGCTGTGAATTTTTCAACATTGACAGGTTTTTTTGGCTGTGTTGGGTCTTTGTTGCTGCGTGTGGGCCCTCTATAGTTGCGGCGAGCAGGGGACCACTCTTCGTTGCCGTGCACGGGCCTCTCACGGCGGTGGCCTCTCCTGTTGCAGAGCACGGGCTTCAGGAGCACGGGCTTCAGTAGTTGTAGCACGAGGGCTCAGTAGTTGTGGCTCACGGCTTAGTTGCTCTGTGGCATGTGGGATCTTCCCAGACCAGGGCCTGAACCCATGTCCCCTGCGTTGGCAGGTGGACTCCCAACCACTGCACCACCAGGGAAGCCCCACATGGACATTTGTGTAACTGAGGCTTCTTATAGAATATAGAGATAAACGTCCAGAGCAAAAATAAGGCATGTAGTAGGGGAAGTGACCACATGTCAGTGGCAAGGCAGATCAGTCAGTCAGGGGCCAAGTCAGGCAACAGAAACTATAGTGTAGTTTTTTGAACAGGGAAATTTAAAGAATTGTTAATTAGTAAAAGGTAATTAATTACTATAAGGGGTAAAAGAGGACTGAAGCAGGAGTTGGCACATTATGGCTCACATGACAAATCTGGCCCGTTTTTGTAAATAAAGTTTTATTGGAACACAGCCTTACTCATTCATTTATGTTATCTGTGTCTGTTTTCATGCAGAGTTGAATTGTGACACACTATTTGACCCACAGAGCCTAAAACATTTGCTGTCAGGCCTTAAGAAAGTGCCAGCCTTGCTCTGAGGGGTCCAGAAGTAACAGGTGCAAAGAAGCGCAATTATCAATTCTACAGTTGAGGAGTAATGTGGATAGTGAAGGAACTTTGAGGACTTATGATAGAGCCTCTCCCTCAGCCCCAGGCTGAAATTTGGCCTCTTTGAAGAGGGTATGGCTATCACAGGAGCACACAGGTTGCCTATGGCAAAGAAATTTTGTAGAGCTGTCAGATTGGAGGAGCATGGCTTGAGGGTACAGCTGGAGCGGGTAGTTGAGGACCACTGGGCTTCCATACTGAATTTAAAAATAGAGGACTGGAACCCTGATGAGAAGTACCTTCCTACTGTTATTGCCTTTGAGTGTCCTTTCAGTGCCCTCTATTGACAAAACCTAACATTGTGCTAGCTGGCAAAGGAGAAATGTTTGTAAGGTCAAGTTCTTGTATCACAGAGTAGAGCAAAGAAGGGTGGATTTGGAACTGATAGACAATAAATTGATAACTGGCATATAAAAAATGATGGAGAATAGTATAGGAGAATGGCATGAGCCTCAAAACTGGAAAGGTTTTTGCATGAAGGTGGAAGAGCAAAAATAAGAAATACAAGTCAAGTAAGCAAAAATTGGGACCTTCGGGATCTGAGGACTGCAAGGTAATTGGGTATTTGAGAAAATGAGGTGGTTTCATTTACACGTGAAGATGAAGAGAACATTTGGTTTATGGTAGCCAAGCCTCAAAGGTGGAAAATTTTAAATGTTTAAGGGATGGTACAGTACTGAGTTTCAGCCCATTCTAACAGTACTTGGCATTTAAGTTTGGTGTAAATATTTGATGAATTAATCCATTATATAAGAATGTTTTTGTTTCTTAATGAGATATGTACTTTAAAACGATGATGGGGGAGTGGAGAAGGATTTTTGAATCATCCTCATCAGGTAAATTATTTTATAATATATTTGTACATGTATACTTACATGGTGAAATGATCTGTGGTTGAATAGTAAGGAGGGATTGTCCTCACAGAAGTTTTTTCATCAGACAAGACTTAGAAAGTGTTGGTTGTATAGATGCAAATGATGCTGAAAAGTTGACTCACTTTTAGTAACTGTTGCCCAGTGTTATTAATTTGTGACCAGTCTCTGAACAACCTGGTTTTTGATACCAGATTTTTGCAGGAGAGCGAGAAGTGTTGATGTTTTTAATGTGGAAATTATTCACAAAATGAAAATTAAAAAGAACTCTAGCTTTTTTAAGTGATTTCATAATTTGTTAGTGATTTATTGCTTTTGCTTCTGATTCTAATAAGAAATTAAAGCCATTTGCATATGAATAATTGTACAGGCAGAGTGAAAATTAACCAGGCCTGCTTTTTTCCCTATTTCAAAGTAACTTACGTAATTGAAAAGCTATCTTGTTTCTTTTCTTTTTCATCACAAAAGAGTAAAGGATATCTGTTCTTAGGCACATCTGAAATGTCTGGTTTTTTACTTCATCTCTGAAATAGATCCTTTAAATTTCATATGCTTATGTTTATTTTACTTTTTATTTTTAAAGAACCAACATAGAGTGGTAGATCAAGTAATTAAAGCTGTAAGAAAAATCTGCAGTGTTTTAGATGGTGTGGAGACTCCTGCCATTACAGAATCAGTAAAGAAGCTAAAGAGAGCAGTTAATCTTCCAAGGAGTAAAAGTGCTGAAGTGAGTATTTTTTAGTAATTAGCATTTTATCACGCGCAAATATGTACTTAAGTGAGCATCTATCACTTAAACTGGGAGATTCTTGCTACTGCTAGACAAAGTGTTAACCTTTTTTTTTTGTTTAGTTTTAAAATAAATTTTATTTATGTATATATGTATGTATGTATTGGCTGCGTCGGGTCTTCCTTGCTTCGTGCGGGCTTTCTCTAGTTGCGGCGAGTGGGGGCTACTCTTCGTTGTGGTGCGCAGGCTTCTCATTGCGGTGGTTTCTCTTGTTACAGAGCATGGGCCCTAGGCGCACAGGCTTCAGTAGTAGTGGCTCGTGGGCTCTAGAGTGCAGGCTCAGTAGTTGTGGCACACGAGCTTAGTTGCTCTGCGGCATGTGGGATCTAACCGGACCAGGGCTTGAACTCATGTCTCCTGCATTGGCAGGCAGATTCTTAACCACTGTGCCATCAGGGAAGCCCAAGTGTTACCGTTTTAACTTTGGCTTTTACTTTTGAGCTGATTTGGTCACTTACTTGGTAAGGTGGAGAATTCCTAAGAGGAGATGGACTGCCTTGAAGAACTTTGTGAGAGTTGACACTGAATAGGTGGATGCCCAACTGAACTTTTTGTGTGTAGAGAGTAACTCTGGCAAAAATGAGTTGGTTTGGGGTTTTAAGGTAATACTACGCTTGAACGACCTGGATAGTAATAGCTAACATTTCCCTCCCTCTGGATGGAAGTGTTCATGATTGTCAACGGGGAAGTTCTACTTTGGACTATACCTCCTTCCTATTGGAAAGACCCAGGAGCCTCAGTAATAGTGACTTAAATTGCCTCAGAGGCAACCAGGTTAGGAGCCCTCACTTGACATCATACTGTTGCATTTAGTAAAAGTTCTCCCCATGATGTTTCCACCGGGATTTAATTAACTATTTTCAGAGGGATGTTCATAGCTTTGATTGGAAGGATGAGAGAAGGATCACAAGACATGATAAATTTAAAGAAAGGAAAAGTTATATTGTTGGCATGTTCCTCAACAAATGTTTAGGAGCTAGCTTAATCCATTCATTGTCACAGAGAGCCTATTCTTATGGTATATAGAAATTTGGATCTCTCGTGTTTTGTTTGTTTGTTTTTTCCTTTCTTATTATGTGCTTGTTTTTATAAATTAAAAAATATGTCTGAAATCACTTGGAGGTGATAAACTGCCATGGTCCTAATGTTGTCTGAGGCTTCTACTCATTATATTCATTTGCTGGATAAAGGAGCAGAGAGTAGGAGAGCTCAATTCGAATAATTATAAGAGCTTTTTTTGAGACACTAAAGGGTAATAAGTAGAGTCTAGTTTCTTTAAGGATATGCTTATCATGCTAATAGTAGAGCAAGTAATGGAAATGCATTTTCTTCATATTAAAAGTCATCTCTGGGCTTCCTAGTGGCGCAGTGGTTGAGAGTCTACCTGCCGATGCAGGGGACACGGGTTCGTGCCCTGGTCCGGGAAGATCCCACATGCCACGGAGCAGCCGGGCCCGTGAGCCGTGGCCGCTGAGCCTGTGCGTCTGGAGCCTGTGCTCCGCAACGGGAGAGGCTGCAGCAGTGAGAGGCCCGCGTACCGCAAAGAAAAAAAAAATCATCTCTTTATTTGATTTGGGATATTCATTTTCTTTTTTCAGTCTTTTTTTATTGTTTTATTCTGCGGACACTTGGGAAGTTTCTCCTATGAAGGATTTCTTTGATATAGAATTTAATGAATGTATTGAGATAAAAGGTAAACATTTTATATTACCTCATGGGTGATTTTCTCACTAATTTGTATGTATGTAAGCAGGTGACTTCACTGTCTGGAGGAGGAGACACTAGCAAGAGTTCAACTAGAGGTATGTATTGAAGTTCCTTAAATTTTAGGACTAATTGTTGCTTTTTCAGAGAATTATATTAACAATTTCTTTAAACCTAGGCTCACTGAATCCTGAAAATCCTGTTCAAGTAAGCATGGACCAGTTAACTGCAGCAATTTATGATCTTCTCAGACTCCATGCAAATTCTGGTAGGGGTTCTGTAGACTGTGCCCACAGTAACAGGAACATCAAGGAAGCATGGACCACAATGGAACAGCTCCAGTTTACAATTTTTGCTGCACATGGAATTTCGAGTAACTGGGTATCAAAGTAAGTAACTATTTAAAAGGAGATATGTATAGCTTCACCTAGAAGCTAATCTAATCTTGAAAAATGTCAGCATCCACTGTTACCTTGGCATTTAAATGGATGATACGTGATCCACCAGATACCTTTGTGGTTTTCCTAAAAATTACAGAGATGTTTGATGCTGTTCCAATAAAATATATCACCCCCACTACGTACAGAAAAGGCAGGAAAATATGTTTAAACTTACAAGGGCAAATGCTAGTTAATAAATTAGTCAATTTATGACTGCTGTTTCTGCCTTTCCTTTAGAACCAGGGTAATGGGACTATAGCACATTTTTGTCCCTCTTTAGTAGTTTACAATTTACTCTTTGCTAGACTTTGAAGTATGCAAGAGCATATTTCTTCTATTGAATTTTTAATATGGGTTTTTCCTTTTTGATTTTTTTGTCAGTGCCAAAAAGTTTGCCACCTTCAACTTATTTGGAAAAGACTAGTATAAACTGAAAAGCCCAAATTGAATTTTTTTTTCTTTTTTGCGGTACGCGGGCTTCTCACTGTTGTGGCCACTCCTGTTGCAGAGCACAGGCTCCGGACGTGCAGGCCCAGCAGCCATGGCTCACGGGCCCAGCCGCTCCACGGCATGTGGGATCCTCCTGGACTGGGGCACGAACCCGTGTCCCCTGCATCGGCAGGCGGACTCTCAACCACTGTGCCAAATTGAATATTTTTAATGAAATTGTTTTATAATAGCTATATATATATATAATAGCTATAAAATAAAGCCTAGTTATAGATACCAAACATAAATTCTGCTTTAGAACATAAACTGAGCATTAGGTAATATATAATATAATGACTTGAAAGTGTATATTAATTCATTCAGTAAATATTTACTGAGCACCATCTGTGGGCAGTATTCTTAGTACTAGGGATTCAGCAGTAAACAAGGCAGCAAAAAATCTTTGCCCTCTTGGAACTTGCATTTAAATGGGTACTATTGGTGTCTAAAGGTATTTCATTCTTTTAAATAGTTGCAGAGATAATACCCTCCACATCCTCCATACAAAACCATGTATACACACAATTAAATTTAGCGACACTAATGAGGAGAACAAATACTCAGTAGAAAACAACACAGTGATAATTAAGATGGAAAGAAAGTTAATACAATGCTGATTTTTTTTTTTTGGCCACTCCGCACAGCTTGCGGGATCTCAGTTCCCTGACCAGGGATTGAACCTGGGCCACAGTAATGAAAGCTTGGAATCCTAACCACTAGCCCACCAGGGAACTCCCAATACAATGCTGATTTAAAAAGAGGTTGAGGGAATTCCCTGGTGGTTCCAGTGGTTAGGATTCTGTGCTTGCACTGCCCAGGGCATGGGTTCAATTCCTTGTTGGGGAACTAAGATGATGCAAGCCGAGCAGCGTGGCCAAAAAAAAAAAAAAAAAAGGAGAAGGTTGAGAAAAGCAATTAAATAGTTAGCTATGTGAACCAGTGAGATTAGATTTGAAATATATTTAGAATGATTAACAGATTGTATGAACAAAATGGTTAATGGGTAAGCCTAGCAGTAAGTTAGAGTACTAGTAGAATACAGTTTTATTGAACCTAAAACTCCTGCTCTACAAGATTGCCTGACTGTGTTACCCGGCTTTGTACTTGTAGCAGTTAGGGGCTAAATCATTGCTGTCCAGTGAAAGAATGCAATAGCATCTGTCCCCTTGGATGGAAGCCTCCTAATAGAGTAGGAAGACTGGCTCAGTGCAAGTCAGGCCCATGCACCATTAATATGCTAAACCGACTCTATTTCAGTGGCTTAGCAAAGGAAAATAGCACCTAGGGGAGATAAATGTTTGTACTATTACTTCCTAGAATTTACCTAGAAATGAAGAATTATTCAGTGTCATTTAACTAAAATCTAAAGCTAGTAACTAACTGAGCACAAAATTGAGATAAATTCTCCAGCTGGTATCAATACGGCTCCTTTAGACTGGCACCTAGTGATATATGTTCCCTTCGGTATTCCCTTTGCTATGCCTCTATTTTTGTAGGATTTGCAATAGTTAAATTTTAGATGTTTTTCCATAAATTCAAGTGAATGGTAACCAAATTATTTCAGATAATAGTCACTTTTAGGTAAGAATGGCTAATGATACATATTTGATTAGTTAACTAATTTGTATTATCAAATAAAAATTAAATTAATCTCTTTTCTTAGTTATGAAAAATACTTCTTGATATGTTCCCTGACTTACAATGGAAAGGATCTTTTTAAACCTATTCAATCAAAGAAGGTTGGCACTTATAAGAATTTCTTCTATCTTATTAAATGGGATGAACTGTAAGTGAAATTTCTGGCTTTTTATTCTTTCAGTATGCCGTGTTCTTTACTTTTATTCATTTATGCATACAGCTTTCAGTTTTAATTACAAGTTCCATTAAAATTCATTAAATTCTTACTGATATCTTAAAGTCTCTTCTAGATACAATTCTATCGAATGGACTGAAATTCTCATTTAAAACTCTGAAATATTCTTTTAAATCTTCATATTGTTAAATTGCAGAAGGTGCCATCAATTCTTACTGGGCTTTGTCAAGTTAAAGTTACGTATAATTCTACAAAGATGGTTTTTTATAACATTGCTTTAGCTCAGTATTTATTCTGTAACACTGTATATAGGAAGCCTAGTTCTTGGTTAACAGATTTTTAAAATTATCTTAAATCCATGTACAAGATGATATTTTGCACTGTTAATATTTTTAAAATATTGTCTTCAAACTAAGGGAATGCTTTCATTATTTAGACAAGGAGGCAATTGCAGAACTTTTTACTTTTTTTCTGCATTTATTTAATGGTTTCCTATTTTTCTTTTATTTTTTTAATTATAAAAATAGCACATGTCTGTGAAAGCAATCAAATAATACAAAAATGCATGTGGGGTGGAAAGTGTCACTTTATTTTTCACTCTTAACCATCTCATCGCTCCTCAGAGTGACCACTGTTGGCCTTATGTGTCCTTTCAGATTTAAAAAAAACAAAAACAAAACACTGGTAAACATATATGTCTGTCTGTGTATGTATGTGCACACATAAATCTCGAATCAGAAATAAACATTCATCTAGCTTTTCCTAAAGGAAATAAAAATGATTATTATTTTGCCTAGAAATTGACATTGCCAGTCTTAAGTAAAGGTATTAACAAATTTTTGAAGAGAGAAATGTTATGTGTTTGAAATTATAATGAAATTTATTTAAGATTTTTATAGTATTTGTTAGCGAAGCTTACTGCTTAAGTAAAGGTTACTCAGGATTAAAGATTATTTGATGAGTCAAATAAAATACCTAAGATTGTCAGTCTCGTTAAAGCATTAAACTTCATATTCAGTCTAATTTGTTTTTTCTATTAATACATTTTCCCCCCATAGAATCATTTTTCCCATCCAGATATCACAATTGCCATTAGAATCACTACTTCACCTTACTCTTTTTGGAATTTTAAATCAGAGCAGTGGAAGTTCCCCTGATTCTAATAAGCAGAGAAAGGGGCCAGAAGCTTTGGGCAAAGTCTCTTTACCTCTTTTTGACTTTAAACGGTAAGTGTTACTGAGTTGTAATGGTGAGTTACTGTGGACACACCTGCAGCATGAGAATTGGGTAGAGAGTGGAGTGGGGAACAGTGACGTACGTGATGAGATAATGAGTTGCCTCATTTTTTCTGATGTGATTAAAGAAGGTCATTTCAGAGACACAGAGGAAACCAAAGTTGTACTGCTATAGTTTGAACATATCTATATGGGTATTCAAAGGATTGTTTGCCACTCACTATTCCAGAAGAAAAGCAGCAGCCAATTCATTCTTTAATTGTAATTTATGGAAAGCATTATGTTATGACATAATACTCGTGGTCTTACAAGTTCCTTTGATATATTTAAAAAAAACCCACAATGCGAATTCCCTCTTCGCATCTCTTCCCCATCCTTCTCCAGTTTAAGAGAGTCTACAACTGCATATTATTCCCTTTACCTAACTGATCTACCCTTACTGCTATGGACCCCTGGCCTTTAATCTTCAAAAGTCCCACATGTATGCAAAATTAATTGATCCTTAGGGTTAAAGGAATTCCTTTTGAACTTTGTGTCTACTAATAGCCATTGGGATAATGTAGCTGGCCTTTCAGCTATTTTGATTATGTTTTAAGTAATAATATGTTCCATGAGACCATCAAGTGTTTTCCTAAATGAAAAAAAAATTTAATTGAGTAAGTTTGGAATGTTTGATATAGCACGTGATAACACTTTGGAGCATGATAAAGGACATTAGCATATTAAAGAATCTCTAAAGTTCTGCAGTCAAGAAGCCTACTGTGTTTAATAATAATATTACTGTAATTATAAATGCATAGCATTTACTGTATGCTGGGTATTAGTCTGAGTGCTGTATACATAGCCTTATATACCCCACAACAACCCTATGAAGGTAGGTATTATTATTATCCCTTTTTACAGAGGGGAGAATCAAAGTGCCTTGCCCTTGGGCGCTTAGCTAGTAAGTGGCAGAAGTGGGATTTGAATATAGGCAGTTTGGCCCCAGGGTTTGTGTTCTTAACATTATCCTATATTACCATTCTCAGACTTATTTGATACCATAGTACTTTTTTTGTTCTAGAATACATCTTTTAAAACATTGTGTCCCATGGGACAGTTTTGGGGAAATGACTTAATAACTGATCTATTTAACCTACAATAAAACAATTAAAAAATAAGAGTTAAAAAATTCTGCTAATCTAGTTCTACTTCCTTTTTCCTCTTAAATGACAAACACAGTTTGAATTTCCAGTAATCATTTTAAAAATCATGTGGTGTTTGAAACACTGACTTCATAAGTTTTGTTTTTGAAATATTCTTTTCTTATGTACTTAAATATAGCATTTATTCACACATTTTTCTTTTCTTATAGTCACTCCCCCTATATGTGAGGAGGCAGTTTAAGATTTTTTTATTCTATAACTTCTTTTGGGCTCAAATTTTATTTGACACCTGACATAATTCTGAACTGCCAAAGGCTAGATAAAAGTAGTTGAAGAAATTGCTATTAGGACTTCCCTGGTGGCACAGTGGTTAAGAATCCACTTGCCAATGCAGGGGGACCTGGGTTCGAGCCCTGGTCCAGGAAGATCCCACATGCCACAGAGCAGCTAAGCCCATGCGTCACAACTACTGAGCCTGTGCTCTAGAGCCCGCGAGCCACAACTACTGAGCCCACATGCCACAACTACTGAAGCCCGTGCGCCTAGAGCCCGTGTTTCGCAACAAGAGAAGCCACTGCAATGAGAAGTCCACGCACCGCAACGAAGAGTAGCCCCTGCTCACCGCAACTAGAGAAAGCCCGCACACTGCAACCAAGACCCAACACAGCCAAAAAATTAAAAAATTTTAAAAAAAGAAATTGCTATTAATGATGTATATTTAGAACCGTTTGCTAAATATAATCCATGACTACTCTAAAACAGAATATTGGCCCCATAAAGGAGGAGAATTGTGTTCTCAATTGTCTTTCCCCCCCACCCCTATAAATTTATTTATTTATTTATTTATGGCTGCATTGGGTCTTCGTTGCTGTGCGTGGGCTTTCTCTAGTTGCAATGAGCAGGAGCTGTTCTTCGTTACGGTGCACGGGCTTCTCAACGCGGTGGCTTCTCTTGTTGCGGAGTATGGGCTCTAGGATTGCGGGCTTCAGTAGTTGTGGGACTCGGGCTCAGTATTTGTGGGTTGCGGGCTCTAGAGCACAGGCTCAGAAGTTGTGGCACACGGGCTTAGTTGCTCCGTGGCATGTGGGATCTTCCCAGACCAGGGGTCAAACCTGTGTCCCCTGCATTGGCAGGCGGATTCTTAACCAGGGCTCCACCAGGGAAGTCCTCAATTGTCTTTGATAAATTAGTGTCAGGGAATAGTTATGTGAGAAAATTAAATGTAATTATATCATTATCATTAATTTTTATAAATGAGTCAGTTTTGAAAACCTTCGTGCTCTTGAAAGCACCAGGAGTCTTTACTTCATTTGAGAAGTACTATCATTTTTTGCAACTTTTTTTTGACTATTAATAAATGTTTTTTATTGGATGAATGACATTCTTTCAAAATTCAAAAGAGTAAGGGGAAGGGTAGTTGACTTTTTTTTTTTTCATGCGGTATGCTGCCCTCCCACTGCCACGGCCCCTCCCGCCGCTGAGCACAGGCTCCGGATGCGCAGGCCCAGCGGCCACGGCCCACGAGCCCAGCTGCTCCGCGGCATGCGGGATTCTCCCAGACCGGGACAAGAACCCACGCCCCCCGTATCGGCAGGCGGAATCCCAACCACTGCGCCACCAGGGAAGCCCCGACTTTTGTTAGACAATTAAATAGTTGCATCCAGCACTCTACTGTTTAAAACAGCTGATGCCGTTAATCTTGAGACTTTGGCAAGTAGTGTAGTCAATCTAGGTAATGTTAGGATTTAACATTCAAAAAATGCTCAGAAATTAAGAGGGGAGATGATTTTATATTAGTACATATAGAAAAAGTGTTAATGATTTAGTCTGTTAACGTACTGTAGTACAGTGATCAGAAGTCCTGGTCTTGAAATTCTTTTAAAATTAATTTATGTTTAAGGTATAACCTGCATACAGCCTGATGAAGTTACTATCATGAAAGCCAAATGATTTACAGGCATTTCAGTCAACCTCAATGATAAATGAGTTCTTAACTCATTTTTAAATAAACTGAATCAAGCGTTTAAGCTGCTGTTCCTTTATAGTTGTGTCTCAGGATTACCAAATAGTTGACGTGAGAAAGTTTTTTACAGAAAAATTCCAGCTAATAGATGCAGAAGGAATGACAGAATATTACAGTTTTGCAGCCCCTTCTGAAATAGTAGATTTAGGCCAGGAAATCTCAGTCTTGGCACTGTTGACATTTTGGGCCAGGTAATTCTTTGCTGTGGGAGACTGTCCTGTACACTGTGGGATGTTTGGTGGCATCCTTGGCTTCTGCCCACTAAATGCCAGTAGTACCCCCTAGTTGCCAACAAAAAAGTCTCCAGACATTGCCAAATATCCACTGTGGTCAAAAGCATTCTTGGTTGACATTGATTTAAGCAGTGATATATTAATGCTTGTTTAAAACCATTGTGATTAAGTTTTGTGGAACTTTATAATGGATGATTTAGACTGATAGCACTTGAACAAACCGATTATCTTCACATCACAGAAGGAGAGATATACCAATGTGTGCTTCTTTATTTGATGCATCAGGAACTAGTGGTATACAATACCACCTACAAAGTATTAAGTATTCTTGCCACATAACTAACCCTGAATCAGATCAAACCTTTAGATCTATTACAGAAAATATAGGAGATAAAGGGACATGCTAAATGATACCAGAGGAATGCAATCAGTAAAATCCAGGATGTAGAAAATTCTCAGAACGGAAGACCTGGATTCTTCAACAAATAACGGGGGATAAAAAAGAAGAATGTATGGATTAAAACAAGAGTTGGCAAACTTTGTTAAGAGGACCAGATAGAAGTAGTTGAGGCTTTGTAGGTCATGTAGTCTCTGTCACAAATGTAAAAGCAAAGGCAAAAGCAGTGATAGATAGGCAATATGTAAATGAATGAGTGTGGCTTTATTTTAGTAAAAGTTTATTTACAAAACAAGGTGACAGTCTGGAGTTTGTTGACCCTTGATTTGAAAGATACTTTAAACGACATATCAACCAATGCACATGTTGGATCTTGCTTGTATCCTTATTCAAACAAACCAACTGTTAAAAATTTTTTTTTTAGAGACAATCAGAGAAATTTGAGTGCTGACTAGATAGCTAATAACTTTGAGTAATTATTTTAAATTATTCTGTTGTAATTATGTTTAAATATTTATTTGGCTGCGCCAGGTCTTAGTTGTGGCACACGGTATCTTTTAGTTGCGGCATGCAGGATCTTTAGTTGCAGCATGCGAACTCTTAGTTGTGGCACGTGGGATCTAGTTCCCTGACCAGGGATTGAACCCGGGCCCCCAGCATTGGGAGTGCGGAGTCTTAGCCACTGGGCCACCAGGGAAGTTTCTGTTGCAATTATGTTTAAATTAAAGTGTTTATCATTTAGAGATACATAAAAGTATTTGCAGATAAAATAATATCAGAATTTGCCTTCAAATAATCTAGTTGAGGGTGAGGGTGGTTCTAAAGTAGACAGAATGTATGTGTCAAAGATTTTTTTTTTTTTGGCCGCCTTGCGCAGCTTGCAGGATCTCAGTTCTCCGAGATTGAACCCAGGCCCCCTGCAGTGGAAGCGCGGAGTCCTAACCACTGGATTGCCAGGGAATTCCTGTGCCAAAGATTCAAAGGCTGTTAACCTGCTAGAGAAAACATTAAGACTGGAGTCTAGTTTTGGAAAGGATATTTGCTGTTTGAATAAAATGAGCAAAGTGTGATGAAGTTTATAGTTTCCTGCTTTTATGTCTCATGTTATTTTTCAGAAATTTCTTCTGTGTAAAGATATATCAGTATCTTTATTGGTAAATGTTTTTAGTTTCAGTAGACAATAGATTGGTAGTCTAGGGCAAGGGTCAGCATACTCCGGACCACTGCCTGTTTTTTGTAAATACAGTTTTGTTAGAACACAGCACACATTTTTTGAAATGTATTGTTCATGGCTGCTTTGGCACTATACTAGCAGAGTTGAGTCTCTGACAGAGATTGTATAGCCCAGAAAGCCACAAATATTTGCTGTCTGGCCCTTTACAGAAAAATTTGCTGACCCCTGGTCACAAACAGATGAAACTTCTCATCTCAAATGATTAGTGCTTTGGCACAAAGTAGATACTGGTTTTCTTGGCATGCGTTTTTGTTGTTATGGTAAAAGTCAAGGAGCAGTTATGAAATCCAAACCACCATCTTGAGATGTGTTCCTCTGTAGATGATCTTCAAAGACTATCCTTCACCTTCCTATTTATAGAAGTTGTTTTGGGGACAGGTGACTCTGAGACTTTACCCATTTTGTCTTCTATCCTGAGCCCCGATTCTCCCAAGATAATGTTGCTTCATCTTCCCTCCTTTTGTTCTAACTCCCATACTTCAGTACCTAAATACTGAAGTGAAAGTACACTATGGAGAGTGACTCCTTCTGATATGTTCTTTTTATATAGAGGATGCTTAATAAATATTTGATTATTAACATTTCAAATTCATTACCGTGTGTTGTGAGTTTTGAAGTAATTTTTAAGATGAAATCCACAGTATTCTTCTGTTTACATTCATGAAGGTTTTTAACATGTGGAACTAAACTTCTGTATCTTTGGACTTCATCACATACAAATCTTGTTCCTGGAACAGTCCCCAAAAAAGGATATGTGATGGAAAGAATAGTGTTACAGGTAATGATACTTCCTGACATGTGGAAAGGTTCAAATTTGAATTCTTTATGAAAAGTATATGTGTACCATGATCTGGGTTGTTACTAAAGAAGCCTAATTGATCTTGTTTCGATCTTAGGATCTATATTTAAATGTCAATAAACCACTTCCTATTTCTGAGAAACAGTAAAAGATGCACTTACACCAATCCCAAGTAGTACACGTGCTATTGAGAATCACCAGTAATGGTAATCACTTTTAATAAAAGGACAGAAGCATTAATTTAATATTTGGTATTATCACCCTGTTGGCTAAGAAAAATCAAAAACAAGTTAATGTAGCAAATATGTGGACTTTTCAGCTATAATTTAATCTTCTGTTAATTTTTAAGGTTGATTTTCCTTCTCCTACATTTGATATCATTTATACCACTCCTCAAGTTGACAGAAGTATTATACAGCAACACAACTTAGAAACATTGGAGAATGATGTAAAAGGGAAACTTCTTGATATTCTTCACAGAGACTCATCACTTGGGTACATTCCTTTGATTCTGTTTTTGATTCTGGGTATCTCTTACAATGTAAAGTTCAAGTTAGTGGTTTATTAAATGCCCTGATTTAGTTCATGATTTAGCAATGTTCCTGATATGGAAAGTTTTTTTTTTCTTTTTTTAATTGTATAAAAAGACTATATGACTACATAAAATATAGAAATTTGTACAGGTCAATTTTTTTACATAATCAAAAGGCAAACGATAGATTGGGAACTATAATCTGTATCCTTAATATATGAAGGACCTTTTCATATAAGTAGAAAAACGGACAACACAGTGGTAGACAAGAATATGAATAGGTAATTCTTTGGAAAAGAAATACAGTACCTTTTAAACATCTGAAAAAATATGTTCAACCTCTCAATAATCAAGGAATTATAAGTTAATACAAGATACCATTTCACACATCAGATTGTTGAAAATTAAAATGTCTCATTATATAAGGTATTGATGGGATACAGAAAATGGGAATTATACTGTTGGCAGGACTCTAAAAGCTTTTGGAGAGCAATTTGGCAAAATCTATAAAGGTCGCAGTGTCCATAGTCTGACCTAACAATTCCACTTCCAGTTAGTTATAGTGTATTTTAGAGAAAACCCTTTTATATTTGCTTGTGGAGACAAGAATATTCATTGCAGTGTTTATTTGGGTTATTATAAAACTGATAGGGAATGTTCATTAACGGGTTAAATTATGGTACATTTATCCAACAGTACTATGTAACTATTAAGAATGAAGTTATAGCTATATGTACTAATATGTAAGATGTTAAATGAAGAAAATAAGTAGCAGGATAGTGTGTATAGTGTGTTACCATTAATATATAGGAAAAAAAGAATCTACATACACCTTTGTGTATGCTTCTATATGAATAGACTACCTCTGGAAGAATATACGAGGTTAGGCAGTTGCCACTGGGAGGGGAATTGGAAGGAGAAACTTAATTGTGTACCTTTTTGCAATACTTGATTTTTTTTTTAGTATTCCATGTGAAATACATTTCAATTCAATGCATGGATTATATACACAAGGGTAGATAGATGAGTAGTGAAATATTTCATTCACATAAACATCTGTCATTAACAGTAAATTAGAATTTCCAAGACAAGTTCTTTTTATTTTGAATATTCCTCAAATGAGCTATGTAGTCATCTTCTAAAATTTTGTAATAGCATTTGTTTTTGGCATGACATTTGATTTTACTTTTATAAAATGATGAAATCCTTGCTGTCTCTTAGGGTAGCTTCTGCGTAGCCAACTCTGATTTCCAGTGCCTGGCATCTGGTTAGAGCTCAATAAATTTTATTGTGCTGAATTATCCTTCTTTTTCTTAACTAAGACTCTTTTATCAAGGCAGAATGATTTCTTTCCATCCCCCAAATTAGGGTAAATTAGTGGTGTTTGCTGTACATTGCATTTTTCTATTCCAAATTAGTATTAATGATTCTACCAAGAAGTGGCTGTCCTAAAAGGAATAAATTTCTTCTTTGTATTTTTAATCATTGAGATTATAACTGTCATTATGATATCACTAAGAAATGATGTAATTCTGTTACATATTCAGACTTTCTAAAGAAGATAAAGCCTTTCTGTGGGAGAAACGTTATTATTGCCTCAAACACCCAAATTGTCTTCCTAAAGTACTAGCAAGTGCCCCAAACTGGAAATGGGTTAATCTTGCCAAAACTTACTCATTGCTTCGGCAGTGGCCTCCATTGCACCCACTGACTGCGTTGGAGCTTCTTGATTCAAAGTAAGTTAACTGTGGCTGAATTTATTTGCTCTGTTTTATTGTTTTTCCAGTAAGATATTATGTTGCAGGATTAGTTCCCTTTGTTTTAACATGAAAGCAATTCGATTCAGTATAAATGTGTAAATGCATATTTCTATAAACACATCTTTTGTGTTGAGGTTATTAAAAAGGGATATCATATCATTTAAAAGTAATCTAGAGAGGTTGTAAATTTTGAATACTTTGTTATATTTTTATGATGTAGGTCAGAATTAATTTTCGTAAGGTTTCTAAACAGTCACGAAATTGGATTTGTGTATAGGACAATAAGATTTTCTTCCTAGAAAAAGAGAAGAAACACATTGCTTTTGAATAGCTATTTGAGTATTCTTTGTCAGGAATAGATTGAGATTGTGTTTTCAGGAAAAACAGCTTCATTAGAAAGAAATCGCTGTCAAATCTTGATTTTTGTGGTATGCTTCTAGATTTGCTGATCAGGAAGTGAGGTCCCTAGCTGTGACCTGGATTGAGGCTATTAGTGATGACGAGCTAACAGATCTTCTTCCACAGTTTGTGCAGGTGAGTTTTTTACGAGGTTACCTACCCTCCTTACCCTCTCCCCAGTTTGTATGAGTAGGGACTTTGCTAAGGGATCCCCTTTCTGTTTTGATTAAAAGTACTTTTGTTGTGTGGGAATGTTGAGGTGTATTGCATTTGGATTTAGTGTGAATTTTTTTCCACTATTATCAGCTGCCCTACTAAAATACTAACTATATATATATATATACCTGGATTTTAGTTCTCGGGTTTTAATTCTCAGAACAAACCAGACTTGAACTTTTCTTTGATTTTTTTTTTTTAATTGGCCTTTTAAACATAGCTAATGAATGTTATTCCCAGGTCTGTACTTTTCTGCTTGATTTCATTAATTTCACCTAAGTTAATTCATCTGTTTCATTTTTATCAGTATCACCTTTCATCCTTGATTTATATAGTTTATCTTTTGATAATTTTATCCTAACAACATAGTATGGGTTTGACCACTAGTGATTCTTATTTTTCTTTGCATGTAGGCTTTGAAATATGAAATTTACTTGAACAGTTCATTAGTGCGCTTCCTTCTGTCCAGGGCATTGGGAAATATACAGATAGCACACAATTTATATTGGTAAGATTTAAATTTTCTTAAGTACTTTATTTCTGTCTCTGTTATTTACAGAGATGACACTCAAAGTCTAAACTGTATGCTCGGACTATTTACTGTTGATACCAGCTGTTTCATTGAAGTCATTATTATAAAGAAGCTAAATTTTTATGTCTTTAGAAATAAAACCAGAAAATAACAAAACCCTCTATTGCAAAATTATTTGGCATGTTAGAGCTCTATAATAATGACTGAGTTTTTACTTGCTTATATAGCTTAAAATTAATTCCTGGATACCAAAAATTAAACTTGTTAAATTGATTTTGAGAGACATTAATCTGTTTCTCAGAAGTGGCTGACATCAATATTTTGCTGTATTAGGCTCCTCAAGGATGCCCTGCATGATGCTCAGTTTGGTGCCCGATATGAACATGTTTTGGGTGCTCTCCTCTCAGTAGGAGGAAAAGGACTCAGAGAAGAACTTCTGAAGCAGGCAAAACTTGTACAGCTTTTAGGAGGAGTGGCAGAAAAAGTAAGACAGGCTAGTGGATCAGCCAGACAGGTATGTACCCATAGAGGGAACATAAATATTTTGATGTTAAAGGATCTTTACAGTGCTGACAAGTTGTTATTCTTTTTTTTTTTTTTAATATTTGTTTATTTATTTGGTTGGTTGGTTGGTTGTGCCGGGTCTTAGTTGTGGTTCGTGGGCTCCGTAGTTGCGGCACGTGGGCTCCTTAGTTATGGCAAGCTGGCTTCTTAGTTGCAGCTCACCAGCTCCTTAGTTGTGGCGCACAGGCTCCTTAGTTGCAGTATGCGAACTTTTAGTTGCGGCATGGGTGTGGGATCTAGTTCCCTGAGCAGGGATCGAACCCAGGCCCCCTGCATTGGGAGCCTGGAGTCTTAACCACTGTGCGCCACCAGGGAAGTCCCGGTTGTTATTCTTTTTCAATAGACATCCAATAGAACTCTAACACACTTATGCTGTTTTGGACAGATTGAATTCCAAAGTTGCTTAAAACATGTCGGAAAAGATTTTATATCCTAACTCAGTTCCCTTTCATTTCCATGCTTATTAATTCCTTTCTGATCAAAATTGTTCTCTTGAGTTTCTTTTTCACTATTTTGCTTTTTAACATTTTTGTAATTGTAAAGGTAATAGAAGTATGAATTGATGCTAATGTTTAAGAAGTTCAAATGAATAAGTTTATGGATTAAAAAATTAGGACTTTTCCAGTTTCATTTTCTCCCTGTAGGTATCTTGTTCACAGTTTGCTTTATGTCCTGCTTGGTCATTTTATATGACTTTACACATATATACATGTATATATACAAATGTTTGGAGTTAAAAATTTTTTATAGAAACGTGTGTTATTTTTTAACTAGACTTCATTATTTTAACCACTTTAAGGTGTACAGTCCATTGGCTGTTATTGATAGTACATTCACAGTGTTGTGCAACCACCATCACTGTCTAATTCCAGAACATTTTCATCACAACAGAAAGCAATCCTGCACCCACTAACCCTTTACTTCTTATTCCCCTCTCCTTCCAGGTCCTGGTGAGAACTAATCTGCTTTCTGTCTCTATGGACTTACCTATTCTGGACATGTCATATAAATGGAATCATGCAACATGTGGCCTTTTGTGTCTGATTTCTTTCACTTAACCTAATGTTTTCAAGGTTCATCCATATTTTAGCATGTGTATTTATGGCTGAACAATGTCCCGTTGTATAGATAATACCATATTTTGTTTATCCATTCATCAGTTGGTGGACATTGGGCTTGTTTCTATTATTTGACCACTAATGAATAGTGCTGCTATAAATATTTGTGTATAAGTTTTTGTTTGAACATCTGTTTTCACTTTACCTAGGAGTAGAATTAGTGTATCATATAGTAATTCTATGTTTTTTGAAACTGTTACCCAAAGTAGCTGCACCATTTTATAATTCCAGTATAATACTAGTAATGTATGAGGATTCCAGTTTCTCCATATCACCACCGAAATTTGTTATTTTCCGTTTTTTTTAAACTGTAGTCATCCTAGTGGATGTTAAGTAGTATCTGTAGTATCTCATGGTGGTTTTGATTTGCATTTCCCTAATGACTAATGATTTGGGGCACATTTTCATGTGTTTGGCCATTTGTATATCTTCTTTGGAGAAATTTCTTTTCTAAGTCCTTTTTAATTGGTTTGTCTTTTTGTTGTTGAATTGTTGGAGTTCTTTATGTATTCTAGATACTAGACCCCTATCAGATATACTATTTGCAAATATTTTCTCCCATTCTGTGTATCATCTTTCTATTTCCTTCATAATGTCCTTTGATACACAAAACTTTTACATTTTATGATCTAACTTATTTTTTTGTTGTTGTTGCTTGTGCTTTTACTAGCATGTCCAAGAATTTGTTGTCAAATAGAAGGTCACAATGAGGTACACCTATGTTTTTTTCTAGGAGTTTTATAGGTTCACTCTTAAAAAGCCTTTGATCCATTTTGAGTTTCTTTTTTTTTTTAATATTCTATGAGCTAAGGGTCCTACTTCATTCTTTTACATGTGGTTATCCAGTTGTTGCTGCACCATTTGCTGAAGAGACTATTTGTTCCTGTTGAATGATCTTGGCACCCTAGTTGAAAATCAGTTGACCGTAGTTATATGGGTTTATTTCTGGACTCTGAATTCTATTCCATTGATCTATATGCCCCTCCTTATGCTATACTGTTTTCATTACTATAGCTTTGTAGTAGGTTTTGAAATCAGGAATTTGAGTCCTCCAACTTTTACTTTTTCAAGATTGTTTTGGCTGTTTGGAAGTCCCTTACAATTCTATGTGAATTTTAGTATCAGCCTGCCCATTTCTGCAATAAAGGCAGTTGGAGTTTTGATAAAGATTGTGTTGAATCTGTAGATCGATTTGGGAAATGTTGCAGTCTTAATAATATTAAGTCTTACAGTTCATGAACATGGGATATCTTTCCATTTATTTAGATCTTTAATTTCTTTCAGCAATGATTTTTTTTTGTAAATTGCTTTTTTTCTTTTTTACTTTATGTTGGAGAATTCATGTAAGTACATATAGTTACACTTCATGTTTCTTAATGAGTACATGGTATTACATGGTATTACAAGGTATCTTAGCATAAATTATGAACTATTACCTCTATGTAGGTTGTTTATACATTTTTCTTTTCCCAGACGGTTCTGTGATGAATTTTAATATATAAGTGTTTGCCCCTTTGCTAGTATTTTTTTCCTTTTTTTAAAAACATCTTTATTGGAGTATAATTGCTTTACATTGTTGTGTTTCTGCTGTATAACAAAGTGAATCAGCTATACATATACATATATCCCCATATTCCCACCCTCCCTATCCCACCCCTCTAGGTGGTCACAAAGCACTGTGCTATGCAGCTGCTTCCCACTAGTGCTAGTATTTCTTCATAGGATATTCCTACAGATGAAATAATTGAATCAAGAGCTTTGTATATTTTTAGTTATAATAGTTTATCTTAGATTGCAATAACAAAACAAAACTTACCAGTATACACCTCCCTCCCCACCAGTAGATTATGAAAGTATCTGTTTCCCACCTTGTTGCCAGCATGGGATGTTATCTTAAATTTTTTGTCTCTTAGATAAAAATTGGTGTCTCATTATTGCTTAATTTCTATTTGTTAGTATTAACTAATATGTTAAATATGACCCTATGTAATTCCCCCCTATGTTTATAGCCTTTGCTATAATTTTAATTTTTATAGTAAAAATTAACTCTCTTTAGCAACTTTTTTGACCATTTGACAATTGGGCATTTAAAAAATTGGGTCCATATCATATTTTTGTTGTCATATAAAAAGGTCTTCATTTTCATTATGTACTTAACAGTATCGGTTTCTTTTCATAGGTTGTCCTTCAAAGGAGTATGGAACGAGTACAGTCCTTTTTTCTAAGAAATAAATGCCGTCTCCCTCTCAATCCAAGTCTTGTGGCAAAAGAATTAAATATTAAGGTGACATACAATGCTTATAAGTTCATATTACATTTTCAAATAATGTGTAGGAAGAAGGCAAATGGGCAGATATGCTTAAGGCAAATGCAGATAATACTGCATAGGTTGGTTATAAGTACTTATGGATGTATGTTTGTGTAAGATCCATATTTATCTCAGTATATTCTTATCTAATCACCATTCCTGAAAGAAAAAGCAGTGTAAAATTATTTACTGCCTTGAAATTATTTTTTGCTATGGTGTAATAGCTGCATATGTTGTAATTCCAGTGGTAAAAGTACCCAGTCACAGGTAGGCAGTTTTTTTCCTCTCTTGTGAATGGCCAGGTGGAGTCTTCCAAGGTTTATAACACTTCTTAGAGTCATCAAAAAGTAGTTGTAATCATCAAAATTGAGTTAACTATATTTTTAACTGGGCTAATAGTAACACAAATAGTGGATTTTTCTCTAACATGAGTTCAGCAAAAGCAGCCAATTAATTCATCCATTAGCGTCTGTGATTTTGAAAGTCTAGGGTACAATGATCCATAAAGGAGTCTTACATTTAATTTTTTTAAATTGACATATGGCTACTCTTCATTGAAATACTGGGTTGACCAAAAAGTTCATTTGGTTTTTTTCCGTACGATGGCTCTAGTAGCGCTTAGTTGTCTTTAACTTCATGTGAAACAATTTTCTTAGATTGTATTGTGACAGCTGTCATATCAGCGAGCATTTAAAAAAAAGACATCAAAATTGGTGAATTTTTGTGTAGCCATTTTAATATTGAAGATGGAAGAAAAACAACGTTTTTGGCATATTATGCTTCATTATTTCAAGAAAGGTAAGAACACAACTGAAATGCAAAAAGAGATTTATGTGGTGTATGGAGAAGGTGCTGTGACTGATAGAACGTGTCAAAAGTGGTTTGCAAAGTTTCGTGCTAGAGATTCTCGCTCGATGATGCTACGTGGTCAGGTAGACCAGTTGAAGTCGATAGCGATCAAATCAAGACTGTAATTGAGAACAATCAACATTATACCACATGGGAGATAGCCGACATACTCAAAATATCCAAATCAAGCGTTGAAAATCATTTGCACCAGCCTGGTTATGTTCATTGATTTGATGTTTGGGTTCCACCTAAGTTAAGCGAAAAAAATCTTCTTTTTTTTAATAGATGCATTTATTTATTTACTTTTTTTTGGCTGCATTGGGTCTTCGTTGCTGCACGTGGGCTTTCTCTGTTGTGGTGAGCAGGGGCTGCTCTTCGTTGTGGTGTGCAGGCTTCTTGTTGCAGTGGCTTCTCTTGTTGCGGAGCACGGGCTCTAGGCACGCGGGCTCAGTAGTTGTGGCTTGTGGGCTCTAGAGCACAGGCTCAGTAGTTGTGGCGCATGGGCTTAGTTGCTCCACAGCATGTGGGATCTTCCTGGACCAGGGTTCGAACCTATGTTCCCTGCATTGGCAGGCAGATTGTTAACCACTGTGCCACCAGGGAAGTCCGAAAAAAATCCCTGACTGTATTTCCGCATGCAATTCTCTGCTTAAACGTAATGAAAATGTTTCTTTTTTTTTTTCCTGACAAAACAATCATTTATAACCTCCCCATGCACATAAAATGACTGGATACACTTGGGTTTATATGCTTTCAGGCTTTTTCTGGTTACATGAACTATGTTTTTATAAAAATAAGCCCTTACTATATGAACTATTTTGTAACTTACTTTTTAAAAAATTTAATTAAATTAATTAATTTATTTTTATACAGTAGGTTCTTATTATCTGTTTTATACATATTGGTGTATATATGTCAATCCCCATTTCCCAATTTGTTTTTTGAAAACAAATTGTGACAGGAGATGAAAAGTGGGTACTGTACAATAATGTGGAATGGAAGAGATTGTGGGGTAAACAAAATGAACCACCACAAACGACACCAAGGGCCAGTCTTCATCCAAAGAAGGTGATGTTGTATATATGGTGGGATTGGAAGGGAGTCCTCTGTTATGAGCTCCTTCTGGAAAACCAAACAATTAATTCCAACAAGTACTACTCCCAATTAGACCAACTGAAAGTGGTACTCGACGAAAAGCATCCAGAACTAGTCAACAGAAAATGCATAATCTTCCATCAGGATTATGCAAGACCGCATGTTTCTTTGATGACCAGGCAAAAACTGTTACAGCTTGGCTGGGAAGTTCACACTCATCCGCCATATTCACCAGACATTGCACCTTCGGATTTCCATTTATTTCAGTCTTTACAAAATTCTCTGAGTGGAAAAAATCTCAATTCCCTGGAAGACTGTAAAAGGCACCTGGGGGCTTCCCTGGTGGCACAGTGGTTTAGAATCCACCTGCCAATACAGGGGAAACAGGTTCGAGCCCTGGTTTGGGAAGATCCCACATGCCACGGAGCAACAAAGCCCGTGTGCCACAACTACTGAGCTTGTGCTCTAGAGCCCGCAATCCACAACTACTGAGCCCAAGTGCCACAACTACTGAAGCCAGTGCGTTGAGCCTGTGCTCCGCAACAAGAGAAGCCACCGCAGTGAGAAGCCCACGCACTGCAACGAAGAGTAGCCCCCACTCACTGCAAGTAGAGAAAGCCTGTGCACAACGCAGCCAAAAATAAAATAAATAAATTTATATTAAAAAAATATTGTATAAAAGGCACCTGGAACAGTTCTTTGCTCAAGAAGATAAAAAGTTTTGGGAAGATGGAATTATATAGTTGCCTGAAAAGTGGCAGAAGGTGGTGGAACAAAATGGTGAATGTGTTGTTCAAAAAGTTCTTGGTGAAAATGAAAAACGTGTCTTTTGTCTTTACTTAAAAACCAAAGGAGGGCTTCCCTGGTGGCGCAGTGGTTGAGAGTCTGCCTGCTAATGCAGGGGACACGGGTTTGAACCTTGGTCTGGGAAGATCCCACATGCCGCGGAGCATCTGGGCCCGTGAGCCACAACTACTGAGCCTGCGCGTCTGGAGCCTGTGCTCCTCAACAAAAGAGGCCGCGATAGTGAGAGGCCCGCGCATCCCGATGAAGAGCGGCCCCCACTTGCCACAACTAGAGAGGGCAGTCGCACAGAAATGAAGACCCAACACAGCCCAAAATAAATAAATTAATTTTAAAAAAAAGATCAGCAAGTAGCTCATTCTCATTAAAAAACAAACAAAAAAACCGAAGGAACTTTTTGGCCAACTCAATATAAGAGTGGGTGCTTGAGCTGTATAATTATGTCACTGGAGGTGGGGGGGGTTACATTTACCCCTTGGATTTTGTTTGCTGTTTCCTTTAAATTGCTCTCGCTCTCTTAAATTAGTTTTTTAGCCAGTTTAATTTTAATATTAGACTTGATCTTTGCTAATGAAATTGTTCAATTTAGTGTCACTATTTGATCCCATGGCTAATGATTAATTTTACTAGTACCATGAATAGAAGTAGAGATCTCATTCCAAATCTTACTGATTTAGAGGAAAGATAAGCATATACAAAATTTTGTGCTTTGTTGAAGGATTATAACACTTTTAAAGTGTCATAATATTTCAAATTTTTAATGATTTTTGTCTCAAGTTTTTAAGGTATTGCTTCTCTGCTTAGACAGTGTGTTATGTTTAAGTTTCAAAAAGTTATCTTTATATACCTCTTATCTGCCAGATAATCTAAGAAGCAGCTCACGTGCGTTATTTCATTTGCCCTAATTCAAAGGAAAAAGTGAAAGGAGAAATGCCTTGGACAAAAAAAAAATTTTTTTAAGTTTTTATTTCAGTGTTATCATTCTAATGCTTAACATATTGTATTTGTAGTCATGTTCCTTCTTCAGTTCTAATGCTGTGCCCCTGAAAGTCACAATGGTGAATGCTGATCCAATGGGGGAAGAAATTAATGTCATGTTTAAGGTGAGCAGAGAAAGGTGATTTTGTTTTTTGGTAATTTAAAAATTCTTTTCTCAAATTCCTTTTTCAAAATTGCAACAGTAATTTTGTTTATTTAGAATTTAATTAAATTGAATAACTATGTGAAAAATTATTACTGAGATAAACTGTTCCCAAATGGATTTGGTAATAAATGCAATTCTGGGCTAGAGCTGCTGTATATGGCCATGCTAGTTAAGTGTTGGTACATCATAGCTCTAGGTAATGCCTTTCACCTGGAGGTGAAATGGTATGCCCTAGAGACGTGCAGGGCAATATTGCAAAACTATGAGAGGGGCACTCTTTTTGGAAACGTGTAACTTACCTGTGGAAAGCAGCAGGAGTAGAGTACTTTAGAGTAATCTATTACCAGTCAAAGTTTTGTGTGTTGTGATCACAATTAGTATTATTTTTAAGAAAGAATGGAGAGTTTTAGTTAATTCAGTGAGTTCATTTAGTGGAGGTTCATCAAGATAGCTTCTCTTGAACCACCTTTGATATGTCTATAGCAAGTTCCCATATACTCAGATCTGGTTTTAGATTCCATTTTATTGTGTTGATGTATTTGCCTTTTCCTAAAACAGTATCATCTGTTTGAATACAGTAATTTTATATGTTGTAATATTTGTTAAGGCAAATCACCTCTTTTTTTCCATAATTTTCTTGGCCAGTCTCAAAAATGTATTCATCATTATGTGTTTTAAACTTATCCAATTTAAAAAGAAAATGAAAACTTGATGTGATCCAGTTAGAATTCATTTGGGGAGAGCTAACTTTTTTTAAAGTAATCTTTTAATTTGAGATCATTGTATATTGAAGTTTGCAGTTCACTGTAGTTCATTTTAAGAAATTACACAGAAATCCTGTATACCCTTTACTCAGTTTCCCCCAATGGTAACATCTTGCAAAACTGTTCTACAATATTGTAGTTAGGATGTTGACATTGATACAGTCAAGATATGAAATATTTCGATCAACACAAAGATCTTCCATATTGCCCTTTTAAAAAATTGAACATAATTCACATACCATAAAACCTAACCTTTTAAAGTGTACAGATCAGGAAACTGAGACATGAAGAGGTTAAGTAACTTTCTCTAGAAGGCTGCAGAAGAATAAAAATGTGGTTCTGTTCATCTTATTCTTTACTCTTTTCACTATTCCCTCCTCCCCACACCCCCCCTTTTATTATATGTAACCTATTAAGTCTTTTGGAAATGTACAAGTTTCATTTTGTTTCCTTGATTTCAAGGTTGGTGAAGATCTTCGGCAAGATATGTTAGCTTTACAAATGATAAAGATTATGGACAAGATCTGGCTTAAAGAAGGGCTAGATCTGAGGATGGTAATTTTCAAATGTCTCTCAACTGGCAGAGATCGAGGTAAATATGTTAGCTATGTCTTATTTTATTCCTTGAATTTAGCTCAGAGTGCACCTGCTCTAAGGGTCCTGGTGCTGGTACACTATGATCTCAGCCTTATCACTTTCCTTTCATAGGTAAGGATGTGCAGACTTTATCTTGTCAAACGAAATCAGGTCAGGGACTTCCCTGGTGGTGCAGTGGTTAAGATTCCAGGCTTCCACTGCAGGGGGCATAGGATACGTCCCTCGTCGGGGAAGTTCTGCGTGCCGCGCGGTATGGCCAAAAAAAGGGAAATCAAGTCAGTTTAAGAATTCTTGCTGGTTTTATATAGTAACTCAATGAGTAGGCCTAATAAATGCTTGCATGACAATAAGTTTTATAAGATGGAAGTCACTTTATCAAGCAAGATTCCTCATTCATCAACAAGAGCTTACCATTTCACTGGATTAGTTTTTCTGTCACTATACTTATTTCATATAGTTGAACTCTTCTTTCTTTTTATGGAATTCTATGTAACTTTGTAGGCAGTCAACTCCCTCTTTTTTTTATGTTGTTTCTAATGGTTGAGTGCTTACTTTGTGATTTGCCCTGTGCTAAAGCTTTTCACTCGTGTTATCTCACTGTGTCGTTATTTTTCAAATGAAAAATCACATTCACATCCTCTGTGAAGTTGTTTTTTTTTTTTGCGGTACGCGGGCCTCACTGCTGTGGCCTCTCTGGTCGCGGAGCACAGGCTCCGGATGCACAGGCCCAGCAGGCACGGCCCACGGGCCCAGCTGCTCCGCGGCATGTGGGATCCTCCTGGACCGGCACACAAACCCACGTCCCCTGCATCGGCAGGTGGACTCCCAACCACTGCGCCACCAGGGAAGCCCCTTTGTGAAGTTTTTAACAAACACCTTAGTCTATAGTAATCCTCCCTTCTCCAGACTCAGCAGTTGTCTTTAATACTTACCAGACATTGCGTCATCTCTGCTGGATTGATTCTAAGTTCCCTCAGGGGATGGTAGTACTTTGTATATTTATGAACGTTTATCCACTGTTTTGTACACAGTAATTTCTACATGTGTATGTTTGATAATGAAATTAGAAATTTGTATATTAAAAATTTGATTAAACATACTCATAGAATCAAGATGCAGGTATTCATTGAAAAAGGATGTCACTGTGAACTATAAACCAGATAATGTAACCAAAACAACACAAAGGATCCAAATGAGTTCACTCTGCCATGTGTGACCAGTCTACTAGGATTACAGCCTGACCCTGCATGCTTTCTTTTGGGATGGCCTGGAGGACTTGGCCTTCTTGGTTATTTCCAGTCCTTTCTTCAAAGCAGGTCTCTGTGTCTGTATCTTTTATTTTGATAACAGTGCATCTTCTTGATTTGTTAAAATATATAAAACTAATTTTTAAAATATATAAAAAATATATGCACATAGTAAAGTATCCATATAGCATGTAATAGAATAAATTGGAATGTAAATCTTAGTTTTCTCCCACACCTCCTAGGCAGCCTGCTCTCAAAATATAACTGCTTACATAGCTTTCTGAGACTATTTTTTTATTCTTTTTAAAAAATTGTTTTTGGCCACACCACACGGCACACGGGATCTTAGTTCCCCAACCAGCAATCGAACCCGTGCCCCCTGCAGTGGAAATGCAGAGTCCTAACCACTGGACCACCAGGGAATTCCCTTTCTGAGACTATTTTGTATATATTCCAACATGCATAATACTTTCTTTTAAACAAAAGGTACAGTTCTCTATGTGGATTTTGTCTTTAAAAACATATTTTTGAGATTTTTCTACGTAAGCACAGCATTTACATTTCAGTAAGGAAGACAAAACATGTACTTGAGACTCAAACATATCACAAAGACAATCTTCATCTGTTCTTCCCTTTGAAAGGGCTTAATGTACTCTGAAACACTCTTACATTACCCAAGTACATGACTAGAGAAAGTTTTTTGTGCAAAATGGGACAGCATATATCTTGTAAGTAACTTTATTGATGAGGTCAGTATTATCTAGTTTGCAATTAAAGTTGTTATTCTTATTCTTTGTGTGGGTAGCACATGGATGTACAGACAAAGTCTGAAATAGTCAAATTCAGTTTTATATCTTGGGTACTTTTTTTTTTTTTTTTTTTTTTTTTGCGGTGTGCGGGCCTCTCACTGTTGTGGCCTCTCCCGTTGCGGAGCACAGGCTCCGGACGCGCAGGCTCAGTGGCCATGGCTCACGGGCCTAGCTGCTCCACGGTATGTGGGATCTTCCCGGACCGGGGCACGAACCCATGTCCCCTGCATCAGCAGGCGGACTCTCAACCACTGTGCCACCAGGGAAGCCCTATATCTTGGGTACTTATGAAAATAAAAAATAATTTTGATTTCTCACATTTTCTAGCATGGGCTGCCAGAGTTGACTTTTTTTAAAAATGTTGATTGTTAGCTGGTATCTTATGTCAAACATCAAAAGCTATAAATTTGGGGGGAGACATTTTCACATATCTTAATGTTTTGTTTTTAAAGGCATGGTGGAGCTAGTTCCTGCTTCAGATACCCTCAGGAAAATCCAAGTGGAATATGGTGTGACTGGATCCTTTAAAGATAAACCACTTGCAGAGTGGCTGAGGAAATACAATCCCTCTGAAGAGGAATATGAAAAGGTGATTAGCTAGTCTCTGTATTCTAAATTACCGTCAAAAATGTGTTACATAGGTCTTAAGTGCTTTCATTTTCCAGCTCTGGTGACTAGTCATTTAGTTTAAGTTGTGAATTTTTCTCAGTTTTAATGAGATCCTAGTTTATGTCAAATCATTAATGTATCGTATTTACAGATAGATACGTACAAATGCTATCTGTTGACCTATGAAAGTAAAGTAGAGGAATTTTGTTCTTTGTTGGTCTTTTACACTATTTAAGAGCTCTCCCTTTTCTTAATTCTTTGTGGTTTGGGGAAAGAAGCTAATATTTGTTTACAGTAATATTGGCTCTGTGATTCTGAATAAGTTATTTGTCCCAAAATAATTGTCAAGTAACATACTTTGAATGGCTTTCATGCACTTGGCTCTTCTGTGTGCTTTGCTAAATAAGAGGGAATATAACATAGTGGAATCTCATTGCCTGGGTTTGAATCTTGGCTCTGCTACTTAACAGTGATGTGATCTTGGGCAAATAATCTTTCTGTTTTTGTTTCTCTCATACGTAAAACAGCAGTAATAATAGTATTTACATCATTGTTTTGTTGTGGCATTTTAAATGAGTTTAATATGTACATACGCACACACATATACTCTGGTGTGTGTGTAGAAAGAGACTAGTGCAATACCTGGTTTTGTGGTAAGTGCTGTGTAAACATATGCTGTTATCGTCATCATCATCATCACCACTAAAGCTTTCTAGGGGGTTATGGAATAAAATTAATCACATGGACCTGTAGAGCCACATGACTGTTCCGTTAAGAAAGGTAGTATCTTGAGAATAAACTAAATGCATGTGCTTTAGTATTTGCTTTACAAATACTCATTGTATGCAACTTGTATCCTTCTTTGTGATATTATATTATTAATTTAATCCCCAGGACAGGCAGGACTAAAGTGAAAGAAGGTCTTCCAGCTTTGAGAAACTTGCAGATGACACATAAGGAGTCACTAAATGGACAACAAGACACATTCAGTATATTATTGGATGTTTAAAGATATAAGCTTACTTTCTTTACACATGCCATTCCTACAAGCCAAAAAAGGGGAAAAAATATTCCTTTATTTAGATTAATCTTTGTCCCAATGTTACCACTTGTGGTAAGTAGCAGAGCCTGTGAAGAGCAGGGTTCCACAAACATGATGCTTAAAGGACGGTCAAAGGCAGAGTGTACCCTAAGTAGGGACTGACAGGATCTCTACCTGTTTGTTGAAAGACAAAAGCTAGAGAGAAGGGGCAATAACCACCTTTAGAAGGGTGTTTGCTTTTGAAAAACTGGCTTCTGCTACCATAACCCAGTTTACAAGCTATTGAGAAAGTGGATTATAATAGTGTTTTCAACGAGTGATAAATTACTTTAATCTTTGTTACCCTGCCTCCTTTAAAAATAATCTTTTTCCTAAGATAATTTTGTATCTTTATTATAGGCTTCTGAGAATTTTATCTATTCTTGTGCTGGATGCTGTGTAGCCACCTATGTTTTAGGTATCTGTGATCGACACAATGACAATATAATGCTTCGAAGCACAGGACACATGTTTCACATTGACTTTGGAAAGTTTTTGGGCCACGCACAGATGTTTGGTAGCTTCAAAAGGTACTAATATTGTTATTATTGCTAAAGAAAATAGAGGCACTTCCGATTTCACAAGTTAATGTCCCCAACTATTACATATAAAATAAGCTACAAGGATATACTTGTACACATATAAAATAAGCTACAAGGATATACAACACAGGGAATATAGCCAGTTTTATAACTATAAATGGAGTGTAATCTTTAAAAATTGTGAATCACTATATTATACATGTAACATATAATATTGTATATCAACTACAATTTTAAAAAATCAACTTCAAAAAAAACCAAGTTAATGCCCCAAACTTTGCTTTTTTTCTTGCTGTTCTTTGCCTTGTAGCTCCCTTTGAGCGTAACTAGGGATGAAAAAGGCTCTAAAAGATGACTTTACCGTGTAACAGAAAGAATGAGTATGTGTGTGTAACCTTTGAAATGAGTTAAGGTGTATTTTATCTAGTTAGTGGTACCTATTAGAAATGTTCCCATTTATATAATGGCAACGAGTACAAATCTTTTCTCTGTATTTGTTTGTAACTAATATTTGATCTCTGTTTGGCTGTGGGTGGATTGATAAATATCACCTTGGAAATATATATAAATTCTACCTAAATAATGAGATTATATGATGGCTTTCCTGGGGAAATGTGAATTTTTAAGAATTATGCAAATTCAGAACTGCCTGATACTAAGTTACCCACTTAGAAACTGCTATGGCTCAGATAGCTTTAGTTCAATAGCCATGTAATAGCAATAGCACTTATTTGAATATCTTCTGTAAATAATATTTTGTATGTACTTTCTTTTTAAATAGGGATCGGGCTCCTTTTGTGCTGACCTCTGATATGGCGTATGTCATTAATGGGGGTGAGAAGCCCACCATTCGTTTCCAGTTGTTTGTGGACCTCTGCTGTCAAGCCTACAACTTGATAAGAAAGCAAACAAACCTCTTTCTTAACCTGCTTTCACTGGTAACTCTGTTCTTTACAAGCATTTAATTAATTTTAAATGAATGGTTCTGTGTTTCAGTATCTAAAAATAGGTATTTTGTGATTTTTGGAATATAATGTATTGTAGTTTCAAGTGTCATATTATTACCGAAATATTTTAAACTTGCTGCCATGTGAAATATGCCAGACACCATTTATATAAAATAAAAAAATAAGTCACTAGATAGAGTGGGTACCCTGGGGATGAGCAGTAATAGTAACTGGAAGGGACCCTGAGAGTATCATCTGGGATGCTGGTAAATGTTTTATGTCTTAATCTGGATGTATTCAAATTTTGGACATTCATTAAGCTGTGCTTTTAAGATTTCCGTGCTTTTCTGGTTGTATATTAAGTAAAAACAAACCAAAAAAACCCCCTATGATTATTGTGACTGAAATTGATGTAGAAACAGAGGACTACACAAAAGACCTGGATTTCACAGCATTTATTCCATAAACTGGCTGTGACTTGCAACAATTGATCTTCTTGGCCAAGATTTTTCTTATTTATGGGAGAATCAGTCCCTAAAACACTAACAGACTCTTTAAAACTGTGATTGTTTTGGTTTGTTTGCTTTATTTCTGATTACTTGGACAACTTTTAGGGAGGGGTGAGGAACAGACTTTTAAAAAATTTAACTCACAAACCTTTTATCCTTTCTAAAGATGATTCCTTCAGGGTTACCAGAACTTACAAGTATTCAAGATTTGAAATATGTTAGAGATGCACTTCAACCCCAAACTACAGATGCAGAAGCTACAATTTTCTTTACTAGGTAAGGTATATTTAAGTATATTAGAGAAGGCACACACTGTTTAACCTTGATTTGTTTTCCTTAGTTTAAACAAATGCTATATATCAAAATTCTGATTTATAGGAAAAAATTGTGATTCACAGTACTAGCAAATAGGTTTATCAAAAGTTTATTTACTGAATAAATGTGAAGCATCGGCAATAGCACTTTAAAAAATACATTTATTTCAGGAATTCCCTGGAAGTCCAGTGGTTAGGACTCGGTGCTTTCACTGCAGTGGCCTGGGTTCAATCCCTGGTTGGGGAACTAAGATCCAGCAAGCCGTGTGGCGCGGCCAAAAAAAAAAAATTTACTTCTCTCAAAATATCATCTTGGGGGCTTCCCTGGTGGCGCAGTGGTTGGGAGTCCGCCTGCCGATGCAGGGGACACAGGTTCGTGCCCCGGTCCGGGAGGATCCCACATGCCGCGGAGCGGCTGGACCTGTGAGCCATGGCCGCTGAGCCTGCACGTCCGGAGCCTGTGCTCCGCAACGGGAGAGGCCACAACAGTGAAAATCATCTTGGGGCTTCCCTGGTGGCGCAGTGGTTGAGAGTCCGCCTGCCAATGCAGGGGACGCAGGTTCATGCCCCAGTCCAGGAAGATCCCACATGCCGCGGAGCGGCTGGGCCTGTGAGTCATGGTCTCTGAGCCTGCGCATCCGGAGCCTGTGCTCCGCAATGGGAGAGGCCACAACAGTGAGAGGCCCGCGTACCGGGGGGAAAAAAAAAGATCTCAAGTTTTATTTAGTATATGATTTCAATTCTAAACATCCCATTTATGAATCATTTCTGCAAAACATATTTTCTACAGTATCACATGCAAGGTTTTTTTCTAAAATGATATCTCTACTAATGTATTTTTCAGGATTCTGCCATAACAATTTTCATGGATACCATAAGTGCTTAAAACAGTGAACTCTGGGTCACTGCTATAGTAAATTGTTGTTATATGATGTAGTACTTGAAACACATGTACCAACAAGTGGCATTTGAACTTGTGATTATTACTTTAGAAGCAGATCTTCCTGGCAAATATGTTCTAAAGGTCTGGTGACCAGGTTGGTCACAGACCAGTGGTACCACATCATTAAACGCCACAGCAAGGAGGAGCACATGAGCTCATATTCTTTTCTTTCCTTTTTCTCTTGCCTTCTTCCTCTCAGTGGAGAAGAGGTAGAAAACACTGGACTGGACTTCCCTAGTCTCAAGAGTCTGGGCTGAATTGAATTGAAGGAAGCTGACTTTTATATAGCCTTCCAAACTAATCCTGATAATTTAGGTATTGATGGGTTTTGTTTTGTTTTTTTGAGATTTGTTGGCTCCCCTGGGCAAAACTATAAAGCAGGCATGTAAGTATTAGTCGGCTTGACCTGCCATAACAATACACCATAAACAAGGTGGCTTAAACAAAGGAAATTAGTCTTCTCATTGTTCTGGAGCCTGGGAAGTCCAAGATCAAGGTGCCAGCCTATTTGCTTCCTGGTGAGGGTTCAAGCTTGAAGATGAAGGAGGGAGGAGAAGAAAAAGGAGGAAGAAAGTCATTCTTATAAGGACACTAACTCCATAAAGGCCCTGTGGGGTTGGGGCTTTAACATTTGAATTTTGAGGGACACAAACATTCAGTTCCATAGCAAGGCAAAAACCTTTGTGTGAGGTTCCCTGACCTTTACTTTTTGACTGTCTTTTTGATTCTCATTCCTTGACAAAGTGAGAATCTACTCAATATTTTTAAATGAATAAAAGTGTTTTTTATCTTTTATTGTTAAAATAATTGAGAATGTTTTCGTATGAACTTTAATGTTAACACATTGTCTGATTATCTCGTAGGCTGATTGAATCAAGTTTGGGAAGCATTGCCACAAAGTTTAACTTCTTCATTCACAACCTTGCTCAGTTGCGTTTTTCTGGTCTTCCTTCCAATGATGAGCCCATCCTTTCATTTTCACCCAAAACATACTCCTTTAGACAAGATGGTCGAATCAAAGAAGTCTCTGTTTTCACTTACCATAAGAAGTACAACCCAGATAAACATTATGTAAGTTTGGTTCTGTATCTGTAGACACTCATGCGTGCATTATTTTTGTCCTTTCCTACTTACTTCACGGATTCCGCTAAAGTTCAAGCATTTGTTCTTTTCATACTTCTTTCTTCCATGGATGGTCCAAAAATTAATAAGTATACTTGGAGCATCCCTAATTGTTTTTTGGTGTTTATTTCTTGGTAAATTTGCTCCAGAAGCATGAAGGACAAACGATACTCTTCTTTTCAGAGACAAGACTGAAAGGGTGGTGCTATTTTGCTTTTCTCCTTCCTTATCTTCGTTTTTAATTTCAAAGGTAAACCTTGCTCAGTGTAACAAACTCAACCAATATAGAAGCACGTAAAGTAAAAATCTAAGTTCTCATTCCACTCTCCAGGGATGATTATAAAACATACACATAAAGTTGGGTTTTTTGAACAAAAACAGGATCTTTAGTGTGCTCCCCCCGCCCCAAATAGTATAGCATTATCATCTTTTTTGCTGTTATTTTTGTGCTAATATTTTTGTTGGATAACTTTACAGCACTGTCAGCCTTTAAATTTTTGACAAATTGCTAGATTTTAAAAGTGACTTCACTATTTTGATTTTTACCTATTCTTAGTAAATTTTTATGTTTACTGAGTATTTTAGATTACCATTTAACTGAATAGTCCATTCTTTCCCCCCAATGATTTATAATGCCACCTTTAAATAAAGTAAGTTTGTATCCCTGAATTTATTTCTGGTCTTCTGCAGATATATCTGACTCTCTGTGCACCAGCATTTTACTCTTCAAGTACTTTATAATATATTGATAGTGTAAATATCCAGTAAGACATGTTTTCCCCCATCTCCCAGTCGCCCTAAGTTTTGCCTTCTCATTTGCTCTCATAAATGAATTAACTTAATATTTTCACTGAAAATGCACTACACTTACAAATTTGGAAGGACGTTTATATTTAACCCTAGAAATAGAATGACTTTCACATTCCAGTTCTTATTTATTTAGACAATAGTTAAGGTTACTCTTAGAATGTAGTTAGATATGCTATAAATACCTTGACTTTTATATTTGCTGTTTCCTGTTGGTGACATATATATTGCAAAGTGAAAAGCACTTGGTACATATAATGGTCAAGCTGAAAACTGTCTATCAAGAAAGGTTATATTATAAATCTAATGTGTCAGGGGTGTGATTTCTTTTCAGATTTACGTAGTCCGAATTTTGAGGGAAGGACAGCTTGAGCCATCATTTGTGTTCCGGACATTTGACGAGTTTCAGGAACTTCACAATAAGCTCAGTATTATTTTTCCACTTTGGAAGTTACCAGGGTATGTTCTCATCCTTGTACATTAAGCTTGTTTTATAGGAAACAATTTCTTTATTACCAAGTATAGGTCAAAAGCTTTGTGTTAAGCTAGTGTAAGATACTGTACTATGGACCGTGTGCAGCTAATTTTCCTTTGTATCACAAGAGCCTGACACAGTACTAGACATAAGGAACTGAGTTTTTCTTGAATGAATGATTAAGATCTTAAAATATGTTTAAGTTTACATGTTTGTGTAAATTTCTAGCTTTCTAAATTAATGCAGGAATAATCTATTACGGCCATATTGAGCTCCTCTGAAAAACAATAAACTGAGGCACTGATCACTAATCAAAATGTTAGTGTTTAGGTTTGTATTTGAATCCTTTGGAAACCTTCAATTTTTAAGGTAGCTAATGACCAGTAGATGTCCTGTGTTGAATTGCTCCCATTCTTCTCAAGATTAGATTTTGAAAATGAGGCAGCAAAGTGGGTATCAGAGTTTATTTCCATGTGCAGTCTCATTTCACCACTGCCACCAAAATAAGCAGACTTAAGATGAACTTGATTTGAGCCCTGTGGCATTTGTGGATTTTACTGGTATCAATGATAGCCGTGGCTGATTGCATAATGATTATTTTGGAGGATAAGATCTGCAAATTTGTGAATGATTAATCTTGAGTAGAAATAAGTAGGAAATAAGTAATACATATGCATATTAGCAATGTACATTTTGTACCAAGGTCATAAAAGGATAATATATACTTGAACTGTTTCGTCTCTAGTACTTGGAAAAGAAATCCAAAAATAACTTTATAGTGAATTAAGACTCCACTTTGTATTTAAGTGTATAAAAGAATATTTCTAAGTATTATACTTGATTCTATAAATACTCCCAGATGAAATAATTTAAATTCCACTCTTTTTTCTTTTGTAGCTTTCCTAATAGGATGGTTCTAGGGAGAACACACATAAAAGATGTAGCAGCCAAAAGAAAAATTGAGTTAAACAGTTATTTACAGAGTTTGATGAGTGCTTCAACCGATGTAGCAGAGGTGACTATCCTAACTGAAAAATAATAACATACTTTTCTGTGCTGCATAGTATTTAAATTAATGAGTCTTTTTTTTTTCCTCTTCCACCTTAGTGTGATCTTGTTTGTACCTTTTTCCACCCTTTACTTCGTGATGAGAAAGCTGAAGGAGTAGCTAGGTCTGCCGGTGAGAATATTTTTCTCTTTATTGATAATTCATGACTTCCCTATGACCTGCAAGTCTGTAACTTCTCGATGGATGTGGTAGAGTGACAGTGGCTTACTGTCTGTAAACAGTAAGAATGAGAGGAGGGTATTCTTTCTAAGCCAGTTGATTTCTGGATAAACATAATTTTCCTAATGGAGTGTGATTACTAAAGAAGTATGTATCAATGTTCTACCAGGTTCTTACCTTCTTTTCTCCAACATGTGATGGTCCTGGAATTAGAGCAAAAACTTTTGTTGCAGCTTGAACCACTGCAAGCAACATAAAATAAAGATGAACATATTTATATTTTCAGATGCAGGTTCCTTCAGTCCTACTCCAGGCCAAATAGGAGGAGCAGTGAAATTATCTGTCTCTTACCGAAATGGCACTCTTTTCATCATGGTGATGCACATCAAAGATCTTGTGAGTGATTACAAATAATGATGATTGTAGAGGAAACCTATACCTTGGTAGGAAACATTACTGTTAAGGGAATGCTTTTCTTTATAGGTTACTGAAGATGGGGCTGACCCAAATCCATATGTCAAGACATACCTACTTCCAGATACCCACAAAACATCCAAACGTAAAACCAAAATTTCACGAAAAACTAGGAATCCGACATTCAATGAAATGGTAAGTTAAAATCATTTCTAAAAATTTCCTAGATTTGTTGTTTTAAGATTTTTAATTTTAAGCACTTAAAATTTTTTAGCTATCAGTAGCTGAACTATTTATTGTACTAGTAAGGCAAACCACTAGCAGTCCAATGGTGTTTAACAAAATGATTGATGCAGAATTGAACCTTTGATCATAGATACTTAGGCTTTAAAAAGATCTTAGGGGCCATTATTCAACTACCCTTCTAGTGCTTAAACCCTTTCAAAAAGTGGATGTCTAATCTGTGCTGAAATACTTCCAGGCCATCCAGTTTGTTTTGGGCAGCTCCAACTCTTAGATCATTTTCTTTACTGAGCTGAAATCTTCACTCCCTCTAGTTTCCACCTGTATGTCTCAGTTGTACCTCTTGAAACCACACAAATGCTCTGTTCTTCCTTCTACATGGCAGCCCTTGAGATAACTGAAGTTCAAATGCCCTTCCTCTTTATTCTGTTGAAACATCTTCAGGACCTTTACCTTGGTTTGATAGGAGGTAGTTTCAAAATCATCCTCCTTCTAATTTGTCTTAGTCTGTCAACAACTCTTGTAAAATAGAGTGATCTGAACTGAAAGCAGTAAGCGAAACATCAGCTGAACAGTGGGGAGCAGAACTGTGACTTTGCTGAGCCACTCATGGTCAACTTATAAATTTACTAATCTATTAAAATGCGCTAACCCTTAGTCAACTACTAGTTTGGGATAATAACCACATTATTTGTGTACATTAACATTATATCCACACAAAAATGTCTGGATAGAGGTTTGGAAGCAAATAATTCTAAAGTTTCATCAAGGTTATAAATTTATTAAAACCACAGAATACCCTTTCAGCCCTTTTTAAAAGCATATAAAATGTTTGGAGAAGACCAATTGGTATTATTCTCAAAAAGTAGTAGAGGCTTTTCTTCTAGTTAGTGTTATACTTTCAAGAAACTGAAATGTGGTCATTTTTTTAGTTCTTTTAGTCAAACAGTGAGAACTAGATTAAGGAGATGTTGCTCAGAAGTTATGGTGAGGCTTTCTTGAAAAGAAAAAAATTGTGTTGCATGCAGTGTTTGAAAGAGAATAACCTTACAACACTCCAGATTTGCTATAAACTACATTTGTAATTGGTGATTTTGCACTGAATTATGGATAATCAGAAATTATCACTTCATGGTATATAAAATCCAACAGAATAAAGACAAGAAAAGGAAATTTTAGTCCCTCACTTTCTGTAAAATAGTTATAATTACACTATCCCAACTTGCTTCCTTCTACTCTTTTTCTTCCATTCTCTTCCTTCCATTTCTCTTTTAAAGATGATCTATTAAATTATCTTAAGGCAGGCTGCCATGTAATTTTCCTTCCCCATACCTCCATTTCAGAAAAACCATGTTTTTAGTTTTTAGCTAATAATAATTTTCTGCTCTGTGCATTCCTGTCAGACACTCAGAGGAATGATAATACAATCCAAGACTCCTGAAATACAAAATGTGCATCTAAAGTATGAGACATATTCTACCAGATATGTCATAATCAATGTCATTAGTTGTAGTCACTCTTTGACTAATAATCTCACTTATGTTTTTATGTAAAATAATCCTAGAAACCGGACAAATAAATAATTTGTAATCTGCTGTTTCTTTTTGCCTTTGCTATAGCTTGTGTACAGTGGATATAGCAAAGAAACTCTAAGACAGAGAGAACTTCAGCTAAGTGTACTCAGTGCAGAATCTCTGCGGGAGAATTTTTTCTTGGGTGGAATAACCCTGCCTTTGAAAGATTTCAACTTAAGCAAAGAGACAGTTAAGTGGTATCAGCTGACTGCAGCAACCTATTTGTAAGCTAGTGAATTTCTGAGCTTTGGAAGCAAGAATAGTTATAAACATGTGCAGACACACGTGAACTTTGTATAATATTTTTATACTGGACAGAAATTATAAAGTAAATGTACTTGCTGCGTTTCAACACATCTGTTGGACCAACAGTTACTTAACTTTTATGAATTTGTTGACTCCATTGCTGTTTTAAAGTTATTGTATAGAATGCTGTAAATCCTAAACTTAATATATAATAAGTCCTGAAAAAGACTTTGAGTTGGTGAAGGAGTTAATCCTTTCTTGAGTAATAGCTTTAGTGTGGTCTGATAGTATTGTCAGTTCAACCATCTATTTTGCATTGTTTCTTACACAGACATAGCATGTTTGTTTTCCTGTTTTGCACCTTTTACAGCCTTTACCACTGTGTATGTTCACAAACACCAAAGGAGAGGAAAGGTGCAGGGTGTTACCATAAAATGCAGCTGCTATTCACAGGGCTGAAAAGCAAAGCACAAATAATAAATAGTTATGTTAAGAACTACTAAGTAGTTTATAGAAGTAGGGGAAAATAACATTGCTTTTTATTATTCACGTCTTTAAAACCTTTTTCAGAATAAGTGCCAATCACGGAAGTTGTAAATAATGGTGCCTTAACTTCATATGCTTCTCTGGCACTTCATTCTGAGATTTTCCTGACTTAATAGTAAGTAGTTTTGACTCCCTTTTTACTAAAGACAAGAAATTAATGTAAATTTACTAATGCTTTTCCCACAGATAGATCATTTTCTGTACTTCAGATGTGTGACTTATTAGTTATTTAAACATCAGCCATTTGTTTTATGTTTTCGTTGCCCAGTAACTGAATGAGATTAATCAACATAGATGTACACTATATTCCATCATTCCATTATAATCCTACATTTATTCCCAGGAGGGTGAACTGAAGTTTGGTAATTTTACCTCCATATATCTATACTCCACCCCTCATTAAACGAGAGAAAATATTCCCTCAAGTGTCCATTCCTGTTCGGTAGAAGAACTCCATGAGTAGGGCAGACTCTGCACAAGAGGCCCAGGACAAGAACTCTAGGGTCCAGACTAAATTTTAATGTAGACCTTTATGGCACAGTTTGTCTTGTACACTGTCTTACTTACCTTTGTAAACATTTTACATTCGCATGAATTACTTTCCTTAATATAATGAGATTTAGAATCATAAGGGACATGATTGAAATCATTCTATAGTAACCATTAAGAACAGGGTTCACTTTTATTATTCATTCAACTTCACACATAATTTTGTGTTTAGTTTGGATAAATAGGTATATATAATATTAATTCTCATGGCTAGAATAGGAATTCACTTTTAAGTGGTAAGAGACTGTAGCAATCTAGTTGCTGTGAGATAACTGACAAAATATTCAATGAAAAATACCAAGAAAGGAAGGACAATCTCCGATTCAGTTGCCCAGAACAGAATTTTTATTAACTGTGCAAATGTTTAATGTAAATGGTGATACCTGCAGAGCAGACAAAGAAGAGTTGAGAATGTATCAGTGGGACAGGTTAAAAAAAAAACTTGAAATTTTTGGTGCCTAACACTAATGGTCCACTTGTAGGAAACCCCGTATGATATATGAATGTCTTTTTTTATATTAAAATGTGTTGTCTATTTAATAAGTTAATTAAAAGGCAGATCAAAACACCGCTGTTTATTTGCTTTTTCCACATACAGTTAACATTTCCTTAAAGTGTGTAAGTAGCTTTGCAAATGTGAAGAAGTACTAGATATTTTCACTTGTTTTTAAGACCTAATTCCATTCCATGAATTGTCACTTAGCCACTGTTAAAAAAAAAAAGAAAAAAAAGTACTGTCTTGGTAAAAGGTCACTGTTACTTGGACTCAGTGTATACTGCCTGTTTGCAATCTGTTATAGCAGTGTCTTTTATACAAATAGAGTTAGAAAATGTGATGTCACTTTTCAATTACAAGAAATATGGACTTTTTAACCAAAAATGTATATTACACACTCTGTATAGTTAACCAGAGTTCAAAACAAGTGGTAATCTTTCTCTTAATTTAACTCATTATGTGCCTTCTTTGGTCATTAAAAAACACACGTTAAATATAAGTTATTTCTTTGTGAATGCTAATCTTCAGCCCTTACCAAAAACAAACAAAAAATGACAGAGGCGCCTCTTTGCACTACTTACTATCAGTGAATTTTTAAATGTTTTTTTAAACACTTTTTAAAGCTTGCATTAAAGTAAATCTGAAACAAAAGTTTAAACAAACTAGCCAAGACACTAATTTTTATGTATAATCACAGTGTTTTATACCTATCTTTACTGAGTAAAAATAGTTATGCTTAAGTCGTACACCAAAAGAATTTTTTACCCTCGCAGTGTTTTGGGATTTGAAAATAATGGTTTACTCGAAGAACCTATTATTTTCTCTACTGAGGAACCCAATGTAGAACTTGCACTGATGTTTTTATTACTGCCTTTATAAGAATCTGTAGGTATCTAAATGTTAAGGCATGTATGATCTTTGATAAAGTATTCTTTCATCTTTTCAAATTAATGTTGTGTAAAAGTTTCAATATCTTGCCTTAAATTGGTTGACTGTTCTTTCTAGGATTCATGTGGCATTTAAAAAAGAAAACATTAAATTTGATACTTAGACTTCAGATCAAAAAGGAATCAAGCCCCACTACCATAATCCATGGATTTACTTACATGCTGTTTGACTAGCAATGCAAATATGAATAAATATGGCAGTTAGTCTCATCTGTAAGAACCAAATACTTTAATTATGTTAAGGTAGTTAATAAAGATGTATAATATTTTTATTAATACCTTGAATATATTCAGTGGATTGAATGTGACTTCATAACTGTACTACAATTGTATTAAAATATTTCTGGAACAAATGAACTCTGCTATCATTTCTTTTTTTTTTTAAGATTTTTTTTGATGTGGATCATTTTTAAAGTCTTTACGGAATTTGTTACATTATTGCTTCTGTTTTATGTTTTGGTTTTTTGGCTGCGAGCCATGTGGGATCTTGGCTCCCTGACCAGGGATCAAACCCACACCCCCTGCATTGGAAGGCAAAGTCTTAACCACTGGACCACCAGGGAAGTCCCCATGCTATGATTTCTTTCCTCATCCACATATTAACATTTTTGGTTCAAAAATCTGGTATGAGCTCACTGTTGCTATTCTTTGCATCCAACCCAGGAGTTTATTAGATTCAGATAATCCTGAATTTCAGAACTGGCCTGTGATCTGCCCCTAAAAATGTCCAAATAGAGTGTCTGACTTCTAAGTGTGGTTCGTGTAAGGTCTGGATTGCCACTTTGTTAGAGCCCCATCACCATTTCATAGCAGTGAAATGCTTCTGTGAGTACGGTCCCTGGCCTTTGGTAATTTACTTAAATATTAACTATGTCTATAGCATGGCTATTACTATACTATCTTCAGAACAGAGAATGTAGATTCTTAATACCATACCTCCATCCTGGAATGATACCAGTGAGGTTGTGGTTCTCTGATCCTAGAGATAACATGTAAAAGGGCCAGAGACCATGAAAGAGCAATAACTTAATTAGAGCCAGTTTCTTTGGTTGATAAACTCAGTTTGTGTCAGAAACAAAACAACTTTATTTTACCCTTACTCTGTTGAAACACTTTATCACGCAAATTTTAGACAAAGTTAGACAACAGTATAATGAACTCCATGAATGAATCCTGTCACACACCTTCAACAATTATTACCTTAGGGCTAATTTTGTTTGATCTATATTAATGATGATGTGCCTAGGTGTAGATATCTTTATTTTTTTCTATTTAGGATTCTTAAGTCTATGGATCAGTAACTTTCTTCAGTTCTGAATAATTTATTGTGACTTCTTTTCCAATTCACTACTTCTCTCTTCAACTGTTTAACCCATTCATTGAGTTTTTAATTTGGGTTATTGTATTTTTCACTTCTATTTGGTTTTTTTTGTTTGTTTATTTGAATCATGATCCAGAAAAGACACAAGACTGCCAGGATCAGTGTGGAAAGAATAGTTCTTTTTCAACAAATGGGGCTGAGACAATTAGATAACCACATGCAAAAAAGTGAAATAGGTCATATACAAAAATCAGTTCAAAATGGATCAAAGACCTAAACATAACTAAAATTATAAAATTCTTAGAAGAAAACATAAGTGTACATCTTTGTAACCTAGAATTAGACAGGGTTTCTTATGTCACAAAAAACACAAGCAACAAAAGAAAAATAGATTGGTTTGCATCAAAATTACAAACTGTGCATCAAGGACACTATTAATAAAGTAAAAAGACAACTCACAGAATTGGAGAGAATATTCACATATACCTGATAAGGACCTGGTATCTGGAATACATAAAGCACTCTTAAAATTCAAGAGAAAGCAAACTCAATTTTTAAATGGGCAAAGGACTTTTGAACAGACGTTTTTCCAGAATGGCCGACAATCACATGAAAATATGCTTAATATCTCAGTCATTAGGGAAATACAAAACTACATTGAGATACCAATTCACACCCACTAGGATAGCTAGAATTTAAAAAGTTAAGTGTTTGTGAGGATGTGGAGAAATTGGTGCCCTCGTACACTGCTGGTAGGAATGTAAAATGGTGCCAGCTGCTGTGGAAAACACTGGCAGTTCTCAAGAAGTTAAACATAGCTTCCCCGGTGGTGCAGTGGTTAAGAATCCACCTGCCAACGCAGGGGACACGGGTTCGACCCCTGGTCCGGGAAGATCCCACATGCCGCGGAGCAACTAATTCCGTGTGCCACAACTACTGAGCCTGTGCTCTACAGCCCGTGAGCTACAACTACTGGAGCCCACGTGCCACAATTACTGAAGCCCACGCGCGTAGAGCCCGTGCTCTACCACAAGAGAAGTCACTGCGATGAGAAGCCCGCGCACTGCAAGGAAGAGTAGCCCCCACTCGCCGCAACTAGAGAAAGCCCGCACGCAGCAACGAAGACCCAACGCAGCCAAAAATAAATACATACATACATACATACAATCATAGTTACCCCATGACCCAGCAATTCATATGGTATGTAATCTCCAAGAGAACTGAAAACAGGTACTCAAATACTTGTGCACAGATGTTCATAGCAGCATTATTCATAGTGGTCAAAAAGTAGAAACAGGGCTTCCCTGGTGGCACAGTGGTTGAGAGTCCGCCTGCCGATGCAGGGGACGTGGGTTCGTGCCCTGGTCCGGGAAGATCCCACATGCCGCGGAGTGGCTGGGCCCGTGAGCCATGGCCGCTGAGCCTGTGGGTCCGGAGCCTGTGCTCCGCAATGGGAGAGGCCACAACAGTGAGAGGCCCGTGTACTGCAAAAAAAAAAAAAAAGTAGAAACAAGCCAAATATCCATCAACTGATGAATGGATAAAACAAAATGGTATATCCGTATGATGAAATATTATTCAGCCATTAAAAGATATGGAGCATTGATACATACTACAATATGGATGAACCTTGAAAACATGCTAATGGAAGAAACAACATATAAAAAGCCACGTACTGTATGATTTAATTTATATGAAAAGTCCAGAATAGGCAAATCCAAGGAGACAAAGCAGATTAGTGGTTGCCAGGGACTGTGGGGGACGGGATACTGAAGAGTGATTGCTTAAAGAACAGAAAGCTTTTTTTAGATTTATTTTTTATTGAAGTATAGTTGAATTACAATGTTGTTATTGATGTACAGCAAAGTGACTCAGTTATATATATACATTCTTTTTCATATTCTTTTCCATTATAGTTTATCACAGGATATTGACTATAGTTCCCTGTGCTATACAGTAGGACTTTGTTGTTTATCCATTCTATATATACCAGTTTGCATCTGTTAATCCCAAACTCCCACTCCTATCCTCCCCCTTGGCAGCCACCAGTCTATTCTCTGTGTCCCTGATTCTGTTTCATAGATAGGTTAATTTGTGTCATATTTTAGATTCCACATATAAGTGATATCATATGGTATTTGTCTAGAATAGAAAGCTTTTTTAAAAAAAATTATTTTTTTTTGGCTGCGTTGGGTCTTCGTTGCTGTGCGCTGGCTCTTCTCTGGTTGCAGCGAGCGGGGTCTACTCTTCGTTGCGGTGTGCGGGCTTCTCATTGCAGTGGCTTCTCTTGTTGCAGAGCACAGGCTCTAGGTGCGCAGGCTTCAGTAGCTGTAGCACACGGGCTCTAGAGCGCAGACTCAGTAGTTGTGGCGCACGGGCTTAGGTGCTCTGAGGCATGTGGGATCTTCCCGGACCAGGGCTTGAATTCGCGTCCCCTGCATTGGCAGGTGGATTCTTAACCACTGTGCCACCAGAAGCCCAGAAAGCTTTTTAGTGAAAATTCCTGGAATTAGTGGTGATGGTTGCACAACACTGTAAATGTGCTAAAAGGCACTGGATTATACACTTTAAAATGGTTACTCTAGTGGATTTTATGGTATGTGAATTTTACCTCAATAAAATGTTTAGAAGCTCATACAATCAATTTTTAGAAACCATTTGATCATGGAACCTCTGCCTTTAATAAATGTGTTAACACTGACTATTTTTTTAGATAGTGAAATTATAATTTCCCCTTTTTTGTCTTTGAAAAATCAGGTTTTAATTAACAAGTTCTCCAAAAAGCATGACACATTTAAAGGCAATAGAAGGTAAATATCATTTGATTAATATTTATACACATCATATTTTATCTTTATTATTACTGAATATACAAACATGGCCAGATAAAGAACTGAAAACTAGTGGAGGGCTTAAACATGACTAAAACAAACAAAAAACCCTGAAACAATAGTTATAATTCCTATACCATGAATAAATATTTGAGTCAACATTCCTATATCCTTATTAGAAAAATTGTATGGTCTTTTTAACAACTGATTTTTTTAAATGATTTTTTTTAAACCAGAGTGGTATTCTCAAAACAATCCAATACTAATATTGGTTATATCACAGATATCCTTCAAATCATTCTACTACAAGACATAAGTGTGATAAGTTAGCAGGCTGAGGGCAAATCATTCTGGCAATGCTTGAGTACTCAAAAACCTCATGTATAACTAAGAAAGTGATTTGATCCAAATCACACACAGATGTATGGTAATCCAGGTCTAGATTGCCAAATCTTACTCTTCCCACTATGCCTCCTGAAATAAAGTTTGTAGTCTACACATCTTCATGAGGAAAAAATTACTTTAGATTCATTCTTTAAAAATATTATTGACTGCCTAGTTAGGCACTGTTCTTGGTGCTGGAGGTGAAAGCAATGAACAATCTAAGAGTTCACATTTATTGGAGGCAGACAACCAAACAAACAACTAGAAAGGAAAAATGAAAGCACAAAAACAAACATACAGATCAATGGAACAGAACAGAGAGCCCAGAAATAAACCCACACACCTACAGTCAATTAATCTTCGACAAAGGAGGGAAGAATATACAATGGAGAAGAGTCTCTTCAGCAAGTGGTGCTGGGAAAGCTGGACAGCTGCATGTAAATGAATGAAGTTAGAATACACCCTCACACCGTACACAAAAGTAAACTCAAAATGGCTTAAAGACTTAATATCAGACATGACACCATAAAACTCCCTAGAAGAGAACATACGCAAAACATTCTCTGACATAAATCATAGCAATATTTTCTTAGGTCAGTCTCCCAAGGCAATAGAAATAAACAAATGGGACCTAATCAAACATAAGCTTTTGCATAGCAAAGGAAACCATAAACCAAATCAACCAAAGACAACCTATGGGAGAAAGTATTTGCAAATGATGCAGCCGACACGGGCTTAATTTCCAAAATATACAAACAGCTCATACAACTCTAACGAAAACAAACAGTCCAATCAAAAAATGGGCAGAAAAAAAAAAAAAATGGGCAGAAGACCTAAACAGACATTTCTCCAAAGAAGACATACAGATGGCCAACAGGCACATGAAAAGATGCTCAACACCGCTAATTATTAAAGAAATGCATATTAAAACTATTAAGTATCACTTCACATCGGTTAGAATAGCCATCATCAAAAAGTCTACAAATAATACATGCTGGAGAGGGTGCGGAGAAAAGGGATTCCTCCCACAGTTGATAGGAATGTAAATTGGTGCAGCCACTATGGAAAACAGGATGGAGGTTCCTTAAAAAATTAAAAATAGAGTTACCATATGATCAGCAATCCCACTCCTGGGCATATATCCGGAAAAGACAAAAGCTCTAATTTTAAAAGATACACGCATCCTAATGTTCATAGTGGCACTATTTACAGTAGCCAAGACATGGAAGCAACCTAAGTGTCCATCAACAGATGAATGGATAAAGATGTTTTTATATCTATATATATATCTATATATGCAATCGAATGTTAGCCATAAAAAAGAATGAAATAATGCCATTTCAGCAACATGGATGGACCCAGAGATTATCATACTAAGTCAGACAGAAAGACAAATATTACATGGTATCACTTTTATGTGGAATCTAAAAAATAGTACAAATGAACTTATTTACAAAACAGAAACACTCACAGACATGAAAACAAACATGGTTACCAATAGCGAAGGCAGAGGGAAGGAGTATGGGATTTTAAAAATAAATAAATAAAGGAAAATGACAGACTATATGTTATGAGGATAATCAATAGGATACTGTGTTGGGAGGGAAAAGAACTACTTTAAACGGAATGGTTTTCCTCAGGGAGGGCCTCATTGAGATGACAGAGGCCAGGATCTGACTTCTCTGTAGTCAGTGACCCCTCTCCTGAAAGATTAGGATTAGAAATAAGAAATGTTACTCTTGGCTAGGCGGCAGCCACTACCATTACTTCCAATGTAGCACTTATCACCATGGTATTGTACCTGCGAATTTTTTTATGTATGTATTTTCTGGCTCCGCAGCGCAGCTTGTGAGATCTTAGTTCCACGACCAGGTACCAAACCCAGGCCCTTGGCAGTGAGGGGGTGGTGTCCTAACCACTGGACCACCAGGGAATTCCCCCATGTGAATGTTTTAAGGGCAGGGACAGACTGAGGTATCCAGTGCCAAAGCAAGGCCTGGCACTGGTGAGTGGATGAACAATTGTGTAGGGCTGAACTTCTGACGCCCAAATTCGCTGGGCGGCGGGGGCGCAGATAACGGCCTTCTTTAAGAGCGGGGACCAAGTCTACCAACCTCTGCAGCCGTATCTGTTCCATTCGCACTCCCAGTCCGGCATCCGAACCTGAACAACCTCGGCGCAAGCAGCACTTCTAACTAGCCCACGGCCCAGGCTGGAGGCGGACTCTTTTTCCCCTTCTCTGGTCTAGCACCGCCTCAAACACCGATGCATGCCGGGATGTGTAGTCCACGTTGAAGTGCTTTTCGGGATATGTAGTCACGCGGTCGCCGGGAAACACGCAGCGCAGCTCCGTCTCCTGCCGGCGAGGAAGCGAGGACGTGTGAGGTCACTTCCGGCGTGTAGGGTGGCTTCCTACGGCGCTCCCACCCTCTCCCTCCTTTTCGGTACCGCACCGTCGCCATCATGGGCCGTATGCATGCTCCCGGGTAAGCTCGGGTTTGTGAACGGGTTGCTAGGGCTGGGCCCGGGAATTGGGGGGAAAGAGAGACTGTGGGCAGCGGGTCGAGGGGATTAGGTTCTCGGCTGCTGTGGCAGGGATTTCCTCACCCCGAGACTGCTTCTCTCCCCAGGAAGGGCCTGTCCCAGTCGGCTCTACCCTACCGCCGCAGCGTCCCCACTGTAAGTAGCGCGCGGGGACCGGGGAGAGGCCGGGAGGGGGTGCCATTCGTTGCTTGGGGGAAGCGGCGCGGGGATGGGAACCACGTGTGCATGAGGAGCGCGGTTTGTTTTTTTTTTGGCGGTACGCGGGCCTCTCACTGCTGCGGTCTCTCCCGTTGCGGAGCACAGGCTCCGGAACCGCAGGCTCAGCGGCCATGGCTTACGGGCCTAGCCGCTCCGCGGTATGTGGAATCCTCCCGGACCTGGGCACGAACCCGTGTCCCCTGCACCGGCAGGCGGACTCCCAACCACTGCGACACCAGGGAAGCCCAGGAGCGCGGTTTTGAAGGTGGAGGGGGCCGCTGTGTTTCGGTTCCATGTCTGGTTTTTCGTCTTAAAGCCGCTTTCTTTACCATAAACAGTGGCTGAAGCTGACGTCTGACGACGTGAAGGAGCAGATCTACAAATTGGCCAAGAAGGGCCTGACTCCCTCGCAAATAGGTGAGTGTTTTTGTTTAATGCAGCGCCTTCCGCTTGCCCTCGTGTAACCTGCTGAAGAAGACTCGGGGCAAACGTCTCACACGTGGCTTGAAAATCTTTTGCTCGTTTTCCTTGCTTTACTGTTGATGATGACCGAGGCCTAGTCTTCATTTGCTGAACTCTCAGGTTCTTACTTGGAAGGCGGTAAAGTGAGTAAAATGTGCTCCAAAATTTAATGAGTATTTTCTTTGGGCTAGGCACTCTCCTAGGTGTATGGTTCTAAGCACTTTACATATGCTGACGTTGTTTAATTCTGACAGCCATACTTTCAAATAAATACTAGTTTTCTTCATGTTAAGTTGAGGCTCTGAGGCACACTGAGGAAACTGAGGCACATTGCAGCTGTGTAACACGCCCCAAATCACACAGGTGTTAATGGAGGAATTGGGATTGGCTACTCAGAGTGCTCATCACTTTCTCACAGTTAGATGTGGTTTGAACCTCAGCTGTGTGGGACTTTGTGCAAATGGCTTCATTCAGTGAATGTTTGCCTGCTGTGTGATTCTGGATCCTGAGAATAAAGTAATCAAAAAAAGGGCAACTTAGTCTTCTGGAGTTTACAGACTAGTGGAGGTATTGCACACAATAGGAGATACATAATAAATAGACTGTCAAGTAGTCAGACGGTGCTGTTTTGAAGAATCTCCTTGATTCCAGCTGACTATGATGATGGTCTTACAACATTCTCAGTTTCCACCTGAAGGGTTTTCCTTAGTGTTGGGTAAACCTTCCTTGGCTGTCTGAGCTTTGCATGCAGTCTAATGTCGGTGTCTGATGTATAAAAGTAAGCCTTGTTTTACAGATGGGAAACTTGGAAAGTGACTTGATCTCAGAGCCTTGACGTCACATGCTTCAATTTGTATGTTTGGTTGGGAATTTATATTATTCCCTTTTCAGGTGTAATCCTGAGAGACTCACACGGTGTTGCACAAGTACGTTTTGTGACAGGCAATAAAATCTTGAGAATTCTTAAGTCCAAAGGACTTGCTCCTGATCTTCCTGAGGATCTCTATCATTTAATTAAGAAAGCTGTTGCTGTGCGAAAGCATCTTGAGAGAAACAGAAAGGTAAGAGAAGAGGACTACTTGTACTAATTCATTTCAGTAAAATATAATGCGTGTGATTTGAATTATCCAAGGTGGGTTAGGGCACAAACAAATCACACTGTTTGCTTTGAAATAAAAGTTCCACCGGGAGAGATTTGCAGGGGGAGCTTTGGCTCCCTAAATTCCCTTAAGGACTTAATCTAGCCACATGAACCCTAGCCTGTGGTTCTGTTAAGGGACACTGGGTAACTTCTCATTAAAGTACGTGGTGTCTATATATTCTACTGTTAAAATAGTGTTTAGTTTTGAGTGGTTTTCCTGAATTCTGTCAATTTTTATTTTTAGGATAAAGATGCCAAATTCCGTCTGATTCTGATTGAGAGCCGTATTCACCGATTGGCTCGATATTACAAGACCAAACGAGTCCTCCCCCCCAATTGGAAATAGTAAGTATTGACTCCTTTTGTTAACAAGAACAGGAGTTGGCCAGATATTAAATAGTAATAATTATAGTAAAAGGCCTGACAGTAAATGTTTTGGACTGTGGCTCTATGGTCAACTACTCTTTCAACTCTGATTATAGCAAGAAACCAGCCGTAGACAATACATAAACAGGTAGACATGGCTGTGTTCCATTGAAACTTTTTACAAAGACAAAGGGCCATAATTCTGTAGACCACTGATTTAGAACACAAGCAAGCCCTTTGAATCGCTTTTAGATTGTGGATAAAGTTTCAGTTCTTACCTCTGCTCCCAGGTGCTTATGTTGTCTTAATTTTTGCATAGATTGCTCACTATAATGACTAATTTCCAGACATTCGGAGTTTCCACCAGAAAGGTTTTTCCTTAGGTTGGTCAGTTCTTCTTTGGATGTCTAAGTGATCATCTTCATATTATGCTTGATCATAATGAACTGATTCAGGAACTGAGCTGTTTGGTGCATTTATATATTTGGGGTTTATTATAGCTGTTAGGAAATAGCTCTCATAGTTTTTGGAGATTCTTGGAATGAATATGGAGGACTTTTATTAATCTAGCTCTTCTCATCCCCCCCCCACTTTTTTCCTTTTCAGCGAGTCATCCACAGCCTCTGCCCTGGTTGCATAAAATTGTATGTTGTACTCAAGCAATAAAATCATTGTTTAACTAGAAACATGTTTTGTATTTCTTTCCCTAAAAAAATTCAGTGGTTTGTGTGTTTATCTTTTTTGACGTGGACGTGTGTTAGCAGAATTAGAACTGGGTGATTCCACAGGGAGCAATGAGATAGCATCTATCCGTTACATCCCTTCACTGCTCAAACTAGTTGAGCAGTTTATAACTTCATGGTGATTTCTGTGTACAAAGTGGGTAGGTATTGGAAGAGACTAGGAGGTGGTGACTTACTGTTTTGATGTCATGGCAAAAATGTTTCTAAGTAATTTTGATACATTTGATGTATTTGAGGTAGATCTGTGATGTTATCTACATTGAAATATCAGAAATACACTTGAAAGCGTCTGGAGGGGAGGGCATCTTTAGTATGGAGGGACTTAGGAAGAAATATTTGATCCTAGTCCTGTGGGTGAGGCTTAAAGATGAGGAAGAAGGGCTTCAGGGAACAGGAAAAACTATGAGATGAGCTTAGCTCCCTGAGCCTTGCAACTTTTGGATGGGTTAGGACAAAATTTACTTAGCTGGGTGTTGTCAGAATATTCATTTAATTAATTCTTAAAACCTAATGAGGTACATGGGTAACCCTGTTTGAAAGAGGCAAGTCTTGAAAAGCTGGAGTGAGGTATTCAAGGCTGTAAAACCAGTAAATGAGAAGCTGCATGTCTGGCTGGTTTACTCCTTCAGAATTCAGAAAATTCAAGCAAGCCATGTGTATGTACCACCTTTTTTCTAAGTGTTTATCACTTGAATAAATGTTTATTCTTTTTACTTAAGCTTTCCCTAAGCAGTAATCAAATTTGTGGTCGAAATCACACTCTCAGGCAAAGTCCCTTGTTTTCAAGAGACCAGTATCGTAAGTAGCATTGATGTCCCTGTGGGATGATGGGCTCTGGGGGCACAGACACCTCCTTCACTTCCCTTGTTCTTCAGGACACGGCGTATATTTGCCTCCCCAGCTCTGCTGGGTATGCAGCTCTCTGTGCCCTGCTGGGTGTAGAAACTGACTCAGCCCCACATCCTAATGGGCTCACAAATATGGGAAACAGGTGTGGAAATTTTACCCAGTTCTTACATAGTGTTAGATGTAAGTTTCTAATCCCTGTGCTTTTATGTTCAGGTCTTAAAAGTGGGTAACTGTCATAAACCAAGAAATAAATTTACTGTAATAAGGCAAACATCTCCAAGAATGATGAACAAGTAAAACAAGGTAACAGCAAGATCTTTGCAAACCCCAGGTAAGCTAGGCAGATGTTGGGTATTGATGATTCTGGACCAAAAGCTAGTCAATATTACATGGAATATTTGATGTTTCCAAACAACTCTAGGTTTCTTTTAATTAGGAGAAGTATTTACCTATTTATAATTTTGCCATCAAGCCAACAGAATTACTGCAAATACTAAATCGGACTACATATTGGGAGGGTTTTTAATACCTTAAAAAATAATATATTAATGTAAAAACCATCTGCAGTCCTTTAGGCAGAGGGTTCAAACTTGGCTTTCAGAAACAGCCCTGCTACTTAAAGGCCGTGTGGTTTGGGGGTCAAATCTCAAGAATCTCTAAATTACTGTGAGGATCACATGATGTTCTTAATATGTGGCAGTAGTTAAACATTTCAGAGAAAACCTTAAGTCTCTCCAGATCACTGTTTATATAATTGCCAACACTTTTTGCACATGGGCATTATATGCTGCCTATATGATGATGATATACTGCATATATCATCCCATAATCTTTACTTGTTACAGGTTGTGGGAACTTAGTATTCCGTGGACTGTACTCTAATTTGCCTTGTAGTTATCTTGAGATAAATTCCCAGAAATGGGATCTCTCAGTGTGTATATTTTATATTTTGTAAAATTGCCTTTTTTAAAAATAACATTTTATTTTGGATTACACACGGGCAAGGGGTGTGGGGTGTGTGTGTGTGTTTTCCACTCATTTTTTTCAGGGCTTGGGACTGCTAAAGTCTTATGCAGGATCTTAGTTTCCCAACCAAGGATTGAACCCATGCCCCCTGCATTGGGAGCACGGAGTCGTAACCACTGGACCGCCAGGGAAGTCCCCAAACTGCCTTTTAGATGTGTACTGATAAGTACTCAAAAGGTGTATGAGAATGTCATTTCTTTACATCCTTTGAAAATTGTTTTTGTTTATAAATCTTTGTTAAAAGAGACTGATATTCTGCTTTACCTCTTTGATTAGTAATGAGTATCTTATGTTTACTTTTTGTGAATTGCCTATTTATGCTCTGTTTCTCTTTTGGGACATTGTTATTAATGCTTTATCATGTGTTACAAATATTTTCCCCAGTTTATTCTGTCTTTTGATCTTGTTTATGGTATTTTTGCTATAGAAGTTTTAAGAACTTTATTGATACTGTCCCTGATGTTTTTCCCTAATCATCTTTTTCTTTTTTAAATGGATTAGTCTGTTTAAATTTTTAAAAATTTTTTCTGCTTCTCCCTTTTGTTAAATGTAGTATGGTCTGTCTCCATCTGTCTTCCAGACTTAGACATTTATTCTTTCTTTTCAAATAAAAGTTCCCGTATGCTTTTTCTTTGTAACATCTATTTTGATGGAGTTGGAAGCAGCATATGCATGTAATTTGTTCAGATCTACCCATATGTGTGCTCGTAGTATCTGAAGGTTTCCTTCAGCAACTGTTCTTTTCATTTAAAAATCATCTTTTCTTCAAGTGACAGGTGTTCATCTTATTATTTTTTAACTGGAAGTTATGCATATATCTGGTTTTTAAAAGTCGTGATTATTTTATGAGGCTTATAACTAAAAACAGTCCCTTACGTTTTGCAGCCTAAAGTCTAGGGCAACCACTTGCAACTCAGCTGTTTTTTTGACATGTAATATGCCTTCTTATTTCTAAATAACATTTTTTTTTAAAAATTTGAGGTGAAATTTACATAAAACTCATCATTTAAAAGTGAACAATTCGGTGGCATCTAGTACATTGTGCAACCACCATCCTTATCTAGTTCCAAAACATTTTCATCACCCCAAAATAAAACACTGTACTCATAAAGCCTCATTGTCCCCTCCCCCCAGCCCCTGGCAACCACCAATCTGCTTTCTGTTCCTAAGGGTTTACCTATTCTGGATATTTCATATAAATGGAATCATACTACGTACGGCTGGCCTTTAATGTCTGGTTTTCACTTGGCATGATGTTTTGGGAGCTCGTTCACATCGTAGCATTTATCTATGTTATTCATTTTTATGGCTGAATAATATCCCACTGTATGTATATACCATAATTTATGCAATCATCAGTTGATGGATATTTGGATTGCTTCCACCTTTTGGCTGTTTTGAATAGTGCTGTTATGAACGTTTATGTGCGTGTACTTGTTTTCAGTTCTTTTGGATGTATATGGAATTGCTCTAAGCACCATTCTTATACTGTGATTTTTTTTTTTTTTTTTTTGTGGCAGTGCTGTGTGGTTTGCGGGATCTCAGTTCCCTGACCAGGGATTGAACCAGGCCATGGTAGTGAAAACCCGGAATCCTAACCACTAGGCCACCAGGGAACTCCCTACTATGATTTCTTGATTTTTAGTTTATACCTCTTCATCTGGAATTTTCATATAATGTTTATATATAATATGTATAATTCTGTACTTAACATTTCCTATAAATACATATATTTACAGAAATTGTTAGTAATTGTTTTTCCATCTGCTTAGTGTTTTGTGTTCCTATCTCTAATTCATCCCCAATTGTTGAACCATAGTTTAAATCTCAATATGTTCAATCAAGTTTACTTTTGTTCTCATTTTTTGGTGATATCCCTCCCAGGGCACTCACCCGCTAGCTCCAACTCAGGTAAATTACTCTTCAGACCTATAGTTCTGGGGTCTCCTTTTGCCATCAATATGGGATTCTTTCTGCCACCAGTGTCAGAGTCCCGATTTCCATATCATATATCTTCCTCTTTCTTGGTTTACGCCTTCCTTTTGGTGAAACATCCTCTGGTAGCTCCTGAAGAAAGAGCTCAATCCTTGAACCTCATTTCTTCCCTGTTTATACCAACTCCGAGGTAATTTCATCGAGTTTCTAGCTTGAAATGCTCTCTTTGATGTTAAGTACACTAAAATTCCTATCTCCAGCGCAGACCTTCTCTGCACTCCAGTCTTAGATATGCAACCACCAATTCAACATCCCCACTTGGATCTCTAATACGTATGTGGACTTTATTTATTCCCAAACTGAACTCTTGACTTTTGCAGCCCAAACCTGCTCTCTCCGAAGATATTTACGTCTTAATAAATGGCAACTTGATTTCATCCTTGGACCAAAAACCTGAATCAGCCTTGCCTTTTTTTCTCTTACACCCATATATCCACTTGGTCACCACATCCTCTTGGCTTGATCTTAACAATGTATCCCCACATTTGATCACTTATCACCTCTACTACAAACACCCTAGTCTGAGTCACCTTCTCTTACCCTTACTATTGTAAAAGCCTCCTCCTAACTATTCTTTACCACCTGTTACTCCCCACCAAAGTTTACTGCATCCATCTAGAGTGGTCTTTTAAAATCTAAGTCACGTGGTGTCCCGCATGCTTAAAAACCTCCAGTGGTTTCCATCTCCTTAAGAATAAAATCCTTATCTTGCCTTACAAAGGAGTATTAGGATCCTGGCAGGAAAACAGTTGGATGTCACACTCAAATTGAGGAATTGGGAGAGTGTGTACTAAAGGAACTCTTTACAGAGGTGCCAGTGGGGTTTAGGGAAGCCACAAGGCATGCTGTCTGGTTTCCTGGAGCTGGCAACCCTGGAGAGGCATTAGGGACACCCACCCCCAACCTGAAGGGCACAGGGGAACTCCAAGCTGCTGAAGGTCGTCTGGGTAAAGACGACTCCTGCCCTCTGATTCTTGCAGGTGCCTCCCATTGGCCAAATCTCATAGGAAGCCAGAGGTCAAGGGAGCTTGTTGACATGGGCCATAAACATCAGCTTCCCAGGCGGCAGAACAGGGTGGCAAGTGGGTGTGGGGGGACAAAAGGGAAGTATCCAACACAAAGGGCCCCTGTGGTGTGGCCTCTGCGTTCATCTCCTGCCACCCTTCCCAGTCACACCAGCCTGGTTTCACAAACACTCCTCCCTGGGCCATTGCCCTTGTTCATTCCTCTGCCTGGAAAGTTCTTACCCTAGACATCTGCATGGCTTGCTCCTTCATTGAGGTCTCTGTTCAACTGTAACCTCAAGCAGAGGCCCTGTATGAAACAGCTCCCTCCCACCCAGCACTCCATCCCCCTAGCCCAGCTGTTCTTCAGAGTACTGATTACTACCTGACATGCTGTGTTGATATTTTCAGATTATAAGAAAGCCCCATAGAGCAAGGACCTGTTTGTTCACTGCTGTATCCCTAGAATTTAGAATAGTGTCTGGCACATAGTAGGTTCTCAAATGTTGGTTAAATGAATGCACACCAGAGATGAAAAAACTTGAGATCTTGGAAAAAGTCTTTTCAGCTCTCATTGTTGAGTGATAGAATTTGACTGGGAGTAGACTCTAGATTGGAAATAATTTTTCCTAAAGAGTTTTAGCACTGCTTACTGTTTTAAACTAACAACGAACAAAAACTGTTGTTGAGAAGTCAGGTGTCATTCTGTATCCCACTCCTTTGTTTATAACCTTTTTTTTTTTCTTTTGGGTTTTTTTTTCCTTCTTTTCTTGACCTGATGCTTTTAGGATTGTCTCTGTTGCTTAGTGTTCTGAGATTTGCAATAATGCCTTGGTTTTATCTTTTTTCATTTGTTCTGCAAGGTACTCAGTGAGCTATTTCAGTTTCAAAATTGTCTTGCAGTTCTGGGAAATTTTCTGGAATTACTCCTTTAATATTTCTTCCACACTATTTTCTGTGTTCTTTTTCTGGAACTCATTATTTGCACATTAGATTTCTGGACTGATCCTCTATTTTTTTTCATCTTTTACCAACTATTGTCCATTGCTTTTCCTTCTGAGAGGTTTCCACTTTATCTTCCAGTCTTACTAAGTTTTTCCATTTCTACCTTTATATTTTTAATTTCCCAGAGCCAGTGGTATATTGGTAAATGTTATATGTATGCTGGATGGCGTGTGTGTGTATATATATATATAATATTTAAGTATATGTAGGTGAATGTTTAAATCTCTGGGGGGGGGGGTTGGGCACTGATTTGTAGTGTTTACCTATTCTGTGATGTAAAAAATCCCATGATGGCCAATTTCAAGCTACCAGTGGGATGGAGCTGGGAAGAGATACTTGGCAGTAGACCAACTACATAGTATTTTGCCTATACAGAAACAGTAAACATAAATGACTTCAAGACTATAGATGATAAAATGATGTAAAATAATTAGAAGTGATGAGCTTTATTTCTTAAATTGTTTTAAAAATAATTTATTTACCTTTGAGTTTATATAATTTAATTTTGAGTAATGCCCTGTGCTTAACTAGCTTTCAGAATTCCTCAGAAAGTAACAGTTGGGTATTGTTAGCCCTTATGAGCCACATCCAGCTCATCACTGCTCAGAGCTCATCTTTGTTCCCTGAACTTGCTTTTCATAGAAACCTGTTCTTTCACAGATAAACTTTTTCTGCCTCTACATTGTATATTTTCTTTGAGATCCTTTTTTGTTTGTTTGTCTTTTATGTTAAAAGCTTTCCTCAAATGTCCAGTAATCCTTGTAAGGATCTGAATTGGGATGCTCGCTATACAGTATAGTATATAGACAATATGGAATTGTATCCAGATGCAATTACTCTTTCTACCACTAGGGGGCGAGGTGCGTGTGTGCGTGTGCGTGTGTGCGTGTGTGTGTGTGCGTGCGTGCGTGTGTGTGTGTGTGTGTGTGTGTGTGTGTGTGTGTGTGTGTGTGTGTGTGTGGTTGCTGAAGCTAACAGTACCCTATACCAGCAGCTTCTTATAATTTAAAAGTACTCTCACATTTGTTATTTCTTTGATTTTCACAACTGCCCAAAAAGTTGATTCTAGATTTTTTGGAAGGAGGTTTGGCATAAATTCATTTATGTGAGAAAATTACCCCCATTTTAAAGATGGGGAAATTGAGGCTTAGAAAAGGTAACTCAAAATAAGGCCATTCAGATGCCTGGTGTTCCTGTCACTACAACTGATGCCTCTTATCCATTTTCTCAGGTTTTGTTCTTTTTTTTTTTTTTTTAAGAGAAGTGCAAATAATAAAGACCCGTGTTCTGGACAAACCAGCTAAAAAATTGAGTAATATTTTAGCTAATGCCTAATATATGACAATATATCCATTAGAGAAATCAAAATTTTAAATCTTCAGAAGTCTCAGTATAAGCAGTTTTTACTATTATTTCTCTCTTATTTTCTTTTCTTTTTGGCCACGCCACAAAGCTTGCGGGATCTTAATTCCCTGACCGGGGAGTGAACCCACAACCTCTGCAGTGAAAGCACGGAGTCCTAATCACTGACCGCCAGGGAATTCTCTCCCTCTCGTTTTCTTACCTATGAATAGAAATTAGAGTTCTCTTAAGCTAAGGATAAGAGTTGTCTTTCAGGTCTAAGCTAGTGCTGTTCCCAGCTCCCAGTCTCACCTGCAGCCAAACTGCTTCATACACTGTTAACCTGTTGCTGTGACGTGTAGCAGCAGCTTGGGAATGATAAATCTCCAAATCAAGATGGTGATTCCTCCAGGGGGAAGGAGGTGGGCAAGATTGGGCAGGGCTACACGGAGAGTTTCAACTGTGTCTGGCAGGTTTTATTTCATAAGCTAGGTGATAGGTACAAGGGGTTTTGTTATATTCTGTCTTTTTGTATGCCCAACATAATTCATTTTAAAAGTCTCTATAGGGTCTAGAGTTATAAACGCAATTCATTCACTCCACAAATATTTATTGAGCACTTTCGTGACAAGCATTCTAGACAGCAGTGAACAGCAATTTAGGGTCTAGATTCATCACTAATTCATGCAACATGCATGTGCTATGCCAGATGTTAATAAGATGACCCACACCTGATCCTGCACCTTAAAAAAGAGTTTTAGACTAGTGTGAGGTAGGGCACATTAGTCATTAATCTCACAAGGTTGAAGTTAACTTCAGAAGAGAGGTGCAGATAAAGTGGTATGGAAAAATCACAGAGAATTCGGGAGGGCTTCACAGAGGAGATGGCAGATGAGCTGTATTTTGAAGGGCATTCTGGAAAAGGGGAGGGATGCACTCCAGGAAAAGGACCTCCTCTGCAGAGGGAACAGCACGCGCAGAGTATGAGGTAGGAGCGTGTGCAGTGTGAGGGTCCAGTGAATATTCTAGTTTGGCTGATGAACACAGTGGTAGGCACTGAAAAGCCTAGGAAAGAAGTTAGATCAGTTCTCAGAGGGCCCAGGTCCAGGCCAAGCTGCTAGACTATTCTGTAGGAGACATAGAGCTATTTGCTGTAAGGCCAGGAGGGCAGGAGAGTGGCAGGTTGCTCATAGAGCTTGGGTGGTCACAGACAGGACCTGGAGAGACAGGAGCAGATGGGAGATCACAACAGTAGAGTCCACAGGACCTACTGTTTCCTTTGGGTTGGGATCATTACAGGTGGCTGTTCAGTTTCTGCTTGAACTCCTCCAGGGATGGGAAGCTCATCACTCAAAAGGAGTATGGTTTTTACTGCTGGGTAGCAGTTCCCCATGTGTCTTGCTGGGTCTCACATGGAGCTCTACTTCACAGGGCCGTGGTGAGGGGGGAGGAGATGGAAGAGGAGGAAGAACTTGGAAAAGCACAAAGCATGCTATCTGTGAGGGCACTGTCTCTGCTTCTGGCAGTCAGTGTGCGTGAGGACGAGCCGGGCTGGGGGATCCAAGGGGGGAAGGGCTGCTTTGAGGCTGTGCTCTTCTCCACTCAGGCACTGACCAACAGGCTGGAGGTTGGAGGTACTGGGTTGCCTTTGTGGTGCCTCTGTGGGGGTGCCATGGTACTGGGCCTGGAATGCAACGGGGACTTGGGACAGAGACAATCTAGTGCTGGAGGTATGGGATGGTCCTGTGTCACTGGGGGTTCTGCTCTGCCACCATCCACTCTTCTAGTCCAGGGAAGGGGCTTTTGACTGATCTGGGAGTCTCTCAGCATGGGCCATCAGCACTGGCCCTCACACCTCACCAGCATGGCTTTTGGCTCAAAGATTGGGGCCAGACTGGTCTTCATGGAAGACTGATTTGGTACCCTACCCTCTGAGGGTCATGAGACACCCCCCCACCCCCACTTGCCCTAAATCTCTCCAGCTAACTTACTGCAGTGTCTGAAATCTCATCATTGGACACATACATTTCCTAGAGGGTCTGGCACATTACTTGAGAGCCTACTCGGAACAGTTATCTATTAACAAATTCACAAAGATTCGAAGGGCCTGATTGCCTTTTGTAACTGTAAAGCCCTACACTAAAGTAACTAAAGTGCTATTACTCATGCAAGTCACCCCGAGCTCTAACCACCTCTAACTCAGGATCAGGAACTTATGGATCACAAACAGTTTTGCCTCCGTAATCTCACTGGACCTTTACAGCAACCCTGTACCACAGAAATTATTAAACTTCTCTTTGCCTCAGCTTCCTCTTGTAAACTGGAAGTAAAATCCCTTGCCCAAGGTCACATGACCAATATGAGGCCACAGAGACTGGACACTAGATTTTAGAAACAAAGTCTTATTTCTTCCTATTTTTTCAAAGCAGCTTGGGGTGTGACACACTCTATATTGTGGAAGGATTACTGTCTGACCAGGATAGGTCTCTGACCTTTGAAAGCAAGATAAAGATTGGGTAGGGCTGGAAAGGAAAGTCAAGTAGTCATTTGGGTGGGTGTGGGATGCCACCCAGAATGCATGGCAGGAGGGTCACCGAGGAAGCTGAACTGGGATTTGGGGGTGTGGTCAGTTAGCCATTCAGGTGATAAGACTTAGGTCCCCTCCTACCACTGGGCAAAGAGCCTGGGACAGGGCATCTGTGAATAGCACAGCCAGAATGGAACCCAGGCTGTCGGTGCCTGAGCCCTGTTTTCTCCATCCCTGCACTGGCCCCCAGAGGTGCTGTGTGAACTTTGGCAAGTCTCACTGCCTGGCTGATCCTTACTAGCAAAGAAGGAGATTGGACCAGATAGACTGGAAGCCACCTCCCCCCCGCCCCGCCCGGGCAATGCCATGCTAAGGTCTGGAAGCAGGTGAAACTATTCAAGTCTCCAGCACCTCCAGAAGAGAGGCCCTGGGGCAGGGAGGATGTGTTTCCAGTCCTGACTAAATCACTTTTTCTTATAACATTCTTTCTGGCGTGCCTGAAGGATGGAAAATTGGCTGTGAGTCATTTCCTGGGCTCTGCCCATTTATTTCTTCATTCAGCAACATTTTCTAGGTGCTTATTACAACAGCCCTGGCCCTTCTCCTCCCCTCTCTCATCCATCCATCCATCCAATCAACAAATGTTTATTGGACTGTGTGTCAGCTGCTATTTTAGGCTTTGAGATACAATAGTGAGCAAAACTAGACACGGTCCCTGCCCTCATGGAGCCTACAGGGTTTTGGAGGGGAGAGATGCTAATTAAACGATCACCATACAAATGCAGATGCCAATGGTAACAAGTTCTACAAAGGAGATGGGTCTGGTGCTACAAGAGCCTGTGGGTGGTCGGGTGGTCTGGTGGGGGAATCTCACCAAGGTGGGTAGAGAAGGCTTCCCTGAGGATGTGACTCTTGAGCTGTTGTCTGACGTAAGGGGGAGTGAAGTGGGGAAATGCAGTGGGCATTCCAGGCACAGGAAATGGCCCATACAAAGGCCTTATGGCAGAGGGAGCCCAGTGAGTGGGGGAGGGAGGCAGGGGCCAGACCCACAGGACTTTGTAGGCCTTTGAAAGGGACGGTCTTTTCTTTAGAGCAATAGGGTTTTAATTAAGGCGAGTGACATGATCAGCTTTACATTTTTTAAATATTCTGGCTGCCCACTGGGTGAAGAATGGATGAGGGTGGGTGGAAGATGAACTGGACCTAGTGAATTTGGGAGACCAGAGAGGCCAGAGTCCAAAGGAGAAATGACTGCAGCTCGGACTAAGGTGTCAGGGTAGAGGTGGAGAAGAGTGGAGAAGTTAGAGAAACATCTAGACCATAAACCTGTTAAGACTTGGCGTTGGGTTGGATGTGGGGAGTGAAAGAGGTATGAAAGATGAATGCCAGTCTCTGGCACGGGCAGAAGCAGGGGTGGCAGTCATTCATGAAGACGGAACACTGGGTGGAGTGGGGCAGGTGTGGGCTGTACATTATGAGTTCAGTTTTGGAGATGTTGAGTTTGAACTGTCTATAAGATATCCAATTAGGTCAAATAATAGTAACACTGAGCACTTACACGTGCGAGACATTACACTAAGGGCATTATCAGTATTATCTCATTTAATTCTGATAGTCACTCTATGAGTAGAGAGCATCAGCATCTCCATTTTCCGAAAGACACCAAGGCACAGAAAGGGAAAGCAGACAGGCAGTTGGACATACTGGTCTGAAGCTCAGAGAAAAAAGCTCTAGGCAGGAGATGTAGCATCTTCGGGGAGGAGTAGAACCTGAAGCCATGGTCAAGAGAAATTGTCTGAGGCGAGATGAGTCCACCTTCTCTCCCATCTTACCTCCACCCCATTTCTAGCTGGGCTCTGCTCAGGCCCACTGTCCTGTGCTGGGCAGTAAGTGGGGTGCCTGGATCCACCCTGGGTGTGGGAGATTGTCTATACCAAACTCTTTTTGTTCTCCACTCAAGAGGTGGGGTCTAATCGTCCTCCCTATCAATCTGCCAGGCCTGTGACTTGCTTATCAATATTAGAATTCAAAAAAAGTGACTTTAGGACTTTTGAAGCTAGGGCAGAAAAGGCCTTGTTACCTGGATCACTCATGCTCGGGGTAGGAAGGCTGACCCTGAGCCTCCAAGCTGTGAGAGACCAGAGGCCACACGCAGAGGCCATGCATGGGTGCTGTGGAAACCAGCCCTGGGTCCGAGAAATTTAGAGGGACTGTGAGCCCCAGGGAGCCCCACCAGAGGGCAGCAGGAAGCTGGCCCTAGGCTCCAGTGAGTCCCTCTGCTGAGAATGTCACTGGGGGTCCAGAGGCTCCATGGAGAAGAATTTAGGTCAGATTCTGAAGGAAGAGAGTGGGAAAGCTACTTTAGGCTTGTGTGGAGGGATGGCCTGCATAGAGCTAGGTAGGCAGGAGTTAAGAAGTCAAAATTGCCAGAGGTGGGCTTCCCTGGTGGCGCAGTGGTTGAGAGTCCGCCTGCCTATGCAAGGAACATGGGTTCGTGCCCCGGTCCGGGAAGATCCCACATGCCGCGGAGTGGCTGGGCCCGTGAGCCATGGCCGCTGAGCCTGCGCATCTGGAGCCTGTGCTCCGCAATGGGAGAGGCCACAACAGTGAGAGGCCCGCGTACCGCAAAAAAAAAAAAAAAAAAAAAAAAAAGATTGCCAGAGGTGAGGATGGGGACTAGACACTCCTTTCAGGCAGGGAGGGACTGTGTCTGTTTTATGCAACCACCTATACTCTTAGACCCATGTCTGGCATATAATATGCATTAAATTAATATATATTGATCAAATGCACAAATGGAGATACTGTTGGAAGGGACAAGGGAGGGAAGTGAAGGAACAGCAAATGTTTTGAGTGGAAGACAAAAAAGAAAGGAATTTTTACTTATTGAGCACCTACTATATGTTGGGCAGTACCCTAATAATAAGCTCTTTAAATTCATGATCTCTTTTTTCAAGTTAGTTTTTTGGGGGTTTTAAAAATTAATTTATTTTATTTATTTATTTTTGGCTGCGTTGGGTCTTCGTTGCTGTGCGCGAGCTTTCTCTAGTTGCGGTGAGCGGGGGCCACTCCTCGTTGCGGTGCGTGGGCTTATCGTGGTGGCTTCTCTTGTTGCAGAGCACGGTCTCCAGGTGCGTGGGCTTCAGTAGCTGTGGCGCACGGGCTCTGTAGTTGTTGCTCGCGGGCTCTAGAGCACAGGCTCAGTAGTTGTGGTGCATGGACTTAGTCGCTCTGCGGCATGTGGGATCTTCCCGGACCAGGGCTCGAACCCATGTCCGCTGCATTGGCAGGCGGATTCTCAACCACTGCACCACCAGGGAAGCCCATTGTTTTTTTATTTTTTATTTTTAGCTGTGATGGGTCTTCTGTACTGCACGCGGGCCTTCTCTAGTTGCAGCAAGCAGGGGCGGCTACTCTTTGTTGGCGGTGTACAGGCTTCTCATTGTGGTGGCTTCTCTTGTTGCAGAGCACGGGCTCTAGGAGCGTGGGCTTCAGTAGTTGTGGCATGTGGGCTCAGTAGTTGTGGCTTGCGGGCTCTAGAGCGCAGGCTCAGTAGTTGTGGCACACAGGCTTAGTTGCTCTGCAGCATGTGGGATCTTCCCAGACCAGGGATCGAACCCATGTCCCCTGCATTGGCAGGCGGTTTCTCAACCACTGTGCCACCAGGGAAGTCCCTCAAGTTAGTTTTTTGACTGAAAAAGAACACATGCTTAAGGTTAAAAAATATGAAACAAAACAAGAATTTTAAAGTAAGTCTCACTCTCATATCAGACCCATAAGCCTTCTTCTCAGAGGCTAACAATATTTTCTGCATATCTTTGTAGAAATATTACATGCATGTCCCTTGAGGGTCACCTGCTCCCTCCTGCATCTTTCTGAACCTCCAGGCTCAGATTAGAGCAGCATTTCTCAAAATGTGGTCTGGGACCACCTTCAACAGAATCACCTGGTGGGGACATCGCGTATTAAAATGCAGAATTTCGGGCTTCACATAGACCCCCTAGAATCAGGGTAAGGAAAAATCCCTGATTTTCCACCCCAGGCAATTTTGATACCCACTAACATTTGAGAAGCACTGACCTGCCTCACCCAATCACCTCATGGAGAGAGGGCCCAGATAGCTCTGGGTACAAATCTAGGCTCCAGTATTTCCTCACTGTGGGACCTTGGCCCTGGGTGAAGCACTTTACTTCTTGTCTTAGTGGGCTTGGGCTGCCTTAACAAAGTGCCACAGGCTTGGGTGGCTTAAACAACAGAAATTTATTTCCTAAAGTCTGGAGGCTGTAAGTCCCAGATCCAAGTGCAAACAGGGTTAGTTTCTGGTGAGGCCTCTCTTCCTTACTTGCAGACGGCTGTCTTCTTGATGAGTCTTCATATGTCTTTCCTCTGTGGGTGTAAAGAGAATGAGCTCTGGTCTCCCTCTTCTCATAAGGACACCAGTCCTAACGGATTAGGGCCCCACCCTTATGACCTCATTTAACCTTAATTACTTCTTTAAAGGCCGTATCTCCAAATACAGTCACATTGGGGATTAGGGCTCCTATATATGAATTTTGGGGCACAGAGACACAATTCAGTCCATAATACTTCTTATTCTTGTCCCCACCCCCAATTTAGAGTCTTCCTACCCAAGGCATGTCTCTCCTATTTATTCAAGTCATGTTTTATAAACCTCAGTAATATTTAGGAGTTTTCTTCATAATAAACTTTCATATTTCTCACTAGTTTATTACTAAATATTTTAATATTTAATTTTTTTTTAACTCTTACACCGCCAAATTTTTATCTGGAAAATTTTCCAACCTATAGAAAAGTTGCAAAATATACAATGAATACCCGAATACCTAGATTCACCAGTTGTTAAGCTTTTGCCACATTTGCTTTATCTTTCTCTATAAATCTGTATAATTTTTTCCTGCACCAGGATCTTCAGGCTCCTGCAGTGCTCTCCCAGCAGCTTCAGAGCAGCTCTGGTTTTCTGGTATTTAAAGACCCACTTCTCCGAAATACTGAGAATTCTTGAGGGGAGGGACCATGATGTATGTTCTGTGGAAGCTCAAGGACTTTGCAGTGCCTACTGCCGATAGACAGTTATTACATTCAATAATAAGAGAAGTGGGATGCCCAGGTTCACACACCTTAGTGAGGGGCAGCACCCGGAGGCAAATGCAGATCTGTTAGACCCCAACGTTCATGCTCCTACATACTGTCTCCTTGATAGTAAAGCAGACTTTTTACTGGAGAATAATGCATTATTGGTTTCTTGGAAGCTGAAAATTCTTGGGCACATGTTTCGTTGAGTTAATCATATTTTGGCTCATCTTTGAACATGAACTATTTTGCATTTAAGTTGATGGCTTAGTGTCATGTACTTCAGCAGGACTGTCTAGTATAAACTAAAGTCCTTCCCCAATCAAGGGGAAGATCCTCTGGACAAATCGCCTTTTGTTACAGGTGGTGGTGATTTGTCCTGATAATTAGGTTGGAAAGGGCCTTGGACAGATATAGAGAGGTGTGTTGGAGCCTAGGCTATGTTACATTACTAGCCACACAATCTTAGGAGACCCACTTGCCCTCTGTGGGTCTCTGTGTCCTCCTTTAGAAATGGGGATAAAAACTCTTGCTCTGCCCACCTCCTAGAGATGCTATGATCAGAAAAGGGGAGAAAGCACACAAAACTTCCGTGTCTTAAATTCCATCCAACACAAATATTTGTAATTGTACTCAGCCGAGGATCATGTAGAACTTAAAAAAAAATCATTACTTTGTTTTTATAAACTGAAACATTTGCCGTGACTAGGCAATGATTGTCTGGGAAAAATTCCCATCTTGTTTTGATCAATCACAGGAGGTATCGATCCAGAAGGGAACTGGCACCACATATTTGCACTCACATTCAGATGTTACTTCTTAGCCTGCAGAGTGCCTTTTCTTAATTATATAAATTGAAAAATGTGAAAAAGAATTCTCTAGGGCCTGATAGCTTGGGGTCAGTAGTGGTGCTTATTTATCTTGGGTGTATATTAGAATCACCTGGGGAGATTTAAGGTCATACCAATGCCACCAACACCAATTGTATTACTTGGGATAGGGCACAGGCATTTTGTTAAAGCTCCCAAGTAATTCTAATGGGTAGTAAGGTCTATAGGTACATGAAAGCGTGACACGGAAAAGCTGAAATGGGGGAGTGGCCAAGATGGCAGCGTAGGAAGACCCTGAGCTCACCTCCTTTCTCATGCACAGCAAGATTACAGCTGTTTACAGAGCAACTATTGACGAGAAAGGCCCAAAGTCTAGCAGAAAAGATCTTCTACGACCAAAGATATAAAGAAGGAACCATAACAAGATGGGTAGGAGGGGTGGTGACACAGTACAGTCAAGACCCCCAGGTGGGTGACCCCCAAACAGGAGGATAATTACAATTGCACATGTTCTCCTTAAGGAGTGAGGGGTCTGAGCCCCTCATGAGGATCCCCAGACTGGGGGTCTTGCCCCAGGAAGACAAGACACCAGAACATTTGGCTTTGAAAGCCAGCAGGGCTTGCTTTCAGAAGAGCCAGAGGGCTGTAGGAAAGAGACTCCACTCTTTTTTTTTTTAACATCTTTATTGTAGTATAATTGCTTTACAATGGTGTGTTAGTTTCTGCTGTATAACAAAGTGAATCAGCGATACATATACATACATCCCCATATCTCCTTCCTCTTGCATCTCCCTCCCACCCTCCCTATCCCACCCCTCTAGGTGGACACAAAGCACCGAGCTGAACTCCCTGTGCTATGCGGCTGCTTCCCACTAGCTGTTTTACATTTGGTAGTGTATATATGTCCATGCCACTCTCTCACTTCGTCCCAGCTTACTATTCCTCCTGTGTCCTCAAGTCCATTCTCTACATCTGTGTCTTTATTCCTGTCCTGCCTCTAGGTTATTCAGAACTCTTTTTTTTTTTTAGATTCCATATTATATGTTAGCATACGGTATTTGTTTTTCTCTTTCTGACTTACTTCACTCTGTATGACAGACTCTAGGTCCATCCACCTCACTACAAATAACTCAATTTCGTTTCTTTTTATGGCTGAGTAATATTCCATTGTATATATGTGCCACATCTTCTTTATCCATTCATCTGTTGATGGACACTTAGGGTGCTTCCATGTCCTGGCTCTTGTAAATAGAGCTGCAATGAACATTGTGGTACATGACTCTTTTTGAATTATGGTTTTCTCAGGGTATATGCCCAGTAGTGGATTGCTGGGTCGTATGGTAGTTCTATTTTTAGTTTTTTAAGGAACCTCCATACTGTTCTCCATAGTGGCTGTACCAATTTACATTTCCACCAACGGTGCAGGGGTGCTGCCTTTTCTCCACACCTTCTCCAGCATTTATTGTTTCTAGATATTTTGATGATGGCCATTCTGACCAGTGTGAGGTGATGCCTCATTGTGGGTTTGATTTGCATTTCTCTAATGATTAATGATGTTGAGCATTCTTTCATGTGTTTGTTGGCAATCTGTATATCTTCTTTGGAAAAATGTCTATTTAGGTCTTCTGTCCATGTTTGGATTGGGTTGTTTGTTTTTTTGATATTGAGCTGCATGAGCTGCTTGTAAATTTTGGAGATTAATCCTTTGTCAGTTGCTTCATCTGCAAATATTTTCTCCCATTCTGAGGGTTGTCTTTTGGTCTTGTTTATGGTTTCCTTTGCTGTGCAAAAGCTTTGAAGTTTCATTAGGTCCAATTTGTTTATTTTTGTTTTTATTTCCATTACTCTAGGAGGTGGGTCAATAAAAGGATCTTGCTGTGATTTATGTCATGGAGTGTTCTGCCTATGTTTTCCTCTAAGAGTTTTAGAGTGTCTGGCCTTACATTTAGGCCTTTAATCCATTTTGAATTTATTTTTGTATATGGTGTTAGGGAGTGTTCTAATTTCATTCTTTTACATGTAGCTGTCCAGTCTTCCCAGCACCACTTATTGAAGAGGCTGTCTTTGGAAAGAGACTCCACTCTTAAAGGGTGCACACAAAATCACACAAAGTTTGACAGACAAGCAAAAGCTAAGAATGTAGCACCATGAAACCAGCTCTATAAGAAATGTTAAAGGGACCTCTCTAAGCAGAAAAGAAAAGGCCACAACTAAAAATATGAAACGTATGAAAGGAAAAATCTCATTGGTAAAGGCAAATATACAGTAAAGATAGTAATCAACCATGTATAAAGCTAGAGGAAGGTTAAAAGACAAAAGTATAGACTCATCTATGTCTGCAATAAGTGGTTAAGGGATCCACAAAACAAAAAGATGTAAAATGTGATGTCAGAAACGGTAAACGTGGAGGGGGGATGGAGTAAAAATGCAGAGTTGTAAAAATGCATTAAAACTTAAGAGATCAGCAACTTAAAATAATCATGTATATATAAAGATTGCTATATATAAACCTCATGGTAACCACAAACCAAAAACCTGTAACAGATATATGCACAAACACAAGAGAAAGGAATCCAAACATAACACTAAAGATAGTCATCAAATCACAAGGGAAGGGAGCAAAAGAAGAAAAAAGGAACAAAAAAGAACTACAAAAACAACCCCCAAATTAACAAAATGGCAATAAGTACATACCACTCCTGGGTATTTATCCAATGAAAACACTAATTAGAAAAGATATATGCACCCCTATGTTCATTGTAGCATTATTTATAATAGCCGAGAAGCAACCTACGTTCCCATCAATAGATGAATGGATAAAGAAGATGTGATATATATATATATATATATATATATATGATACATACATATATATATACACACACACAATGGAATGCTACTCAGTCATAAAAAGGAATGAAATCTTGCCATTATTGTCAAAATGGATGGACCTATAGGGTATTAAGTTAAATGAAATAAGTCAGACAGGGAAAGACAAATCCTATATGATTTCATTTATAAGTGGAATCTAAAAAACAAATGAACAAATATAACAAAACAGAAACAGTTACAAATACAGAGCACAAACAGGTGGCTGCCAGAGGGAAGGGGAGCAAGGGAGGAGAGAAGTAAGTGAGGGAGATTAACAGGTAGAAATTTCCAGTTGCAAAATAAATGGGTCACAAGTATGAAATGTACATTGTGGGGAATATAGTCAATAATTATGTAATATCTTTTTATGGTGACAGACGGTAACTAGACTTATTGTGATGATCATTTTGAAATGTATAGAGATACTGAATCACTATATTGTATAACAGGAACTAACATAGTGTTGAAAGTCAATTATACTTTAGAAACAGCCTCATAGAAAAGAGATCAGATTTGTGTTTACCAGAGGCACAAAGGGGAACTGGATGAAGGTGATCAAAAGGTACAGACTTCCAGTGGTTAGCACTCCATGCTTTCACTGCCGAGGGCCCGGGTTGGCTCGCTGGTCTGGGAACTAGGATCCTGTAAGCCACGTGGCATGGACAGAAAAAAAAAAAAAGGTACAAACTTCCAGTTATAAGATAAATTAGTACTAGGGATGTACTGTACAACATGATAAAGATAATAAACACTGCTGTATGTTATATTTGAAAGTTGGGAGTAAAACCTAAGAGTTCTCATCACAAAGGGAAATACTTTTTTTCTATTTCTTTTATTTTGTGTCTTTATGAGATGACGGATGTTCACTAAACTTATTGTGATAATTACTTAATTATGTATGTAAGTCAAATCATTATGCTGTACAGCTTAAACTTATACAGTGCTATATGTCAATTATATCTCAATAAAGCTGGAAGAAAAAAAAGGAAAATGCTCGAACAGCACTAGCTGTCCAATTGAAATATGTGAGCCGCAAAGGTGAGCCAATATATGTAGTTTTGAATTTGGTAGTAACCACTATTTTAATAATATATTTTACATAACTTAATGTATCCAAAATATTATATCAACAGTAATCATTATAAAGTTATGAATGAGGTATTCTACATTTTTTATACTAAGTCTTCAAAATCTGCTCTATATTTTATACTTAGAGTACATATCAATTCAGACAATGTAGGCTAGCCATAATTCCCATGGCCAGTGGCTGTTTGGGGTGATGCAGAGCTAGGTAATATAAACATTTTTGCTAGTAATTCATTGGATTATGTTACTAGTAATTGCAAGAATTTCTAAATCTTACAAAAACGATTAGAATGCATGCATTGCTTTTATTATTGTTCTTACATTTACAGGTTTAAATTTGAAACCAAGTTGTTATAACATTGACTATCAGTAAAGCTTTGTGGTTTTCATCATATAGGTTTTACACATATGTTTTGTATATTTTTTCATTAGGGTTATTCCTAAATTGTTTATATTTTTGCTGCTACTATTATGGGGGAAAGAGTTCAACTGATTATTAAACTATTAATTTTGTGATATTATCTTGGTCCTGAGTTTCCTTATTAATTCTAAGAGTTTAGGGTTGTTCTCCATATTTTTAGGCATTATGCCATATTTTTATTGTCTGCAAATGAAGATAATTTTATTTCCTTCCCAATACTTAAGTCTTTTATTTCTGTTTCAGGTCTGATTGTATTGGCAAGAACTTCTAAAACAACCTTAAATAATAGCATCACTATAGATATGCTTGTTCTTTTTTTAAAAAATGTTTATTTTAATGAGAATATTTTTAAATGTTTCATTGTTAAAGAATGTGTATGTCTGAGAGATATACTCTCAAAAGAAACATCTGGTTATTTTTAATTTTCTAATACATTTCTTAAACTTTTGAGATAATTATAGATTGCAAACAGAAGTTTGCAAAGACAGTAAAGAGGTCCCTATTTACCCTCCACCCATTTCACCAATGGTTACATCTTACATAACTACAGGACAATATCATATCAAAATTAGAAAATTAGCATTGGTACAGGGACTTCCCTGGCAGTCTGGCGGTTGACTCCCCTCTTCCACTGCAGAGGGTGTGGGTTGGAGAACTAAGATCCCGCACGCCCACATGGCACGGCCAAAAAAGAAAAAAGAAGATTAGCATTGGTATAATGTATGTGTACATCATTCTATAGTTTACAGAATACAGACTATATCATTCTGTAGTCATTTTACTGATTTGTGTAACCACCATTGCAATCAAGATACAGAACTATTTCATCACTACAAAGATCTCCTTCATGCCACTCTTTTATTCATCTTTCCCCTTCCCATCACCATCCCTCACCCCTTGCCACCACTGATGAGTTCTCCATCTCTGTAATTTTTAAAATTTGAGAATGTTACGGAATCATATAATGTGACCTTTTCAGATTGGCTTTTTTCACTCAGCATAATTCCTTGAGATCCACTCAAGTTGTTGTATATATCAACAGTCTGTTCCTTTTTATTACCAAGTGTATTCCATGGTGTAGATGTACCACAGTTTTTAAAACCATTCAGCTACTATAGGACATTTTGTTTGTTTCCAGTTTGAGGCTGTTACAAAAAGCTGCTATGAACAATCACGTATAAGTTTTTATGGGAACATGTTTCATTTCTCTGGAATGTCCAGGAGTGGGAATGCTGGGACATATGGTAAGTGAGTGTTAAGTTTTGTAAGAAACTGCCCAACTCTTTTCCAGAATGGCTGTACCATTTCACATTCCCACTAGCAATGTGTGAGAGAGACAATTTCTCTGCACACTCACCAGCATTTGATATTGTCACTATTTTTCATTTTAGATTCTAACATAATTTTTAAAATGAGTGATGGTTTTCTCAAATACATCTTTTGGCATTTATTGAGATAATTTCATGGTATCTCTTATTGGATCTCTTGATGAACTGTATTATTTTATCCATAAATATACGTATATATTTTCCTCTCAACATTGCATTTTATTTTGGGGGGGAGAGGATAGGAGGAGTAAGGGGAAGAAAGCAGGGTCCCACTGGAGTCTCCAAAGTGTATGAAACTAGTAGTATAAGTATGGGATGAGACGGCCAGGCAGATTAGATAGAAGGCCCCCAAGATTCTTTTTTCTACTGATTTCTGTAATCTAATGAAAATATGACATATGTAATTGCCTAGCACATGGTATTCAATAAATGTCAGTTGCCTTTTCTAGCAGGGTTCTCTACAGGCTAGGCTGTACCTAGACACCATCATCTTTCTCCTTTCAGGTAATGAAGGTCACCTAGAAAACTAGGCAATTAAAAGCACAACACAGTTTGAGTAATGCAGTTGGCTGGCTGGCTCAGTGTGTGGTCTGTCTCCCCATCCTCCCCACTCTACTGGGCCAGGGAGGGGCTAAGAGTTCAGTTTCCCCAGTGGCTGTGCAGGGGACTCGCCAGCTTGTCCTAGCAGATTCATGTGGAGGGCTGTGGGCTGCAATGCTCTAATGCACAGTCATCTCTTTTTGATATTGATAATTGTACAGAAAAAAAGCAGACATGCATGCTGATTTCGCCAGCTGTCTTCAGGATCTCAATAGCCTTGCTGTGCTTGCTATCTTGGAAATCCACATTGTTCACATCTAGGACTTGGTCCCCTTTCTGAAGTCCTGCTCAGTGTACATCAGAGTCAGAAATCACCTTGGAGATGAAGATGCCTTGCTGGCAGGCCCTTCCTACTGAGATTTGAAATCCCAACTGAGCTCTAGAGGCTTTTTTTTTTTTTTTTTAAATATTTATTTATTTTGGCTGTGCTGGGTCTAGTTGCGGCACATGGTATCTTCATTGCGGCATGCAGGATCTTTCATTGAGGTGCGCAGGCTTCTATAGTTGTGGCGCGTGGGCTTAGTTGCCCCAAGGAACTTTTTTCCTATGTTCTAGTTTTATGTTTTCAGGTCTTATGTTTAAGTCTTTAATCCATTTGAGTTAATTTTTGTGAGTGGTGTAAGATAGGGGTCCAATTTCATTTTTCTGGTGTGACCATCCAGTTTTCCCATTTATTGAAGAGACCATCCTTTCCCCATTGAGTATTCTTGGCTCCCTTGTCAAATATCAGTTGATAGCTTATGTGAGGGTTTATTTCTGGACTCTCTATTCTGTTCCACTGGTTTACATATCTATTTTTATGCCAGTACCATGCTGTTTTGATTACTGTAGCTTTGTAGTATAGTTTGAAATCAGAAAGTGTGATGCCTCTAGCTTTGTTCTTCTTTCTCAAGATGACTTTGGCTAGTCAGGGTCTTTTTTGGTACCATATGAATTTTATTTTATTGTATTATTATTATTTTTTTTGGCTGCGTCAGGTCTTAGTTGCAGCATGCAGGATCTTTTGTTGCGGCACGCCCAGTCTCTTCATTGCAGCACTTGGGCTTCTCTCTAGTTGTGGCATGTGGGTTTTCTCTCTCTAGTTGTGGCATGTGGGTTTTCTCTCTCTAGTTGTGGCATGCGGGCTCCAGGGTGCACGGGCTCTGTAGTTGTGGTGCATAGGCTCCAGAGAGCATGGGCTCTATAGCTTGAGGCATGCGGGCTCTCTCATTGAGGCGTGCGAGCTCAGTAGTTGTGGTGTGTGGGCTTAGTTGCCCTGCAGCATATAGGATCTTAATTCCCCAATCAGGGATCGAGTCTGTGTCCATTGCATTGGAAGGCAGATTCTTTACTGCCGGACCACCAGGGAAGTCCCCATATGCATTTTATTTTTTTTTATTTTAAACTTTTTTTGAATATTTTCTTTTTTAAATTTATCTTTTATAGAAGTGCAGTTGAATTACAATGTGTTAATTACTGCTGTATAGCAAAGTGACTCAGTTATACATATATATATATATTCTTTTTCATATTCTTTTCCATTATGGTTTATCACAGGATATTGAATATAGTTCCCTGTGCTATACAGCAGGACCTTGTTTATCCATTCTATATATACCAGTTTGCATCTGCTAATCCCAAACTCCCACTCCTATCCTCTCCCCCTCCCCCTTGGCAACCACCAGTCTGTTCTCTATGTCCCTGATTCTGTTTCTGTTTCATAGATTGGTTCATTTGTATCTTATTTTAGATTCTACATATAAGTGATATCATATGGTATTTGTCTTTCTCTTTCTTACTTACTTTGCTTAGTATGATAATCTCTAGGTCCATCCATGTTGCTGCATATGGCATTATTTCATTCTTTTTAATGGCTGAGTAACATTCCATTATATATAAACACCACATCTTCTTTATCCATTCATCTGTCAATGGACGTTTAGGTTGTTTCGAAGTCTTGGCTATTGTAAATAGTGTTGCTATGAACATAGGAGTGCATGTATCTTTTCAAATTATAGTTTTATCAGGGTATATGCCCAGGAGTGGGATTGCTGAATCATATGTAAACTCTATTTTTAGTTCTTTGAGGAATGTACATACTGTTTTCCATAGTGGCTGTACCAATTTACATTCCAACAGTGTAAGAGGGTTCCCTTTTCTCCACACCCTCTCCAGCATTTATTATTTGTAGCTTATTAAGTTTCCTTAAAACAGGGCTATTTTTAAATTTTTTTAATTTTTAATTTTAATTTTTATTTTTTTTGCGGTACGCGGGCCTCTCACTGTTGTGGCCTCTCCCGTTGCGGAGCACAGGCTCCAAACGCACAGGCTCAGCAGCCATGGCTCATGGGCCCAGCCGCTCCGCGGCATGTGGGATCCTCCCAGACCAGGGCACGAACCCGTGTCCCCTGCATTGGCAGGCGGACTCTCAACCACTGCGCCACCAGGGAAGCCCAGGGCTATTTTTTAGAATAAATTTATTTATTTTATTTACTTATTTTTGGCTGCGTTGGGTCTTCATTGCTGCATGCGGGCTTTCTCTAGTTGTGGTGAGCAGGGGCTACTCTTTGTTGCAGTGTGTGGGCTTCTCATTGAGGTGGCTTATCTTGTTGCAGAGCACGGGCTCTAGGTGTGCAGGCTTCAGTAGTTGTGGCATGTGGGCTCAGTAGTTGTGGTGCATGGGCTTAGTTGCTCCTCAGCATGTGGGATCTTCTTGGACCAGGGCTTGAACCCGTGTCGCCTGCATTGGCAGGCAGATTCTTGACCACTGCGCCACCAGGGAAGTCCCAAAACAGAGCTATCTTGAATTATTTACTGGGTAAATTGCATATCTCCATGTCTTTGGGATTGGTAACTGGAAGATTATTGTGATCCTTTGGTGGTGTCATGTTTCACTGATTTTTCATGTTCCTTGAAGTTTTGTGTTGCTGTCTTTGCATTTGAAAGAGCAGCTCCCTCCTCTAGTTTTTACTAACTGCCCTTTTCAATGCATCCAAACTTGTCTTTTTTTGCTTCAGTGGTGTGCTGGAACTTTACACCAAACCTGGACTTCCACAAAGACCCTCTTGTCTGCGGGTGATTTTCTAAGACAGTGTTTGCCACGGCCCCTAGACTGTGTCTGAGAGGGGCTGCAGTTGGTTTGTGGGCCCCTCAGGGTCCACAGCTGGGACCAAGGTTTGTACGTCTATTGCCTGAAACGTGTGGGTGAGACTCCTCCTGGGTCCCTTGGCATATGGTGCTGGATCCCACAGCTCCCATAAAAGCACTCTTGTCCATGGATGGATGCCATATTGTTTGTTGTTGAAGGCAGGACACAAATTAAGGGTATCTTATTTAGCCATGATGCACCTATATATTAATAACAGCATACCACATACACAGTTCTGCGTTTTACATTTCACTTAATATCTCAGAGAGTATTCCATACCAGTACATAGAGATCTATCTCATTCTTTTTAACAGCTGCATAGCAACCCATTGTAGGAGTATGACATAATTTAACCCATTTTTAAAAATTGAGGTGTAATTGACATATAACATTATATTAGTTCCAGGCGTACAACATAATGATTCAATATTTGTATATATTGCAAAACATCACCACAATAAATCTAGTTAACATCTGTCACTATACAAATCCATTTTGGGGGGATAGACACTTAGGTTGTTTCTGGTCTTTTGTAACTATTGACAATGTTGCAGTGAATACTCTTGTATACATGTCTTTGTGCCCCTATGTGAGCATTAACGTAGGATAAATTTCTAGTAGAAGAATTGCTAGGTCAAAAGGTATATGCATTTAAATTATAATAGCTGTTGACAAATTGCCTTCAGTGAGACAACTATTTTATAGTCCCACCAACAATGAACAAGAATGTCTTTCTCTACAAAGTGATTTTTGCCAATCTGATACTAAAAAATCTTACCTTAATTTTAATCTGCATTCCTCCTATTATGAGGGGGTTGAATATTCTTTCATTTGTTTAAAAGTATCACTTTTCTGGGCTTCCCTGGTGGTGCATTCGTTAAGAATCTGCCTGCCAATGCAGGGGACACGGGTTCCATCCCTGGTCCGGGAAGATCCCACATGCCACGGGGCAACTAAGCTCGTGTGCCACAACTACTGAACCTGCATGCTGCAACTACTGAAACCCATGCACCTAGAGCCCATGCTCCACAACAAGAGGAGCCACCACAGTAAGAAGCCCACTTGCCACAACTAGAGAAAGCCCGCCTGCAGCAATGAAGACCCAGTGCAGCCAAAAATAAACAAATAAATTTATACAAAAAAAGTATTACTTTTCTATGAACTGTGTGTTCATGTCCTTTGCCCACTTAATGCATTCTTTTATATTAATGTTTAACAACAAAGACACTACTCTCCCCTTGTAATTTGCTCAAGAATCTCCTCAAAGGGAGGAGGCCCTCTTGGACAGGTGTTCGAGGTCCTCCACAATCACAGCTCCCTCTTTTTAACTCATATGGGCCTCCTTCCCAAACACCACTGTCTGTTCCTAAGGAAGGGCACCTTTATGGTCTCCTCAACACCCCATACCCCTTCCACAATCCCATGTTTGCTCTCTCATCCCTCTCCTCTGGGATGTGTTATTCCCAGTCAAATCTGACCAGTCCTTCAGGGTCCAGCCAAATTCCACGTGTCTGGGGCATATTCCTTCCTTCCTTCCTTTCCTTTCTTTCCTCTATAGTTGATTTACAATGTTGTGTTAGTTTTTGCTGTACAGGAAAGTGAATCATTTATACATATATCCACTCTTTTTTAGATACTTTTCCCAATATAGGTCATTACAGAGTATTGAGTAAAGTGCTATACAGTAGGTTCTTATTAGTGGGGTGCCTTTCTGAATCTAGCCTACAGTCTCACTTTCATGTGAGCTGCATCCCACCAACTACCTCCTATGTCCCTCAAAGGCTGGACCTGACACCTCCCAGAGCCCAGCTTCCTCTCTGTCCATGCTCAGTGTGCAGGGATGTCAGGGTGGAGTGTTCTTCATGCACTCAAGCCACATTTACTGACTATATATATGAGTCAGGCACTGTTCCAGGCACTGGGGATATGGCAGTGAGTGAGACAGAACACGGCCCCTCCTCTCATCCAGCTGACATTTTACTGGTGTGTTTGTGTATGTGTGATAATGTACAACAAAAAGGCAATAAACAAACACAAATAATGTCAACTACGTGCACAGAAGTAAAGGAATAGTGAGTGGAGGAGGGGAAAGGTCTCCTTTAGACAGTGAGGTCAGGGGAGGGATCCCCCAGGAGCTGAGATGATATCAAGGACTGAGAAGGCTCCAGTCATGCAAAGAAGCTTCCAGAGCCCCCATTACAGACCCCCACCCCCACCCCCGCTTGGAGGGTCTGTTCTTCTAAAGATGGATGAGATGCAGCACAGCTCTCAGCACCTGTCTGTCACTTGACAAGAATTGAAGGCAGAGACCTGTTATTCCTTCCAACTTCAGGGCAATGTGTTGGTGTGTCGGGGGAGGACCTGCACCCTCCTGCTTCATACGCCAGCTGCAAACTTGGGAAAATGAAATCATGGCTGACCTGGGATTAACAGAGCACCTATACGTGCCCGGGTCCAGTTAAGTACTTTACACCACTGTTATTTCATTTAATCTACAGAACAATCCCATGTAGTATTTATTACTAACTTTATTTTACAGAGGAAGAAACCGAGGCTCGGAGGGAATATGGAAGTAACCTGTTGAGGTTTACATGGTTCAGAAAGAAGTACAGTTCCTGGAGAGAGTTGTGTCGTGGGTGTCCGGTGGGGTTTACCGGCGCATTCGGGAAGCACCCTGTCTCAGGAGTTGGCCCGCCGCGCCCCGAAGGCGGCCCCCGCCCTGCTCGAGTCTCGTGGCCTCAGGGGCCAAGGGGCGCGCGGCGGGCTGGGGGCGGGGAAGGCGCGGGGACAAAGGCCGCGGCTACCGCGCTGGGGCTGGCGGGTGCAGCGGCGAACTCCCGCGGCGGTGCCGGGACTCAGCCTGGGCCCTGGCCGCCGCACGCCCGCGCCCCGAGGGGCCAGCGCCGCAATGGAGCGCCTGGGGGCGCAGTTCGGGCCCGCGCGGGCCGAGCCCGCCTGCACGCCGCCCGCACCGCCCCCTCCCCCGCCTCCGCCCCCTCCCTCCCTCCCCGCGGCGGCCGCGGCTACTCAGTGCGCGGCGAACATGGCGGCGGCGGTCGGGCGGGACACTTTACCTGAGCACTGGTCCTACGGCGTGTGCCGGGACGGCCGCGTCTTCTTCATCAAGTGCGGCGCGGGAAAGCGGGGACGCGGGCTGGGGCGCGGGCCGGGCGGGGGTGCGGGGCCGGGCGAGCGCCCCTAGAGCGGCGGCGGCGCTAACAGGTGCATCTCTCTCTCCGCAGCGACCAGCTCCGCTGCACAACCTGGCTACACCCGCGCACCGGGGAACCAGTCAACTCTGGCCACATGATCCGCTCAGGTGGGCGCCGGGCCGGTGGGGTGGGGCGCTCGGGGGAGGGGGTCGTGCGCCTGGGTGGCCCAAGTTTGACCGGACTTTTCTCGCGTTTCCACAGACCTGCCCCGCGGCTGGGAGGAGGGCTTCACGGAGGAGGGCGCCAGTTACTTCATCGAGTGAGTGACGGGGGCGCCGCGCCTTCACCTGTGCCTCGGGGTCCGACCCGTTTCCCGCCGCGCCGCCGCCCCCCCTCCTCCCGCGCGGGTCCGGCGAGTTGGCGCGCACTGCGCCGCGGCCGCACTCATGTGGGCTATTTTGTGCCTGAGTTGTGTGGCGGGCTCCAGGCGGAGGCGAGGCGGGGGCCGCATCTCCGCAGGGGGACCCAGGCGGGGGTCCGGTATCCGGCCCGATACGGGCGCCGGGGCTTCAAACTGCGCCCGGGACGCGGCGATTGGGCGGGATTGGGGCGCTGGTGTGAGCGGTCGGACACACCTCCGCGCTGGGGTCTCGGGCTAAGCGGAGGCTGGCGGTTGCCGGGGCCGGGATGGCCCGGGGTGGGGAGAGCAGAAGTAGGGGTTCTGACTCGGGTCCAGCAACTGGGGTTGGGGAGGAGGGGGGGTGGGGAAAGAGACGAATGGCATCTCGTCAGGGGGACTTCCTCTTCGGCCACGTTGTCCGGGATGGTGGTGGAAAATCGGCACCGCAGCCCCACTTCTCCAAAGCGCGGGCCTGCGGGGGAGCGATGGGGCTGGGGAGGGAACCGGTCAGCCAATAGCATTCCTCGAACACTAGGTGTCTTCAGCTGGCGCTTTACCGGGACTATCACTCCTGCCTCTGCTCGTCAATCACACTCCTGCCTCTGCTAGTCAGTCAGTGGCTTTTCCTCAGAAGCTCGGGAGCCTTGCCCCAGTCGTCAGGTACCCTAGACCTAGGTCTGTAGAAATGAAATCGAGGGGCAGTGAGTTAAGGCGCCGTCCTGACGCTAACACTAGTATAGTCTTTAATTTCCCTCTCTGGGCGTGTACCTGGGTTGCAGCGTTTCTCTGCAACCCTCTGCCTGCTCGCAGGTGAGCTCCATGAGGTCGGAAACTGCTTTTGATCCTTTGCCCCAGTGCCTGGCACAGAGTAGGCACTCGGTAAATGTTTGTTCACTGAGTGAATAAACTAGGCAAAGGATAGAGGTTGGTGTATTTTGGGGGACTGTGAGTTAGAATTCCTTTCTTCACCAACTAAAACACTGCTAGTCAGTAGTGGAGCAGCATATTCGAAGCTCGGATGGTCCCAGAACATCCCAGAGCCTCCCTCCCGGTTTGGGCTCTGACAGGTGGTTGAAATCCTGATGGATGAGATTTATAGAAATGAGCACTAGCCCTGTGACTGTGGTTCTGCTCTCCTACCTCACATTTGTATTTGAGAGAGAAGTTGGGGAGCTGGCTGGGACCTCAAACCTCTTGGTCAGTGGGCCTCTCTGGCTCATAACTGCATCCATTGATGTTATTAGATTTCTCCTGTGTACCACACATTGTTGTAAGCATTGGGACTACAGAAGTGAAGAGGCAGACACTGGTCGGCTGCTCAGGGAGCTTGCAATTGAGTGGGGGGGGGAGGGGAGGAAGCAGAAAAATAAGGGAAAAAACAAACAGGAATAATGTCAGATAGTGGTAACTACTAAGCAGAAAATTAAAATAAGATGATGTGATAAGTAACTGGGTGGTTTGGTTGGATTGGGAGGTTAGTGTTGGTGTTTCTGAATAGGTGACATTTAAGGTAAAATTTGTATGACGAGAAAGAGCCATCCTTGTGTAGAAAGAGCTTGGAGTTCAAGGAGCAGAAAGGCGGGTGTGTCTGGAATGTGGTGAACAAGGGAGAAGGTGGCAGGAGAAGAGGTTACAGACAAGAGAGAGCTGAATGGTACAGAGCTTTGTGAGCCAGGGTAAGGAGTGACACAAATGATTTACTTTTTAATATTTTTTTTGGCGGCTTGCAGGATCTTAGTTCCCCGACCAGGGATCGAACCTGGGCCCCGGCAGTGAAAGCTCTGAGTCCTAACCACTAGACCGGCAGGGAATTACCTGATTTACATTTTCAGAATGGTCTCTCTGCCTGTTCTAGAGTGGGCTGTAGGTGGGCAACTGTAGGGATAGTAGTAGGAGGCTGTTGCTGTAGTCCAGGCAAGCATCATTGATGGCCTGACTGAGGGTGGTAGGTAGCATCGGAGCTGGAGAGAAGTGGTCAGATTCAGGCTTGGTGACTGGGTTGCACTCTGCGAGAGAAGGAAAAGGGTCAGAGATGACTCCCAGGGGCTTGAGCACCTGAGTGGATGGTGTTTATATTGAGATGGGAAGGCCGGGAGGAGCAGGTTTGGAGTGGGGGAGAGCGTGAGATCTTGTTGTGCTATGTTACATTGAGATGTGAATATATCAATTAGTCAGATGTGTGAATCTGAGCCCAGGAAAGAGAGAGGACTGGAGATATACATTTGGGTATTATAGGTGTTATTCAAGGCCACAGGATTAGATGAAATCACCTAAGAAAAGAGTGTAGACAGAAAAGATGACCTCAGCCTTGGGACAGAGCAGCATTTGGAGATTGGCAAAAGAGAAGGACTGAGAAGGTAGGAGAAAATCCAGGAGGATGAGGGCTCCCAGAAGCCTGAAGGACAAATCCTGAGTGGAACAGGTGGAAGAGAGCACATGGGGTAAGGAAATGGAGTCAGTAAGTATAGGTGAATATTTCAGGTGGTTTTGTTACAGAGTGAAGTTGAGGAACTAGCTGAGAACTGGAGAGGATGTACATTTGGAGGGGGGTGTCTTTTTTTAGAGGGAGATTGTAGAGCGTGTTTTGTTTGGATGGGAATTATCCAGAAGAGATGGAGAAATAGATGATGCAGGAAAGAGATGGGACAATTACTGGAGTAGTGTTTCAGAGAAGGTAGGAGGGAAGGCATCCAGGGCTTAAGTCTCACTGGTCTCAGATGGGAACAGGGCATTTCATCCATTTGTGGAAAGGAAGGGGCTGAGTACCAGAGCTGATGTAAGGAGGTTGATAAGGTTGGTGAGGGGAGAGGTGGGTGTTCCTGTCTGATAGTTTTGGTCATTTTCATGAGGTACTAGGCAAAGTCTTGGGCTGGGGGACTTGAGGGGTGTGTAGAACTCTATAGGCCATAGTCACAGCCTCCCAACCTTCCTGTCTTTTGCTGACTCTTCTATAGTAACTGTGTGTCAAGTCCCTGGTGATCATCTTACAGCAAGCTCTGGCTCCCTACCCCCCAGGGCCTTGGCTGTGTCCTCCCAGGCCTAGGGGAAAGCAGTATGTGACAGTATCCCCACGCTCAAAGGTGAACCATGTGGGGAAGCTGAGACCCTGTGGCCGCTGATTATATTTCCTGCCTCCTGTGACAATTTCTTGAGAGACTTAAGGGTTTGGGAGTAATTGTTCTCCTTTTTCCTACATAAAACATGTTTTGCTTCACTCTGCTTTCTTAGATTTGCTACGAGCATTTCTGAGTGTTCAATTTTTTTTTTTTTGGTCCTCCTCTAATAGGGCTCGGTTAGAGGGACAAAGCATTGGCACAGCTGCTTTTATTTTCCCCAGTGGATCCTCGGACCAGAGAGCTCTGTGAGGTTTTCAGGATGCATCAGTTGCTCCTGATATTTGGCAGGTGTTTGAATACTTTCCAGAGAAAAATTTCTTGAAGCAGAAAACCTTGAGCTAAGGCAGGTGGATTTTAGTTTTGATTTCTGCACTTTTGGTTCATTTTTGGATTAACTTGGAACAAAACATGGTTCTCTCAATTCTAGACTAGGTGATGCTGATACCTCCTAAGAAGACTTCCTGTACTTTAAAACTTCTTTACTTTCCCATGAGTCTCTTAGCCAGGTAACAAGTTATGATAATAATTGTGGGGCTTCCCCGGTGGCGCAGTGGATGGGAGTCCGCCTGCCAATGCAGGGGACACGGGTTCGTGCCCCAGTCCGAGAGGATCCCACATGCCGCGGAGTGGCTGGGACCGTGAGCCATGGCTGCTGGGCCTGTGCGTCCAGAGCCTGTGCTCCACAGCAGGAGAGGCCACAACAGTGAGAGGCCCGTGTACCGCAAAAAAAAAAAAAAAAAAAAATTGTGATAATAGTGTCATTAACGGCAACAGCAATAATAGTAGTAGCGATTATGTAATAGCTTCATCTTTCTGAGTCCTTGGAGAATGCCAGGAACTGTTTTATAGCTATTATCTGACTTAATTCTCACAACAACTTGATGAGGTAGGAACTGTTACTAGTCCCATTTTACCGATGTGGAATCTTGTATAATCCTGGGCATTCGGGCAGCAAAGGGCAGTTGGCTTTCTCCAGTACCTTTTCTTATCTGATCCTTCTAACAGTCCCTAGAAGCAACAGATCGGGGATTACCGATTTTTCAGATGATGAAACTCAGGTTCACGAGGGTTCAGTAATTTGGCCGAAGTGTTAGAGCTGGGACTAGACCGTAGGTCTTCATGGTCACCATGGTAGTGGTGGTGGCTCCTACCCCAGATCACAGGTGAGAGCCAGCGTTGATACTTGAAGGAGCCTTGTGTGCCACGTGCCACTGCTCCGAGTCAAGCTGACCAGGGCTCATGTGGCTGCACCTCTTCTTTGTTTTGCTGGGGATTGAAGTGCCTTGGAAGGGCAGCAGCCCTGGTGTCCTGTGCTGTCTGGTGGTGGTGCGTGTCTCTGATTAGTAAGAAGTGGAAGACATTAATTTTTTTTTTTTTTTGCACCGCGTGGCTATCAGGAACTTAGTTTCCTGACCAGGGATCAAACCCGTGCCCCCTGCAGTTGGAAGCATGGAGTCCTAACCACTGGACCTCCAGGGAATTCCCCATTATTACTTAGTAAAAACAGTTTGGCAGACACAGCCTTTTCAAACATGAAACCCATGAAGGAAAAGTTCTAGAACAGGCCTTGGGAGCTAGAGTGTTACACTGGGCTGGGCTTCAGGGTTTCATGAAACCCTGTGGGTTGGGTTCTCCCTACAGCAGGCTTTGAATAGATCTTGAGTCAATAAGGAGGATGAATGGCAGAGAGGAGGGGTCTTGCCTTCTCTGAGACTTTGGTGCCCAGCCCAGCACTGGGCACTGAGTAGGCATTTGGTATTTACTGAAGTAGATCAGGGGTATAGGGGAAACGGGGCAAGGTGAAGGAAGCAAAGCGGCCAGGAGCCACATCTGTCAAGGCTGGTGCCTGGCCCTCAGGCTTCTTGGATGTAGTTGCTTGGTGTCAAGAACAGCACTCAAAGTGGGAACCTGGCCTCCTTTGTCTTCTTCACCTTATAACCTCATGCTCTGCGTCTGGGGAACGGGACATCTGTTGGCCTTTGGACCAGGCCTTCCTCCCTCTCTGGTTGCCAGGCCTTGGTGTCTGCTGTAACTTGGCTCCAGGGTCCTGGTGGGAAACAGCTGATTGCACACGGTCTCTTCTAACTTTAAGTCCCCCTCAGTTTTAGCTTTGGAGCCTTTCAGGCCATGCTGTGTAGGTGCCATTCTCTTTGTGGGTGCTGGAGTAAGGCTTGGAGTAAGGCCAGTTTCCCCTCCCCAGCCCTTTGGATCGCAGCAGATCCTGGGGCAGGACTGGCAACCTGATTTGCAGGACCCTGTGCAAAATGAAAGTAAAGGGTCTCTTGTTCAAAAAAAAAAGTGCCATTAAAGGTATTAAAGTAGGGCTTCCCTGGTGGCGCAGTGGTTAAGAGTCCGTCTGCCGATGCAGGGGACACGGGTTCGAGCCCTGGTTTGGAAAGATTCCACATGCCACGGAGCAACTAAGCCATGAGCCACAACTACTGAGCCCGCGAGCCTAGAGGCTGTGCTCAGCAACAAGAGAAGCCACCGCAGTGAGAAGCCCGCTTGTCCTAACTAGAGAAAGCCCGCACGCAGCAACGAAGACCCAGTGCAGCCAAAAATAAATAAAATAAATAAATTTTAAAAAAAAAGGTATTAAAGTGTAAAGCGCTTTCTTTTCTTCTGCTGGCTTTCCCTCAACTTATTATGGCATTTCTGTTTGCTATTTAATGTCATCCTAAGTTTAAAAGAATTAGAAATTTAAATTATTAGCATAAATCTTATGGTTCATCTGTGAACTGTGGAATATAAAGCTTTAAATGCAAACGTCAGGACATTGACCTCATAGGCCGAATCACCACCATCATGTCTCACTCCGAGACACCACAGGGCGAGAGTGCCAGTGCTCAGGCCCCCTGGACAGGAGTGAGGAGCAGCAGTGCTGGGCAGGGCTTGGTGCTCCAGGGCGCTGGGAGTGGGCAGTTAAGGACCCATCTTATGGAGGCAAGGAGTGGAGACCAGGCATGAACCAAGGCTTCAAGCCTCCTTCAGAATGATTAGTCCTCTGGAATAATGCTGAGTATCTAGAGTGTGTGTGTTTTTTTATTCTAAAAACCCATCGTTCAGTCTGAGAGGGAGAGAAGAGGAGTTAGGGAGTGAAGGCTGAACCAGGGGCGACAGAATGTCCAAGTGGGGACCCCAGATGGCCATAGGCACCAGTGTAGAAGCCTGTGAATACTAGATGGCCCAGGAGGCTGCCCTCTTGAGGTTTAATTAAGCCATCATCCAAGGGACAGTCTTCCAGGGCACCCCAGGAAGAAATCTGTCCTGTCTGCCACATGTTCCTCCCCAGACAAATGTTGAACTTCATGGTAGTGAAATTTGTCTTGTAGCGTGCCCGCCTGCTAATTCGAGTATTTGTCATCTTTCTCATTGAGGTGTTGCTGGGAACAGCAGTCCCAGCAACTTTATTTCAAACCAGAAAGCAGCAGTTCCACAAAGAATTTCTGGGAAACTAGCAGCTTACATCTATTTAGAAGGGAAATTCTGAAACCTCTTGTTGTTGAAGGTTAAGAAAAGGTTCTCCCAGCTTGGCAAGCCTTGGCCTAATCCCACACTTTATATTTCATTTCCTGCTTGTTTTATCAAGGGTGAAAACTGGCTCATGGATTGAAATGTTAGGTTCTGTGCGAAAGGAACAAGAGTGGTGTTGTGTAGAGAGCTGGAGGGAGGACTGAGAGCCATGATTTGTGCCACGGTCTCAAAACCAACCTAGAAAAGATCTGGGAAAACCTCTTTAAGACGAATGGTGGCAAGTTGCTTCTTAAGGCTCTTTTTTTCAGAGAAAGGACAGTGGGTGGGTGGTGAGAATGTGACCCCTGATTTGCATTGCAGTGCGTATGTGAAGACGGTGGGTGTAGGTATCATTCTCTTGATATTTACGGGAGTAAATTTTGGGCTTCCTAAATCGAGGACTTTGGGAAAAGGAGCTTATTTAAGAAAGCACTTCATGATGTGAACTATTTGGTGATTTAGTGAGGTGCTTACTCTAGTTTTCTGTGTCTTCAGAAAAGAGCATGGGTTTAAGTCTTTTTTGCTCCGTGTAAGACAGCAGGATCTCAGCAGACTGGCAGGGTGTCTTAAGTAAATACTGGCAGAGGGAAAAGTATGGGGGAATATGGTTCTATTTGTCTGTTGTTTTTAAGTGGCTGTCAAAACATTTATTTCTCGATTTTCACAGCAACGAAGACCCAACGCAGCCAAAAATAAATAAATAAATTAAAGACAAAACCCAAAAAAACCCACTGTATAACCTTGTCCAACAACAGCTATGCTCTTCCAAGGCCATGGGTACCTTGTCCAGGCTGTCGGGACCTGGGGACCAAGGGCCCTGCGTAATGAGGTGTGAAAACGGCTCCTGGTTTGTCTCTTTCCTGGGCATTTAGAGGACTGCACAGATGTCTGATCCTTAATCTGGGTGGCCACCTGGTTATCGGCTCTGACAGCTGAAGGACAGACATTGTCTGTTGCTGCCTGGGCCGCAGATGTCAACAGTAATAACCTCCGTGGTGCTTGATTGTTGAAAAACACGTACGTTCTTTTTTAGAAGCAGGTATTTTTATTATTGTCCTCATTTTACAGATCAAGCAAGCATTTGAGGCAGGGGGTGGGAGAAGGGTTAAAAGATCTTTTCAAGGCCAGAGCATCAGTGGAGGAGCTGGGACTTGAACCCGGGTCCTTTTGGCTACAAATTTGTGTACTGTTTCTATCATGGTGCGAGGTGTCTTCTGGCTCCCATTGCGCCTTTCCTCCTGTCCTGAATCCTCCCTTTACAGTCTGTTCCCCAAAAATGGTCCTCTGTACCTTCCCTGATGACCCTGAGGCAGACGCCCCCTTGGGCCTCCCTCAGAAAGTCCCCTGCAGGATAGAAGAATGATGGGCAGGGTAGATGGTTCCCAGGCAGGGCAGTGGGTTGGGTCCCTGGTGCTCTGGGGGAGTAGATCCCCCGACCTCCCCCCAGATGTCAGCTGACCACAGCTTAGGGGCTGATGAGCCTCTTAAGCCTGCTTAGAGCCAGGCTGCCTCTTTCAAGGTTCTGCCAGGAGAGTGTTTCCAGCGTCACAGTCAGTGTTCTCAGGGTTTTTCAGGGGCTTTTCCTGCCAAGGCAGAGCCCTCACCCTCTTGAGGTCTGACAGCATGAGGTTAGCATATGCATTCTCTTCCAGGGGCTGCTGGCTACCTCCTGTGCTTCCTTGGAACACTGCAGCATGGGGAGGGGTTGGGGGGAGGTGGGCAGTGTGCTCGGGGGATGAAGGGAGCAGAGATCCCATTCCAGCCCTGTGCCTGGGCCCAGGCTGCACAGCCTCTTGTGTTCTCTCCCCTTGGGTGAAGTGAGAGATGAGACTATCTCCGACCCGGGAGGTATGGAAGCAGAGCAGTATTTTAGGTTAATGCAGTTAGCTCTGCAATAAGCCTGTCCTCTCCAAACCGAGTTTGGAGAGGATAGGGTCTGTGTGTGTCCACAGATAGCACCTTGCTGGAGGAGCATTTAACCACAGGCCGACCACAGGCTGGATGGCTTTTGATCCAGGTTTCATCTGGACTCTGATGAACATCTACTATATGCCAGTCTCCCCACTGGGCGATGTGGAGAGGAATGGAGGTCACTGCCCTCCAGCAGTGCCCAGTCCAAGAGAGGAGAGGGATACTGGGCGGTTTCAGTGTGGGTGACTGGGGCTGGCAGCCTGAGGAGGGCGCCCTAGGGAGCTTCAGAGGGTGAGTGTGAGGAAGGCCAGGCAGCTGTGGAGCGGAGTGGTGGGCAGCCCGAGGCGGGAGAGGCCAGTGGAGGAAATGCGAAGGAGCTGGGGCTGAGGGTAGGTGTGTGCCTGTCTGCGTCCTGAAGAGGCTGGTACCGAGTTGAGTAGTAGGAACTTGACCTGGATACCGCACTTGACTAGTAGCTGGGCTTTAGAAGAGTGATGTAATTGGGGATTTTGCCTAGGGGTTCCCCAAATTCTACGTGTGAGGGGTGGTGCTGCGTGGGGGTTACAGAACACAGATTCTGGAGTCCGGGCGCCTGGGGTGAAATCTTGGCTCTGCTGCCAGCTTGGGCAGGTCACTTAAACCTCTCTGTGTCTTCATCTGTAAAATGGGGGCAGTGACTGTACTGCCAACTCAGAACAGTGCCTGGCAAATCGTCCATGGTATAATAACTAGCATTTAACTATTAACCATTGCCGCTCCCATAAAGGGAGCCTCCTCCCGTGGGGAAATGTGGCCCAATCAAAGGAGCTCGTTCCCCTGGGGGAAGTCTCCTGAGATCAGGCTAACAGGAGGCAGAATTGTGCTTTCTTGTTGAGACTTGTCTTTCAAAGGAAGCTGGGCCCTAAATGGTTGTTGCTAAATGTCAAAGAAATGATTCCTCGAAGCCCTGTCTGGCTGTGTCCAACCTGAGAGAAAATGAGTATTTTTCTTGTACTTGCGTTTGACACATTTTCCAAATGGGCTGTTTTGATTTCCTCCCCATCCACCCCTGCTGCCACCACAATTTACTCCCCACCACCAGGGAGAGGGTTCCCAGGTGTTAGTATTAGTGTTTGCACTGCCTGGCCGGGCGTCTGAGCTCTTTGTTTTGGAAGCAATAACCCTGGTATCTGTCTTAAAACACTTGATGAGGGAGCAGGAAGGGTGGACACGAAGTAGAAGCTGTGTTCTGTGCTGAGGCATAACTTCTGGGGGTGGACTGGGAATCAGCATTATTACAGGCTCCATGGGTGATTCTTATGGACCCTGAAAACGAAAACGTCTCGGAGCTTCAGCTTCCCGATCTGTGTGGTGATGGCTGCGCTGCTTTCCTCCCAAGTGTTATATGAGAATTAAATGTGATGGCCCATCTGAAGCTCCTAGCATGCTGTTCAGCACATAGTAGGTGCTTAGGCCTCGTGAGCCCTTTCATTGAGAGAGGACGTCTGTCAGGATTCATTGGATGGAGCTTCGAGAAAGGCCTTGAGAGAGCGTCAGTGGGTATAGCTATCAGTAATGCCCAGCCCGTGACCCCAGTTAGATCCTGGAGAGCCAGGCTCCCTGGGACCTCTGGTTTCCTCCGTGGAGGCTGGGAATATGCTCTCCTCCCCTCTGCCCAGATGATGCTGTCAGCCCCCAAGTTGGCAGTGTGGCTGGTCTTTTGGGTGACCGTTGAGTGGGGACTGTGTCTGCCTGAGGGGTGGGCTAGCCATGACGCATCTCAGAACCCCATGACCACTTAGAGATCCTCCTGAGGGCAGAGGAGGGGCTGGGGTGAGGGGAGGGTTGTTCTGAGTGATTGACATTGATAGCCAGAGCAGGCAAGCAGCCACAATTAAGTTGAGAAATGGGAATGCTTCTTCTGTGTGGGAGAAGAATAAATGTATCCTGGCAGACAGTCGTGATGATGAATCTTAGAGGAGTCTGGTGTTGCAGTCTTTCCTGAGCTGGTCCTGGGGAAGATGGTGGGGGGGCAGGATTGTGACTCAGTGCCGTGAACGGCTCACCAACTCCCTGGGGACAGTGTCAGGCACAGAGTCGCTGCTCAACCAACTCAGTGTGGGTTTGTTGATCTGACGTTTGGCATGACCCTCTTGACACTGGCAGGCACACAAGGAGAGAGGCTTGACTGGAGTTAGGAGTAAATTGGGGCTGTAAGCTGAAGGAGTGAGGAGGGACACAAAGTCAGTGGTCAGGGTCCCAGGGAGGGCAAATCATTCCCTTGCCTGCCCATGAAAGTGTTTGGAAAGATTTCTCAACACATTTTGACCTGGGGATTTTAAAAAAATAGACACATGGATGCTGTGAAGCTAAATATCTATAATCCCTGTACCCATTAATGTATTTCTAAGCAGAATTGGCGGTACCTGAAATTACATCCATTTGCCGAGGCTTTGAATAATTACATTCTTTTTTAGCCCTGCTGTGTAGGTGGGAGCTGGAGAGAGCTCGCTCCGCCTCTGCTTCGACTTTCCCCCGGCCCTCCTCACCTGAAAATGCATGGATGTGTTGGTGTGTTTGGCACCATATGGTTTCTAAAACTCTGGGCGGGTGATATTAGTTCTTTGGGGGAGGGAAGAATAATTGGCTTCCTAGTCTGTGAATGGATTGATAATTTAAATTAGAATCCAAAGCACACTCTTTTTTTCAAAAACTCCATGTGTCTGAGGAGCACAGTGAGTTAAGATATAATAATCGTGTTGTGCAGTGATCTTGCTGGGCCCTTTGAGTCTGCTCCTCGGGGCAGGGAGGACCTGGTTGGTGCTGGATTGCCTCCTTGAGCTCGTGGAAGGGTTTGAGAATTCTTTTTTTCTTTAAGGCCTTTGTTGGATTTTCCTTGGTTTTCGGGTGCAGTAAGCTGAGTGCTGGGGCAGGGGGACTGTCACAGTGAGAAGCCGGTTGCTTTTGTTGAGTCCTCATTTACTTGTTTGTTGTATAAATGTTTATCTAGTGCACACTGTGTGCGCTGTTCTAGGGGCTTAACAGATGTGGGCTCATATAACCCTCGTATCAACCCTATGAGGCAAGTCCTGTTATGATCCTCACTTTATAGATGAGGGAGGTTATGGAACTCTCGGAACAGGTGTTAGGTGGCAGGGGTGGGATCAACCCCAACTGTCCTTATTTGGGGTCCGCATGGTCCCTTTGTGCCCTGCTTGGCCTGTCTCCACCACATTCCATGGTGGGCCGTGCTGTGGAGACTGGCTCCATTTTGTTTCAGGGAAAAGCTCTAGCTTCACACACGTCACTGAGGGACTGTGGCCAGGGAGAGAGAGGCAACGATGTGGTCTGAGCTGTTGGCCTAGGACCTAACTGGGAGCAAACCGTGTCAGGCCTTCTGTTGCGTCAGCTCCTGGACAGAGTCCTGGCTGGTCTGGTAGGAATTATCCCCACCCTGCCCTAACACACGGTACATCCAATTGTAGAGAGCCCCCTGGACTTTGCAGTGGTCCCTCCCAGAGGGGGTATGCCTGGAAATGGCTCTTACAGACTCTGTCCAGAGGACCATATCCTGAGCTCATAGATTGGCTGAGGCAGGCCCCCAGGTCTACACCATCTTTCTCTGCCCAGAGTGCCAGTGATAGAGGAAAGCCACGGGCTGGTTAGGTTCCCCTGCTCCCTGAGCCGCTCCTCCTCTCCTCTCTTGCAGGAGCATGGGGTCTAGGAGAGGAAACAGATCCTTTTAACCAAAAACCTTTCCTTTGGACCTGACTCCTTTTAGGGATGGACACCTCCCTCCCCTAGTCCCACCCAAAGTGGAAAGAAGATTTTGAAAATCAACTCCTCTTCATAGTGAAAAGGTTTGGCCTTTTGAGGAGAGTTAGCATGAAAACCTCACATCTAGTACTTTCCTGCAGCCTCTGGGTTATTGCTCAGGCCCCTGTCCTCGGACATTCTTAGTGGGAGGAGAGGGAGGCAGTCTGTGGGCTGAAGCGGGGAGAAGGTGGCTGGCTTTTCTGTCCCCATAGTCGCCTCAGGGTTATTGTAAGGGGGGTGGTGATGGGAGCACTGGCCACCTGGGGGAGGGAGCAGAAATGTCCTCGGCTCACAGGCAGAGCCTCTGGGCAAGGCAATCTCCCTGGGTTCTGACAGATCCACAACGGACCCATGCTTGTGTGATGTGAGAAAAGGACCTGGTAGCTCGGCCTACTTCCCGCCGCAGATTGATACCTCCCCCTCGCCCCTCGCCCCGAACCCTGCCCCTCTGAACCTTTCTGGATCTGGATGTGGCCTCAGGCCTATTCCCCTCCCAGCTGGCTGCACCTGCCTGCCGTGTTGTTAGCAGGTGGGATAGGTGGAGGGACCACCTCCCTGAGTGCTGATGCTTCCATTTGGACTCAGGCTCACATTCAGTTCAGCTGTTCCACTCCAGGCTTCAGATAGGGCAGCTCTGGGGTTGTGGGCGAGCGCACAGGCATCCCAACTTTGTGGCCATGTCGTTTTATTTAACCTCTAAATAAAATGGGGCAAGCTCTGGCATCTGCCCCATGGGCTTTTTGCAGTGGTTGCATGAGAATAATACATGTAAAGTACTCAATCCCCGGAACATTTTAGAGTTCGATCAATTTTAGCAAGTATTTCCATTAACAGTGGGCATTTTGTCTTTTTTTCTGTAATGGCTGCACTGATCCAGGCGTATTTGGGCGATTCCTTGGTCTTACATCCCGCAGGGGCTCTTGTCTTGTGATATACATAGAGGGTACCTGTGGGTACTACTTAGCTCAGATTCTCAGTTATGGACATTTTCTCATAGAGGGCATTGAACAGCTTGATGTATTTTGCCCAAGGGGTTAAAAATGGCCCACTCTACTTGCTGGTTTTAACCATAGCTGCACCCTAATTATGACCGTGGCTGTTACAGCTTATGGGTTTAGGCAGTTCAGATATAGTTGCAGCAAAGGTTGTGTCTGACCCGGACCCTGGCTTGCTTCCCCAGGGCAAGGGGAAAAACAGCTCCTGTGATAATGGAAAAATGGAGAGGGGAGGCAAGATTCAGTTTAGTATTTCTGTGTCCACTTTTGCTGTGTGCTTGGCACCATACTTGTTGTACTCTGGGGGATATCAGGGAGCTGGCGAAACAAGATGTCCACACAGTTTCAGGCCATAGGATGGTCAGGTGGTGTGTGATTAAGTGTCAGGTAAGTAGTACAGGTACAGCATGGAGAGGAGCGTCCAGGAGGAAATAATTCAGTAGCTGGATGAGTCAGGGAAGACTGAGGGGTCTTGTGAGCTGGACTGGGTGGGGATGAGGGGAGGAGTGGGTGCCTCAGGCAGGGGGACCAGCGTTCATTATTGGGGGGAGCGGTCCCTTCATTTAGCAGACCTTTACTGAGCTCTCAGTGTGTGCCAAGCACCAGCCTGGGCACTGTGGATACCAAAATGGGTAAAGCAGAGTAGAGGAAACAGTTTTGGGAGGCAGAAAGGCCCAGTGGTTGGGAGCATGGTCTAGCACAAGATAGCCTGGGTTTGAATCCCAGCCCTACCACTTACTAGCTTGTGGATCCTGAGCAAATTATGTAATATGGTGGGGCGTCCCCGGTGGCGCAGTGGTTAAGAATCCGCCTGCCAATGCAGGGGACACGGGTTCGAGCCCTGGTCTGGGAAGATCCCACATGCCGCGGAGCAACTGGACCCATGCGCCACAACTACTGAGCCTGCACTCTAGAGCCTGCAAGCCACAACTACTGAAGCCTGTGTGCCACAGCTACTGAAGCCCATGCGCCTAGAGCCCGTGCTCCACAACAAGAGAGGCCACTGCAATGAGAGGCCCGCGCACCGCAACGAAGAGTGGCACCCGCTCTCAGCAACTAGAGAAAACCCGCGTGCAGCAGTGAAGACCCAATGTAGCCAAAAATTAAATAAATGAATAAATAAATTTATTTAAAAAATTATGTAATATGGAGCCTCAGTTTCTTCCTCTGTGAAATGGGGATAATAATAATTGTGGTGGAGATTAAATGAATTAACATTAAATACTGAGAATAGTCTTGAATGAAGTACTCTTTTTTATAAATTTATTTTAATTAATTAATTTATTTTTGGCTGCATTGGGTCTTCGTTGCTGTGCGCGGGCTTCTCTAGTTGTGGCGAGTGGGGGCTACTCTTTGTTGCGGTGTGCGGGCTTCTCATTACGGTGGCTTCTTGTTGCGGAGCACGGGCTCTAAGCGTGAGGGCTTCAGTAGTTGTGGCTTGCGGGCTCTAGAGTGCAAGCTCAGAAGTTGTGGTGCACGGGCTTAGTTGCTCCGTGGCATGTGGGATCTTCCCGGACCAGGGCTCTAACCCGTGTTCGCTGCGTTGGCAGGTGGATTCTTAACCATTGCGCCAGCAGGGAAGTCCCTTGAATAAAGTACTCTTGAGTGTTCACTATTATTATCACTAGAATATGAGCTCCATGAGGGCAGGCATTTTCTCTGTTGTGTTCACTGGTATATCGCTGGCTCTCAGGAGGTATCTGGTACATGGTAGGCATTCAGTTAAGGAATCAAAGTGCCATTGGTGTCCTCAAGGAGCTTAGGAGCCTGTTCTCTGGTGAGGACACAGACGTCAACACCTAGAGGATACTATGCAAATGACTTGATAAAGGAAGCATGGGGATTAGAGGGGCACATAGAGGGGTGGCCAGGGAAGGCTTCCTGGGGGGGTGGGAGGAGCCTAAGCTGGACCTTGGAAAACAAGCAGGAATTTGTTGGGTGGTGAAAGAGAGTTTGGATGTTCAAGGGAGAGGAAGCAGCATGGGCAGAGCTAGGTGAGAACATGGCATGTTCAAGGACATTGAGAGAGGAAGGAGGCTGCAGGAAGGGCTGCTTAGAGGAGCTGGGGCTTCATCGTGAGGGTGGTGTGGATCTGGGCTTAAGGAGGGGTGTGACGGAGCCCCCGGGGTTGTGAGGGAGGAAGGTGAGATACCCTGGGTGTGCTGGTCACTCTCCCAAACTCTAGCTCAGGAGTCCAGAGAGGTGGGGCTGGAGGAAGTAGGTTGAAGCCTGCAAGACATCCCACCTGGCAGGTGAGGGCTTGGCCTCCAGAGGAGGAGAAGCTGGGAAACCCACACCACTGCCTGGCAGCACTCCTGCCTTAAAATAGAAAGAGATGGAGATAAAGAGTGAGTGGTGGTGTGAGTGTCCAAGCAGTGACCTAGTTAAAACCTGACCCCCTGGAAGTGCGAGAGCCACCCTCACCCTCGCTCAAACGCCGGGGCCTTCTAAGGGACAGCTGCCAAGGGCGGCCTTGCCCTCCTTACCTCGTCCCTCCTCAGCCTGTGCTGTGTGCAGAAGTCCTGTCGCCAGGTGGCCTCGGCCCCATCCCACCGACAGAAGAAGTCCGGTTCGCAGGCCCGTGTGCTTCTGGGAAAGGGTACGGGGGCTGAGAGTAAGAGAAGTAAGGGGATGAAAATAGGTTAGTGGACTCAGGTTAATGGGACTAAATGTAACTCCAAATGAAGAAGACCTGGAGGAAAAACTCTTCATATTTAGGCTTTTGTTCTCCACAGTGCATCATAATTCTTCACAGACTTAACTATCTGACAGACAGTGACACCCTTTACTCCTCCCTCGTTCCTTCTCCCTCCCAACTTCCTTAAATCCCACCCAGAGACAGTAGAAAAGAGGAAAATGGAGAAGGCTTTCACTTTTCTCTTAGGCCCTCTGCCTCATTTTTCTTTGGTCCGTCCTGATTTCTCTGAGGCCTTCAGGACTTATTTCTGTGGTTGATGATTTATATGCAGGATCTGCTGAAGGTCCTTGCGCAGGACTTTTAAACTTTAACTGAGGTTGTGGGTATGATGGAAATTGTGTGGAAATGACATTGCAGGCCTGTGAGGTAGAACCGTCTAACCGTGGCCCCTGGTGTTTTTCGGGTCTGCAGTCCTGAGTCAGGAGCGTGCCCCAGGCTTGTTTCCGTAACCACAGAACAACCACTTCTTCGGCACCTACTGTGTGCTCACTGGTCCTTCATCTGAACGGCTCTGGGAGGTCCATGCCACCAGCAGGGAGAACCTCCAGAACTGAGAGAGCAAAAAAAGCCTCCATGGGTGACCCACAGGTGCTGGCTGTTTCTGGTGGATTGGAGCCCGAGGCCACGTTTAAAATTGCTGGGAACTTTGATCCTGTAGGAATGGGCTCCCGGTACTCAGAGCCTGACGGGAATGTGGCACGAGGGAGTGCGAGCCAAGGAAGTTGGATCACCTCAAACCACCTAAGGGTTCCCATCTCACACAGAGAATCCAGGGTCCTCACAGTGACCCTTGAGGCCCTGTGTCGTTTGCTCCCCCCCGAACCCCATCACCTCATTTCCTCCTGTTCTCCCTGACACTCTGCTTCAGCCACGGTGGCCTCCTTGCTGTTCCTCAAACACGTGAGCACAACCAGCTGTAGGGCCTTTGCACTCACTGTTCCCTCTGTCTGGGATGTTTTCCTTCAGATATTCCCACAGCCTACTGCTCCCTCACTTTTTTCAAGTCTCTGCTCAGGTCACCCCTTCAAGGTGGCCTTCCTTTTTTTTTTTTTTAATTTATTTTATTTTTGGTTGCATTGGGTCTTCGTTGCTGTGCACAGGCTTTCTCTAGTTTGTCGAGCGGCAGCTACTCTTCGTTACGGTGTGTGGGCTTCTTACAGTGGTGGCTTCTCTGGTTGTGGAGCACAGGCTCTAGGCGCGTGGGCTTCAGTAGTTGTGGCTCGCAGGCTCAGTAGTTGCGGTTCCCGGGCTCTAGAGCGCAGGCTCAGTAGTTGTGGCTCACGGGCTTAGTTGGTCCACGGCACGTGGGATCTTTCCGTAACAGGAATCGAAACTGTGTCCTCCTCATTGGCAGGCGGATTCTTAACCACTGTGCCAAGGTGGCCTTTCTTGACTCCTCTCCCCCAGCACAATCTATTTCCTTAACCCTACTTTCTTTTTTCTTTTTTTAGAATTCTCAACTTGACCCAGACATATTACAATTTTAACTTGTTTAGTTGCCTCCCACTAGAATTTTTTTTAACATCTTTATTGGAGTATAATTGCTTTACAATGGTGTGTTAGTTTCTGCTGTATAACAAAGTGAATCAGCTGTACATATACATGTATCCCCATATCTCCTCCCTCTTGCGTCTCCCTCCCGCCCTCCCTATCCCACCCTTCTAGGTGGTCACAAAACACCCAGCCGATCTCCCTGTGCTATTGGCTGCTTCTGTTTTATATTTGGTAGTGTATATATGTCCATGCCAATCTCTCACTTCGTCCCAGCTTACCCTTCCCCCTCCCCTTGTCCTCAAGTCCATTCTCCACATCTGCGTCTTTATTCCTGTCCTGCCCCTAGGTTCTTCAGAACCTTTTTTTTAGATTCTATATATATGTGTTAGCATACGGTATTTGTTTTTCTCTTTCTGACTTACTTCACTCTGTATGACAGACTCTGGGTCCACCCACCTCACTACAAATAACTCAATTTTGTTTCTTTTTATGGCTGAGTAATATTCCATTGTACATATGTGCCACATCTTCTTTATCCATTCATCTGTCGATGGACACTTAGGTTGCTTCCATGTCCTGGCTATTGTAAATAGAGCTGCAATGAGCATTGTGGTACATGACTCCTTTGAATTATGGTTTTATCAGGGTATATGCCCAGTAGTCCCACTAGAATTTGACGTCCGTGATGACACAGAATAGTGCCTGTTTTGTTCAAGGCTGTACCTCTAGTGCCTAGAATAGTGGTTGGAACAAGTAGGTGTTCAGAAAATAGTTTTTTTAGCTTGATGAGGTATGATTGACAAATAAAAATTGTATATATTTAAGATGTATTACTTGGCATTTTGATATACATGCACATTGTGAAATGATCACGACAATCGAGGTAGTTAACACATGCATCACTTCACATGGTTACTTTTTCTTGTGTGTGTGGTGAGAGAAAATAAGTGTTGGATGAATTTATTAAATGGTTCACTGAACTCTGTGATAGTCTTTCCTTGGGACTCTGCCTGAGAAGCCTGTCAGCCACTGAGTGGTGCCTCCCTGCTATGGCCTGAGAGGCACAGGCCTTGGGTGCTCTGTCTCGGGCGTCCCCAGAGACAGTGTGGGGACCACATGGCGTCCTTATTTGTCTCCATGCTGGCTTCCAGTCACCCCTTCTGGGGAATCATCTGAAAATAGACATTTTCTATCATGCCTGTCCACATTGACCACGGGGAATTAAAATGGGTTGGCTTACCAACTAACCATGAGGGGTATTTGAATGCCCTTTGAGTTCTCAAAGCCATACAAATACTTATGGTGGCCAGAGGGGATGGTGTCCATCTCTCGACGTTCTCCCTGCAGAGTTGGAGCTGAGCTATGCCCAGGAAAACAGTCTGATTCAGGGCTCAGGATGTAATAGACTGGAAGGAAAGAAACCGAGGTTCAGTAAACACCTGTTGTTTGTAGCACGTGGTCGCAATGGTTATTTCACTCTTAACCATGTTCCAACCTCGAGGTTGATGATTGAGTGCCCCTATGATGGATGGGGGAAATTAAGGCTCAGAAGTGATGTAATCAAGGCTCTCACTGACTCCAGAGCCTTGGGAATAACTAGGAAAGACTCTAGAGGGGAACTCACAACCAGGCTGTAAAAAACTGTTAGTATATGAGTCACAGGGGCAGTGTGGCATTAAGCAGTGGCACAGATGGAGAGACAGGAATGCTCTATCAGGTGTGGCTTGGATGGTTTTAAGACAGCCTGTTGAATATGAACAGATATTTTTTCTCCCATTATTAATTACCTGAGAATAGGGAGAAGATATTTTTAATGAAGCCCCAGCAATCTGGGTCTGGAGAAACCCTGGCACCAGCCTTCTCCCCACATAGGACCTGTGCATCCTGGGGTCACCAGGGACCATCCCAAACAATGCCCATATGAGTACATGCAGCTCAGCCTGGCTCTGGGAGCAGCTTAGAGCAAACCTCACCAGTCTTTGAGATTTTGTGGTTGGGAAGGCAGAACTTTGTTATATCCTGGGTAGGGGAGGAGCCTGAGGAAAGAATGGGGACTGTGCAATGGGCTTCCCTGTTTTAGGGGGAGTGGGAAGTGCTGGCATGATTCAGTATCTTAAAGCCCTTATGAAATAAATGCTTCTTGCTACCCAGCCCATGCTGGTGAGATTAGAGAAAGGGCCTGTCTTTTTGATATTAGTTCAATTAATTTGTTCATGTAATCATTTGTTTATCAGCATTTATTAGCTCCTACTCTGTACCAGGTGGCACCATGCCAGATTCTGGGGCTACAAAGACAAAGATGTCGTCAAGGAATTTACAGTCCAGTGCAGGGAGAAAGACAAACCAAGGATGATATTCAGCATGGAAAGGCCGTGGGACAAAGAAAACAGGGTGAGGCTGGAGCATGGTGACCAAGGCCACAAAGCTTTGGGTTGGCAGGCTTGGTTTGACCCAACCAGTTACTTGACCTTGGGCAAGATCTTGTTCTTGGCTAGGTGCTTACATACTTTATCTTATTTATTCCTAAAATCGGACTGCTGAGGTAAAAATATTCCTCCATTTTGTAGCTGAGGAAATTGAAATTTGGAGGGGTTGAGTAATTTGTCTGGGTCACTTAGTAAATAAGTGGCAGGACCAGGATTCCAACCCAGATCTGTCCAAAGTTCCCTCGCTTTCTGCTCTATCCAGCTGAGGAGAATGAGTTTTGTCCATGCCCCAGCACAGCCAGGGTCCTCTTGGAGATGCAGCTCTAGGCAAAGGGGTTTGTTGACCGTGGACTCCATAGGAGTCTACGGGATGATATGACCAGCCAGGATGCTAATTTTGTTTTAGCCTGCATTAATGGAAGTATAGTGCTCATGACATGGGAGATGGTGGTGCTGCCCTGCTTGGGGGAGATCACAGATGGAGTATTGGGGTCGCTTCTGAGATCACCCTTTTAAGAGGGATGTGACTAGATTAAGCCCTTCTGGCTGTGATGGGCACTGGAAACCTTGTCTCCTGAAGAACATCTTCAGAAACTGGGGGTGTTTCATGTGGGGAAGAGGAAACCCACAGGAAAATGGGGGCTGGCTGCAAATATCTGAAGGGCTGTCACGTAGAAGAGTCTTATTCTCTGGGAAAGCTACAGAGAAAGGTTTTGGCTCCAGGTTTATAACAGAACCTTCTAACGTATCTCAGGATGTAGTGAGATACTGTCGCCAGAGGTAGTCAAGTACAGATGGAAGCAGTGGAGAGTATGGACTAAATGCCCTCTATCATTCCTCTGCCCAGAGCCCCTGACTGTGGCTGTGTCTCTGCTGTTCTGGGTATGGGTCCTGGAGGGGGTACAGAAGGGAAGGGTTTAGATTGTATCTCTCCCAAACCCAGATCTCCTCAGCAGACTCCAGGGTTGTATGTGCCTCCAGGGGTGGGGGAGCAAACACAGGGTTAGAATCAGAATTAGAAGACCTGGGTTTGAACCTTGGCTCAGCCCCTTATGACTGTGTGACCTTGAACATGCATTTGCTCTCTGTAAAGGGGATCATGTCAGGCCCTCACCTGTTGGCCTTTTATCAGGTAGTGAGTGAGAAAATGCTTTGTCAAGGAGAGAGGGTTCAAACACTGGTTGTTAATGGGTGCAGCTCTGGTCACCAGGAGTGTAATCAACTTCAAGGAGCTTGGCCGTTCCGTGTCTGGGAAACTTCACGCAGTGGTGATCGAGGACTTGTTAGGTGAGGTGCTTTGGAGAACTGACTCCAGGTTTGTGCAGAGCCCTGTGAAATATTTTGTGATAAAGTGAATTCCCTATCACTAGCGATAAGCAAGAGAGTCCCCTGCCTTCAAGACCCGTGAGTGGAGGCAGAAGGAGAGACTGGGATGGGTGTTGAGAAAGGAGAGATCCAGGAAGCCTTCATGGAGGAAGTGACATGTGAGTAGGGCCTAGACAAAGATTTCATTATGCAGGGAAGGGGGCAAGGGCCTGGAGGAGTCAAAGGCGTGTGTGGGGTATAAATGACATGGAGGGAGAGAATCAGATGCTGGGGTAGGTAGGGAGTCTCCTTATTGGGGTGGGGTGTTGCCTGCCAGCTGGAAGACTCTTCCCTTCCTGGCAGTAGAGCACGAAGCTGTCTTGTGGTTGAAAGGGATCCGGGTTTACTGCAGTTTGCTTGTGGAACGTGGGGCAGGAAGAGGCAGGGTGAGAACTTTTGGGGAGGCTGTTTTACATTCTTTTCATTTCTCAGATGAAGGTAAAGCCCAGATGGGAAGAGGGTTTCCTAGCAGGTTTAGGGTGAGCTAAGGTTAGAACCAACGCCTGACATCTCCAAGTTTTCACCTTACTCCATGGATGAGTCGGCCCAGTTGCCATTTTTCCTGGTTCTGCCTCCCAGCAGGCTATTCCTCTCAAGAAGGTAGGAGAAAGCAAAGTTGTATTTACCAAAGAGGCTGGTTGGGCAGGTCTCCTTGCTGAGGCCAGAGTCTTAGGTCAAGGTCAATTGAGCTGGCTCCTGGTGGGTGGAGTCAGGCCCTGGCCGGCCCCCAGCTGGGGGACTTTTGGTTGGGGCTGACCACTGGTAGGGACTGAGGTTTTTCCAAGGCATTGCCCCTGAGAACAGTGGGCTGGAAAGATTACAGCCCACACATTCTTTCTCAGGAGATTAGGGCCGTGGGAGATTATGGGATACACCGGAGGCTGTAGGGAGGCCTGTAAATTTCCCATTTGGGGCAATTAATTTGACGGATTGTAAAACAGCTCACTACTTCCTCTCCCCCTCCCTGGGCTGGAATGGGCAGTCAGACTGGCCGGAGAACGTCCTGAGAATGCTCTCCCTGGATTCCCGCACTGCCTGCTTGGGCCCCTTGTTAAAACCTTTCCTGGGGGCAGGGGCTGGGCATGTCCTTTTCCTGCCTCCCCTCTGGTACAAGGAAGAGCACACAGTAGGTGCTTTATAAAGTACCATACAGAGCTGGTATTTATCTATTAGAACCTTTCTAGGATGCTGTTAGGGGTGGGATGGGCTGGGGCCCATGGTGGCAGCTCGGTTTATAGATGGGGAAGCCGAGCTCCAGGGGTGAGGTTACCTGTCCAAGGTCACTCAGGTCATTGGTGATAGTTGGGACTGCAGCCAGGTTTCTCCACTCTTGGGCCAGGGTGTCTTCCCAGTTCTCGTGTGTTCAAAGTGCAAGTGAAATAAATCGTGGGCTTTTTTTCTGGTTTCTCTCCCTGACTTCCTCCTTGCCCCCAGCCAGTCACAGGGGTCCCTGCTTTGGTTTGTGTACAGGATGTGACATGGTTCTGCTCCCATCTCCCCCAGGCAGTTTTGCAGCATTCCTATGAGGACTGTGATGGGGCTGCCCTTCTCCCGCATGCTCACGGTGTTTTGTGGCTCATTTTGACCATCTGCTTCCCCAGTGGGGTCTGGCACCTGTGGTTGGTGAAGGTTCCTGCACAGTGCCTTGCTCTGGTGCCTTCTGAGGGCCCTGCCGTCACCAGCTCAAACTTGGACTAGTGCAGTTGGTCCTGAATGGTTGTCCTGCTTTGGTCCTGTCCTCTCTCCAGGGGCCCAAAGACCTCATCCTAACATGCCTCCAAATCAGGGCCTTCCAAGGTGTTCTTAACTTGGGGCTTCTATATATGTGATCTGTGTCCTGTCGGATCACAGTGTTCGCCTTGGCCCGAGCACAACCCAACAGCATCGTAGTGTTTGTAGCACTTTCTTCCTTCTGTGCCTTTGCTTTTGCAGTTCCCAGCACCAGCAATGCCCCCTTTCCATCCAGGTAACTCCTGTGCATCCTTAAGACTCAGACTCCCTCAGGAAACCTTCCCTGACCCGCCTCCACTGAGGCTTTGTGACATCCCTTTTTTGGTGCTTTCATTCATTTATTCAGCAAGTATGTCATGAGAAGTTTTTATGAGCCTGCAGTGTTATAAGTGCTGGGGAGTACAGCAGTGAACGAAGCAAAGGTGTGTGTGCTCATGGAGCTTATATCCCAGCATCCTCTCCTGTTGCCTATCACCTTAGTTTACACTAATGTTTCTCTGTCTCCACATTAACCTGTGAGTTCTCCTCATGTTTTATTCATTCGTCTCTGTATTCTTAGCACTCAGCACAGTGTCTGTCAAAGAAAACCTTAAAAGTTAATGTTGAATAAATGAGGGAATGAGCAGGCTTCCCACTTCCCTCTCCCTTCTAACCTGCCCATATCTACTTATTTGCAGCCCTGCCACCGCCTGCCGCACTCTTCCCCCTCACACTTCTGGCACTCTATGTGCTGCTCACGTGACTGTCCTGCTTCATATTACTTTTTGTGTCGACATCTCTCTCCTTCACCTGGTTATAGATTTCTTCAAGGCAAGGTCCAATTCTATTTCAACTTTTATGTACTTCTGCCCTTTCTCATATCCAGTAAAACGAAGAGCAGTATGTGAAGTGGTGCATAAAGAAATAAAAGTATAAGGATGGACCCAGGGCCTCGAAGTGGGTTGATTTATTGACAGATGTCTGGCGGGCACCTGTGTGCCAGCCCTGGGCCAGGTGCTGGGCATTCCTAGGTGGGTGGGGCAGAGGCATCTGCCGTGAGGAGCCCAGACAGAGGAAACTATAGACAGGGTGAGGAGGTGCCCAGTCTCCTGGCACCCAGAATATTTGTGGTGTAGGATGCCCAGACACTTCTTTTGGTCAAAGAAGATGGCATCTTAAGGAGGGTGTCAGACCCTCCTTTTTTTTTTTTTTTTTAAGTATTGTTGACTTATAATGTGTTAGTTTCTGGTATACAGCAAAGTGATTCATTTATACATATATATATATTCTTTTCCATTACGGCTTATCACAAGATATTGAATATAGTTCCCTGTGCTATACAGTAGGACCTTGTTGTTTATCCATTCTGTATATAATAGTTTCCATCTGCTAATCCCAAACTCCCAGTCCATTCCTCCCCAATCCTTTCTCCCCCTTGACAACAAGTCTGTTCTCTTTGTCTGTGGGTCTGTTTCTGTTTCAAAGATAAGTTCATTTGTGTCATATTTTAGATTCCACATATAAGTGATATCATATGGTATTTATCTTTCTCTTTCTGACTTACTTCACTTAGTATGGTACTGTCTAGGTCCATCCATGTTGTTACACATGGCATTATTTCATTCTATATGGCCAAGTAGTATTCCATTGTGTATATATATATATATATATATATATATATATATATACACCACATCTTCTTTATCTGTTCATCTGTCAATGGACATTTAGGTTGTTTCCTTGAGACAGGACTGGTTTTTAATCCCATCTTGTCCCTTGCTGACTGTTTGACCTTGGACCAGTGAGTCAACTTTTTTGAGCTTCTGTTTCCACATCTGTAATACGGCTAGTAAGAATACCTACCTTGTAGGAGCGTTCATTCATTCATGAGCGTCTCTCCTCCCTCTCTCCACCTCCAAAATCTCAGGCCTTTATGGAGAGGTCTTGGGATGCTGATGTGGTCTCTGATGCAGTTTATCCACTCACCCCATACAGAGATCCCTTCAGCAGCAGTGCTGATCAAATTGCCTCTGATGGATTCCTTTGAATAACAGGAAGAGCCTGCTACCTGGCCAAGCAGCCCCTCCTTTCATTGTCACATCCTCACTGTTAGAAAGTTCCCTTTTAGGTTGAGTTGAAATCTTCTATGTCCTGACTTCCCTCATTGCTTTTAGTTCTGAAATACAGGGAGTTAGTTGTATTCTCTCTCACCCCTTTTATCCCTTACCCCTCGCTTCCTCCCAATTAGGAAAAAGTTTACTAGTGTCCCAAGAGGCTCTTTGTAGTTCTTGCTCTATTACTCAGAGTGATCGGCTAGTTGGGAAGGTGAAGGAAGGCTTTGTAGAGTACATGATGTTGGACTGGGGTCCTGAGGGTGAGGAGTTAGCCAGATGAGGAAGGGGAGAAAAGCCTTTAGGCAGGAGGTAAGGCAGTGTCTTCTGATAGTATGTAGAGTCCAGGAACTCTAGGTAGTTCATATCACAGGAGCAATAGGGAGTGTGTGTGGGGTGGGGTGGGGTGGGGTGGGGTGGGGGAGCGGGGATCATAAGGGAGATGAAGCCTGAGAGGTAGGCCAGAGCCAGAGCGTGAAGGGCCACCTGTGACCTGCCAAGGGTCACAAACCTGAAGTCAGAGGGCTACCTAGGAGATTGGGTTTTAAAAATTTGTTTACTGGGGGGCCCAGGTAGCACAGGTTTCACATTCTCCTAGAACTGATTAATGGGTTTCTGAGTACCTCAAACTCTCTTTCTTGCTCTTGTCTGGAGTTACCGATTAAACCTGTCCTTGGGACCTCTGTAGAGCAGAGCGGGGACAAGTCAGCACCTTGAATGTGCCAGTCACCCTTGACATCATGTTTCTGAGCTCAACGCACTGGGTGAGCCTGGCTTCAGGCCCTTGCCTCTGGAGCGCCTTACCTGGGTTGGGGTGGAGGCTGGGACACTAACCATGGCCAGCGGCCGGCCTCAGCTTGCCTCTGTCCCAGAGTTGGCTGGACACACAGCCCTGTCTCTGCCCTGCAGGGTTTCTCTTTATGCAGGGAGCCTGCATGAATAGCGCCTGGACTCCGAGCCCTTGGCCCAACATTCCAGATTCTTCGGGCATAAAGATTTTTTGAAGGGGCCTGGGACCCTTCCAGGGAGGTTTATGCCCCACACAGATGGCTGTTTGTATCTGATTTTTATATATTCCCAAAGGTACTTTCTGAGCATCCTGGGGGAGGCCTGTCTCTCTCAGCCTGGCTGGCTCACTGGGAATCTTCTGGCAGACCCGCCGCGCACAGGCGGCATAAGGAGTGTCCTCCCACCACCGTCTGTCCTTCCCCGGGGTCTTGGATGCTGAAGGTCCAAGGGTGGAGTGGGGTTTTTTGTTTTGTTTTTAAATAGGGGCAACGTGGGTAAACAGAGTGGTGTTTCTGGTGCTGTCTGAGGGCCAGGACCCCGCATTCCGGTTCCATGACGACAGCCTGTTCCGTTGCCGCGTGTGGGCTGTGGGCAGCAGCAGCTTAGACAGGAACAATGGAGGCTCTGTTGAGATGCTGCTGCTGAGCTCGGGCAGAATGCATTTTAATTGAACACTTTCCACCCTGAAATCTAGGGGATCTGGTGGCCCACTCCTCTTCATTCCTTCATTTTCTCTTTGTGGCTCAAGAGCCAACTTATTGCAGCTCCTTTTTTCCCCTCTAATATTACCAGCCTCTTGTGGGAAAATGGTGTTTCCAGCCTGGGATGTGGTTTGCATTTGGCTAACTTGGCGATGGTGAGAGAGAGGAGTGCTGGGGTGAGGGGCTGGAGGTGGCTGGGAGACATCCCTGTAACCCAGGCTGGAGTACCATCACAGGTGCTATATATAAGAAGCTCTTCCTCCCCTTGGACAGGGCTGCCTGGGCCTTAGGAGGACTGGCTATAAAGTCAGACCAGCTGGGTTGGAATCCCAGTGGTAACACTTCCCATTCTGGGCCTCAGTTTCCCCATTTGCAAAATGGGGATAAGAATAGTGTCTAACTCACAGGATTGTTATGAGAATTAAATTAATTTAACACACATAACATAATAAGGATAATACCTGGCACATAGTAAATACCACAGAAATGCATTTATCATTATATTATGTCATTTTATTTATTTATTTAATTTAATTTTATTTTATTTTATTTTTTGCGGTACGCGGGCCTCTCACTGTTGTGGCCTCTCCTGTTGCGGAACACAGGCTCCAGACGCGCAGGCTCAGTGGCCATGGCTTACGGGCCTAGCTGCTCTGCGGCACGTGGGATCTTCCTGGACCGGGGCACGAACCCATGTCCCCTGCATCGGCAGGCGGACTCTCAACCACTGCGCCACCAGGGAAGCCCCTATTTTTAATTTTTTTAAATTAATTAATTAATTTATTTTTGGCTGCATAGGGTCTTCGCTGTGGTGCGTGGGCTGTTCATTGCGGTGGCTTCTCTTGTTGCGGAGCACGGGCTCTAGGCACGCAGGCTTCAGTAGTTGTAGCATGTGGGCTCAGTAGTTGTGGCTCACAGGCTCTAGAGCGCAGGCTTAGTAGTTGTGGCACATGGGCTTAATTGCTCCGCGGCATGTGGGATCATACCAGACCAGGGCTCGAACCCGTGTCCCCTGCATTGGCAGACGGATTCTTAACCACTGCACCACCAGGGAAGCCCTGTGTCATTTTACTATTGTGTTCTGATCATCATCAATATTGCGTTCACCCTTCAAGGCTTCATCTGAGACTACAAGATGAACAGAGCAACATTCTTTCTAAAATGCAAATTTGATTTTGTCACTCCTTGGCTTAGAAAACCTAAGTGAGTCCCCATTGATCTCTCTGCACAAGGAGAAAGGAACTTTTGTTTATTGAAGGCCTACTGTGGCTAAGTCCTGGGCACTTGGTGCACCTCAACTCATTTAGATTAAGTGCAAAGTCTGTGTAAGACCCTTCATCAATTGGCTCTATCTTGCCTGTCTTTTCTCCCCTACCCCGCAAAACCAAGCCAAAGAAAAGCATAACTCTACCTCAGAGAACAGTTTTCCTCCCTGCTGTCTCATTGGCTGTCATCCTCCATGCCTTTGTGTACATTCTGCCTTCTGCCAGGAATGCCCTGTGGTGGTGGCTGTGGTCCAGGGGAATAGACCACACCAGGGGAGAGTTTGGGAATTCCCTAACCATCATCCTCTGGGGACCCAGGCTGACTCTGGTTGAATCCTGGCTCCACCACTAACTGTGTGGCCCTAGACATGCCCTAAGAATAGCACCTGCCTCATAGGTTTCTTGCGAAAAGTTAATCCACATGAAGCGTTAGAACAACGTCTGACGTACTACGTGAGTGTTCAACACGTGTTAGCTGTTTCGGCCATTGCAACTCTTCCAAAGGTCTGATAGAGCATTTTTCTGTGTGGAGTATTTCTCTCTATAGGCTCAGCACTGGACCGATTTCTTTGGGGGTAACAGGAATTGAAGACATACAGTGGCTAGGGAGGTCCCAGGGGTTCCTTGTCCTTCCTGGCACTTCCTGCCTCGCTTCAGTCTGTCCCTGGCGGGATCCCTTGCTTCTCAGCCACAGACTTAGCTCATTGATGTAGCCACTCCTTGTGGTGGCAGCTGGGTAACAGACACAGGGTAGCCTCACAAGATGTAGAGACCCCATGTACCCAAACTGCTTACGGATAGACCTGCCTGCCTATGAATGGGATGCTTGGTATCTGAATGGGAATTATTTATAGACAAAAAAAAAAATTGCTCTGAGTTGAAATTATCCAGATAACCAATCTCTGGTCAAGAAGGGGAGAATGAATATGTCTTCCTTTCATGTTGCTGAGTTTATTAGGGCCAAGTTCTCAGAGACTTGGGTATTTTGCAAATACATCTCATTGAAAACAATGATAATGCTTGAAAGGCCTTAGAAAGAGAAAAGAGTGGAAGATTTAATTTCAGGGAGCTATGGTGATGTATGGTTTGTGTCACCTCAGTTCTCTGATTATTGGGCTCAACAGTCAGGAGAGCTGGGGCTTTATCCTGGTTCTGTCATTGACCGACTATGTGACCTTGAGCACGCTGGCCTCAAATTCCATGTCTGTAAAATGGGAGTAACCATCTAGCTTTGCCTGCCTCCCAGAGTTGTTTTCAGGAGTTAAAGATCACATGCTCTTGTGCATTCATATTTATTCGTTTAACCAACCAACCTCTGTTAGATCTACTGTGTCCCAGAGCCAGGCACCTAAAGATGGAGAGAATGTAGTCTCCTTCCTCGTGGAGCCCAGAGATGGCGGTGATGGTGAGGGATGTGTGAGTGGATGGATATCATGAACATTGCGGTCTGGCAAGTGCTTTGCTAGAAGCACGCAGAAGGTATATTGGTACTCAACTCTGGGAGGTCAGGGGAGGCTTCCCAGAACTGGTGACACTTGAGTGGGGCAGAGATAAGAAAGGTAGGGGTATAAGGTAGAGGCACCAGCTAGAGGCAGACACACCTTGGCATTGTAGGACTGTGCCAAGGGGTGAAGGTAGGGTTGTGGGCATGTGGGGGAGAGGCCGCCCTGTGGACCAGGCAGGAGGGGGGCTAGGTGTTTTGGGGTTTCACCCTGAGGGTGTTGTCCTGGGGTAGAGTGACTTGAGGCAACAGAGAGCAGAATCTGGTCAGTAGTTTACAAACCTCATTCTGGTGTCCATGTCAGGGCGTGACTTGACGAATGGCAGGCAGACCTGCTACGGGACTCCTGTGATGATCTAAGTGAGAGATGATATGGGCCTGAACTGGGCACAGAGGAGGACACGAAGCACATTTGTGTGTGTATGTGTGTGTGTGCATGTTTATATGTTCTGGGAAAGGGTAAAACCCTCTGTATGCACATGGGATAGTTTTGTTGTTTAATGAGATAATCAAAAATACAGACACCCAACTGTTCCATCACAGTGGCTCTATCCTTCCAGGGTTAAGTAGACAAAATTGCAGAGGTTCATGTACAGGGATGTTCCTTGTAGCCTTGTATATAAGACTAGGAAATTGAAAACAACCTAGCTGTCCAACAGTTAGGTACCAGATAACTAAATTATGGAGCCACGCATCCCCAAAATGATGCTGCGGGTCTTTTTTTCTGAACACATCAAGGTACACACATATATCAACTGAAAGAACAGAAGAACATATGCGCAGCATTTAGCCTGCTAGCGCTTTGCCATTATTCTCCATGACTCGTCAGTGCCGGTCAAGGTTGGGTTTGCTCTTTTTCCCTGTGTGTGACTTTCTGTCTTATGTTACTTGATAACTGTTTTGTGTCTGGGTCTCTGTGAACAAGGACCATGCCTTGTTCTTGCTTCCTTGTTTCCCTCAAGCAACAGGAGTAGGTGGCCGCTAATTACTGCAGAATTTAATTGAGGGATGTGAACAAAGGGCCTGTTATCAGCATTAAGTGATGTTAAGCTGTAGGCTGATTCTCCCTCACCCCCCTTTTTTCTCCCTCCCTCTTACAAACAGAAACAGTGTATCTGGCCCATAAAGAAGCCTTTAAACTAAGGTTGTGTTAACAAAGACCTCTTCCAGAGACCTCCCTGCTTTGGGGGCAGGGGGTGGGTGAGAGTAAATTCAGGCTTTGTTTCCTGTCTTAGGGAGCCAACTAGAGGTGAGGGGAGATGAGGTTTCATGCACATCTGAGCCGGTGTGCTTTTGTTGGGGTGGCAAAGGGGGAGGGGAAAGCTTTGCCTTACATCTGCTGGGTGCTAGCACCATATATTATCTTGTTTCGTCCTCACAGCAGCCTGAAGTGGAAGGGAAGTTTGCAGACAAAGATACCAAGGCTCAGAGAGGTTGAATAACTTGCTTAGTTTGCCCAGCTAGGAATTGGTAGAGCCAGGATTTGACCACAGGTCTGTCTGCCCTCAAGCCCCTGTGCTTTGCCTTAGGTGCCAGTGGTCCTAGAGCAGGGACTGGGCCACAGTCTGGGCAGTTAGGCGCTGTTACCACGTTTGGCCTTGGACGCCGAGCGAAGGGTAGAAGGCTCTGAGTTTGGAGCAGCGTGAGGACTAACCGGTCAGGTGTGTATTTCCTGTCTGCTGTGTATGCAGCATGATGCTGAACCCTGAGGGGACACAGAGAAGAGGCCAGGATGACACTGTCCTCGTCTACCATCCGGTTGAAGCCACTCTCTCTTACACGTAGAGCTACAGCAAGGGGTGGTGAGGGATGAATAGGGGCACAGAAAACAGGAGGTGGAGGAAGTCTGAAGAGGAGCAACCAGCAGGACTGAGCGGGTGGGGAGAAAGGGAGGCGTGAGCAATGGTGTGAAGCTGGCGGGTCTGGGCTGAAGTGGGGGTTTCTTGGAGGTGAGGAGTGAGCGTGAGCTTGGTTGGGAAGCAAGGAGGGTGGTGGGTTGGGAGGCCTTGGATGCTGGACCGAGGAGCATCGCCTGATTCTCTGGGTCATGGGGAGCCACTGAAGGCTGTTGAACGGGGAGTTGACATGGAGGGAAACAATTCTAGGGTGATGTACCTGGCCCTCCTGTAAAATGTGGGTGATGGAGGCAGGGAGGAGGAGTTGCCTCACCTCTCTAGAATGTTTACTCATCTGTAAGAGTAGTGATGGGGAGGGGTGGGGACGCCCCAGCTGATGTTGACTGGGGCTATCAGGTTTGCTTTGACATGGGTGTGTGATGGTTCTGACAGTAGAAGGAGACAGATAGCTGTGTGTGCACTGGTCTAGGCGTGGGAGGGTTGTGACCACATCCTGCCAGGTGCTCAGCTTAAGGAACGGTTGGTGTGCGTGTGTGCATTCACTCAACAATTATTTATTGAGTGTCTACCATGGCACTTAAGCTAGGCATATGATAGTGAGTGAAACAGACCTGATCCTCTCTTTGGGTCTGGCTTTGAAAGTATATGTCATGTGAGAAAAAAAAACATGACAGGAAAAAAAACGCTGAGCTGCTCTAAGAAAACAGTGTGCTCCATAGCCTGGTTGTTCCACCAGAGTGAAAACATTGCTTCTCACTGCAGAGATGAGATCTTATAGAGGAAGCTCCTGGACAGAGCTTGCCCAGAGGGTGGGGTTTTGGACAGCAGCTCCCTTTTCTTAGAGGTGAGTTGAACAGTGGGGTCTCCCATACGTTGGGGGAATTCCTTAGAGCTATACAGCACATTCTGTCCATCCTTGCTTCCCAGCCCTCCTGCCCAAACCACGCTGGCTCTTCTCTGGCTGAGCCTGGCTTTCCAGGCTGGTTTCTGCCCTTGGATCGGAGGAGGAGCTGGAGGAGAAAAAAGGGATAGGATGGACATTAGAATGGAACAAAGAGAATACTTCAAACAGGACAAGCTCCGGAGGAACACTCTCACTTCCTCTGTGAAGCCCCAAATCAGGGATTCAGAGAGGCTTCGGCTGGGCTCAGCTCTTCACCTTGCCTGCGGTTTGGTAACTCATTACTGAAGGCCTTATTTCTGAAGGCCTAGGTGGTGGGGACCAAGATGTCACTCACTTCAGAAGGCCAGATACCTTGCTGAAATTCCAGAGGCTTTCCCTTGAGCCTTGGGGCTGTGGCCAAACAGACCCTGCTGTGGTTGCAGCCTCAGGTCCTTCTTGAGTACCGATGCCCCGCCCCCTCAAGGGCTGGCCCGGGGGCCCAGGGAGGCAGTTGGCAGTGCAGCCCCTGCCCCAGGTGGGATGGGCAAGCCAACAAGCAGCTGTACTGCGCCTGTGAATGGAATGTGTCCTAGAATGGAGACCCACCCAACATACTTTGCTAGCGGGAGGACACAATTTTGGCTAGAAGCTTTAATGGTGGCAAAACTGGAGCTTTACTCCAAGCATTTAAAAAAATTACTTTTTGTATTATAAAGTTGTTCATGTTCATTGTCGTAAATTTAGACAATGTATACTGAGCAACAGGAAGAGAGTAAAGATCTCTTGTAATCCTGTCACCCAGAGATAATCACTGTTAACTTTTTGTTGTGTATCTACGTGTGTGTGTTTTAAGAAGACTAGGATAATACAGTTTAAAATATTTCGTATTTTTTAATAATGATATATATTCCATATCATTAATTAACATTTACCTCATCAGTTTTAATGGCTGCATAGTATGTCCTTATACAGTTGTATTGTGGTTTACCTAACTAGTAATGGATGAGATTTTGGGGGGTTGTTTTCTAAAAGGGAGTATCTTTCTTGTGGTAGCGGATCATAAAATAAATACATGAATTAGAATCTCTGAGGCTGTGTCCCTGGCAGTGTTTTCTTTAAGCTCCCAGTGATTTTAATGTACAGCCAGGGTTGAGAACCATGTGGTGAGACCGTAAACACTTAAGTTGGTTCTTCTACCCCAGGACTCAGCACAGTGCAGGGCATTTAGGAGATGCATGAAGAGAAACATCTCACTTCACCTCCATGCTGTCATCAGGTGAGTTTGAGGCTAGTGTGAAGGTGGTTGACCTGGGGGCTCCCTGCTATGGTCCTTGCTGAGTCTGATGTTTGTATGCTGGTGACCCTTTAACTGGGATTCCAGTCCCCACGTCTCTTTACCTTATGTGGAGATGATTGCTAATTTTGAACATTGCGGTCGATGTTTATGTGGCCAAAGCCCTTGCCCACCCAGAGGAAGGGAGGGGCTGGTGAGGACTAGAAGAGAGCAGATTTGGGGCCTGATAAGTGTCTGGAGGGATCAGAGGGAGACTGTGATATTCTTCACATATCCCTGGTGCCTTTTAGGTCACAGGGTGCCTCAGACATGGGATCACCCAATCCTCCCATCCAGCCTATACGGCAGATGGCCCAGGCAGTCTTACTCCTGTTTTATAGTTGGGGAAACGGAGGCTCTGAGAGGGTAGAGGGCCTTTGATTCAAAGGAGTGAGTCAGAGTTGGACCTCTCTCTTTTGACTATCAGTCTACTTTTTTTCTGCAAAACCATCTGGGTCTGTGGATTTGCTAGAGACCTTGGGTTTATGCCTCTTTGGGAAACCCTTTGTTTTATTATAGCAAGGTGTATGGTTACTGGCCAGAAGGTTTCTAATTTTTCAGGCATTTATGAGAACTGGCTGCTGAGTGACAGCACATGTGTACTGATATGTTAATACCCATTCATCAGAATGTGTGGAGGTATTTGGAAAACAAGGAAGTGATTTTAAAATATACCTATAACAGCATTTTTTCCTGGCTTCCAGAGAAACAGTTTTAAAAACCTAAGATAGTCAACAGAACTTGGATAACTGACTGGAACCTGAGAGGTAATAGTAATAGTGGCTATGGTAGTAATAATGGCTTACATGTATTGAGCGTACACTACGTTTTGGCACTTTGGAATACCTAAGCTCAAAGGGTTGCCGAGGAGATTATTTCTATTTCAACAGAACTTGGATAACTGACTGGAACCTGAGAGGTAATAGTAATAGTGGCTATGGTAGTAATAATGGCTTACATGTATTGAGCGTACACTACGTTTTGGCACTTTGGAATACCTAAGCTCAAAGGGTTCCGAGGAGATTATTTCTATTTCAGAAATCAAACCAAGGAAAAAAAAACTTACCACTTCTTGGTTTTATTAGTCATGGTACCTTCATACAATGAATTGCTATGCATCTATTTAAAATGGTGCTGTAGGGCTTCCCTGGTGGCGCAGTGGTTAAGAATCCACCTGCCAATGCAGGGGACATGGGTTCGAGCCCTGGCCGGGGAAGATCCCACATGCCGTGGAGCAACTAAGCCCGTGCGCCACAACTACTGAGCCTGCGCTCTAGAACCTGGGAGCCACAACTACTGAGCCTGCGTTCTAGAACCCGGGAGCCACAACTACTGAAGCCTGTGCGCCTAGAGCCCGTGCTCTGCAACGAGAAGCCACTGCCTTGAGAAGCCTGTGCACCACAACAATGAGTAGCCCCCGCTCTCAGCAACTAGAGAAAACCCGCGTGCAGCAGCGGAGACCCAGTGCAGCCAAAAATTAAATAAACGAATAAATTTATTTTTAAAATAAATAAATAAATAAAATGGTGCTGTAAAATATCCACCAGTGATACGGAAAGTGTTCCCTGTGCCCTAGTGGATAAAAGAAAATTATGAAATATGTTGGCATCTGGAGGTTCTCAATGAAAGTTTAAATCCACAAACATACAAAGCAGTACTATCACCCCCCTCATTTTCTTGGTAAGGAAATTGACTTGCCTAAACGTCACAGAATTTTGGATGTGGATCTTTTATAAGAATCCAGTGTGTTTCTCACAATCCTCATATGTTTCTGTTATTAAAAAAAAATAGAGAGTAAGACATTTTATAATCAAGGGCTAGTTGCTATGTTTAGAGCAAAAAAGACAAGTGAGGCAGAGACCTGTTTGACAACCATGTTACTTTGTTTCTATAGCTCTTTACAGTTAATAAAGCACTTGTAAATAACTTTTTTTCTGAGTTTCAAAGGAATAGTTATTTAGATATACAACAAGGGTTTACTGTATAGCACAGAGATCTATATTCAGTATCTTGTAATAACCTATAATGGAAAAGGATCAAAAAAAAGAATAGAGTTATATGCATATGTATGTATAGCTGAATCACTTTGCTGTACACAACTATACTTCAACAACAGCAAAAGAATTTTTTTTAAATACATATTTATTATATAATTAGGAAAGTAGGGAAAACCCCAGAGAAGGAAAAAATATTTATAATCCCTCAGGGATAATGACTGTTAACATTTTTTCTTCCTGTCTTTTCTTTCTCTCTTTCTCTCTCTCCCCCTCTCCCTTCCTCCCGCCCTCCCTCCGTTTATCTATCTATCTATCTATCTGCGCGGGGTCTTAGTTGCGGCATGCAGGTTCTTAGTTGCGGCATGTAGGATCTAGTTCCCTGACCAGGGATCAAACCCAGGCCCCCTGCATTGGGAATGCAGAGTCTTAACCACTGGACCACCAGGGAAGTCCCCTTCCTGTCTTTTCTCATTGCAGATATATTATAAATTTTATAAACTTGGGACCATGTTGTACATATGTGTTTTTGTTTGTTTGTCTTTTGCTGTGCCATGCAGCATGCGGGATCAAACCCATGCCCCCTGCAGTGGAAGCGTGGAGTGTTAACCATTGGCCCTCCAGGGAAGTCCCTTGTACATATGGTTTTGACTCTTGCTTCTTTTACTAATCTGTTTTAGATCCTTCTCCCTGTCAGTAATTGTTCTTCTACAACATGATTTCCAGAGGCTGTACAGTATCTAGTTTTTATGAGTGATTCTGAATTATTGGACAATTATTGGTTGTTAATTGATTTTTTTTCATTATTATGAATAATGCTGTTATAAATACCCTTGTCTTTACTAGCATCTGGTTGTTTCCTCAGGATAGATTCTTAGAAGAGTCATTGATGGGTCCTAGGATATCTGCCTGTGACAATGCACCCTTCATTTACATTTTCTCCTTTGATCCCTAAAATAACACCCTGAAGCTGGTACCGGAGGGATTATTATCCCCATTGTACACATTGGAAGCTGAGGTTTATAAAAGTTGCAGTTTGCTCAAGCTAAGAAACTACTTTGGAATGGTAAAGGGAGCTGCTTTAATCCAGTGAGTCTGAGGGAATAGAGTAGGAGATGGGTTCAGATTCATTAGTTTTGTTGTATTATTCAGACTTCCTAGAAACTCCACTTTCTGTGACTTCCCCTGATGTCTTGGGTAGGTCCATTTCCAGAGGGTTTCAGGCATTAGCAGGTTCCTGAGAAGTCTGCAGTGCTGTAGGGTGGCTAGTAGGGGACTGGAAGTCCCTGTGAGCCCTTTGGGGGTTTTGCTGGTCGAGCGTGCCAGCCCCTGCACGTGGGCAGTCTTGGTAGCTGGGGGTGTGCCATGGGTGTGCCGGGTGGCTTTTGGCCTCCATCCTTCTACTGAAGACTCCAAACTGTGTTGTTCAGCTGCAAAAACAGTTTTCTTCCTTTGCTAGCAAGAAACACAAAGCAGCCCTTCAGAGAGGGCGGGTGGGTGTGCAGCAGTTCTGGCAGAGTGTCACACTCATCTGATGCAGCACAGGGCGAACCGCCCCAGATGGCCTGGCAGAAGCAGAGTTGGACAGCAGCATCCGGAAGAGCCCTGGGGAACAGAGCGTAGTGGGGAAGAGCCTTGCCCTGGAAGGCCTTGAGACCACAGACAATGGCGGGAGGAGGCCTGATCTAGGCACTGGCTCGCCTGTGAGCTGGGCAAGAATGAGACTGGAGAGCGGCCTTTCGCATGTCGCCCTGTGGGTCTGATGGAGCCTCATGTATGCTGTGTGTGTCTTTGTGTCGTGTTCTGAGTCTGGGAGCAGTTTCCCTAGTGGTTGTTGGGGTGAAGAGGGAGACAAGTCTCTCTGCTGATGAGCATTAGGGGTGCCTGAGGCCTCCTCACCTTGGGGTGGGTTGGCCAAACCGCTCAATGCTTTGGCAGCCTGTCTTTTGACATCCAGATGACTTCCTATGGGTAGAGCCCAGTAGCTCACTATTTCCTCTGCCTGCACCAGATTCCCGTTGGACTTTTTATTTTGGCTTGGGCTGAATGGGATTCTCTCTGCTTGTCCTCCATCTCTGCCTCTCCATCTCTCCCCACTCCCTTTCTCTCTCTCCTTCCTTGTCTGCATCACTTCTTTCCCCTTTTCCTGTATGCCCTGAGCCCCCTTTCTACCCCAGGGGAGTTTGGGGCTTGGTTAGACAGGGAACACTGTCCTAGTATTTAGATGAGCGCCTCTCCTGGGCAGTTGGTCCAAAGAAGGATCTAGAGTCCAGTGCTGTGATTGACTGCTGAGGGGTTGGGGCTTGAGGCAGCAGGCTGGCAAGTCTGTGTGTCTAATGCGGATGCCTAAATCACGCTGGTATCTGGAGGGCCCAAGACAAATGCTTGTCTGGGTCTCATTCTGGGCTCCTAGCCTGTCACACCAGAAGAACCTAGTTTGGAGAGCACCTATGCATTGGAGAAGGGGCGCTAGTGGAGTGAGGCAGAGCAGAAGTGATAGCTGGCGGCCGTTCTCTCCTGGCAGGTGGTGACTTGTGTTCACACTGTGGCTTGTAAAGGGTGGACCCAGGCATGGAGGGCCGCCTGGCATTAAGCAGAGCTGTTTCGCCCTTCCCTTTCCACAGCTGGGTAGAGAGACATACATGAGTGTCTCCTTAGTGCTTGTCCTTGACCAGCACTGCCCAGACCTCAGACACCCAGCCAAGGGTCAATTTGAATTGTCCAGATTTTCCCTTATCTCTGCTATAAGGAGAACAGAAGCCAGTTTGGGGAAATCCTGTGGGAGGAAGCAGGGGTGCTAGTTGAGATTTGCCCTAATGAAATGCACGCTAGGCTATTCTTGGGGGTTGCTGGTGCAATTATATTTTAATGGGAATGTTCTTTTCTAAACTTTAACTAGCAAAGCCATAGCAGTGTTTGCAGTTAATAATGTACCTGGTGAGTTGTTGAGCTGAAGTTTAACAGCCAATTGAAAAAACAAGGTAGGGAATTAAAAAAAAATAGGACATTGAGAACATGTGTGTCCTGGAATGATTTCAATGTTTCTGTTGGAATAAGTGGTTTTGTGCTAACTGGAAGGGTTTCCATGCCCCTGTTATCGTCAGTGGCCTTTCCAGGAGGCCCTGATGCCAGGCTCCCTGGCCCATTAGTGCTGCCCATTAGTAGATGAACCAGGAGGCCATTTCACCACTTTGTAAAGCCGCAGAGCTGGGGCAGCTCTCCCCCTGGTGGGGTAGCCCAGTGAAGATGGCTGCAGCAGGAAAGGGAGACCCAAATCATGACGCAGGCAGATGCTTCAGGCACACAAGGTAGATAAAACCCTCGTGGCTGAACAGGGGTGGGGCTGATGCAAGGAATAAAGCAGGGAGTCCGGTATCTGAGATGACAAAGTGCTTCTGCAGAGTTTGCTTTGGAAAAGAGAAGAGGTTTTTAAAAAAATCTCTGAATGGAAAATTTAGGGAAACTGAAACGGAGGCTCCTCCTGGATTCCGAGTGGTGTGTGTTACTGCAGGAGATTGGTACCTTTTGTTAGAGGCCCTGGATCTCAGGCCCTCCCCAGTTAAGGCTTCTGATTTCACGTTCACACCCTGGCTAGTTACTCCAGGCGTCCCTGTGCCCTGCTCACTCTCTCTGGTACCCTGGTGGGCTTGTGGTTCACAGTGTGGCACACAGAAATGAGCTCAGAGAGTGGACTCTGCCTGCCTCGTACCTATATCCCTCAAGGTGCCCGACAGCAGTGGTTACTCAGTGGATGTTTGTGGAATGCATGGGGTGGTTACTTACAGCTGTGTGCGATGTACACACACACACACACACACACACACACACACACACACACACACACACACACACACACACACACACACACACACACACACACACACACACACACACACACACACACCCCACACACACACACACACACACACACCCTTCGGTCCTGTCCCTGTGTGTCCTCACTTTCCCAGCTCCACCCGGAGTTCTCTTTCTTTTGCCGCTTGTGTGTCTTCACTCCTACTTGTTTTATTAGAACACCTAGTATGTGCCAGGCAGGTGTTGCACTAGTGCTTTATGTCAGCTGTCTCATTGACTCCCCATAGCCACTCTATGAAGTAGATGCTAGTATTATGTTGCCATTTTACAGGTGAGAAAGTCAAGGTCAAGAGAGATTAACTAATTTGCCACAGAAGTTAATGGTGATACTTCTGCTCACACACAGGCATCCCTGATTCAAAAGCTGAGTTCTTAACTTGTAGGCTACAAGCCTCCCTTCTCTGGGCTTTGAGCTGGAGTGGAGTGAGTGCCTCAGGGAGAAAAGATGCTGCCCATTCTCCCCTCCCCTCTGCTCCACTGTCTCTCTTACCCCTGGAGTAGGAGCTCCCTGAAGATGAGTTAGCAGTAGGAAAGTTTCAGGCTCCGAGGGGTTGGGGTGGTGGATTTTGTGAGTTTATTTCCCTCATTGTCATTATTATTGCTGTTGGTACAATATACTATAAAAGTCAGGAAGGAAAAAAGGCAACAAAGGAGGGATTGGCGTCTTCAAACTTTTTTGATCGTGTATATCCTATTAATAAATTAGCATGTACCCTAATATGCATAATCATAAATTATATTCATAAACTGCTGTGATAATGTACCTATAAGACATATACATGCACACTTAAAAGGATGATATAAAAATAAACATGAATAGATGTTCTAATATTTTCTTCCTGAACTGAAGTGGGTCATTTGAGCACCTCAGGGTTGAGTGTGCCCCCCTATAGAGACCTCTGCGTCCCGCCAGTTATCTGATAAATGCTCTGCTACTGTAGTCCAGTGCCCTGTGAGAGAGGGCATATCTACCTAGACATTCCATTTTTAGGTGCTCTGATTTTCAGAAGCAAAGCAGGCAGGCACAGCCCTTCCAGGCCTCATGGTTTTTGCTTAAATTCTTACCAAATTGCCTGGAGCTAAGGGGGAAACTCTCCTAGATGCTGCACTGGCTGCAGTCCTTTGCTGTTATTCCTGAGCCCCTCATTCAGTCCCCAGTAGCTTTCAGACATCCTAGGGTACAGGGGAAGGCTGTTTCCAGGGGGCTTGGGTATAGCCCAAGGGTTGGTGAGGATGTGGAGAAACTGGAACTCTTGTGCATTTGCTGGGAACGTAAACTGGTGCAGCCACTGTGGCAAGCAGCTTGGCAGTTCCTCAAAAATCTAAATAGAATTACCATATGATTCAGCAGTTCTACTTCGAGGTGTATACCCAAAGGAATTGAAGGCAGGAACAGATACTTGTATGCCAATGTTAATTGAAGCATTATTTACAGTAACCAAAAGGTAGAAATAACCCAGGTGTCTATCTAAACAGATGAATGGATTAATAAAATGTGATATATATACAATGGAATATAATTCAGCCTAAGAAGAAATGAAATTCTGATATATTCATTCATCATGGATGAAACTCGAAGACATCATGCTGCTAGACACAAATGGGCAAATACTGTATGATTCCATACATGGGGGATAGACACATACAAATACAGAGAAGCAGATGGATGAGAGGTTTTCAGGGGCTGGGGGCAGGGAGGAATGGGGAGTTATTGCTAATGAACGATTATGATGTTTCTGTTTAGGGTAATGAATATGTTTTAGAAGTAAATAATGGTGACAGTTATGCAACACTGTACATATAATAAAATAAGAAAAAAAACTTAAAAAAAAAAGAATAAGCAAGGAGAGGAGGCTGGGGGCTGGGGTGGAGAGACAGGCAGTTAATTCCTCGTCTGAATGTGTTACCACTGCCGATCAGATGCCAGACTGTCCCTTTCCCTGTAGGCACCTGTGCCTGGCGTTAGGGCTGCTAGAATGGGATACCCGTGGCCGCGCCCTGGCTGTACAGGTAGCTCTCCAGGCCCCCCAGGGGAATGGGCATCAAGATTTAGGCCATGAAGTAGGGCCATTTGTCCCCCTTCTTTGCCCTCTCCCTAGTCAGCTGATGACAGCTTTGGTACTGCAGCCCAGCACCCTGTGATCGAGGACACACCTTTCTGGGTGTTCCATTGTGAGAGCTCTCGGATTTTCAGAAGCAGGTAATGGTTTTTCTCTGAGGGCTGGAATCATGAAGTAGGGCAGACAGGTTTCTTTGGAGTTAAATTTAGGGCTTAGGATCCAGGGGTGGCAGAGAGAAGCTGTACTTAACAGCTATCGCACCACCAAAAAAGAAAAAAAATGTCCTAAATTAAGCAAGGTACATGGAACCTGAAGACACTTCAGCCAAATTGGAATAAGTACCTCTAAAAATAAAAGGTGCTGAAATCTGGAAAATACCAAATATGGCTTCTTGTTCAGGTGCTTGCTTCTCTGCCTTTCTGTTTTCGTCACCCTGTCCCAGTACTGCAGCTGTACAGAGACAACGTCACCCTCGTCCCGGAGGAATGGACTGTGTACAAGGCCTTGTCTTTCATGATGAGCTGTCCCTGGGGTGGGGAGGCGACTGGCAAATGTCCCCGGGTCACAGTGGCCGCGCCCTCTCCTCATCACCCCCTCGCTCAGAATGCCTGTTTAGCTCTTGGCTCTCCTGGGGAGGGCTGCCTTTAACTCCGAAACACCCTTGGTGCCACCAGTTCCCAAGGCTCCAGCAGCCAATTGCCGCATCTTGGGCACTTGATGTTTTTGTTGTTGTTGGTCCTGGGCACTGGGCAGACCAGGTGCATGAAAGATTCTTAGAAACACAGGTTCAAGGGAGGATGCACAAGGGCAACATCAAGGTGCCTGTTCCCACAGATAGAACTTGAGTTTGCAGGACTTACAGTTGTTTCAGGAAGTGAGTGTTACATGAGACAATAATAACAATAATAATAGTGAAAGATACTGGGTACTTACTGCATTTTGGGCCTGTCTCCAGGGGTCTTTATGCAGACAACCTCGAGACGTGGATATTGTGATCATGCCCATTTAGAGTGAGAAAACTTAGGCTAAGTATCCTGCTCAGGGCTACACAGGCAGCAAGAGGTAAAGATGGATTTGAACCCATGCAGTCTGTCTCCAGGGCCTGTGCACCTCGCTACGTGTGAGTCAGTCATTTCTGTCAAAGCCACAGGGCTGCCTCCTCACCTAGGGCACAGTTTCAGGACTCAGGGCTTTGCTCCTCCTCCCACAGCCTCCTTTTTTGGGAAAAAGGACAGAATAAAAGTTGCTCTGCTCTCCCCCTATTTGCTCCCCTGCTCCCCTGCTGGATGGGGGCTGATGTCAGCCTGACTGTGGCATGCAGGCTCCTGCTTTCTGCATTTTGCATTTGTCAGGCCTACCATGGACATATTTATCAGACACCTACTATGTGCCGGGCCCTATGTTAGGTGCTTCACTCATAGTATCTCCCAACAGCCGGTGAGTTAGGTATTACTGCTCCCAATTTACAGGTGAGAAAGCTGAGGTTCAGAGAGGTGAACCACTTGCCCAAGTTAAATAGCTAATTAATGGCAGAACCTCAGTTTGATCTCAGGACCATCTGATTAAAAAAATCTCTGGCCTTTCCACCCTCTTCCAGGAGGGTGCAGTGGGGCTGCTGTGACCTTCCGTACTCCTGGCTCTGCCAAAAGCCTGTCTCCGGCTTTGATGATGCCAGGGTAGGTCTGAGGGCCAAGGTTGAAACGACACATGCCCTTTCTGGGAGAGATGCTGCGGGTAGAGGTGGGTGAGGAGGGTCCTCATGCTTCCCCCAGGTGTCCTGCAGATCCTGCCCCGGGGAGAGTAACAGCTAGGACGCCCCCTTTGGGCACGGCCAGGGGTGGGTGCAGGGCTAAGGGCCTCTTTTCTGGGCCACTTCTCAGGTTGCCTGTAGCCGTAACTGTAAACTCTCTGGAAGGAGCTCTTGGCTGCCGGTTGGAAGCCGCGGCAGGGTCAGTGCTTTTGAGGGGCCAGGACAGGTGTGAGAAGCAGGTGCTCTTCTGCCTCTGAGACTTGTCCTCCCGTGAGCTGCGGAGCCTGGAATCAGGATTACCTGAAGGAGCTGGCGGCCTTTCTGCAGCCCTTTCTGGCTGAGCTGCGGAGATTCTGTCATCTCTTTAGGAGCCTCGGGCATCCTGGTGAGTGTCAGAGAAACCAGCCTGGGGCGGGGGTAGTTTGGGGACCGTGCTGAGGAAACTTTGCTCGATGACCTGATTTTTCTAAAACTTGAGGGCTTTGTGTTTTGGGTTTGGAAAAAGCTGTAACCCGGAAGTGAGGAGGAATATGTTTCAGAAAATCAGGCTCTTCAGCCTGAGATCCCCCCCCAAAGGCAACAGCCGGCAGTGGGTCCTGCAGGAGTGCAGAGGGGAGCTGCTGGCTGGGTCTGTTCCTGGGGAGGACAGGCTGCAGAGCTGGGCAGCGGGGACTGAGTGATGAAAGGAAGCCAAAGTTTCAGGACAAGTTTGGGTTCAAGGAGTTGGCAGGTAACTGGAGTGAGAGCTTCTTCCCTGCCCTGGGCCAGCCCTCTGTGTGCCTCAGTGTCCCCTTTTGTACATTGGGGGTGAAATCCCTCGGAGTATCGGGAGGCCTCAGCCTCGGGGGTGTAGCTGTTACACAGTTGTTGTTGTCGTTATTTATTATTTAAGCACCTCTCCTGTGGCTGACCGGGGGCCTGTGAGTGGAGTATCACCTTGGGCTGTGGGAACCCTTTCTCCGCTGGACCCTGCAATCACCTGTTTGTAGTTAGTACCTACTGCTTACCGGGACTGCAGCAGATGCTTCACGTGGGTTAGTGACGGAGGCCAGGGAGCCCTCCTGGAATCCCCAGGGCAGCTCTTCCCTTCTCGTGGACTCCTGCAGCACTTGTTTCTGCAGTGTGGCTGTGCATGTCCCCCTCTCCCTGCCTTCTGTTCTTCTCCCCCCTCACCAGGGACTGGCCTGATCCTCACTCTCCTGGCACCCAGGTCTCAGGAAACATTTGAGTAAACGGGCGGGGCGTGGGGGGTTGTGTGTGGAATCTAGATCTTCAGTGGCTTCTCATCTCGTTACTGTTTCCTGGCTCAGCTCAGGCCCTGGGTGCCACTTGGTGGCTGTGCCGGCTTCTCCAGGACTGGTGGGACTTAAGGCTGTGATGGCTGCGGGAGTGGGGCTGGGGGGCTGCCAGTGGCTGCATACGGGGCAAAAGGAAACAGGAGCCAGTGTCCAGGAGTGAAGGAAACTGAAAGGACGTGTGACCCAAGGTGGACAGAGAAGCCGGTTCACAGCAAGGGTTATGGTTGGTGGAGCCATGCGGGGGATGGATTTGAGGGGTGAGGGTGTGTACATGAGCTTGGTCTGGGCTGGAGAGTAGAGGCCTGGGGCATGGGGTGCACAGGAACCCGGAACCCAGGCCGTCACTCATCTCCTTGTCATCAGTGGGTGCCTTGGGGGCAGTAGGTTTCAGCCCTAAAAATCCACCAGCGTCACCTGGGCTCCTCCCCCTGGGCTTGGCCTGGGGTGAGCCACATATGGAGGTGCAGGCCTGTGTGGCTCGGAAGGGCCCCTCCACCCAGGAACCATGTTTTATGGGAAAGCTGGAGCCAGGAACCGCACCTTGATAAAAAAGTGTTTTCATTCTCGGGGGCGTTAATTAACACAGATTAGATTTCAACTGAGTGGGTCTTTTGTTGCAGGAGCCTTTCTAATCACCATAGTTTCAATACTGCTACGGTTTCACTGAGCCAATTCAGGTTCATTACTTTGGTCTGTTACCACCGAAGGTATTCAGCCCTGATGTTATTACTTATGGCCCCACTGGGTCCAGTTTTTCAAACTCGATTTAACTACTGGCCTGGCATCTCTCTCAGGTATCACCCTCGTAGGGTGCTGAGCCTGGAAAGAGATAACCCAAGAATGTAGGCACGTTTTCTTGGCTCTCTGAATTTTATTAAACATTTACAGTCGTGTTTTCTTCAGTTTCCCGAGGTAATCTGGCACAAACAAGATGGGCTTCAAAAGTTCTTTCCAGTTGTCATATTTATGAATAATTCCATCAGTTCTCACTGTATGGAGACAGACTGGAAAGGAATCAGACAATGGTGGAAGGGAAGCCAGGCTGAAAGTTGGAAAGAAAGGCTGCCATGGCTGGCGGTGGGTCACCAAGTGTAAAGACAGGGAGCTTCCTGGCTCAGGCAGGGGTTTGGGCCCCCAGGCCCATTCTCCCCATCCCCCAGCCGTGAGGCTTCCATTCTTGCAGTAGACACTGCTTGTGCTTCTGGGTGAGAGACTTCATGATTCTTTTTCTTTTCAATATTTTTTCTCTGGTTATATCTGCTGTGTAATTAAGGAATTAGCAAATAAGAAAATATGTTACCCAGCATCCTGCCACCCCAAGATAATGGCACTTAAGATCTTAGCATAGTTCCTTCTAGATTTTGGGGGGCATTTAAAAATATTATTGCGGTCTTACACTCTTCATGCATAAGTCTATATATCTTGCACTTGCAGGATAGTTATTTCTTTTTATTATTATAGAAACAATTCATATTTGATTGTAGAAAATTTGGAAAATACAGAGGAAAAGCACAGAGAGGAAAAATAAAAATTGCACTGATTATATTTCCATCCAGAGAGAACCACTCTTTGTGACTGTCTATATGTGTACACTGCCAGTCTTTCTTTTCTCAAGCATATACACACATTCTCTCTCACCACAAATTGGGGTCATGCATATACAGACATCCTTTCTTTTCCCTTTTACTTAAAAATATCCCATGAATGTGTGTCATGACGTGAAGTTTTGCTTTGAGACATGATTTTAAAAAAATTATTTGTTTATGTGAAATTTATGTAATATAAAATTAACCATTTTAAAGGGAGCAACTCAGTAGTATTTAGTACATTCACAATGTTGTGCAACCAGCACCTCTATCTAGTTTCAAAACATTTCTATCCTCTAAAGTAAATCTCCTTACCATTAAGCAGTTTCTCCCCATTTCCCCCAGCCTCTGGCAACCAGCCAGTCTGCATTCTGTCTCTATAGATTTATCTGTTCAGGATATTTCATGTAAATGGAATCATACACGAGACTTGATTTTTATTGGCTCATAGTATGCTTGTATGGATCTATTTGAACAGGCCCTTGGTCTTCAGTGTAAGGTGTCATCATCAGGGAGCTGGGATTCTGTCATATGGATATACCATAATTTAGCTAATCCCTTATCTTTGGACACTGAGGTTGTTTCCATTTTTTTAATGTCTACAAGTAATAATGTGTTGAACATCTTTGTGCCTAAACCTTTTTAAAAATTTCAGATTAGAAAGGACACACATTCTCGAATATCCCGTGTAATTTAGTTTGAAAATGGTTATGAAAGAAACTCTTTTTTTGTCTCCTCGAATGAAAGACTCTAGCCTCTAACCTTCGGTCTGCCTGTTGCCTTTTTTGACAGTTTTATATCTTCCATCAAAGCCATTCTTTGGTAAGCGTAACTAATGCAGCTTTAAACCGTGCAAGGTGATAATACCTCACATTACACAGAGGTAGCGCTTAAGAAGGTAGCACTTAAACCTGCCACTTCCGTTGGGATCATCTGGGCTGTTTTTGCGGAATCTTTCTGTTCTTCAAGGGCAACTTTTGCAGAGACTGGTTAAACTGCTTTAGATTTAGTTGACAGGGCTGGCCAGTGCTTGTGGAACTTGTAGCTGACAGAGACCTCAGGTAAAAGCTGTTGTTTCCTGTCTCTCATCCAGGTGCAAGAAGTGCCAGCGTGAGCCTGGCTCTGAGATGCTCTGCGTAGACAGATTGTGGATTAGGGCTTAGCCAGGAGCAGCCTTCATGGAGAGACTTCAGATCTCCTGCAAGATCCAAGACTGGCAGGATGTTCCTTTACCCCTGTCACAGACCTGGATTAGGTGTTATTAAAATGTGAGCTACTTTTGACTCTTACTGTGGCATTGCGAGCATGGGATCATTGAAGGGTCCTTGGCTGACTCTGTGGGGAGAGAGAGAGAGAATGAGAGTGAGTGCACAACACAGAACGAGCTGATGAGAGAAACACCGAAGTGAGGTCTAAGCTTTGCTGTGCCATTTATTAGCTGTGTGACGTTGGGCAAGACATGCTACCCTCTAGGAATCAGGTTATCTGTACTTTAGGTGGGTGTTGACTTGCCCTGGGCATTAGCCCCACTTCAGAATTGCACTTGCTGGACCATCCTGGATGACTCTTCCCTCCAAGCCTAGCATACAGTGCCTGGGGCGGAGTAAGCCTCAACATGAACAAGTTTGGGCACACACATGTGCACACACACACACACACACACACACATTCCTCTGAGCTACTCCGTTGTGATGACAGAATGTGCCTATTTGCCTGGTCCCTGTGGAACTTATCCAAAAAGAATATATTCCTACAAACTAGATCACTGGGTATGGTTTTCCCCCAACTCTGCTTTCTAAGTGGCTGTGTATGTTCTCTGAAATCTTCCCTTTTCTAGATGACTGGGTCTCTAACCATGCCTCGGTCATTTTAGATCCCTTGGTCATTTTAGATCCCTTGTGTGGGCTCACTAGGCCTACCTTCACTTGATATAACTGGGAGCAGTCCTTACCGTTCCATCCTGCTCCCTGCCCACCATTCCAGAGCTTTCTAGAGGTAGTCTTGACTGTCTTTTATAGTCATTACAGACTGCTGGCTCATGTTTGACACAGCTTGGAGGAAAAGAACCTCCGAATCTATGTAGATCAGTAACTTTCTTTAAGCTTTATTGATTCTGAGCTTAAGTGTATACATTGTTTTCTCTAATAGTCTGTAAACGACTGACTTATTCAATTAATTCAAACATTAACTGAACCTCTGCTGTGTGCCAGACACTATACTAGATGCTAGGGAATCAAAGATAAGTAAATCATGATCCCTCAAGATGCCCCAGTCCAGTGGGGATGAGCAGATACATAAACAACTGCAATGGGACAAGTGTCCTCTTGTGGATTTGTATAGAATGCAACAGGAACACAGAGGGGAGGGCAGTTCATTCCAGGGATAGGCTCAATAGGAAGCAACATTGAACCAGGCCTCGAAGGATGGGTGGGATGTTGCCATATGGATGGGTAGGGGAAGAGTATTCTGGAAAAAAACTTTCATTCCATTCATTTGTTCAGCAAGTCTCGCCTTCTAGTCTGCCACAGTTCAGGCACCATGGTTTGTTAGTTTAGATTTTCTTCTTTATATTCTCTAGGGTGTCTGGCATAGTGCTTTGTGTACAACAGTTGTTTGGGAAATATTTGAGTAAATTAAAATCCATCTGATAGGTAAGGGAAGTAAAAATTACTCTGACATCTGCAGAAACTGAATTTCAGGTGAAACAGTGTATATGGAAATAAAGCATGAGACAACTATAAGGTGTGTACATAATATTTACCTCTCTTGTTAGCTGTTTTTATTTTGTTCTCTTCCCAAGAAATTTATTTGGAGGATTTCTGGGACCTTTCAAGTAACTATGGCATTCTATAATTATTAGTTTTTTATTCTGTGCTCTGATAGTGCTGGATAAAAGAACATTTATGGTGATGTTTTTATTTTATTTAATGATTGTTTTGTTATTGTTCAACAAAATATATAGGGCGAGAAACCCTACAAATCCCTCTTAACTTGTGGAGGTCCCTCGTCTTTGTGTTAAGTTTGCTTCTTACCTACTGAAGCCCAGAACTTCCTTTCCGACTTCTCCATTCAGTTCCTGTGGGTCTGAGGGGTTATTTTCTGAACTTTATATAAGTTTATGTTTGGTGAGTCAACTTTCTGATCATGATAAAGGCCAAATCATTCTTTTATAAACCTTTGTGATTTGTCACATTCCCGTCTTTCCAGTTTCTTGAGGAGGAAGAGAAAGAAAAGTAAGCACCCTCTATATCTGCTTTGCATGTTCCTGCAGAGTAAGTGATAGACTTCATTTATTTGAACAAAAAAAGTAAAATAAAATATACACAAATTAGAAAACATTGTCTAATCAACCAGGTAAATTTATCTTTAGGAGGTAACTTAAGATGTGCCCTTAAATGCAGTACTATTTATTCAAACACTAGAAGTTAACCAGTAAAGAGCTCTGATGCAAACTTTGTCAGTGTAAATTCTTCTATTTTGGTGCAAAATTAGAACATAAAATGAAATCTTATATTTCAATCATGTGACCAAAGGTCTTAGTTTATTACCTTCTGAAGAGCCCTGGTCCTCACCATTCGGTCTAGCTTATTTAATTTTTAAATTGGGGTGGTGTGCGTAATTGCTCTTATTTTTTTTTATTTTTTATTTTTGCGGTACGCGGCCCTCTCACTGTTGTGGCCTCTCCCGTTGCAGAGCACAGGCTCCAGACGTGCAGGCTCAGCGGTCATGGCTCACGGGCCTAGCCGCTCTGCGGCATGTGGGATCTTCCTGGACCAGGGCACGAACCCGTGTCCCCTGCATCGGCAGGCGGACTCTCAACCACTGCGCCACCAGGGAAGCCCTGTTCTTATTCTTTTTTTTTGAACTGTCAGGCTTCCTGTAGATTACAGTGACTGTAGAACTCACAAGACCTTTCTGATAATTTTCTTGGATTTCACTTTAAAATTTTAATTAATTAATTTATTTTTTGGCTGTGTTGGGTCTTCGTTGCTGCACACGGGCTTTCTCTAGTTGCGGAGAGCGAGGGCTACTCTTCGTTGCAGAGCGCGGGCTTCTCATTTCGGTGGCTTCTCTTGTTGTGGAGCACAGGCTCTAGGCACGTGGGCTTCAGTAGTTGCAGCACATGGGCTCAGTAGTTGTGGCTCATGGGCTCTAGAGTGCAGGCTCAGTAGTTGTGGAGCATGGGCTTAGTTGCTCCGCGGCATGTGGGATCTTCCCGGACCAGGGCTCGAACCCGTGTCCCCTGCATTGGCAGACGGATTCTTAACCACTGCGCCACCAGGGAAGTCCCTCTTTGATTTCTTCATACTCATATATTCTTACGTTCATTTAGTCATTTAACCAATACAAGGCATTTAGCTGATTACTATGATGAAGACCAAGGTTTAAGAATAGTCTGTGAGACTGTATAATCCAGTAGGATCTAATAGTATCATCTCCATGCCTCTACATAAGCTGTTCCCTCTGCCTGGAGTGCCCTTTGTTTGTCCCCTCTTGTGCATGTGATAACTTAATCCTTAGCCTTCAAGGCATAGCTCAAACCTCCCTGTCTTGTTCAGGGCAGTGGATCCCCCAACCTTGGCTGTAGATTCCTAGAAAGGAACTTCAGAATTATTGCAGTGGTTCAGCAAATTCACATGGATACTAAACATCTGCAGACTGAATAAACAATATGTCATTTGTCAAAAATATTATTTTTCAAATGTATGTAGATGCCATTGTGAAAAATGAAATTAAAATATTTAAATTTAATTAAAATGCCTTACTAAATTCATAGTAGCTCTTTGTCCTTTTGTATTTTTACAGTAAAAAATACTAAAGGTATAACTGTTACAATGGAGGTCTATGAATTTTTTTAAAGTTAAAAATCATTATTCTTACTTGTTTTAGTTAGGGTTATGTTTAGTTGCAAAAGATAGAAAACCTGACATAACAGAGACTGACTTAAAGAAATTTATTTCTATTTTACACAAAAGTCTGGAGATAGTCATCTCAGGTCTGTTAGATTGGCCTCAAAAATCACCTGGTTCCCAAGAATTCTAATTTTTCTCTAGTCTGCTCTGCCATCCCTAGTACATGGCTTTCATCTCAAAGCTCAAGATGGCTGCTTGAGCTCCAGCCATCCTGTCTATATTCCAGAAAACGGGATAGGATCACCTTCCTACCCACCCCCACGCCAAACACACAGAGTTGTGTCTTTAGGAACATCAGGGGAAATCTTTTTACCAGGAAGAAATGGATCCCTGGAACCTTCTCCAGAGTGGGCATCTCTTCGCATCATTGGTGTGGGAGTTCTTCTCCATCCCTTTGAGGGCTACTCTGCCTTGAGATTTCACCTGTAATGGTAGTCAGGGCCATGCCCACTTGTTTTCCATTGTCTCACCTCACAGATGCTAAGGCATGGCCTATAGCAAAAGGAAAAACCCTTCTCAGCACCTGGAAAATCATTCTTAGTTCTCTGCTCTCCCTCCCTCCCTCCCTTCTCTGTGGCCCTCCTCTGCTTCCACTCACTGACTCTAACCATTTGCTGTCTGGCTTTCACCCTCCACTCTTTGAGATCTGCTTGGCTTCCTACTCACCAAGTCCAAAGGCTATTGTCAGGCCTAATTCCCCCAAGTCTTTCTAGAGTTTGACTTTAGTGACCAGACTGTCTTTCTCAGAACCTCATTTTGCTGCTCATTCTGAATGGTCACCTTCCTTTACTCTCTATCTCCAGTTTGGTTGCTTTCTCTCCTGATTTTTTGTGGCTTATGATCTCCGTACTTTGATGGCATTTGCTACTTTCTTTCTTGTACTTTGGTTTACTTTGGTGATTTATATTTATCTTTTAACTCCTGTGCCAGACTCTCAGGGCAAGATCTGATCCTTAATTCTCTTCTTTACTCCCCGCCAAGTGCCAAGAACAGGCATACAGTGGGCAGTCAGACATTGGAATAAGTGAATGAAGAAACAGTTTTCCGGGGATTTGTTGTAAGTTAACTGCATGGTCATGTTTCTCAAAGTGTTTTCCACAGACCGTCTATATCAGATTCATGTGTGTATAATGAGGTATTTTTTTTTAAATGCAGGTTTTTAGGGCCCTATCCATATTTACTGAACCAGAATCAGTGGGAGTATGGTTCTGGAGCCTGCATTTTTAACCCCCTCCCAGGTGAGTTTATTCATATTGAAATTTGAGAACTCCTGGTTTAATGGGCAGTGAGCCAATCTTAAATGCATTGCAGCTGCTAAGCATGAAATGTCTTCTAGATGAAGTCTGGAAGGTGAGCATGATCCTGTCCACTCCTTCCCACCTGTGGGGGAGTTGAGGCTTGGGTAGAACGCATGGCTTTGGAAAGCGATGAATGGGAGGGGAGCACAAAGGAGGTGAGGGGGTTACTCTGAACCAGATGGACAGATAAGGCTTGCTAAGTAGAGATGGGGAGAAGGTAACGAGAAGGGGGCTTGGGGGCTTTCTGGGAGGAGGAACCAGCATGAGCAAGGCATGGAGGTGAGAAATCCAGAGTGTGGAAATGACAAGGGATCTGGGTTGGCTGGTTGGAAATATATGAAGGGAAGCACATGAAAGGCTCAGGTCATGAGGGCTTGAATACCATACTGAGGAGTGGGGACTTCCTATGGGGTATCTGTGTGGACCGGTCACCTGCAGGGCCTGCCTTTCTCCCTCTGTGTTGAGGATATCCCTGGGGACTGTGGAGTGGGGGAACGTTGGGAAAGGGCTTCGTGGAGAGGGCTGTGGGAAACCTGGAGCTCATGATCAAGTCCTAAAACACTTCAATCCATGTTTTATTTATTTATTTATATTTATTTATTTATTTGGAGTATAATTGCTTTACAATGTTGTGTTAGTTTCTGCTGTACAGTGAAGTAAATCAGCTATATGTATACCTATATCCCCTCCCTCTTGGACCTCCCTCCCACCCCACCCCCCCATCCCACCCATCTAGGTCCTCACAGAGCACTGAGCTGAGCTCCCTGTGCTATGCAGCAGGTTCCCACTAGCTATCTATTTTACACGTGGTACTGCATTTATGTCAAACCTAATCTCCCAATTCATCTCACCCTCCCCTTCGCCCCATGTCCACACGTCCGTTCTCTACGCCTGCCTTTCTATTCGTGCCCTGCACATAGGTTCATCTGTACCATTTTTCTAGATTCCACATATATGCATTAATATACGATATTTGTTTCTCTCTTTCTGACTTACTTCACTCTGTATGACAGACTCAAGGTCCATCCACATCTCTACAAATGGCCCAGTTTCATTTGTTTTTATGGCTGAGTAATATTCCATTATATATATGTGCCACATCTTCTTTGTCCATTCATCTGTCGATGGACATTTAGGTTGTTTCCAAGTCCTGGCTATTGTAAATAGTGCTGTAATGAACATTGTGGTACATGTGTTGCTGGGTCATATGTTAGTTCTATTTTTAGTTTTTTAAGGAACCTCCATACTGTTCTCCATAGTGGCTGTATCAATTTACATTCCTACCAACAGTGTAAGAGTGTTCCCTTTTCTCCACACCCTCCAGCATTTATTGTTTGTAGATTTTGTGATGATGGCCATTCTGAGAGGTGTGATCCATGTTTAATGTGAAAGTGTATCTTCTTGTTTCAAGTGTCTGTGCTTTTTTTTAAAATCTTCTCCAGCTCCTGTGAACTTGCTAGAGGCTGGTGTGTGTGTGTGTCCTTCATCCTGCCTGACAGCTCACCCCGCCGCGTGTATATGTGTGTGTGTGTGTGTGTGTGTGTGTGTGTGTGTGATGTATATATATGTATTTGTGCAGATGCTGTCTTACTGTTTTCCTTTCTTCTCATTGCTGTGACTGTTGTCACCTTCCTGGTGTGAGGGAAATAGAGGGCAAGGCAGTGCGATACATTCAGATATATTTTTACAGCCAGCTACTTGAAAATACAGTCAGTTGCCTCTTCAGTGGTCACCACCAGGGCTTACAGATGCTACAGCTCCTCGGGTCCTGTGGGGCCCTGGCATCTGTATTCTTTACAAGCTCCCAGGGGAGCTTGTTGATGCTGACGTAGCTGCATTTTGGAACCATCAGCGCAGATGACCCAGTAGCTTTGCCCTTTTACCAAGGGATTAAGGGCCTGCGAATTCCTCAGCTGGGATGGGTTTTTTTTTTTAACTTGAGAATGACTCCTTCTTTCTCCACTTTGATCAGCAGAGAGGAAAGTTCATCACAGAGCAGAGAGGTGGCTGAGGGAATGTTCCCCCAGGTCTCCTCTGCATGGTGGGTGTGTGTTGCGAGAGCCTGAGTCTAACAGGATGCTCATTAAGACCCACAGCAAGTTGGGGCCTGTCAGTAATGAGTTCTCTTTGCTGTTTTCTACAGAAATTTCACTTCACAAACTGATTTGCCTTCAAATACCCTGATTTGCCATTCTAATTAGGCACTGAAGTCAGGCTTTGGGGCAGGTTTGTGGCGCCCCTGTGCATCCCAATGCTGTGAACCTCTTGGGAGACACTTGAAGTGAAATTCTTTGAACACATCAAAAACGTCAACACAAACAAAAGTCCCAGTGATTCCTAACCCTTAAAAATATTCAGTGTTCAATTTCAAAGTTCCTGTCCATCCTCACTTTGAGGTTGATCCTGCCTTATGATGTGAAGTAAGGAAGGAGGGTTTCACACTTTAAGAGGTGTGGGGGGGGCGGGTTGATTTTCAGGGTTTTGGCCCCGGCGGGCGTCCAGTCCTCTTCAGGCTGGTTATCCAGCGGCTGTACTGTTTGGGAGAAGGTCCTGGGAGAAAACCTGGAAGCTTCAGCTTTGGGCCCACTGGACTGTCTCTGGCAGGAGGCGGCAGCTGATGCACCCCAAGGTGGAGAGTGTGGGTGGCGCCACAGATGGTTCCTGCTGCCCCCGTGAGGAGGACTCTGGAAAGCAAGCGACTTCCCGATGGTGGAGGCTCTGGCTGTCCTGTAAATGAGGAGGCCAAGGAAGCCACCTGGGAAGGAATCAGGCTGGTTCTTGTCTGTGGCTTGGTCATAAGCAGACAGGGATGGCCCTTAAGGATGTTCCCTTAAAAGTAAAACCAAATACACCCGTGAACTAAATGAGAGAGCAAAGTAGGGATGTCTTTTGAGCCAGAGTGAAAGTACAAGACTTTGTAGGACTTTTGCTCCTGATCACGTCCCTAATGGGCCCATGGTCCAGCCTTTTCCTAGGCCCAGATCCCTGATTCCTTTGAAATTGCCTTTAATATGACCTTTGCTGAAGCAAGCCCTCTTCCCTTCAGATATGCTGCTTGTAGGGCCAACCCCGCTCCCTGCTGCCACATGTCCCCACACAGCCCCTCACCTCCAGATAGTGCCAGATACTCCTGGACCAAAGTTTTCATCCTGTCCCCTTCTTAGAAACCATATGGAGCTTCCGTTTATTCAGCTGATAAAGTCCAGTGATCTAGATCTCCCTCTTCTCCTATCAGGCTCGTATCCATCCATCCATCCTACACTTACCAAGTACTACAGGGCTTTGTGAAGTTCAAGGGTACAGAGATACGTGTGACAGGCGTATAATCCTTAAGGAACTCTCAGGCTGTTGGAGAAGGCAGACAAGAGTCAAGTACAGAGGCAAGTTTGGTGAACTGTGGGATAACCGAGGAGGAGCACTTGTGTAAAGGTGAGCTGACTCTGTTAATGGCCATCCAGTGTTTGTAAGGTCAGAACACGCTAGATGCTGGGAAGAAATCTAGTGATTTTTAGTATTAGGAAGAATAATGATAATGAAGCTTTTGCATTATACAGACCTACTTCAAACTAAGCTTGATTAGAAGTGTGAACTCTTCCGAGCCTCAACTTCCTCATCTGCAAATTGGGTGAGGCATAATAATGGCACCAACCTAATAGGATTGTTGTTTAGGTTTAAATGAAATAATGTATATTTGTGGAACATAGTAACTGTTCAATAAATATTGGCTTTTGGGACTTCCCTGGTGGCGCAGCGGTTAAGAATCCGCCTGCCAATGCAGGGGACACGGGTTTGAGCCCTGGTCCGGGAAGATCCCACATGCTGCGGAACAACTAAGCCCATGCTCCACAACTACTGAGCCTGCACTCTAGAGCCCGCGAGCCACAACTACTGAGCCCATGTGCTGCAACTACTGAAGCCCGCGCGCCTAGAGCCAGTGCTCTGCAACAAGAGAAGCCACCACAATGAGAAGCCCACGCACTGCAACGAAGAGTAGCCTCCTCTTGCCACCACTAGAGAAAGCCCGTGCGCAGCAACAAAGACCCAACGCAGCCAAAAATAAATATAAAATAAATTAATTAATTAAAAAAATTAAAAAAAATAAATATTGCCTTTTGTAATTGTTATCAATTATCAAAGTCAGAGAAGAAAATTTCTCCAGGATCCTTGGAGGGAAATCACTGAAAATGCACAGAAAAACATCTCCGACAATTTGCTCAGCGTGAATCTCCAACAAGTCTTATGAACCTGTCTGTTGTAACACGCCTCAGCATAAGTGAAAGGAATAACTCCAGCAGTTCAATTCATCAGTGAAAGGAGCCTACTGGGTGAAGGGTAACACGCTGTTTTATCAAGTATGAATTTTGCACACTGGATTTTTTTTTTTTTTTAAAGGAGAGGCATTTTAATACTTGTAAGGTGATTTGGTGCAGTTGTTCCCAAAGATAGGCAACATCAGAATCACCTGGGAAATGTCTTTAAAATACAGATCCTTGGGTTCTGCCTTTCTGCCCTACCCCAAACTGCTCCAGTATATCTGGACACGGCCTGCAAGTCTGTGTTTTAAATAAGTACCTCCAGGTAATTCTCCTTTGGGGCTCAGTTAGGGAACCCAGGACAGAATCAGGACTCTGAGGCTAAGCCCTCGGCTTAGTTTTTCCTGGTGCTGCCTCTGTCTACTTGGGTGACCTCCTGGTCACTAAGGCTCTGGTAGTCCCAGGGTTATCAGGCACGGGCATCTTATGAGATGGTGGGTGAGAACACTTCTATGTGGGCTCAGTAAAAGTAAGAGATTATCATTCCTATTTATTCATTATAATAATTCCTTTTTCCCACTCCCACTCCTTCCCTAATGATTGAATCAGAGTTACCAGTGCAATACAACAGATCTTTTAAGCCTGAAGTTGATTCTGATAGGATTTAATGTTGTAAAATAAGTAACAAAGGCCTGTGCTTTGGTCTAAGAGCAAATTCTTTGCCGTTAAAAAGCCTCTGATTCTGACCTGCGGAGGGGAGACCATGCCAGGCATTTATGATTGGGACTTGAAAGCTTGAGGTCTGTGCTATACTAGAAAGGTAGCCACTAGCCGCATGTGGCTGCTTAGGACTTGAGGTTCTCCTAGTCTGGATTGAGATGTACTGTGAATTTGAAATACATAACAGATTTATTTTTAATACTAAAAAAAGGTGAAATATATCAGTAATAACTTTTATACTAATTATATGTTGAAAATGATAATTTTTTGTCTATATTGAGTTAAGGTATATTATTAAAATTAATGGTACTGGTTTCTTTTTATCCTTTTTAATATGGCTGCTAGAAAGTTTAAAATTGCATATGTGGGGCTTCCCTGGTGGCGCAGTGGTCGAGAGTCCGCCTGCCGATGCAGGGGACACAGGTTCGTGCCCCCGTCCAGGAAGATCCCACATGCCATGGAGTGGCTGGGGCCGTGAACCATGGCGGCTGCGCCTGTGCGTCCAGAGCCTGTGCTCCACAACGGGAGAGGCCACAGCAGTGAGAGGCCTGCACAAAAAAACAAAAAACAAAAAACCACAAAAAAACAAAAAACGAAAAAAATAAATAAAATAAAATTGCATATGTGGCTCGCATTATATTTCATCAGACAGTGTTGCTTTAGGTCTTAAGTCAGTGTTGGGGGCCAGTTCAAAAAGTTCATGGTCTTTACCCTACAAATTCAAAAGCTGGGTTTTACTTCTTTTTTTTTCTTTTTGGCCACGCTGCGTGGCAGGCAGGATCTTAGTTCCCTGACCGGGGATCGAACCTACACCCCCTGCAGTGGAAGCGTGGAGTCTTAACCACTGGACTGCCAGGAAAGCCCCATGTTTTATATTTGAGGTGACCATCCAGAACAGTTATTCTGAATCATTTAACTCAACCTTGAATATTTGTGGTATTATTATCACTGGTGCTTTTTTTTTTTTTTTGTATTGGGAATTTCATGAAATTTGGTCTGAAGGGCATTTGTGGCTTATCTACTGTTTTAAAAGAGAGTCTTCTAACATCTCTAGGAGGGGCAAGAAGGAAACCTAAGCGAGAAATTGCTTTGCTCAGATTGGATTTTTATTGCAGAGCTGCAAAGCCAAAAGACGGCAGTTTATAGTGGACACTGCAGTTCATTTTTTAACTGTGGACTTGGGATGAAACTGCTATGAAATATCAATAGAAGCACTGCTTACCCTTTTTCCTAATCATTTTTGGCCTTTCTCTAGCCCTCCGCTTTCTCTTTCTCTTCCCCTGATATTGTTTGGTGATTACAGTGTGTGAGGTCCAGCCAGGCATTCACACAGCGAGACTAAGAAAAGCAGATTTAGCTCCTAAGCAATGGCCAAGTTGGAGTGGGCACTGGTCACTGAATTTCTCCCTAAATGGCAGCCTTCCTGGGAATTCAGACCATTTTCTTCATCGCCAAAGTAGCAATGATAAAAGCTCTTGTGTCTACCTCATGGTGGGATTATAAGAAGTAAAAAGGAGAAATTAAAAGGCAGGATGTCCACGTGACTTCCCTGGTGGTCCTTGGTTAAGACTCTGAGCTTCCAAGGCAGGGGTTGTGGGTTTGATCCCTGGTCGGGGAACTAAGATCCCACGTGCCCCACAGCATGGCACAAAAGAAAAAAAAAAAAAAAAAAAGGAGGGGGGGGCAGGATGTCCAGGGTACACAAATAGTTAATAGTAAAAGCCTGGAAGATCAAGGTCCCCTGCCATTAACTGTTTCTGTGGCAAACTGTCTCCCTTCTGTGGCCTCAGATCTTTCTCCTATTATAAACTAAGGGAATAGAAGAGTTCAATATAGTTAAAAAGACACAAAGTCTCACCCCAGATTGAATACCAGTTCTGCTACCTGCTAGCTGTGTGACCTTGGGAAAGCTACTTGACCTCTCTGTACCTCAGTTTCCTTATCTATAAAATGGGGACAATAGGATCTGTTGTGAGGTTAATTGAGCTAATACCTGGAAGGTCCTTAGAACAGTGCCTGGAAGATAGTAAATACTCTATGAACATTGGATTCATTCAGTCAACAATATTTTTTGAGTGCCTTTTATGTGCCAGGTGCTGTTCTAAGCGCGAGACACAGCAGTGAACAAAGCAGTAAAACTCTCTTTGAGAGAGGTACTTTTAGTAGAGGAATTCAAGGTATATTTATTAATTATAATCAGAGTATTTCACTACCTTAGGGACCTGCATGCACAGTGCTGCTTTATTTTATTTATTGGGTTTTTTATTTTATTTTATTTTATTTTAGGGTTGAAAGAGACTGACAGTCCTACAGTTCACAGTTTTTAGCACCTGCCTGTATATTTCCATTTACAATGATCTCACAACTTTTTTGTGAGACAACTGATTTCATTACTGTGCAGCTTTAATTGTTAGAAGCCAAAACTGAGCCAGATTTTTTTTTTAATTTTTAAATTTTATTTTATTTACTTTCTTATACAGCAGGTTCTTACTAGTCATCAGTTTTATATGCATCAGTGTATACATGTCAATCCCAATCGCCCTATTTATTGGGTTTTGACAATGAGTCTATTTTTTTAAAGTTTTCTACTGCTAAACAAAACAAAACAAAGCAAATACAAAACCTTCATTCCTAGCTCACCTACCTCTTCACTGTGTGACCTTGGGCAAGTTATATTAACTCTCGAAGGCTTCATTTCCTCATGTATAAAAAAGTTATACTATTTTTTTTTTAAAAGTTATAATATCTTCCACAAAGGAGAGTGTGGGCATTCAATGTTATACCAAATGAGACAGTGCTTGGAAAGCTCTTGGCATGTTTGACTCCTAGTAAGTGTTCTGTAAGTGTTAGCTATTTTTGCCATCACTTCTAGTTTTGGAGATTCTGGAAGTCAGTGGTTCTAAAACTGAAAGTTCCCCAGGCTGGTGTAAGGGAAAACTGAATCATGTTCTCCTGTGATGCCCCTCTCCACGGGCTAGGTGGTTCAGGAGTGCCTTGGAATCTTTCTTTTTCAGAGAAAAATAGAGATCCAGAATTTCAGTAGAGGTGCCCAAAGATGGAGAAGGTTTTCTTGAGAGGTAAGAGGTAGGAGTCCCTCATCATTGGGGTTGTCCAAGCTAGACAGTCAGCAGGGATATTGTAAAGGGATGGTCCTTGGGTTCGTTGTTTTTTGCTTTTTTTTTTTTTTTTTTTTGCGGTACGGGGGCCTCTCACCGCCGTGGCCTCTCCCGTCGCAGAGCACAGGCTCCGGACGCGCAGGCTCAGCGGCCATGGCTCACGGGCCCAGCCGCTCCGCGGCATGTGGGATCTTCCCGGACCGGGGCACGAACCCGCGTGCCCTGCACCGGCAGGCGGACGCCCAACCACTACGCCACCAGGGAAGCCCTGGGTTCGTTGTTTTTGAAGACTGCTTCCAGCTGAGTTGATGGAGCCTTTGTTTGGTCATCAACATTTGGTCCAGCTAGGTAAGGAAACCCTAGCGAGGGGTACCCGATCATCCCAACACCTTGGGGCGCCCGTTTCTAAAGGGCAGCTGTGACTTCAAGAGACTTGCTGCCCCACCCAGCCAGGAGGGGCACTCACCCTGACATTGCCGCTAATACTTCTTCTGAGTGTAGTTATTTCTTGGACACAAGTGCTAGGGTTGAGTCGGAGAGAGGCGTGTCACTCCTTTACCACATTGTTTATCCAGAGAGTGGGGGTACCTGAGTCTCAGTGCCATACTTATCCTTAAATTCCCTTTTCTGGGGATGGAGTAGATTGAAATGACTTCAGAGCCAAGTGGCTAGTGGAGGAGCACAGCTATGTCTGGACCACTCGGCCAGCTCTGGGGAAGCCACAGCCAGCTTTTAATTTTGGTTTCAATCACTCCTCCATTTTGTTTTGCTACCTTGGACTTGCCTACAGGAAGTGAAAAAGCAAAGGGACTGTGTTCTCTGGATTCATTTGCTCTTTTCTAATGATAAGCAGTTTATTTGCTTTAACAGAAACATTTCCTGAGCATCTACTGGTACAAATCACCTGCTAGCCACTGTTCTTCCGTTCCTTCAAAGTGCCTACTGTGTGCCAGGCACTGTGCGAGGGCCTGAAGATACGGGGCTGAGCAAAGATATAAGTGGTCCTTCTCCTGGAAGTTATAGCCCAGAAGGGGAGAGGGGCATTGAGTGAGTAGTTCTAAGGTCGTGATTGCGAAGGGGAGACAGACCCACGCAGGCTGTCTGAATGGTGGCTCTTCCCTTCCCTTCTTGTCCCAGCCTCCAGTGGCCCTGGCTTCTGTTGGCACATTGTCTGAGCTCCTCAGATTCTGACTCACTTCCTATGGCGAAGTCTGGGTCTCATCAGATCCCGGGTGTCAGTGAAATGCAGCTGGTCTTTGTCGCCTCACCCTGGTCAGTTACCTCTGTACAGGCAGCTCAGGGAAATCCCTACCCTTCACCCCATACACGCCTCCTGTGCCAGGGCAGCCTTTAACTCTTCATAATCTTTGCAGCAGCATGGGAATCCTCTGGCTCGGAGCAGAAGGAAAGCCGGGAGGAGGGCTAAGAATGACATGGGGTACGTGTTGCCAAGCCAGCTGGTCTGGGAGAACGTGAGGAGAGAGAAAAGGAAAAACCAGTGTCCTTGAAGGAGCTGCTTTATGAGAGTGACTTTTCTTAAAAAAATAAGACTTTGTTTTTTAGAGCAGTTTTAGGTTCACAGCATAACTGAGCAGAAGGTACAGAGATTTCCCATATCCCCCCCCACCTCCACATGTGCACAGCCTCCCCCGTTATCAACATCCCCCGCCTGAGTGGTACATTTGTTATGATTGAAGAACCTGCATTGTCACATCATTGTGACCTGAAGTCCATAGTTTACATTAGGGTTTGCTCTTGGTGCTGTACATTCTATGGGTTTGGACAAATGTTTAATGAATATCAGAATGCATCTGCAGTGTTTTAAATTTAGATTTTGTGAATCCTCTGTGCAATGTTCCCTAAACTTCAGGCATTCAAACTTTAGGCATTCCTGTTCCACCTCTGCATTTTTATAATAGGCATATAAAATTGACTCACTTAAAAAAAACCAAATAAGTGATATAAAAAATAATTTTACATTCATATTTATTAGCCTTCATAGTTCTTAGCTACATTACGTATAACTATTATTTATAGCATTTATAGTTTTTCAAGTGTTCTTGCCGCACTGCCATCTCAGGTACCCTCAGGTATTTGCTCCATTCTTGGGGAAATTCTGCCTACGAAGTTCATGAATGGACTTTGAGAAGCTTTTTGAAATCTCCTAAAACTGGCCAAAATTATGTTTATGTCTTTTTTTCCTGGGGTAGACAGTTCAAGTTTTCATCATGTAAAGGGGGCCAGGACCAAATAAGGAGAAGAGCCTCAATTTGCAGTTCTTGGAATTATGCCTAATTTTCATTTACAAAGATTTCATCTTCCCAGGAAGCGGAATAGTTTTCTACAAAAAATGGACTTTCTACACATAAAACATCCTGTTTTTTTTTTTTTTAATGAGGTGCAGATAAACTGAAAACTGAAAAATGGTAACGGCCTCTCCCACATCTCCTCCTCATCTCTATCCTGTTTTCAGCCTTCACTGTGTGAACGTTAATTCAGTCATTAAGAGGAGAGTGACTATTTTCTGATCCAAAAATCATGACATATGGTCTGATGAAGAATCTATGTGTATATATCATGCCTTTCAGAGGTATAAAAGGAAAACTCCGGTTATATATTTCATGAGTTGCCTTTATTAAACAGAAAATTGCAAAAAAAAAAAAAAAACTTTTTAAAAAGGGAGGGGGCACCTATCCTGGAATATCCAGAATGTAGGTTCACTGTAAATATAGGTCATTGAATGTTTCAGAGAAAAATGAGCATAAAGGAAAGCTGCTTGTTAGGGTAGAAATATAACGTGATAAAGTGTCTCTGGAAAAAAGCACTATTGTGCTAGATCACTCAAACCACAAGGAATGCACTGCTTATATAAAAGTGGACCAAGCCACATGTCTTTCTCTGCCTCTGGGGTAACACACCAGGCAGGGACACAAAGGGCACTCTTGTTAATTCTTTCCAGCTCAGCCCCTTAGCCTTAGAAAGAGTATTAATAAGTCTCTATTTGTGTCCTGTCTCCTTTCACCAAGGATTCATGAATAATAGATACAATGATAAAATAGAAATAGGAATTTGAAATCAGGACTAGGGAAAATATAAGTAAAAAGAAGAAGGCAAACCAAGGGGGATGGGGAGAGTGTAAATATGCGTGCATTAAGGGTCTGCATTACTGCTGAGCTTCACATTTGACTTGGAGCTTCCTGGTAGCCAAAACAAAAAAGGGAACAGAGTAGGTTTTCTGGATTTTACTGTTAGAGAAGAAAAACACCCTAGTCATTAAGAGGAAGCTAAATGCCTCCTAGTTTGTTCCTTTAAGTTAAATTTCTTACGTCGGGCCCACTGAGGGTATGGAGAACAGTGTCCTCTAGCTTTCTTCTTTGTCTTATTAAGTCTTCGTCATCCTGCAGCTCCTCAGACTGGGCTAATTTTCTCATTTCAGGTGGCCATGTTACAGATGGCCATGGAACTCTCCTTTGTGGTACTTATCACAGATGTACATTTACATCTACTAATCAGATTATTTTGAAAGCTTGTCTTCTCCACTAGGTTTTAAGTCCCATGAGGCCAGGGCCATGTTGTCTTCAGTGCTTGGCATAATCCTGGCACACTGTGAGCCCTCGGTACATACTTGTTTGAACAAATGAATAGGCAAAAGCAGCCAGGGATTTTATGTGATTCTTATAGAGCTCTCACAGAAAATCAAGGTTCTTTCAAAGGTACAAACTGTCTCTTGTCCAGAGCTTGACTACCGTAGTTATCGCAGTATCTCCAAGTTCGTTTTACTCCACTGTACCCTTCAGAGATTGTTAATAATAATAACTCCAGGGCATTGTGCACCCGCTGTAAGTCCAATCCTGTAGTAGGCATTCGGTACACGCTGATGCTTGTCCTCCCAGATGAGGGAAACTGAGGCTCAGGGGAGGTGGAGGGCTTGCCCAAGGTCGCATAGCTGGTAAGAGTCAGAGCGTAGGTCTCTCTGACTCAAGTGCGTGCTGTTTCCTTTCTGCCTGCTGTGTCTGAGCCTGAGCCACAAGCGTCTATGTGAGTTATGGGTTCTTATCTCTTGGCAGTTAGAGCTGCGCAGCAAGGTATTTCTGGCACAGGCCGTGGCTGCTTTCTGACAGCTGTTACATTCCGGTCTCTCTTGAGTTGGGGAAAGAAAGCCCACACCTAGTGTTGGCCAAGGCAGTCTCAGAACTCATTTGTCCTGGCTTTCGCACACAGAGAATGTGTTTATTGCTCTTGTCACAGTGTCTCCTGAAGTGCAGGCGCATTAAAGTTGAATATTATTTTCATAAAAGTCACTAGGGAGACAGGGAGAAGAGAGGCACAATTCGGTTGTCTCAGGAATAATCGGATCTGCCCAGTGATTGGGAGAGTGGAGGCAGGAAGTGACAATATGCCAGGACATAACGTTTGATGGTGCGTTTGATTCCAAATTTGTCAGGCATGTATTTTTAATTACTTTGTGCCTGTTGCCTGTTGTCATTCTTTTAATAGAGACCTAATTTTTAGAATGGGATTTATTATTATATTAAACTTTGTCTATTCCGCAAGGCTGGGAAATGGGAGATTCTGATAGCTCAGTGTTGCCACCTACCGTGTACTGCATGGAGTGTCAATCTTCAGAAAATTAGAAGGCAGTGAAACACATTTCAAACTGCAACAAGGCATAGTTTGATCTGTCTGTTCTTCCACAAGGTTACAAGTCCTCAGCGTGCTTATAAGCATCCGTCATCACTGTGTGCTCTAGGGTGCCAACATCCTGGTTCCGGTGACTTCTGGTGATTAAAAAAAATAGCACTTTTTCTTTGCTCCCTTGAGGATGAGCCTCCTCAAAAACATTTGCTGCCTGCACTTGGGGATCTGAATAATTGCTATATTCAGGTTTATGTTAGAGAATGTTCCTGAAGAAGGCATTTAAAGGGATGCTTGTAAATGTGACGAGGCTTTCGGTTCTATCTTTGTCCCACTAGTCTCGGTAAGGATTTTGGCTCATGTCAGTGATTTCGAAAACCTAATAATTTTTGTGTCTCCAAAGTTGTGTTCCCAGGCTGCTGGCTATTTCATATTCTAAAGCTTGTTTCTGCATTTAGAAGGACACGAGAGAATAGCAGTGGGCACTGACATGCCTTTACCTCTCTATGCCAGAGGACTGACAGATTCCAGCTTTGTTTGTGGTTAGATTTAGATTGAGTCTTATTCTGATTTCCTTCAGTGGCTTTGACAAGTCTTGTTTGGAAGATGAAGTGGCACCGTTATTGAACTAGCATCCTGTTGTTCCTAGTTTGAATGGTAAGAGCCACAAAGTCATCCATACAGATATAGGACATAAGATTTCACCCACTTGCCCTATAAATTATTGGTCAGCAGTTAGGGACAAAAAATATGAAAAATGTAGGTGCTAATTATGACCAGATTCTCTCTCTCTTTTTTTTTAACAAGAGATCAAATTTTTTAAGGGTTTTACATATTAATTAGGGCATTTCCTCCCCCTAACCTCCAGTTAATATCCATGGTAAACAACCTTTATTGATTACATAAATCTGAAAGTTTCGTATCCAGGAATGTCAAAACTATGCACTATTTGTCTATTCATCTGTTGCTTTATCCTGTTACACAGTGGATTCGAAGCAGCTTATGAGAAAGGCATAAAATATGAATGAAAAGGAAAACAATCAGCAACAGCAAGAATATAAATTATACTAGGAGATTAAGCCTAAGGAGACAGGAGAATGAGAACAGCCTGGTACTATTTCTGTTAAGCTAAAAGCCACTTCATTGGAAAGGTTGGTGTAGCCATTTTTTTTAAAGCTGCTTGGAAGCTGCTCTCAGTTTTGGAAAGCTCTGTGTAAACATGGGCAGCTTCATGTTCCTGACATTTCAGCTGAACTTTAAGAATTGCCTTTCTTCTCCTTCCAACCTCTACCTGACCTCTAGCACACACCCACTTCCTCTGAGCCAAGGTGGTGTCAGTACTGAAAGTATTTTATCAAACGAGTTTGCTATATTTCTGGAAATGGTGTAGCCTGGAGATCAGCTGGGCATTTGGGAAGCCTGAATGTGGGAGGCTATTTTGGAAACCCTTTATTACTATCACACCCTGGCCCTTGTGAGCAATTCCAGGGACTCGCACCCGAATGGGCTTCGATGATAGGAGGACCGAAAAAAGGAGTGTTGAAGTGGAAGAGGGCGGCAGAAGTCATTTTCTCACGAGCTGGCAGGATGCCCGATAAACTTCCTTCCACGGCTCCTATTTCCAGCCTCTCCTCCAACCTCTCCTCTCCCCAGCCTCTGTTGCCTTCCGGGAATCTGGCATGCTGGAGGTCATCTTGAAAGAATTCTGTCTACATAGGCTCCCAGGAAGCTAGTTTAGAGGATGGGGCTGGGATGCAGACTTTACTGGATCACAGAGGTGCTTTCAGCCTCAGAGCAAGTTGTAGTCCTGTGTTGAGATGCAGCTCTGCCCTGGCTTATTACAACAAACCAGAGGTCCGTAGCTGGAAGAGTCCTCCTCTTCCTACCCTCACAAATACACATACACTAAGTAAGGAGTCACGTGATGATGAGATACCTCTGATTACAATTCCAGCCCTGACCTTTCCCCTGAGTGGAGACTGACACAGCTCACTGCCTTCAGGACTTCTTCACTCAGATGTCTAATAGACACCTCAAACCTAACAAGTACAAAACTGAGTTCTTGGTTGATTTTAATGCCTCCCCTCTCTGATTTTTTTTCTTCCCCAGTCTTAATCATCTCAGGAAACTGCACTGCCATGCACTCTGTTGCTCAGATCAAAAACTTGGGAGTCTTTTTTGCTTGTCTGTTTGCTGCACCCCTGTCATAAATCCCATCAGTGAGTCCTGTTGGCTCTGCTACCAAGACATTTTGCACAGCTGAATCCCCCTCAGCATTTTCTCTGTTGCTCTCTTGGTCAGCCCCCACCCTCTCTTGCCTGTACCCCTGCAGTAGTCTCTTTACCTAGTGTTGCTAGTTCTCCCTACTTCTTTTCAAAGGCAGTAGAGAGGCATTGCAGTCAGACCATCTGGGTTTGCATACTGGATCCTCCACTTATTGTGATGAGCAAGTTACCTAATCTTTCTATGCCTGGGTTTGGTATCTGTAAAATCGGGATGATAATAGTACTCATATAAAAAGTTTTCATGGGACTTTCCTGGTGGCGTAGTGGTTAAGCATCCGCCTGCCAATGCAGGGGACACGGGTTCAAGCCCTGGTCCGAGAAGATCCCACATGCCACGGAGCAACTAAGCCCGTGCGCCACAACTACTGAGCCTGTGCTCTAGAGCCCACGAGCCATACTTCTGAGCCCACGTGCTGCAACTACTGAAGCCCACGTGCCTCGAGCCCGTGCTCCACAACAAGGGAAGCCACTGCAATGAGAAGCCCACGCACCGCAATGAAGAGTAGCCCCCGCTCGCCTCAACTAGAGAAAGCCCACGCGCAGCAATGAAGACCCAATGCAGCCAAAAATTAAAAAAAAAAATTTTTAAGTTTTCATGAGGAGATCATACATGTAACATTCTTAGGACAGTTCTGATGGCTTGTCCCCAACCCCCAAGCCATTCTCCAAATAGCAGCTACAAAAGTCTTTTAAAAAGGCAAATCAGTTCATGCCTCTTCCATGGCACGATCTTTTCTTTTAAATTCTTCTATGGTTCCTATTGCCATTTGGAAGAGAATCTAAACTCTCACTAGGTATTACATGGCCTCCATAACCTTCACTCTCTGACTCCCTAGTTTCCTCTTTTACCGCCCATCCCACTGGTCACTGAGTTCTAGCTTTACTGTCCTTCCTTCCCAGGAATGCGCTTGGTTTGTTCCCACCTGGTCTCGTGCCGGAAGTGCTCCTCCACAAGATCTTAGTTTAAATGCCACATCTTAGGCCTTTCCTGATACATACTGTGAACCACTATTTCACTCTGTCACATCACTGTTTTATTTTCTTCATAGCAGACATCAATCTCTGAAATTATTTATTTGTTATCTGTATTTTTGTCCCTCTGTCTCTTTTGTCACTACTATATCACCTGTGCTGACAGTGCCTGATTTATAAAAGGCCCTAATAAATGTTTATCCATTGACTAAGTAATGATAGCTGCCAGTTATTTAGTACCTACTATGTCCCACACACTTTCACAATTCTTTATTTCTTCCTCATAACATTAAGGGGATAGATTTTTTTTTTAAACCCATTTTAGAGTTGAGCAGATAGAGTGACTCAGAGAAGAAAAAACTTATCCAGGGCCACCCAGCTGGCAAGTGGGTGAGCCCAGATTTTTAACTCATGTCTGGCTGAGTCTGTGCAGGTTTTTGGTGATAACACTAGTGTAGTGAATTTAGGGGATTTATACCTGGCTTATGAGTACAAGGTGAGACTAGACAGGTATCAAAATTTCACTCTCCTCATTCTTCTAAAAGGTAACAGTTTTAGAGCACTTCCTATGTGCTAAGTGCTTCCTATTTTCTTTTTTTCTGGCATTCTTCATCATGCCCTAGTTTTGTTGCAATTTTGTTGAGGTTTCACAAGATGTATCAGTTGTATTCATTCAGCTTCCATTATGAATTGCTTCAAGTCCAGGAGGGTGACACCTGCTAGAAGGTAAGTGGAGCCAGGTGCGTTAGGCCCTCCCGGCCTTGTAGCTTCACATTTCTCAAAGTGTGGTCTCTAGACCACAAACAGTGACATCACCTGGGTTGTTTGCTAAAATGCACATTCTTGGGCTCACCCTAGACTTGTTGCATGAGATTCTTTAGGGGTGGACCCGTGGCATCTGCTTTTTTACAATCAACCAAGGTTATTTTGATTAAAATGGATGTATGAAGATCACTGGTCATAGACCTGCATTCTAGCTAATTAGGTGTTTTGGTTTTGTTCTTGATTTTTAAAAGATGTGTAAAGCTGTATATTTGCTTATTAATTATTCATTTTATCAAAACTCATTTGCATGGCTTTTAGTCTCTGACCATGGAGCAAATAGGCTTTTTTCCCATTCTTTTTTTTTTTTTTTTTTTTTTTTTTGCGGTACGCGGGCCTCTCACCGCTGCGGCCTCTCCCGCTGCGGAGCACAGGCTCCGGATGCGCAGGCCCAGCGGCCATGGCTCACGGGCCTAGCCGCTCCGCGGCATGTGGGATCTTCCCGGACCGGGGCATGAACCCACGTCTTCTGCGTTGGCAGGCGGAGCCCCAACCACTGCGCCACCAGGGAAGCCCTTTTCCCCATTCTTAATGACTCTTAGGCTCCAAGTTCCAGACCCAAGTTGGCTACCGTGGTCAGTGTGTTCAATGTTTCCTGCTTGGGTGAAGCAGGGCGCCTCATTTTTGTCCCTGAGCTGTTGCCTGGCTGTGTGTGTGTGGGAGACTGGTCTTTTCTCAAGGGGGCTGGATAGTTGTACAAGAGCAGCCCTTCTTATACACTTGGTCCCATTAAAAAATTTTTTTTAAATCAAGTTTGTTCTTGTTACCTCCTTTCCAGAAACAATTCTAGAATAATCAAAATTCCCAGATCTTCAAGTCTGTGCTTTCCTCCCCTCTGTTTACTCTCTAAACAAAGGCCCCATGTTTTAATAGATGCCATAACAGTAAAATTAACTTTATTAGACTCTAGATGGATTTAAAATGTAACCTAATGGCATCTCTGTCTGGCTTGGAAGTCATGTGCTTCATTTTGAGCAGAAAATGCAGTTGCTGAGCCTGGTGGGGGATTTAATGATTATTGAATTAAAGTGGCCAAATAATATGAGCATTCCTCATCTTTAGATGCTGCCCTGATGGTTTTTGGCTATTGTGTATTGAGAAACCTGGGCCTCCAGCTTGGATTTTTCATCTAACCCACCTTCTGTCCTTGACTCAGGAGTTCATGAGTTATGCCACAAGGGAAAGTCAGCACAGTTATGTTTCCCAGCTCACGTCCTTCATCTGGTTTGTGAGCACCCTAAGTTCTCAGAAAGCTTAACATATGAGGCAAATTGCAGTTTACTGCCCTTGTGCCAAAGAACTCACAACTAGCCAGCTCCTTCTCCTCCCAAAAGTCCTAGCATATACTTTCATTAAATAATAACATGTTACACTGAGATACTACTGTTCACTTTATCCTAATGCTTTTATATCCACCCCTTAAAAGAAAAGTAGAGCCTTTATTAGGCTATTTAACAGAGGGGAAACTGAGGCAGAGATCACTCATCGGTTACTGGCTGAGCCCAGTCTGATTTATGGCCTGTCCTTTTTCTGCTGGTCCTTGCCGGTGTGCTTGGTGGCACCATCAGGTCTGGGAAAAGCAAAGCTGAATCGTTTTTGGTCCTTAGGATCAAAGGTGTATATGCCTTATATGTTCTCAGCTTATTAAGAACCTAGAATATTTGGTAGAGAGTTTCATGGGAAGGAGATCCATTAGCGGATGGTCATGGCGGCTTCATTTTGGACCCTTTAGTCTAAGCTTCTAAGCATTATTGTAAGCACACCCCAGGAGGTAAATGTAAAAATAATTTTCTTGCCAGTTTTTCCTGCATGGTATCCTAGCGACAATGTACTGTCTGTCCTTGGGTATTGGGGCACCAACTGGGGCAGTACGAGAACTTGGCAGAGAGAAGGCATGTGAAAGACGCGGTAGGCATAGTTTCTTTTATCTTTTGGAGGGGTTTTAACCCACTTAAGCAGCATTTTATTTTCTGATTATGAAGGTAATATATATTTATTGTCAGACCACTTGGAAAAAACAGAAATTCCCAAGGAAGGAAATAAAAAGCAACTCTAATTCCAATATTGTTAACATTTTGCTAAATATCCTTCTGGTAGTCTTTTTTTCTGAACTGTCAAACAGTGATGAGGTTCTAAACTCAGAATATAAGGGAAAAGAATCCCAAAGTCAAGATTACCTTACAACCACCATGGATAGTAAGTTTTATGCACTCTGAAGTTTGGAAACTATTGAACTAGACTCAAGGAAAGAACAACTTAAAAAAATCTATATGAAATGAAAAGTCTGGGGGAAAAACCATTCTACCTTTAAGATTACTATCAAATCCCTAATGGTAAGTGGATGGCGGTGGAGAATTTAACTGTGTTCTTGCCTGTCTGTAAGGTTTATTCTGTTCTGTTTTAATATTAAACTTCTATAACTTTCATATGGGTTAATAGATTTACTTGTGAGGATGACAAGCCATAGTGATGTCACGTTTTGGTCCAAGGGGTAGGTTCTGAGTCATCCTAAGAAAAATGAACACAGTACCATTCCACCATAGGTGCTTACCACCCCTCTCAAACCTATACACAGACACATGCACACACAGTTGGGATCATTTGTCTTATAACCTTCATTTTGTTTTATTCAGCAGTAAATATTCTATGTATTAGGTTTAAAGTTGCATATATTCAGTTGCAAAGATGTACCACAGTTTATTAACCAATCATTTTCTGTTATAAAAATCCTTGTGTATAAATTTTTGTGTTCATCCATAATTATGTCTTGAGGATAAATTCTTAGATGGAGAATTGATGGTTCAAAGGATAGTACACTTTTAAGGCTTTTAAATCATATAGCTAATTTGTCCCCAGGAACATTATGTGCTTCCTTCAAAGTGTCTGTTTCCCAGCATCACTGGAAATTATCATTCAAAAGAGCCTTCCACAGCATGCCTTTTGGATGACCCACGGCTTCTGTTCATTGCCTGGCCAATTTATCCTGGAAGGAATAAAAGAAAGGAGGCTGGAGGTGATAAGTGCTTGTGGCTAGGTTCATGCTGGAGGAATGGGGACAGATAACAGGAAAAGGGGGAGCTTGGAGACCATTTCTTTAATCCTGCTTCCAAGTTATCTTCAGCAGAGATCTTTTAATGGTGAATACTTGAAGGGAATATATAGCTTTAAAAGCACATTCAATATTATAATTTTTGATTTGGAAAATGATTTGATGTCTTGTCATCATAGATACTACAGAACAGGAACGACAGTTCTGTGTTTATCCAAAAGGGAGTATGGTTTAAAAAAAAAAAGTGTAGAAACACTATTCTAATCCAAACCCTCATTTCACATAGAGAAACTGAAACTAGAGAGTTGGAAGGGATTTCTTTAGAGCCACACAGCAAACTGATGATGGAGTTGGAGCCAGAGTAAAGGCTCCCGACTACCTGTTCAGAGCTCAATGATGAGGTGGGCCAGCCTGGTTCAGGGGGAGATGAGAAAGCAGACATAGGGCCTCTTTGGACAGACGGCCAGGCTCTCTTCCAGGGCCTGTGAGCTGCCTCAAGCCCCTCCTGGACAAAGACCTAGGTGTCTCGGGCGTGGCATTTCACTGTCTTCTTGATTATCTCCACCTGTGAATGGGAGCAGACCTACACTTTAATAACCAGGGTCTTTGCCTGAACTTTGCCTTCCCCTGGATAACTTCTCTTCATTCCTCATCAGCTCAACTGTTACTTCCTTAGGGAAGCTTTCCTGACTGCCAAGATAGTTTAGGGTCCCTGTGTGCATTCTTGTAGCACCTCTTACCTTTAATATCCTTGTCACAATTGTGATTACCTTGCTTTATTTTTAATATCTCTCTCTCAGTGACTAGACTGTCTTCTCTATGAGTGTAGGGCTCTATGAGTGTAGGAATGCTGTTTTATCTTCTGTTGGTCCTGGCATATACTAAGCCTTAATAAATGCTCGAATGTTTGACTATTTGGATGAGTGAATTAGAAGTGTGTGTGAGCTGCTGCGTGGTGCTGTTTTTGATTGCCTGCAGAACCAGGAGAGCTGTCCCTTATTGCCAAAGGCATTGAGAGACGAGAGAGAGAAAGGAGACCCAGTTGAGGCTGCTGGTATAGCCACAAGCCAGAGGGTATGGTCTGCTTCCCTGGGTGCCCCATTGCGGCCTCCTGGGTGGTGGGGTCAGCACCCACATCCAATCAAGCATTTATTACTGGCTTGGCAGAATCAGCCCCGGCAATTTCGTAGAGGTGGTTGGAGAGGAGCCTCCTTGAGTCATTCTGAGGAAGAGAATTCAAGGTCAGGACTCACCTTGGCGGGGAGAGGACAGCAACCCAGGTCACCTGCGACCTGGTCTTCACAGTCATGGGCGCTTGCGGCAACGGCTGTAAGGTCTGCTGGTGGCTGGCTGGGCGCCAGAGCAGCGCTGCTGTTAGGCGGCAGGTCCTGCCCCCTCCGCCGGTTTTCCTCCCCCTCCTCCGTCTCCCTGCCCACTCCTGCTTGCAGCATCCTCTGCAAGGAGAGGAACGTGCCGCGCTCGGACGCGCTGTCCTGGCCGAGCGGCGGCACCCGGGTCGCACTCTGGACCGCCGGGGTCTGCCGTCTGGCGCTGCGCCAAGTGCTTTGATGCGCGCTGATGTCAAGTGGGTGTGGGCTCTTAGGGAAGGCCGGGCGAGGACGAGGAGGGAGCGAGATGCGCCGCGGGCGCGCTGAGGCCCCAGCGCGCTCCGCCGCCCCGCGCTGCTGACCGGTAGCCGGCCCCGGCTCCAGGAGCGGGCTCATGGAGCCGCGGCGCTGCCCGTCCGGGGACGCGTGCCCCGCCGCCCTGGGGGGCTGGAGGGGGCCGCCTCGGGGGGCCTGCAGGTGTGTCCGCGCGCCGTAACTTTCGGGGGCTGCGGGCTGTTGGGCGGGTAGGGTTCAGGGTGCCCGGGCTGCATTTAGGAGTGCTTTTGTGTCTGGGCGCTGGCGTGATGGGAGCCGGTTTGTCCCCGGCCGGCCATCCGCGTGGGAGCCGCAGCTCGCCGCTGGAGTTTCAGCGAGAGAATTCATTGAGCCGGCGACCGGCTTTGGGTTACTCATCGGGAAGGGCGCCGAGGGAGCTGCCTTGTTGTTTTGAGAATTGGTCTCCAAGTACAGACTGCATTCATGGTAACAGGATTATCTCTCAGCAGACAGCGCGGCTTCCCGAAATCGGCTGTGGTTTGGGGGCATTGGTCGGTCGGGGTGCGGGGGAGGGGAAGTGGGCAAAGGAGACCTGTCCACCCGTTCCGCCCCGCGCGCCGGGGCGCCGGCCCCTCCCCCCACCCCTTCTCGCAGGGAGCCGGCTATGGGGGAGGTAAGGGGTCAGCTTCTCGCCGTTGACAGGTCTAGTTTCAGACACACCTTCCCGGAGGAATGCGGAGGCTTTGTTCCAGCGCCCGTCCCAGCCCCGAGCCCAGAAGCCCGCGGGCATCAGGCCGGGACTCCAGTGCCATTACTCATCCTTTATAGCAACGCCGGCGAGCTCCCGGGTAGGCAAGTTAATTATTAATGTGTCTAGGCTGCAGGGAGGGAATCTGGAAATGAGATTGGTGGGTTGCAGGTTTTTCTTTCCCTTTTTTGGCGTTGGCCATCGAGGTTTAAGCCCGGGGTATTGCAGCCTATTTCCTGAGAAGGATGCTGGCATTCCCCCAGTGACCGGCACTCCGCGAAAGGGACCCCATTTCCCCATCTGTGGGACAGCCCCATCTCCCCCCGGAGGGCACAGAGGGAGCAGCTCTTGTTTTTTATCTACTTTGGAACCGGCCCATACCTTCCCTCCTTTGCCTTCTGAAACCAACCTCATTCCCGCCCCCTGCCTCAGAGCAGCTTCCAGGCTCAGGTGTGTGAGACCTGAGCCCTCAGCCGGTAGCCTGAAGCCTTCTGAAAAGAACTGCCGTGTCCCAGCCTCAGTGCCTGAAAACCTCCGCCCTGCTCAGCAAGTGCCCTGGGGTATATTTTCAGGCCCCTGCTCTGTAGGACTGTGGGCCGAGGCAAAAGTGTCTGTCAGGTGGTCACCTGACCTGCCTCTCCCAGTTCCCTCAGCTCCAAGAGGAAGGAGGAGGTCAAGGTTGGGGAAGAGCTGAGGGCGGAGTTCTTGCTCTGGTTTCAGTTTCCCTCCCGGCTAGCTGGGAGAAGGTGGATTCTAAAACTGGTAGTCTCACCAGGTGTGCTGTGTGTGCTATTGAATAAGAATGGGAGGGCCCAGGTTTCAGTGGACGGCTGTGGATGAGGCTTGGCTGGGTGGAGGGCTGAGATTTTGCCCCAGCTGGAGCCTGAGGAGAATTGTCGAACTCAGCCCTCCTGGCAGCATTGTGCCTTAGAGACCTGGGACACTGCTTTTTCTTTGTCAGTTTAGGATAGAGGACTCAGCCTTGTAAACTGAAGGGTTGGCAGATCTGTGATGAGAAGATGAGCTTGCCTCGGAAGTTGACACTCTTGAGGGTGCAAGAGGGGGCTGGGCTTATGGGGGGGGAGACGAATGTGGGGAGGAGGATGGGCTTATAGGGGTGAGGAGTGCAGGGAGGGGGATTTTAGCTCTAACTGTGGGCTGTGAATTGCATCAGAGCCTGTTCGCTGACAGGCTGCTGTAGGACCCCACATCCCTCCCTTCAGTTGTCTGTCCCCTACCTCAGTGGCTTGGCTTACTGGGTTCCTTCTGGCTCTGGTCTCCAGGGCTGGACTGTTCTGATGGCTGCCCAGGGACACCTAGTCCCCATCTCACCCCAGCCTTCTGGGGAGGAAATGAGTGGAGGAGGGCTTGGCTTCAGAGAGGCCTCTGATCCTGACACCCTGGGTTACTGGGGAGTCTGTGCCACCTGTCTTCCCCTGGGTTTGTGGTATGTGCACTCAGTGTACCCCTCCCCCAACTCACATGCTTTTAGAGTGCCACCTTCTCCAGCAGTGCCCTGAGCTGCTGGTGATCTGCTGGCACTCTGCGAGTTGAGGATTTGGAGATGGTCCTGATTAAGAACAATTTTTTTTTAGATTACGGGAAGTCTGCCATCTAATGTTTGCTCACTTGCAGCCTACTGGTCATAGCTGAATACTCATTGATAATGGCCTGGCCACTGCCTGGGAAGCTACTCAAGGTGATTCTGTAAAGAGTAGGTGGGTCCCTGGGGGCACTGTGAAGCAAACAGGAGGTCATCAGGGATTGTGACGTTGTGGGGAAAGTGAGGCAGCTGTTATAAAGGCTGTGGGAATTGTGGGGTGAACGGGAGGAGATCAGAGTCACTGTGAGTGGTAGGGTCAGAGGGCTGAGCAGGGCTGGTTTGGAGATTCCCCCATGTGTCCTGTTCCTAATGTCCATGCTGGGCACAGCGGGCAGTAGGGGGGTCCAGCATCAGCTGAGACCTCTGTTCTGGGACCTGACTGCCACTGCTTCCTGGGAAAAGGGTCAGACTTTCTCTCTGTACAGCAGCTCCTAGACTTCTCCTTTCCCTCTTAACAGAGGTGCTGGGTTTAGTGGTGGCTGTTACTGTGTTCCTCAGCCCCAGCTCTGGCAGGGAGCCTCTTCCTGGGACGGGCAGCTGGAGAAAGTACCCAGTTTAAGAGAGAGGTGCTCTGAAGCGCTCTGAATCACAGAAGATCAAGAGGAGAAACAATAAAGACCCTGGCAGTCTCTGCAGTCTTGATTTGTAAAATACAACATTCCTCCTTAGGGTTTGTACTATCTCTGGTGAAGAGAAAAAGAGGCTAGTTATTCCAGGTCTGTGTCCCCTGCGTCTCCAGGTGAGGGGAGAGAGAATGATGAGGAATTAGTTGAGGCGTATGGTTTGTGGCACTTTCTCTGCCCCCTTGGGTTCAAACTCAGTCTCTGCTGTTTACTAGCTTTGTGTTTGTGGGCCTCTCTGCCTCTGAGTCTGTTTCTTTGCCTGTTAAACAGGGATAAGGGTACCTCTCTTCACCCCCTCCCCCCAGTAGGATAATTGTGAGGATTATACAAGACGTTTGTAAAGGATTGAACACAGTGCTTGTTAATTGGCAGGTTTTTTTTTTTTAATTAAAGGTAACTAGAGGATCCTTGGAGCAGCAGCTGAGAGGGTTGTTTTATTTTACAGAAGATGAGAATGTCAGAAATGTCATTTTGTGCCCACCCCAGAGGCCATACCTGGGCTCCTAGGGTCAGATATGAGAACTGTCCTGGAAGAGTTTCTTCTGACCTTCACATTAAGTCTGTTTTCCAGTCTCAAATTATTCAAAGAGGCCTTGGAGACCTGTGAATCCCTGACTGCAGGCACAGAGTATAATTGAGCTGGAAAGGTAGCAGCCTCAAACTCTTGCTAATGCAGCCATCTCTGGTCCAGCCATGATTGTGGATTGTGGATTGTTAGTCCCAAGAACAACCCGACACCTGGCACTTTTTTATCTCTGTAACTCTGGACGAGTCCTTTTGTCTCTTTGAACCGGTGTTCTGTGAGAGTAATAAAGCCTGCCTCTTATGATTAAATGGAATAGTGTATGCAAAACTGTAATGCAGTAATGTAATGCAGCTTACTATGTACCAGACACTGTTCTAAGTGCTTTCATATATTATCTCATTTAATTCTCACAACAATTTATGGTGCAGTTAATTATTGCCCGCATTTTATTGACGAGGAAGTTGACAATTAGGAATTGTTACTGTTGCGTGGTTGACCCCCTGTGGAGATCATGCGTCTGAAGATCTCTGCCTCCCAGAGTAAGAATAAACTGAAGTTTTTGCAAGTACATTTGCATACTGCCTTTCTTCCATCCACCTATTCTAACATCTCCAGCTAGCTCTGGATATGTTTTTAATATGAGTAAAAGAGGTCCTTATCGGTCATTTTGGTTTTTCGGTGCCCCTCTCTTGTCCCCTCCGCCTTTCATCCATAGGCTCTGTGGGGCTTATAGACACAGCACCTTCTTGGCTGTTACTTTTAAGTGTCATTTGTGTGGGACTGTAGCCCTCTTGGGCTCACTCACTTAGTGGTACCTTTTAAGAACGAGGTTGCTGGTGGATCAAAGATAGTTGATATTAGGATAGTAATGCAAGATATATAAAAAGGATTGTACATCAGCTTGCCTTAATGCTGGGCCACACTTAGGTACTGAGGATCAGTTGTATCTCCTTCTGACTTGAGTGTAATTCATGTAAATAAACTAAATGTTTGTGGATATCTATTAAAAAAAAGAAAGAAAGAAAGAGGTTGCTAACTTGATTTGACTTTAGGCAGAGGAAATATTTGGTTTAGAGCCAACCATTAGGCTTGGAGTTTTCAAGGTCCCATCTTTCTTTCTAATGGTTCTGGTTAGCTATTTTGTATCCTTCCCTCTGCTCCAAACCAGCTGCCAGTGAGCACCCAGGTCTGAAGTTTTAAATGTGTTAGGGGAAAAAAAAAAAGGGAAGAAAGAAACAAACACCCTGTGAAAATAAGGACTCATGGCTGGTGGTGTTTCAAACACGGGTGGTGCTCATTAACAGAGTTATGATCACAGCCTCAAATTTATTCTCATTACTTTTGTAGCACGTTTATATGATAAGAAAAAGGCTGCAGCTTCGTGGGTTATTCTTTCTTTTTATGACAGGAATAACATTTATGGGCGTATAACACAAATAAAGGAATAAAGGTCTGGTTAGGAATAAAAAGTGAAAAGCAACTGGTGGGACTCCGGGCATAGTCAGAAGATTCCAGAGTTCTCGTTAGCAGAGATTTTTCACAGCACGGACCTGGGTGTCTTAGTTCCCACAGCAGCCTGGTGATGTCATCAGAGGGGTAGTGTTCCTGTCATTTTACTGGAAAATGGAGTAACTTTTCTGAGGTCAGATAGCCAGATATGTAATGCTGGAGACTGGACCCCAGGTCTCTGAGTTTCTGAGTCAGAGGCAAGCAGTCTCATTTATCCTTGTAACAATTTTAATATTTTTTCTATTATGGACACATGATGGGAAATGTAGAATATTATAAAGGAAGATCGAAGCAGGGAATCATGGCCCAAGCATTGTGTACATCTTGGTGAATTCTAAAGACTTTTGTTTTAGGAAGAAGGGAACGTTTGTCTTTGTCAGGGAAGAATTGCTTGTTATTTATACATCTCTGGGCATCTCCAGTTTCCTGTCTTGAGCAGGCACTCTTTCTGTGAGCTTTGACTCCCTACAAATTCAGGCCAAGTTCTTTATTTTATGTGAAACACCGTGCTAGGCACGGTGGGGGAGAGAAAGATGCACAAGGCATCTCTGCCTTTAGAGAGTTTATCATCAAGTGGGAGAGGCAGATGTGTACTCCACCAGTTAGTCCAGGTGTAATAGTAATAGCAAACAGCGACTGTATCCAGCTCTGTTCCAGGTGCTTTAGACAAGTTATTCACATTTAATCCCCAGACAGCCTTGTGAAGGAGGTGTTACCCATTTTACAGTTGTAGAAAAACTATGAGGTTAAATGGCCTGCCTAAGGGGATAAAACTAACAACATCCAAGCTGACATTCAAATCCAGGTTGTCCCATTTTAAGACCAAGGGCCCTCTCTTTTGAAAATCCCTTAAAAGAGAAGCACAAAGTCTGAGTCTTTCAAGATGAGGGAAGGTATGGCGTTTATCTCTTTGTCATTCTCTCTCATCTTTTTCTTCTGTCATCTTCTATGATAAATGATTCTAATGATTTTGAGTGGTATTCATTACCTTTTCCGAAAATTCCCTGCTTGGATTCTTTTGCTTATCCGGACCACTTGATAATAAATCTCATAACCTCAGAACTGGAGGAAACGGAAAGCTTGTCTAGATCATTCTCTTTCTTTTCTTACTTGGGGGAAACTGAGTCTCAGAGAAGGGACCTGACGTGGGCGTACCTAATAGTTGTTAGTGCAGTCAGGACCAGAACTCAGGGTTTTTCACCAGTTTCCCAGAATGTAACAGGATATGGGATGATACAGGGGTGAGTATTTTAAATTTTACTAGTTTTATACCTGAGTGTATGACCCTTCCGTGTGAAATATGACGAATCTTGAACTCATCATCTGGCAGCTCCTGTCGCTTAGGATATGTCTAAAGTCTGTGCTGTCTGTTTAAAGGAAAAAGTGGACGTACAGGTTCGACTGCGAGGTGGCAGAATCGTGGAGGCAGTGTGCGGGCAATGTGTGGATGACATTAGGGAAACAGCGTGGATACACCACGTTGTACTCTCTGAGAGGATTTACTTGCCCTATCAACTTGATTCTTTGAGGAGCAGGAAGAAGGGGGCCAGACCCTAGTGGAAGCATATTACCTACTAGGTATTTTACCTGTCGGTCAGTAGGAATGGGTTCATTGTGTGTATATTGTATATTGAGAAAGCTCCGAGAGGTTGATTAACAAGCCCATGGTCACACAGGGTAGACTGGAGAGTGAGAGTTCAGATCCCAGCTTGGGCTCCTTCCCTTGCCCCTCCTTGACACCTGCCACATTCCACAAGGTGGGTGCGTCCTGCACCCAGCCTGCCCTTGTCCAGGGTTCTGACACTATCTTATTCAGGTACCAGGCTCAAGTGGAAATGAATGTGATTGGGTTGCTAGGTTGCTGCGGTAACCTGCTAATTTAAAGCTTGATTTTGATAGAATTTCAAAGAATGTGCTGTATCTATAATATGTGTATTTATCAAATCTGACTCATGCTGGTAAGTGGTAAAATCCTTATCCTGCTGCCTTTTGGCTTCTGTACACATTGTGATAACGCCGTGTGGATTGTGGGCTCCAGGAAGACATAGACTGTGCCTGTCAGTCTATCTAAAGGGCAATTACCGAATGATTTTTGAGACTGATTCATTTATCCATATTTTCAGAGTTCAGAGAATCAACCAGTAGGTTTTTACCTAGGGTGGAGGTGTGTGGGCTGCGTCCACGTTAGCTGAAGAAACTCAGAGTTGCATTATGAAGAGAAGGCCTCCTTTGGGAGATTTTGGCTAGAACAGGGGCTGTAGGCTTTGGGTCCCTCCTAAACCTGTCGAGAAGCTTCTACGTCTCAGTGGTTTAGGACCACATGGAGCATGGTTTCTTGCAGGAGGCAGTCAGTCACTGCCCATCTGTTATGCACTAAGAGCTATGATAGGTAGGCCGAAAGATGGCTCCCTCCCCAAAAGGTGTCCATGTTCTGATCCCCGGAACCTGGCAGTGTTACCTTATGTGGTAAAAGGGATTTTGCAGGTGTAATTAAGTGAGGAATGGGGAGATTATGCTGGATTATCTGGGTGAGCCCAGTGTAATCAGAGGAATCCTTATAGGAGGGTCAGAGTGAAAAGAAGGAAATGTGGTGACTATAGTAGAGGTTGGAGTGATGCAGGCCTGTGAGGAAGGAATGTAGAAGCTGAAAAAGGCAAGGAATGGGTTCTCCAGAAGGAATGCAGCCCTGTTGACACGTTGATTTTAGCCCAGTGAAACTGATTTTGGACTTCTGACCTTCACAACTGTAAGATGGTAAATGTGTGTTGTTTTAAGCTGCTAAATTTGTGGTAATTTGTTACACCACAAATATAATACAAACTGATACCAGATGGGTACTGAAGATCAAACAATGAACATAGCACAGTCCTTGCCTGCCTTCAGTGGTTCTCAGTCCAGTGGGGGAGACAGGCAAGTACAGAGCCAATTTTGATAACAGTGATAAGTATCCCGTTAGGGCTGTAAGTTCAGGAATCTGTGGGAGATAAGGGAATTCAGCCTGGGGAAAAACTTCTTGGATGAGCTGACCTCAGAGGTACCACTGAAGGAGAGATGGAGTTAGGGGATGAAGGAGGCCAGGAAGAGCTTTTATGGAGAAAGAAGAGCGTATTCAAGTTCATCTCAATAAGATCTGAAAACTAGATGGAGGCGACTGGCCAGGCCTTCCAAGGCAGAAAGCTGGTTTAAGTTGGTGCAGGTCCTCATGGCCCTGTTTCCAGACTAAAGCCTTGCACAGTGGGAACTAAGATGGAAAAGTCCTGGTGCTATGCCTTCAGGGTTGTGTGACGATAGACCTAACACCATCTTGGGCACCTGCTAGGTCTTTCACATATTTTCCCATTTAATCCACGCAACAACTGTGAGAGGTAGGGACTATTATTTTCTTCATGTTGTGACTGGGGAAAATTGAGGTCAAGTAATGGGCCCAAGACCACGTAACTTGTAAGTAGTGGGGCTGAGATTTGAATCCAGGCCTTCAGGCCTTTGAGCCCTCGTTCTTAGTATTCTGCTCTGCGGTAGGAAGATCCCTGGGTCAGCAATCAGAGGAGCTGAGATCTAGTGCTAGCTGTGCTTCTTACTAGATTTAGGTCAATCTACTCTTCAACCTCAGTATTTCCATCTGTAAAAGGGGATAAGAGGCCTGCCTGCTTCAGAGATGTTGTGAGCCTAAAGGAGATGCTGAAGGAGTGTGTTTTTGCTGTGAACTCCTCCCCTCTCCCCAGAGTTTCAGACACCTCCAAAAACGTCCTTGTTTGTTAGTGAGCCCTGTCTTGCAGTCCTGGTCATCCTTAAGGGTCATGAGGCAGGTTGGGGAATTTGGCCACAGTGGATCATTGACGTGTCCACATGGGGCTAGAGTGTTTGCATCTGTGGGTGGTGGTAGAGATAGAAAGTGGGCAAGAGACAGGGAGTGGCCTGTCTCAGGGTACCGAGAGTGGGAATGTAAGTCTGGAAGGAAGAAGTACAGTCTGCATTGTGTTCCCTGCAAAGATGCCAACGCTAGAGGTGACTGAGGGGGAAACATCCCTGACTTGGAAGTTGGGCGAGCAGCATGTAGTGATTTGAGGCAAGTTGATGTGAGTTCTGGAGCCTCAGTCTCTTCGTGTGTAAAATAGAGCTAATGATCCCTACTTTGCAAAGCATGTGAAAGCATCCTGCCCAGTTCCTGGCCTATAGCGGACATTCAGTAAATAGGGACCATCTCTAAAGCTGGCAGTTTGAGACTTCTCAGGGTTAATCCAACAGATTCCAGTTCTTTGCAGAAATTCCGCCTTTCTCCCTTGCCTTTCAGACTCGCTTAGGCACATTGTCATTGGATGTGAACGGAGGTCTGGCCACAGAATGAGAGACCCATGACTCTTTGATGGGGAAGACCCTGTGCTTCCCAGCGAGAAATGGTGACAGGTGGTTTTCAGGTGGCTGCAATGGGTCTGCTGGGCCATTTTGGAAGCGAGACCATGTTCATCTTGCCAAGTACGGGATTGAGTGTCACTGTTTTGCTTTCTGGGAATAATGGCCGTGCAGATAAGGTAGATTTATGGCGCTGAGGTATTTCAAAGAATAGACTGTTCCTTTTTTTTTTTGAATGTCTACATCTTCTGGTTATTAAGGTAGTGGTTATTTTAGAATATTTGGAAAGTATTTTTTAAAAATAAAAACATTTACTTCCACACCCAGAGAGGATTACTGCTAACATTTTAGTGTATTTCCCTCCATTCTTTTTGAAATGAACATATACTTTTTTCGCAAGATACAGAGTTGAATATGCTTTATTCACTTAACATTATATCATGTGCATTTCCCAGATTATTACATATTCCTTAGAAACATCTTAATTTGCTGCATAATAGTCTGTTGGGTACATGTACCGTAATTTTCTTAATCATTCCCCATTCAGAGGTTGGGCATTTAGATTGCAACTACTGAAATAACATAAATACGTATTTTCCCCTAAAATATGTAAAAATATTTGACTACGGTTGTTTTTTTTTTTTTTTTAAACTATCTTCTTAGTTTCCTAGAACTGGAAATTCCTAGACCAAAGAATCAGTACATTTTAAATTGCCTATTGGTGGGGATTATCGGACTGTTCTGTTTACCTTATATTTAAAGCAAAAACGTTATGGCGTGTCAGGCGGCTGTGGGCCAGCTGGGTGAGGTCCCTGCTTCTGACCATTGTGCACAGGAGGCTGCCTCCTCACCGCTCACTCACTTCCTGGCGGACAGTACAATCAGCCCCTTGTAGCTCCCCAGTGAAATTTAAGTAATCGGTCAGCTTCTCCAGTGCTTCCCTCTCTGTCAGGAAGTTCATCTGTGAATCTAACCTAAATCTCACCTGCTGCATTTAAAATCCTCACCCGCTGCTGACTCCCCTCAGTGGGAGTGGAGCAAAGTGGAGCGGATCTGTGCACCTTCTGCAGGCAGCCCACTCGCCTCTCTCCCCACTGCCTGACCACCGCGGCTCCGGCCACCAGCCTTATGTTACCCTGGAGGAAACTTGAAGGTCTCTGGCTACTGCTGTCACGACTAGGAGGGCGGTCCCTGCATCGAGTTGCCGCCGATAACACCAGGTAGGGTTTCCAAACCTGAGAGTGCCCGTGGCGTGGAGGCCAGCATCCCGGCCTCTCCCGTGCCCTCTGCAGAGCTCGTGGGGGCAATTAGCATTCAGAGTGGTGCTCTCCTATTGACACTGCGGGTCTATCAGATTCATTCTCTGGGAAAAAAGAAATGTGGCTAAAGCAGGGATTAATTGTGTTTCAGTCCCAAGTGCATTGGCCAAGTGGTAACTGCAGTGAAGGAGTTCAGCTAGGCGGGGAGGGGCATTTGAGTGCATTCTGGTGATGAGGGAGCCCACTGTCAGTGTGGAAGGAGTAGGGTCCCACCCTGGGCCTCCCACCTTTGGCATCAAGTAGCTGCTGTGCCCTCCACCTGAAGAGCCTCGGCTACCTTTGTTAGCCGAGTCCTTTGTTGAGAGCTGACAGCTTTCTTATGGGGCAGTAGGATGTTAATTTGGAAGGGAAATGAATATAGCTGCAACTTCATGGGCAGCAAGAGGCCCCTTGTGTCCCTCACTTAGGCCTTTTAGAGCTGGCTGGCACTAGGCCAGCAGAGTGGACCAAGTCGTACAGGAAACAGACTGGGGATTGAGTCCTGCAGCACCTGTGGGAGTATCTGAGCATGGCTGGAGCCTGAAGTGTCCCTGGGGCCCGGCCCAGGCTGGCTGACCTTCTCCAGCTCCTTGCCGTCCCTTCCACGTCAGCACCAGGAGATCCTGCCTCAGTATGAACTGCTTGATGTTCCAGCTTTACCTCCTCAGAAGGTCTGCACTCTTAAGACGAGATGCTTTGTTTCCGGTTTGCTGTTCCTTCCTTCAGTGCCTGGTACAATGCTAGTGCTTGATTGAAATGAAAGAAGCATTTATTAGGCAAAACCCAGTGGTGTTAGGCACTCAGTAAAAAAGCTAGTTCTCTGCTCTTCAGCCCCCATTGAAAATCCCATGTCAGATGGTTTTTCTTCCTTTTGAAGAGGGGGAGCGTTTTTCCCCGCCTCACCTTATTGTTATCCCTTGTGCACTTTGGAGCTGAATATTGCTGGTACTTTTACCTTGACAAGTTGGAGCCCAGTGTCCCCACTGTGAGGCCTTAGCCCAGTGAATGCCATCCCTGGCTGCCTGTTAGAATCCCTTGGAGAGCTTTTAAAAAATACTGATGCCTGGGACCCAACGCCAGAGATTCTGATTTATTTAGTCTCAGTTGGGGCTCTGGCACCATCATTTTTTTTTTTTTAACGTCTTTATTGTAGTATAATTGCTTTACAATGGTGTGTTAGTTTCTGCTGTATAACAAAGTGAATCAGCTATACATATACATATGTCCCCATATCTCTTCCCTCTTGCATCTCCCTCCCTCCCAGCCTCCCTATCCCACCCCTCTAGGTGGTCACAAAGCACCGAGCTGATCTCCCTGGGCTATGCAGCTGCTTCCCACTAGCTATCTATTTTACATTTGGTAGTGTATATATGTCCATGCCACTCTCTCACTTCGTCCCAGCTTACCCTTCCCCCTCCCCGTATCCTCAAGTCCATTCTCTAGTAGGTCTGTGTCTTTATTCCCGTCTTGCCCCTAGGTTCTTTGTGACCTTTTTTTTTCTTTTTTAGATTCCATATATATGTGTTAGCATACGATATTTGTTTTTCTCCTTCTGACTTACTTCATTCTGTATGACAGACTCTAGGTCCATCCACCTCACTACAAATAACTCAATTTAGTTTCTTTTTATGGCTGAGTAATATTCCATTGTATATATATGTGCCACATCTTCTTTATCCATTCATCTGTCAGTGGACACTTAGGGTGCTTCCATCTCCTGGCTATTGTAAATAGAGCTGCAGTGAACATTTTGGTACATGGCTCTTTCTGAATTATGGTTTTCTCAGGGTATGTGCCCAGTAGTGGGATTGCTGGGTCGTATGATAGTTCTATTTTTAGTTTTTTAAGGAACCTCCATACTGTTCTCCATAGTGGCTGTATCAGTTTACATTCCCACCAACAGTGCAAGAGGGTTCCCTTTTCTCCACACCCTCTCCAGCATTTATTCTTTGTAGATTTTTTGATGATGGCCGTTCTGACCGGTGTGAGATGATATCTCATTGTAGTTTTGATTTGCATTTCTTTAATGATTAATGATGTTGAGCATTCCTTCATGTGTTTGTTGGCAATCTGTATATCTTCTTTGGAGAAACGTCTATTTAGGTCTTCTGCCCATTTTTGGATTGGGTTGTTTGGTTTTTTGATATTGAGCTGCATGAGCTGCTTGTAAATTTTGGAGATTAATCCTTTGTCAGTTGCTTCATTTGCAAATACTTCCTCCCATTCTGAGGGTTGTCTTTTCGTCTTGTTTATGGTTTCCTTTGCTGTGCAAAAGCTTTTAGGTTTCATTAGGACCCACTTGTTTATTTTTGTTTTTATTTCCCTTACTCTAGGAGGTGGGTCAAAAAGGATCTTGCTGTGATTTATGTCATAGAGTGTTCTGCCTATGTTTTCCTCTAAGAGTTTGATAGTGTCTGGCCTTACATTGAGGTCTTTAATCCATTTTGAGTTTATTTTTGTGTATGGTGTTAGGGAGTGTTCTAATTTCATTCTTTTACATGTAGCTGTCCAGTTTTCCCAGCACCACTTATTGAAGAGGCTGTCTTTTCTCCAGTGTATATTCTTGCCTCCTTTATCAAAGGATAAGGTGACCATATGTGTGTGGGTTTATCTCTGGGCTTTCTATCCTGTTCCATTGATCTATATTTCTGTTTTTGTGGCACCATCATTTTAAAAAACATTCCACAGGTGATTCTAGTGTTCAGTAATTTTCCCAGAATAAGGAGTAAGATGTTCATTCCTGCTCTGTCCTGTCAGCCGTTTCGCTTTATGGAAAGATGTATTAGAAGCCTGTGATATCTGCAGCAGCAGGCTGCTTACATCCTTTATGGAAGCAGAAAGGGTAAAATGATAAATGAGAGGATTGTGACAGGCTTTCATGGGTGGTATTGGCTTGATGGGAAGACCCTATGGATGTACCTAGCATCCCTTTCTGTTACCAAGATGTGCTCTGGCTGTCAGTCTGCCTAGTAATTAAGCAGGGCACCTGGGCAGGAGGAGGATGTTTTAGTTAAGGTGGACGATAAAAAGGAACAAACAGGCAATGAGCCTGTTTATATTCGGTTCATTAGCCAGGGCCTGGATTCACCTTCTTCTCAAACGTTTGGAACATAGGGCAAATGGGATGGATGGGGAACAGGGCTGTGAGTGAATGGCAGAGGATGGCGTTCAGTTTCAGGCTAGAGGACAGAGAGGTCAAAGCAGTGGGTTCCTGCAGTGAACGTTCAACCCTTCATGGCTCTCTGTTACCCATTGCAGGCTGGGATCCCTAAGGCCTCACTTAGGCTAATTTCCTTTTGAATGTTGTAGATCCCTCTTCCCAGAGGAGATAACAGGAGACCGAGTTATTGCCATGAGTGAATGAGCCCCTTCACTAAGGGTATTTGGGTTTGCCTGTAGGTTCCTTTACGTGATTCGAGGATGGTTATGCCCCTGTTGACTAATGCATTTGACTTGATGTCTTAAGTCCTATACCTTCCCTTACCCTATTTGGGGTGTTTGTGGTTGGGGCTTTGTTCCATGAGCATCCTCTCAGATTGAGGGGCTGCTTTTGTGGTTTCAGCTGCTTCTTGGCTTCTGTCTCATGGTTTGGCCATTTCCAGGCCCTCTCAGCCTTAGAGAAGTTGGAGCTCCCTTAAGAGAGCCCCGTGTAGCTTTGTCAGAGGTGAGGTGGCCTCTAGATTAACCCCTGGGGTGCTGATGGCACTGTTCCTCAAACGTACAAATCCTGCTTAGAAAAAGCTACACACATTTTATTTATTTATTTTTAGTTTTCTCATGCTATTCAAACTGCAGTTTTGCTAGCTGTCTATAACAGATTCCCCCGGGGTGCCTGTTAAAAATGCAGAATCTCTGGGACTAGAACCTAGGAATTTGCATTTTAGCTAGAATCCCAGGCCATTATCAGGTACAGGAATGTTTGAGAATCACTTTGTTTAAAAAAAAAAAAAAAAAAAAAAAAAAAAGGGCTTCCCTGGTGGCGCAGTGGTTGAGAATCTGCCTGCCAATGCAGGGGACACGGGTTCGAGCCCTGGTCTGGGAAGATCCCACGTGCCGCGGAGCAGCCGGGCCCATGAGCCACAACTACTGAGCCTGCGCGTCTGGAGCTTGTGTGCTCCGCAACAAGAGAGGCCGCGACAGTGAGAGGCCCACGCACCGCAGTGAAGAGTGGTCCCCGCTCGCCGCAGCTAGAGAAAGCCCACGCACAGAAATGAAGACCCAACACAGCGGAAAAAAAAAAAAAACCAAAAACAGTCACCCCCTTTGTTTCACAGGGGAAATATGACACAGAGTGGTTAAGTGACTTGCCCAGGATCACTCAGCGAATTCGGGCTGGAGCCAAGCTGGAAGAACCTAAGCCAAGTCCAGAATGTTAACATCACCTCATGGTTGTATAGACCTTTGTTCTTTGAAATCGTAGCCCATCTTTCTGCCCCTCTAGTTTGCTAAGATGGAAAGCGTCATCCATCGTCGTTTTGAACCAGATTACTTTTTGCTGTGGGGAGCTGTCCTGTGCATTGTAGGATTTTTTAGCAGCATTTCTTGCTTCTGCCCCCTGGATTCCAGTAGCATCCCACAGTTGGGATAATCAAAAATGTCTCCAGGCATTACCAAATGTCCTTGGGGGGCAAAATCACCCCAGGTGAGAACCACAGCTTTAGCTGCAAAAGCTGTGTGTCAGGGATGTTCCCTAAAAGTATCCTACAGCGTTTATTTTTATATCTAGGGATTCACTTTTAAAATTTGCATAGCTGGCTTCTACCCGACTTGGCTACTGTGCTGGATTTGCACACATTAATGAAGTCACGCTGAATATAAGCTCTTTCCTCCTCTGTTTTGGCCTGCAGAGGAAAGACATAAATAAGCTTGGAAGGACCACTGAATTTGGACTCTAGTCTGTGGTTTGCCTGCCAGCCCTGCATGTCCTAATAGCTGTGGGATGTTGGGGAAAGTCGCTTGCCTTCTTGAGCCCCTTTCCTCATCTGATTAGGATAGAAATAAATGTTTGTTTTGAACGAGAATTAAGTGACACCTTGAATGTGGAAGTGTTTATAAAACATTATTCATATATTAAGTGGCGATGATAAGATTCAGGTCTAATTACCAGCACTTGAGGTTTTCTCAAATTCAAGAGTGCGGAACTCAGCACAGCAATCAATTCTAGACTTGTATTTGGCCAAGTATGTTACCCTTGTCGTGTTTCTGCCCATAAAGTTAATCTTCCCCCTCTCACTTTAAATTTAATCTCCTTCTTCTTACTGGCCGTTGCGATACCTCTTTTGGGTCATTGTCTCTGCAAGATTGGTTGTTAGTTTATTACCTGTGACTGGCAAGAGCCGGGTTCTTTTTATGGTAAGGTTTCAGAAGGGCCGTCAAATAGTTTATGAAAATCAAAACCAGTGTCACCTTCCCTTCCCTCATGGCCAGCACCCAGGGAAATCCATAGTAATTGGTACATGAGGCCTGAATGCAGGCGGTGAAGCCAGCGTCAGTCTGTAAAGAGTTGCATGCAAATGAACTTGGAGATTAAAGGTCTCTGAGCTGTTGGCACAGCAAAGCTCGGCGAGTCCAGCACTTTATTTTGCAGACAAGGAAACTGATTCCAGAGAGAGAACATGTCTGAGATATCACAGGGGCAGAGTAAGATTGTGGTCCAGGCTTTCCAGGTGCCGGCCGGGGCTCTCGGCACATGTTCACGCGTGTCCAGGCTGCCGACTGGACGGTGTGGGGGGAGCAGGCCCCACGCCGTATCCAGGGCGCTGTAGCTGCCCTCTGTTTTACTTCAGATATTGCCTGATAGGTCTTGTGAGATCATCTCTTTTAGCTCAGTAGCTTATGGGTGGAACTTCACCAGAATTCAACACAGTACACAGCATGATTTCTGCTGATTCTTACAGCAGGACATCTTGAGGGGAAAAGGCACCAGTTTCACTGTGAACATATTGAAGACGAAGAAGACTGAGAAACTGAAGCCCCTCTTGTTTCTTCAGCCACTTCGAACACCATCCCTTGGCTATACATATTCTCCCACTATGATGTGATCCTATGTCATCATCACTGCTGATATTAATTGTTGGTGTTATTAATACTTGCTGCTGTTTATTGAGTGTCTACTGTATGCCAGTGCATGTGAAGTGTTTACCACAATGCACATCTCAGTTGATCCACCCAAACACTCTACTGAGAGGGTACTATAACTGTCTCTGTTTATAAATGGGACACAGATTAAGGAACTTACTCAAGCTCACAGAGTGGGAGGGTGGGCTGAGATTCAAACCCTTCCAACTGATGAAGCCCGAATAGGCTCCTTCCTGATCTGTAGTTCCTGACTCCCTTGGGGGCAGTTACTGTGAACCCCTCCAGCCCGCTCCTCCTCTCTAGCCAGCGTCGAGGCCTTCGAGGACCTGCTTCAGATGGCCAGTTTGAACCTCTCGAGCTGTCCTGACTGGGTGGCTCTCCACCTGCCCCCCGAGCATTCCCTCTCAGCCTGTGCCAAGAGTCTGAATGAGAAGAGCTGTGTCTGACTCAGGAACCTAGAGGCCAGCTGGCAAGGGAGGCACAACCTTTAGAGACTAAGGCCTGGATTTTGGTTGGATGGATCCCTTAACCTTCTGGAGCCTCGTCTCCCTTGGCTATAAAGTGGAGGCAATTCCTGTCTCACAATTTCCTTTTTTTTTTTTTTTTTTTTTTTGAGAGTGTTAGACACTTCATATTCAAAGTGTTTATAAACTCTGGGTTTAGGTGGGATTGTGAGACTAATGATTTCTCAGCACCTGGTGCATCCCCATCATGATTCCAGAGGAGAGGAGAGTGGGAGCCTGGGGGAGAATGTTCAAGGGAATGAAATATAGGGACACTTTGGGGAAGAAGACGCAAGCTAATCTCCATTTGCCAGCTGTTTTAAAGGCCTTCTCACCCAGCCTCCTCCTTCATGCAGTGCCAGTGCACCCTGTGTGGACGTGTTTCTGCTTCCCTACCTGCTCTGGAGGAAGTGATCACAGGCACTGTTGGAGGACTAGGGGTTCCTGTAGGTCCCCCTGCAGATACTCGCCACAGGGCCCACCCTGCTTTTCCCTGGGGCAAAGAGGGCTGCTTGGGGGGCGGACTTGGGTTATTTAAAGGGAAATTGCTAATAGATATTTTGGATTATGGTGACCTAGAGGAAAGCAGAAAATTAAAAAAAATTTTTTTCATCATGAAGGTATATAACTATATTACCTCAAAAATTGGATAATAGAGAAGAGGGTAAAGAGCGCTCATATTCATTTCACCGTAATGTATTTCTTCTGGATTTTTGCGGGGAGGTGGAGGAATAATAATTTTCATTTATTTGAATAGGTATACGTAACATGGCACACATTTGACAGGGTACAAAGCAGTGAAAAATAAGTCTTTATAGAACATGTTTTTAGTCATTTCATACATATTTTTTTTTTGTTTTTTTTTTGCGGGGAGGGGAGGGGCGTGCTGTGTGGCATGTGGGATCTTAGTTCCTCGACTAGGGATCGATCCTGTGACCCCTGTGTTGGGAGCACGGAGTCTTAACCACTGGACTGCCAGCGAATTCCCCATACATATGATTTTGACTCTTTCAGTCAACGTTACTTGATCTTCACATGTCTAAATGTCTTATTCTTCCCCATTTTAAAGATTTTAAGAATTTTGCAAGCAATATGTGCAAAAATATACTTAAAATTTTTTATTCTTATGTCAGTGGACAGCAAAATACCAAATTGTAACAGTGGTGACATGTCACAGGTGACTTTTATTTTTATTTATTAAAAAAATTTTTTTAAATTTATTTTATTGAAGTATAGTTGATTTACATTGCTGTGCTAATTTCTGCTGTACAGCAAAGTGATTCAGTTATATATATATATATATATGCACATTCTTTTTCATATTCTTTTCCATTATTTTTATCATAGGATATTGAATATAGTTCCCTGTGCTATACAATAGGACCTTGTTATTTATCCATTCTATATATAATAGTTTGCATCTGCTAATCCCAAACTCCTTATCCATCCCTCCCCCACCCACCTTCCCCCTTGGCAACCACAAGTCTGTTCTCTATGTCTGTGAGTCTGTTTCTGTTTCATAGATAAGTTCATTTATGTTGTATAAGTGATATCATATGGTATTTGTCTTTCTCTTTCCGACTTCACTTTTTATGATAATCTCTAGGTCCATCTATGTTGCTGAAAATGGCATTATTTCATTCTTTTTATGGCCAAGTAATATTCCATTGTATGTGTGTACCACATCTTCTTTATCCATTCATCTGTCAATGGACATTTAGGTTGTTTCCATGCCTTGGCTATTGCAAATAGTGCTGCTGTGAACATAGGGGTGCATGTATCTTTTTGAATTATAGTTTTGTCTGGATATATTTATTTTTTATGCTTTTATTTCTAAATTTTCTACAATGAGCAGGAATATTCAGAGAAGTATGCTGAGTAGATATTGTCCATAATCTTAGAATTAATATTTTGACCTGTTTTTATTGACTATTTAGTCTTTGCATTTTATAAACACAGTTGAAATTATATTTTATATTGTTGTGGGTCCTACTTGGTTTTCCTTTAACATAGCATTTATGAAGCTTAGATTCTTAATAAACGTTGTTTTTAATAACCATAGAATATTTTATCAAGTAGAAATACTTTTATTTAATCATTCCCTTATGATTGGACAGTTAGGTAACTTCCAGTTTTCACTGTTAAAATAATGCCAGGATGAACAACTAAGTAAATACAGCATTTGGAAGTGTCAACCCTGAAAAAATCAGTCCAGAGATTAGAGGAATTCTATTCCCAGTGGATGGGTACGCATGGAAATTCCCTGGCAGTCCAGTGCTTAGGACTCCATGCTCTCACTGCCGAAAACCTGGGTTTGATCCCTGGTCGGGGTACTAAAATCCCACAAGCCTCATGGCATGGCCAAAAGTGGGAAGGAAAAAAAAAAAAAGTTAAGACGGTGAATTTTATATTATGTGTACTTAACCACAGTAAAACAAAATTGGAAAAAAAATTCATCATCCAATGGATGGGTATGCAGCAGGCACGCAGCAGTGCTTGTGCTTAGTGAACGAGGGGGCATGAGTGAAGGAGTGTCCTATAAATGATTTCAATAAATAGTAACACGAAAGAATAAAGAATGTTTTACAGCTGTGAAGGCCTGTCAAGAGGGACCTCAGGATGGACTGCAAAATCCAAACCTGTCATATCCTGATAGCTTCAAGGTTTTTGAGAGGGTTCTGCAATTTCAGCCATGAAATGTATTGGGGGAAGACAGTGATTTGCAAAATTGTACAGTCGGAATGTAGAGCTGCTCTGTCTTTGCGCCATGTTGAAGGATCAAGTGGCACTGATACTTTTCCAGTTTCTGAAGGAAGGGAACATGCCAAGAAGGACAAAAGCCTAAAGGTGGTTTGTTGTCTGACTGTGTGCTGCCCAAATGGCTGCTGAAAGCAAATCAGTTTGTGGAAGGCTGCGACGGTTTTCCTGGCTTAACTCTCTCTTTCGGAATTGGATAGGAAAATAGAATTTCTCTAAAAAGTGTCTCTATTTGTGCCTGGAGCGCTCTGTAATTTGGACCTTGTCAGCACAGCCTGTCTTTATTTTGAATTTGGAACAATTGACTCCCCTTTTCTTTACACTGTGAGCTATTTATATGCCAGAAAGCACAAGTGGAGGCCTTTCCACCTTCTTACTCACGACTTCAAGAAATAAATAAAGGAAAGCAGCATTCTTTAGGTTCTACAATCCCTGAGTGTTGGCAACAGAGAAATGAAAATTATTCTCATGTAGACGTCTGTGTGGTGGTGATGGGCTGTGGATGGGCAGGGAGAAGCTCGGCTGCTGGGTCCTATTGTGCTGTTTCTTAGCCTTTCCTAGGACCCTCTGGGGAAGGGAGTCCTCATTCACCTGGCTGAGCATACATCCCATACATGTTCTATTTGTCCATTTAGTCATTCCGTTCATTCCTTCACTCATTTATTCTATTTGGTTCACTTTAGTTATCGATCACCGAATGTTATACGTCATGCAGTGTCAAGGCCGTAGTGACACAGCTGTGACTGAGACTTCCTTCCTGTTTCAGTCAGGGTTCAATGGCAGTAATGAGAAACTAGCTATTCGAAACAGACATGGATTGCATACAGTGGATTAGGTGCTTACATCATTACTGGGAGGGTGGAGGAGCAAGATCTAAGCTGGCCTGTGGTAGTGACTCCTAAAACAAGACTCTGAAAACGGTTCACGAGTCACATTTTCTTTTTCCTTTTTCTCCCTCTTTTGAACTCCCCTTGCTCCCTGCTCCCAACTTCTCTGTCCCAGATTTTAAGACTATTCCTTTCTGGGATTAATGGATTGTGAAGTGTTAATGGTCGAGTCCGTTGTTAATAATAGCTGTTACTTGCTGCCCTTTTAACAAGCTGTTACTTGTGCCCAGCTGTGTGCTAAGTCCTTTGTATACCTTCTCTCAATTCTCACATCCTCTATTACATGCTTAGTAGTATTATCTCCACATTACAGATAAGGAACCTGAAGTTAATAAAAGTTAAGTGACTTACTCAAGATAATTCAGCGAATAAGTACATTTGAATTCAGGCAGTATCCCTGTCCAGAGATACTTGCAGTTTAAAACAAAAGCTGGGCCAAAGAAGATATGCAAATGGCCAACAAGCACATGAAAAGCTGCTCAACATCACTAGACAGCAAGGAAATGCAAATCAAAACCATAATGAGATACTACTTCACACACACTAGGATGTCTATATTCAAAAAGACAAATATTTTATTTTTTTTACATTATTTTGAATCATACACCTTTATTTTTAAGTTTATTTGCTGTGCTTTTTATAGCAAAGACCTTGACTTTTTATTTTCCCCCAGATTTATTGAGGTATAATGGACCAGTAAGAATTGTATGTATTCCAGGTATACAACATGATGTTTTTTGGGGGGTTTTTTGTGTGTTTTTTTTGCGGTACGCGGGCCTCTCACCGTTGCGGCCTGTCCCGTTGTGGAGCACAGGCTCTGGACGCACAGGGTCAGTGGCGATGGCTCACGGGCCCAGCCGCTCTGCGGCATGTGGGATCTTCCTGGACCAGGGCATGAACCCGTGTCCCCTGCATCGGCAGGCGGACTCTCAACCACTTGCGCCACCAGGGAAGCCCCAACATGATGTTTTGATATACGTATACATTGTGAAATGATGGCCACACATCACCTAACATAGTTACCTTTTTTGTTTTTTTGTGGTAAGGATACTTAAGATCTGTTTTCAGCAAATTTCAAGTATACAATACAGTATTATTAACTACAGTCACCATGTTGTATATTAGATATCCAGATCTTATTCACACTGTATGATTGAAACTTTGTACTCTTTGGCTAACATCTCCTCATTTTCCCCATCCCCTGCCCCTGGCAACCATCATTCTACTCTCTTCTTTTATGAGTTTGACTCGTGTAGATTCCACATAAGTGAAATCATGCAGTATTTGTCTTTCTGTGTCTGGCTTATTTAACTTAGCATATAATGTCCTCCAGGTTCATCCATGTTGTTGCAAATAGCAGATTGCTTTCTTTTCAAGGCTGAATAATATTCACATGTATATAAAACCTCATTTCCTTTATCCATTCATCAGTTGATGGACACTTAAGTTGTTCCATATTTCCATATCTTGGCTATTTTGAATAATGCTGCAGTGAACATGGGAGTATACATATCTATGCAAGATCCAGATTTCATTTCCTTTGGATGTATACCCAGAAGTGGGATTGCTGGATCATATGGTAGTTCTTTTTTTTTTCCACATCTTTATTGGAGTATAATTGGTTTACAATGTTGTGTTAGTTTCTGCTGTACAACACAGTGAATCAGCTATATGTATACAAATATCCCCATATCCCCTCCCTCTTGAGCCTCCCTCCCACCCTCCCTATCCCACCCCTCTAGGTCATCATAAAGCACCAAACTGATCTCCCTGTGCTATGCAGCTGCTTCCACTAGCCATCCATTTTACATTTGGTAGTGTACGTCTGTCAGTGCTATTCTCTCACTTCATCCCAGCTTCCCCTTCCCCCTGTGTCCTCAAATCCATTCTCTATGTCTGCATCATTATTCCTGCCCTGCCACTAGGTTCATCAGTACTGTTGTTTTAGATTCCGTATATATGCGTTAGCATACGGTATTTGTTTTTCTCTTTCTGACTTACTTCACTCTCTATGACAGACTCTAGGTCCATCCACCTCACTACAAATAACTCAGTTTTGTTTCTTTTTATGGCTGAGTAATATTCCATTGTATATATATGTGCCACATCTTCTTTATCCATTCATCTGTCAGTGGACACTTAGGTTGCTTCCATGTCCTGGCTATTGTAAATAGTGCTGCAGTGAACATTGCGGTACACGTATCTTTTTGAATTATGGTTTTCTCAGGGTATATGCTCAGCAGTGGGATTGCTGGGTCATATGGTATTTCTGTTTGTAGTTTTTTAAGGAACTTCCATACTGTTCTCCATAGTGGCCGTATCAATTTACATTTCCACCAACGGTGCAGGGGGGGTTCCCTTTTCTCCACACCCTCTCCAGCATTTATTGTTTCTAGATTTTTTTTTTTTTGCGGTACGTGGGCCTCTCACCGCTGCGGCCCCTCCCACTGCGGAGCACAGGCTCCGAACGTGCAGGCCCAGCGACCATGGCTCACGGGCCCAGCCGCTCCACGGCACGTGGGATCCTCCCGGACCAGGGTACGAACCTGCGTCCCCTGCATCGGCAGGCGGACTCCCAACCACTGCGCCACCAGGGAAGCCCCATGTTTCTAGATATTTTGATGATGGCTATTCTGACTAGTGTGAGGTGATGCCTCATTGTGGTTTTTTTTTTTTTTTTGGATCTAACACATAACTATATTGCTATGGTTAATCAACACCTCATTGTGGTTTTGATTTGCATTTCTCTAATGATTAGTGATGTTGAGCATCTTTTCATGTGTTTGTTGGCAATCTGTATGTGTTCTTTAGAGAAATGTCTATTTAGGTCTTCCCCCCATTTTGGATTGGGTTGTTTGGTTTTGTTTTTTTTTTTTGATATTGAGCTGCATGAGCTGCTTGTAAATTTTGGAGATTAATCCTTTGTCAGTTGCTTCATTTGCAAATACTTCCTCCCATTCTGAGGGTTGTCTTTTCGTCTTGTTTATGGTTTCCTTTGCTGTGCAAAAGCTTTTAAGTTTCATTAGGACCCATTTGTTTATTTTTGTTTTTATTTCCCTTACTCTAGGAGGTGGGTCAAAAAGGATCTTGCTGTGATTTATGTCATAGAGTGTTCTGCCTATGTTTTCCTCTAAGAGTTTGATAGTGTCTGGCCTTACATTGAGGTCTTTAATCCATTTTGAGTTTATTTTTGTGTATGGTGTTAGGGAGTGTTCTAATTTCATTCTTTTACATGTAGCTGTCCCGTTTTCCCAGCACCACTTACTGAAGAGGCTGTCTTTTCTCCAGTGTATATTCTTGCCTGCTTTATCAAAGGTAAGGTGACCATATGTGCGTGGGTTGATCTCTGGGCTTTCTATCCTGTTCCATTGATCTACATTTCTATTTTTGTGCCAGTACCATACTGTCTGGATTACTGTAGCTTTGTAGTATAAGGACAGATATTTTAAAAGTGCTGGTAAAGATGTGGAGCTATTGGAACACCAATACACTGCTGGTGAGAATGTGCAACCACTTTGAAAACCACTTTGCAGGTCCTCAAAAGTTTGAACATAGAGCCACATGTGACTCATGAACTCTACTCCTAGGTATATACCCAAGAGAAATGAAAGCATATATATCTGTATAAAGACTCATATGTGAATGATCATAGAAACAATATTATTAATATCCCCAAAGTGGAAATAACCCAAATGTCCACCAATCAATGAATGGATAAATTAAATCTGGTATATCCATGCAATGGAATATTATTTGGCAGTGAAGGAAAGAAAAGGAGTGAAGTACTGATATATGCTATAAGGATGAACCTTGAAAACATTATGCTAAATGAAAGAAACCAGTCACAAAAGATAACATAGTGTATTATTTCATTTATATGAAATGTCCAGAATAGGAAAATCTGTAGAGGTAGAAAGGAGTTTAGTGGTTGCCTAATCTACTTTCTAGGGCTGGGAGGGATGACAGCTAAAGGATATGGGGTTTTTTTTTTAGAGTGATGAAAAAGTTCTAAAATTGAGTGGGCTTATGGTTACACAACCGAGACTATACTAAAAGCCATTGCATTGTACACTTTAAATGGATGAATTGTTTGACATGTGAATTATGTCTCACTAAGTTGTTACCAAACCAAAAAGAAAAAAAGAAGAAAAGCTGGGAAGGACAGTTCTTACCCAAAGAAACAAATTGCTAATGGTGAAATTTAGCTCAAACTTAAATATTTAGTTCCCAGTTGATTGTCTGGTTGGTGGACCCTAGAGGTGGTTTTTTTCTCAGCTGTCTACTTTTCTGGGTTTTTCAGTTTTTCTCTAAGGCGTATGTATTACTTTTTTAAAAAAATTAAATTTATTTATTTATTTTTGGCTGTATTGTGTCTTCACTGCTGTGCGCAAGGCTACTCTTAGTTGCGGTGCACGGGCTTCTCATTGCGGTGGCTTCTCGTTGCGGAGCATGGGCTCTAGGCATGCGGGCTTCAGTAGTTGTGGCACGCGGACTCAGTAGTTGTGGCTCGCAGGCTCTAGAGTGCAGGCTCAGTAGTTGTGACTCACGGGTTTAGTTGCTCCGCGGCATGTGGGATCTTCCCAGACCAGGGCTCAAACTCGTGTCCCCTGCATTGGAAGGTGGATTCTTAACCACTGTGCCACCAGGGAAGTCTGTAAGGCGTATGTATTACTTTTTATAAGTAGGAAACCAAAATAAAGTATGTCATGAAATATGTATTCCATTGGGTTATGCAAAAAGAACATCATGACTTCTACATGTTGTGCCACTTGAACTAGTTTGATTATTTTTGTCCTAGAAAAAATACTTTTGGGGAAAAAAAAAGTGAGAGGTACCACAAGTGTGTGTTCCTGAATTGAGCTGGTATCAGGATCCAGTCACTCCTCAAAGCCTCCTGCCTTTCACCCTCTCATTTCTCACTTGCTCTTTGTGCCTGTCCAAGGACCACCAAGTTGTTAATGATCACAGTGCTGTATACAGTTTTGTGCACAACTTTCCTTACAAGGGAAAGATAATTGGGGGGAGGGGGGAGGGGTGGTGGTGATGGATGGTCAAATTGAATGTGAGTAAAAGGAAGAAATGTAGTGGGGTCTGGGCCCTTAGGTAATTTGTTCCATTGCTGATGCCAGCATTTCATAGTCTACTCGTAACCCAGTAAAATACCTCATGGAAGTTACAAGGCCTTCACAGAAGGGGAATTCACTGTAGCCCCCTCCTTTCTACCTGAGCTAATAAGACCATGCGTATGTTCTGTTTTGTTTTTTAACAGGATTTGTGGATCACTGAAGTGAAATGTATTGAGATCCAACTGTATGTTTGAGGGCAGAATTTGCTGTCAAGCAATCAGAGTAAAGCTGAGGATTTACAACCCGTGAGAGGCTTAAATGGAGAGTTCTTTTCCCATTACACATTAAGTAGGCAACTTGGAACATGACCTGGATTTCTCAGGCTAGAAGTGGCAAGCTTTGGGCCCTGAGGTCTTCTTGTTTACTTGTGTGCAGCACGTGTGTTTGTCTGAAAGTAAGGTCCAGGTGCCTTCCAGGTAAAAGGGGTGTGAGGAGTAAGGGTAGGGGGAGCAGGTCTGCTAGGTACCTGACCCCCACCTTACCCAGTGAGCCTGCCAGCACTTTTCGGCACACCCCCTGGCACCCGGGCTCTCTCTTTTCCTGCAGACACCTGGGACCTTTAAGAGCAGGCCTGGAATAGCTCACAAGTATGGTAGAAAGAGAAATCCCAGAGAGCAAGGTTTGGGTCCTCACTCTACCACTTACAACAGCTCTTTGCCTTTGGGCAAATCACTTATCCTTTTTAAGCTTTTCCTAATCGTTAATAGAAATAATGCTACCTACCTTCCATGCTCATGGCAGATGCAGACACACCTTGGAGATACTGCGGGTTCAATTTCAGATCACTGCAATAAAGCGAATATTGTGATAAAGAGAATCTTACGAGTTTTTTGGCTTGCCAGTGCATATAAAAGTTATGTTTACAGTGTACTGTAGTCAATTAAGTGTGCGATAGCATTATGTCTTAAACCATGTACATACCTTAATTTAAAAATAACGCCGTTGGAGAAATGGTTCTGATAGACTTGTTCAATGCAGGTTTGCCACAAACCTTCTATTTGTAAAGAGATGCAATATTTGTGAAGTGAAATAAAACGAGGTATGCCTGTATTAAATGAAAATCATATGGAAAATGCATAGCACAGTGCCTGAGACACATTAAGCCTTTAATGAAGATCATTACCTCTTTCCTAATCCACTTTTCTTCTTTGCCTCCCCTTTCCCTCACCTGATTCCTACACTGGGTTGGCAGAGAAAGTAACCCAGTTTTCCCACCTCCAGAGGCCCCCTGTCAGTATTAGTAAAATATTTTCTCCCCCACCTACCTATTTTTGTGCTAAATTTTAGTCTATATTGAACACATTTCTCCAAAATAAAACCCATTGAAACAAAAAATTGTTTACTCTATATTAACCTGTCCAGTAGAAGTTTCTGTGCTAATGAAATGTTCTTGGCTACTCTTGTCCTTTTACTCTTTCACTTAGATTTTAAGATCGGTTTGTGAAGATCCATGAAAAACCCTGTGAGATCTTGATTGGTTTCACATTGAATTTATAGATTAATTTAGGGAAGAAGCAACATCGTTATGACATTGGGGTTCTCCAGCTCTCTTTTCACTTAGGCCTTTTAACATGTTTTTCAGTAAACCCATATTTTCTCCATGAAAGTCCTATCAGAGATTCACAGACCAAAGGATATTGGTTGGGTGGCCATGAGGCCAAGAGAGAGCAGAGTCTAGAAGCAAGGAAGTTAGTGAAGAGGTGAGATAAGACGCAAGCTTGGATTTAGGACTGTGAGAAGGGGGAGGAGACAAGACAAGCCCGTGACATCTCCTAGGAAGAGCGGACAGGGCCTTCTTAATTCTTTCAGGGCAGAAGAAGGCAGAAGAAGGATAACGCTTGCTGCCACTTGTTGATAACTCACCGTGTACCAAGCAAAGTGCTGGCGTGTTACCGTCTTCATGACTTCTCACAAAGCTCCAGAGTAGGCATTATTCTATCCTCCAGGTGAGGAAACTAAATATCAGAGAAGTTAAGTAACTAACCCAAGGTCACCCAGGGGAACCAAGCTAGTTCACATCTAGATCTGCTCCTGCCGAAAGGCCACTGAACACTTGTGTAATCTCGGGTTGTTTCAGAGTTTATTGGACGTACTTCATGAGAATGTGCTAGACCTTTTGAATTTTATGACTGAAATAAAAGTGACAAAAATACTGTTTGCAGTCATAGCCAGAAAATTAAATTGGAATGTTTACCTAGTTTTATAATGTTTGATAAAAGATCTAGACAACTTGGAATTTATGAGATTATAAAATGTGAGTTGTTGAGAGGGCAGGAGGGCAGCTTTGGGGATGGAGATCATGTGACTCTGGAAAGCAGAAGGAATTTTGAATTCGGAAAGTGTTCTTGGTCATGTATTTCTGGGTAACATTTTGTTGATGTTTTTTGTCCATTGGTCAGAAGAAAAAAAAGAATGGGCTCAATTAAAATTTCTGTTGTCAGGCTTCCCTGGTGGCGCAGTGGTTGAGAGTCTGCCTGCCGATGCAGGGGACACGGGTTTGTGCCCCGGTCCGGGAAGATCCCACATGCCATGGAGCGGCTGGGTCTGTGAGCCATGGCCGCTGAGCCTGTGCGTCCGGAGCCTGTGCTCCGCAACGGGAGAGGCCACAACAGTGAGAGGCCCGCGTACCGCAAAAAAAAAAAAAAAAAAAAAATTTCTGTTGTCTTTGCCACAGAGGAAGGAAGCCTTTTGGTGGTTGTCATGGTGATGTCTGAATGACATTGCTGAAAGTGGGTAGTGATTGCCATCCAGAGCCCTGAAATGAGCATTTATCATTTTCCCTGCCCCCTGAGAGGCCTGCAGAACCAAACTGCACAGTTCCTTAATCGCCTTAAATTTGAATTTGAGCCAGCTGTGTGCATGCGTGCATGCATGCGCGCATGTGAGGGAATGAGCTCTGCTTGTAGCCATGGTTAGAGTCGTAAAGTCTGAAAGCCCATTTCTAACTACTTTGTGCTCCTGAAGCAAAATGGCATATGTGAGGTGCTCATGAAAACTCTCAGAAAGTAATCAGGAGCTACCAGCCTTTCACGTGGCACAGCAGAACAGCTTGGGAGGCTTCCTCCCTGTCCCAGCCCTCCTGCCCCGCTCCAGGCACTCAGAAGTCTTGCCTGACACACCTTCTCCATGGACAGCCCATTGAACAGGCTTGTGCTTAATGCCTGGCAACTTTAAATGCTGCCATTTACCACGGGTCCTCCCCGCCCTGCACCCAGCCGGCACACTGGAGCCATCAGGCTGCATGCAGGCGGAGTGTGGCTGTTTCTGACAGTAAAACCAGGCTCTTTTACTGGCTTTGGGGTTTCTGCACTGTGTGATTGGGGTGTAGGAAGGGGAGGTAGGGAAGAATGATGTTGGGGGGTTGGGTAATATGGATGGATTTTCCGGAGTTCTGTCTGCAGGTGTGAAGAAGACAGGCTTGTGACACCTCCTACCCCCAACTGGACAGCTCTTCTATAACCTGTCACATAGAGTGGTGTTGTGACAAAGAGCAAAGAATTTGCCATCAGAGAACCTGGTTCAAGTCTTAGCTCCACCTCTTAGCTAGCCCTGTGAACCTGGGCAAGAGCTTAACTTTGGTTTCCTCTTCCAGAAAACTGTAGCATCGACAGTAACTCCCTCTCCAGGTCATTGTATTGCTTGAGATGATGCTTTGTCAGCTGTAGGTGCTGTAGAAGCTGTACATTCTAATTCATTAAGCTCATATCGTACACTAGGCTCTGTGCTGGAGAATCAGAGTCGACGGAGAGGCAGGGCGAGAACAACAATCAGAATAAGATGGAGGGGACTTCCCTGGCATTCCAGTGGTTAAGACTCGGCACTTTCACTGCCGTGGCCTGAGTTCAATCCCTAGTTGGGGAACTAAGATCACGCAAGCTGTGCGGCACGGCCAAAAAAAAAAAAAAAAAAAGATGGAAATGTGTGATTCCAGTGTGCACCAGCAGGCACTTAACTCTGCTTGGTGTCAGGGAAGCCTTCTAGGTGGAGGTGACCCTTGCACTGAGTCTTGAAGGATGGGTATAGTTAGCCAGAGAGACAGGGAGACAGCCTTCAAGAAGAAGGAACAGTATGTGCAAAGACACGGAGGCACCACTGGAGCCTAGTGAGCAGTGAATGGTGAGGCAGGGAACAGAGAAAGGGTGGTATTTATCCAGAGGTGGGGGGAGCTGATAGATTATCTTAAGACAAGGAGTGACACAATTGTAGGTTTAGAAATATAACTGGTAGCTGTGTGGAGGATTATTGAAAGTTAATTGGGAATAGGTAGGTGAGTACAGAGATAGGATAATGACCTTAGAGGCCACTGCAGTCATCCCAGTGAGAATGGCCATGGGGATGGAGAAGATGGACTGGATTGGTGAAACAGGAAGTGAACTTGACAAGTTTCTGACTGAGAGGGAATGAGGGAAAGCTGTAGGATGACTTTCAGCATTTCTAAATGGTGTTGCCTTTGGCATTTCGGGAGGGACAGATTTTCATTGTGCAGGACAGTATCATTCAGCATCCTGGGTTCTCTGCCCACTAAATGCTCCCTAGTTGTTGTGGCAACAAAAATGTCACTGTAATTTTTCCATATGCCCCTGGTTAAAAACCATGAAATGATGGTTTCACCACCATGGGGAATAAAAGAGGAGAAATAGGGTGGGAAGAGTTCCTTTGTGGAATATGTTGATTTTATGTTTGATTTATATGTTGGTAGAAGTGTAAGCAGTTGGATCTAGCGATCCAGGGCACAAGAGGGTGGACAGCACTAGAAGTACAGCTTCAGGAGTCATACCCATGGCAGCTAAGGGGCTTTCCAGGGAGGATACTTAACATGAGAAGGGGCAGGTGGATGGCAGAACTTCAGGGACCATCATGTATCTTGTTTAATCTGTGTGCTGGGGAGGACAGATAGTATTCCAGGGTCTACAGGGAAGAGGAAACTGAAGCTCTGCAAGAGCAGATGACATTTCCAAGTTTCTCTTTTTATCAGTTTTGGCAGATTCTCTCCCTTGGCCCAGCTAGTGTCCAGATGAGGCTGGGGAGAAGTGGATTTTGCCCCTTTGCTTTGAAGGGCTCTTTGATGTCTGTCTTTGTGGCCAGTTGGTCCAAGCGTCTCAATGACTGGGCTGTTACTATCACTGCCTCACCTTGGGTTTAGAAGTCTTTGTGCGTTAGTAAGGCGGCTTCTCATGATTGGTTTTTTTCCCTGCAGTGGCAGATTTTTCCTTGGTGCCTTCTGTGTTCTTGGTTCACTGATTAATAGACACTTGAGGAACTGCAGGGAGACGTTTAACATGCATCAGATACCATCACTAGCAGAGAAAATGATTCACTGAGCTCTTTCTCTGATGTCTGCATCCCTGCCTGCTGACATAGTTTGACGTTGGGGAATTGAGTCTGAATCTGGAAAAACACAGTTTAAATGTGTGATTCAGAGTCAGTGATGTGCAGCTGTCTCCAAAGTAGGGGTGCTTAGAGAGCTGGATGGTAATGGGTCCAAGAGGCTTTGCACTCCCATCTCCTTTACATTACCTCCTTCAAATGTAGGAGTCATTCCAGGTTAACGATAACAAGTTCTGGGCTCTAACCTTCAGGCCTTCAGCCAGTACCCACGCCAGGGGGTTGGGACTTCAGACTGGGATGTGGAGGGCTGGTGATTGATTTTCAGAGTGTGAAGATTCTAGTAAGATTGACTTCTGGTGAGCTCTTACCCTATACCAAAGTTTTCTTCTTCCCTTGGAAATATAAGGAGCCAGTTTTGTCATGTTGCCTTCGTGGGGAATAGTCCGTCCTTTCACTCCAGGGTCCATTTCAGAGGGTGGACCCCTCATCATCCACCTCTCCAGAGTTGGAGTCAGAGGACCTAGGTTTGAATCCTGGCTCTGCCCCTACCTAACTGTGTAATCTTACACAAACCCCTTAATTTTTCTCATCCTCAGTTTCCACATCTATAAAATGCAGATAATAATACCTGCCTCCTAGGATTGTAATAACGCATGAGACATAGAATACCTGCAGAGCGCCTGGAACAGATGATATGATATATGATATACTTGCTGCAGTTACTGTTACGGGTCTCTCTCATCTTATGTGGTTCTTTATCTACAACCCTCTCCCACCCCCCTCCCCTCCGCACACTTTTTTGGCTTTCTGCAGAAATCTGGCCCTTCGGCATGGTGGGCCCTCTCTTTAGGGATGTGGAGAGCTAGTAGGTTTTCTTTAGGGAGAGGGGACCTCGATAAGATCAGCTACCCTATTGTTCACCTCCTGATGCCAGACACCATTTAGAAAATCTTTCACAGAACCTACACTGGCAGTGTAGGACTGGAACTGGAACCCAGTTCTGACTCCAAATCCACAGTCTTCCACTGACTTGGATGTCTCTCCCCTGCCCTCTCCCCGCTCAGGCCTGCTTTGCCCCTGCCCCCTCCCCCCACCAAAAAAAAAAAAAAAAAAGAAAGAAAGAAAAGCAATAAATAAACAGTAGAACAGAACCAGAAAGGCCTGTCAGGATATTCTGTCTGGGCTCCGTGGTGTGCTTACTGGAAAGTCTGAGTACTCGGGGTCCTGTGGGTTAGGTGCCTTCTTGCTGCTATGCTCCTCGACCTGAGGCTCCACTCCCTTCCTGAATGGGCATCACTAGGAAATTGAGAAGGAAATGGGTTTGGGTGGGGGGTTTCTAGAAGTGAGAGAGGCAGAGAGAGCCCCTCCCTGACCGGATGTCTGAAGTCCTTCCCCCTGGCCTCCACTCCAGCACTGAAGTTGGTATGGTCCCCCCTCCCTGGGTCATGGAGGGATGCTTGGCCAGTTACGCTGTGTGATTAGGTGTCCGGAGTTCCTTGGCTCTGTTAATACCACTGCTAGAAGACTCCAGAGGGACAGTTGGGAAATAGGTGGCCTTAGGCTGTCCTGAGCGGGCATGTAAGGAAGCAGCTGTGGAGGGTGGACGGGCGTCCTAACCTGATTCAGGACCGCATCCATGGAGGCTGTGCTGTGCAGAGCAGCTGCAGGAGGCCCCTCCCCCTGGAATGTGGCTGGACTACTTTACCTCTCACCCCCGCACCAACAACTTCCAAACAAAGACCCTGGGCTTTAATTCCTCATGGACATCCCCTGGGTCCTGGCACAGGTAGCCCTCAGATCTGTGTGCTGATACTCTTTACAGGACAGCCCTGGTTTATGGAATGAAGTGCTAAATGTCAAGATTTATGTGGGCCATTCTTCACTGCACACCTGCGCATGAGCTCATACAGCTGACTATGGACCTGTTCTTGGTTTCCTCCTTCCATCACTGCCCTGGCCTCCAGGCAGCATGCAAAACAACATTGCTAGCCATGTCCCCCTTGTTGTGAGTACCAGAGATTAACCGCCTTGCCTGTCACCACTTTCGCAGCCTGGAAGGGGACATGGGGTAAAGGAATCTAGTCGAGCTGCATCAGGTGTCAAGAGCTGGAAGGGCTTCTTCTCCTCATCATTTCCAACCTTTTCCCATTTTACAGACGAGAGGCCTGAGGCCCAGAGAGGGAAAGCTACCTGCTTGCTTCCCCCTTGCATGGTATTGTTGTTTACCTTGAACAAATTAAATGCCTGAAGTAGGATGCAGAGAAGACATCATCATGATGCAGGAAAAGAGTTTGGCTTCTGGACCTGGATTCCAGCGGGAATCCTAAATCCTGAAATGTGTGGCCTTGGGACAAATGACTTAACGCCTCTTAACCTCAGCCTGAGATGATAATACCTTGCAGTGTTGAAATGACCATTAGAGGTAATACATGCAAGCGTCTCAGGCAGTTACTCACAGTGGTGGGTATTCAGGAAAAGGTGACGGACCGCAGTGGTTTGTTAATGGATACTGGCTGCACTGAACTATGCAAGCTGTGGATCCGAAAGAAGAAGCTTGACAGAGGTATTATCAATCTCAGTGTAAGCTTCCTGTGAGAAGGGGCTAAGGAACCTAACCCAGCCTCCACTACAGAACTCTGACCACTTGCTCCTGTGGCCAGGTTCCTGGGAGTTGGGCATAGGTTCTCAGCCATAGCTGCGTACAGGCCCTTGTTTCTTTGTTTTCCCACCAAAGTATCTCCTCATGCTCAGAATCTCGTCCTCCTACCCGTGTATTTCGGAAGTCTCTTGACTCACATAATGGCTAAATGGTGTGTTTCATGAATTAATGGATTCACAGAGCTAGAGAGGAACATAAGGTCCTCTTGGCAGATTGCAGGCTTGGGGGTTACGTTCTTTCCTTAGCAACATGTTGCCCAATGGGTTTTTTGGCCTCTGGGCTCGAAAACATCCACCCACAGGAGACAGCCAGCCAGTCTGATGTTCAGAGGCCGCTCTGACTGTGACATTGTTGACGCTTGATTCCTTGAAAAATATGCCTCCCACTGACTCCACCCACTGATCCTAGTTCTACCATCTTGGACCTCAGGGAACAAATCAAATTACTCTTCCTCATGATAGCCTTTCAGAGGCAATGACAACGGTCATGTGCCCTGAGTCTTCCCAGGCCATAAAACTCCAGTTCCTTCAGTGATGTGGCTTTGACCCTTCACAGCCCTGGCTTCTCTCTCCTGGACATGCTCCAGCTTTCCACTCTGGCCTGTAGGTGTGGTTACCAGAAGTGAACACAATATTTGGATCAGTTAAAAATAGAACTTTTTTTTTTTTTTTTTTGCAATACGCGGGCCTCTCACTATTGTGGCCTCTCCCGTTGCGGAGCACAGGCTCCAGACGCGCAGGCTCAGCGGCCATGGCTCACGGGCCCAGCCGCTCCGTGGCATGTGGGATCTTCCCGGACCGGGGCACGAACCCGCGTCCCCTGCATCGGCAGGCCGACTCTCAGCCACTGCGCCACCAGGGAAGCCCTCAAAAATAGAACATTTTTTACCTCCCTTGTCTTAGTCTCTGTACTACTATTGAGTGAGTCCCAAGGTCTTAGTGGCTTTGTGACAGCTTTTCCATACTAATTGGGTTTGTGGTAAGTCACTAAACTAATACAAGTTCTGTATTATTTCCTAGAGCTACCGTAACAAGTTACTATAAACCTGGTGGCTTAAAACAACAGAAAGTTATCCTCTTACAGTTCTGGAGGCCAGAAGTCTGAAATCACAGCATCTGCAGCCTTGGCTCCTTCTGGAGGCTCTGAGGGAGAATCCATTCCATGCCTCTCTCTTTGCTTCTGGTGGTTGCTGGCAATTCTTGGCATTTCTTGGCTTGTAGACACATCGCTTCACTCTTGGCCTCTGGCTTCACATGACCATCTCTCCCTGCATGTGTTTTATGTGCCACTTAAATCCAGACCAACGGCACTGGATTTCTGTGCAAGGTCTTTTGACTGGACACGAGGATTCCCAGCTCTCTAAAATATATCTTTCATGTTTGTTAGCAGAAATTAGTTACTGGAAGATGGATTTTTTTTTAAGGCAGGAAATAAATTTTAAAACACTGTGGTGATGTTTTTTTTTTTTTTTTTTTTCCTTTCCATAATCCTTGTTTTCAGGAACCTAGTGTTAATTTATGGTTAGTAATAGCTAGGACCTTGAGCAATTCTCTAACCTTCCCTGACCTCAATTTCCTCATGTGTAAAACAAAGAGATTGGATGAGGTGAGTGAACTCTGGGTCATTTTCAGCTCTAAAATTCTTAATACAGTGATTTCTGGAAAGCAGGGGCTACCCTTGGTGATAAAAGGGCTCAAGTTGCCTTAATAAACTGATTGAGAATTTACAGCTCTTGACTAAGAAGACAATCATTCATGAATCTGAAAATCCGAAAAACACTGTCCTTCTGTTCACCTTTGACAGGACATAGAGTCTGAGCTGTGACACACCCCCTCCCTCTTCTCGATTACTCATGTAGTATGAGACTCTACAGGATTGGCATCTAGTGGGCTCTTAAATATTGGTTGCGTGAGTGAACGAATATACTTATGTATCATTATTGGGAGCAAGTAATGCAGTATCATTCAGGTCTGATCATCTAGTAATTGCGGGCCTGTTAAGATTCCTCCTGAGTGTATTCCTAGCAGAAGCAATAGTTTTTATTTATTTACATTCCAGTTGTATTGAGATATAATTGACATATAACTCTATAATTTTAAGGTGTGCAGCATAGTGATTTGACTTACATACATCATGAAATGATTATCACAATAAGTTTAGTGAACATTCATCATCTCTTCTAGATACAAATTAGAGAAATAGAAAAAAATTTTTTGTAATGAGAACTCTTAGGATTTACTCTCTTAACAAGTTTCATATATGACATATAGCGGTGCTAGTTATATTTATCATGTTGTACGTTACATCTTTAGTACTTATTTATATTATAACTGAAGTTCATAGTAACTTTTGACTACCTTCATCCAATTCCCCCTCCCCCAACTCACTCACCTTACTGTTACCACTCCCACCCCCGCCTCTGGTAACCACAAATCTGATCTCTTTCTCTGTAGGTTTGTTTGTATATTTGCTTTTGTTTGTTTTTGAAGTATAATTGACCTACAATGCTACATTAGTTCCTGTTACACAACATAGTTATTTTTTTCTGTACATTTCAAAATGATCAACATGATAAGTGTAATTACGATATGTCACCATATAAAGGAATTGCTTAGTTATTGACTGTATTCCCCACACTGTACATTTCATACCCATGACTCATTCATTTTGCAAGTGGAAATTTGTACTTCTTAATCTCCCTCACCTATTTCTTTCCTCCCCCCAACCCAGAAGCAATTATTTTTAAAAGATGGTGGCAGTGTTTCGAAGTTGCTTTCTGGAGCAGTTTCCTTATCTGTGAAATAGGCGGCTGTGTGGGCTGGACTCCAGTGCCTGTGCTCTAAACACCACAGGAGACTGCATTTTTCAGCTTGGGGTAGGTCTGTGATCTTGCTCCAGACAGAACCTGGCCAGATGCTGTTCTGTTGCAGGAGGCCCCGCTTGCCTTCAGTGGCCCCTGTGGGTGTCTAGAAGGAGCTGCAGCCACTGACACCACTCTTCTTTTGCATTCTTTAGGGTCAGACTGTTAGCAGTGCCTCTCTGGATTTTTCACTCTGTGCAAGAAACAGTCTGCTGGCTGTCATGGGGTTCACCTTTTCAGGAGACCAGTCAGGGAAGGCTAAAGGCGAGTCCACTTGCCATTATTGTTGGGAAGATTCTTCGAAGTTTTTTTGTGAGAGGGAAATTTTTTGGCCTATTTTTGCCGTCATCTTTCCATTCTTACTCTTATGTAAGAAATCTCTATTCTTTAAAACAGATCTTCGTAAAAGGAGGAGCTTCTCTAGAATCAATGGTGTTGGTACAAGATAGGTGTTGCAAACACAAATGTCTGTAGAGGCTTAGCAGATAACAAAAAACCAGACTGTGTGTATGCTCTCCAATTTGTTTTAGGAATACTCTGTCCTCTCTGTTTATCTTTTGTTTACCTAATTCTGGTTGAGATATGGGTATGAAGAAATTTCTGTCCTGTAGGGAAATTAGAAATAAAGGTGTGATGACAAATAGCACTAGGTGTACACCCTCAACATCAGGAAGCAGTAGGGAGTAGTGGGGACTGCAGTGAACTAGAAGGGCCATCCCACCTCTCATGGGGGCCTGCTGTTGCCACAGTGTTTGCTTTTCCAAGATGAGCTGGGTTTTTGTATGAAAATTTCCTGTTGTTAAACTTGGGCTCAATTTTAAAAATCTATGTGGTTCAAATAAAATGAATTCTGGGGGCAAATTGGTTTGCAGGTAATCAGTTTGAAACCTCTTATATATGTTGGGGCAGATTGGCATATGGGATGGGCTCCTGGGTCATCTCTCTGTGGGTTGGTCTGGTTTGGTGGGGGGGGGCGGTCCTAGTGGAGCTGTGTGCGGAGGGGGCCGCTTATGTTCATCCTTGCATGTGGATATGGAGGAATCGAAGATACGTAAAGTAAAAAGCAAGTTAAAGAAAAATGTGTACAGTTTTATTCTGTTTATGTAAATTTTTTTCTAAAAAGATGTGTATATAAATTTTAAATGCATAAAAATTTCATAAAGGCGAAAAACAAAGAATACACAAGAAGCTGGTAAAGGTGTTGCCTCTGAGATTGACACTGAATTCAAGGCAAAAAAGGGACCTTCTGCTTTTTAGTTTATACCTGTCTGTAACACGGAATACAGTTGACCCTCTGTATCCGCAAATGCAGAACCCACAGATAAGGAGGGCTCACTGTACTATGCCATTTTATATAAGGGACCCGATCATCTGTGGATTTTGGAATTGGGGAGGGTCCTAGAACCAATCCCCCACAGATGCCAAGGGACGACTGTACTTAATTTTTGTAGGGTAAAATGAAAAGAGTTGTTGGGAAGCATAATTGCCGTATAAAGAGTGTAAGCCTTCAGTGCTGAGAGTACAAGGAAGGAAGAAGGCAGAGTGGTCTGGAGTGATCAGGAAGGACTACTGGGAAGAAAAGAGGCCTTGAAGATTGGGTAGAATTCGTTAGGGAAGAAGACTGCAGGAGACAAAGCCCAGGCGTGGGATAGACCGGGTGATTTGGGTACTGATAAACGCTTAAATTTGGTAGGAGCTGAGGGTCTAGGGAAGTGGTGAGAGAGAGGGAGGCTTTAGCAGTGAGGAGCCACGGAGGGTGTGTGCCAGGAGATAATGGAACGAGAGCGGTGCCCCAGCATGATCAATCTGGCAGTAAGGACGCGGGAGTTTGGAGGCAGGACTACAGGGTGGGAGCCTGTCACGTGGCCTCTTTGGGCTCCCAGCTAGCTGTCACTGATCCCTGCCAGGGTGTTGCCTGGTGAACAAAGTTATAGCTATATACCTGGTGAATAAGCTCACAGCACTTCCCGTTTCTCCACTCTAAGGAATGTGGGCTTTGGAAGTTGGCCAGCCTCTGCTGGTGCTCGATGTGCTTCCTGTACCTCTGCTGCCAGCGTGTCTCCCCAGACATTTTGGAGGTTCTGTGGAGGAACTGGCCATTGACTGAAGTGTAGCTGCTAAGAACAGGCCCATACTTTGGAGTCAGGCAGATATGGGCTTGAAGTCTGACTTTGTCACCTACTGGTTATGTGACCGTGGGGTGGCACTTGACCCCTTTGGGCTTCAATATTCATGTTTGCAAAATGGGGATAAAACGATTTACCTTCTAGGGTCGTTGTACCCAGCAGATTGACACATAGCAAGTTGGTGGGCCTTGCTGTACTTTTACACTGTGGTACTCACTCTGATCTGCAGTTATATATATTTATATTATTTATGTTTAATATTATAAAATACTTACTGTATCTATTTATGACCATATCAGTCTATTCTTTTGGATTGTAAGCTCCAGTTCAGTGGGAATAATATGTTCTAATCACTGTTTTAGGCCAAAACACTCAGCGCAGAACACATAGTAGCGCTAAATAAATGTTGAATGAATGGAGTTTGTGCTCTTAAACCTACTCCAGCCTTTACAAACAGTTGACTTTACAAACAGTTACAAACGGTTGATTGACTAGGGTGTATCTGTAGTTGAGAGACTAACTTCTCTATGGCTGAAACAAGTTTTTTTTTTTTTTTGCGATACGCGGGCCTCTCACTGTTGTGGCCTCTCCCGTTGCGGAGCACAGGCTCCGGACGTGCAGGCTCAGTGGCCATGGCCCACGGGCCCAGCCGCTCCGCGGCATGTGGGATCCTCCCGGAACAGGGCTCGAACCCGTGTCCCCTGCATCGGCAGGCGGACTCTCAACCACTGCGCCACCAGGGAAGCCCTGAAACAAGTTTTGTCAATTCAAATGCCCTTGTTAGGATGATAGTCAGGATGGCTTGTCGAGTCCTTCATTCTTTCATTCTACAGTGGCAGATCTGTTTTGTGGGGCTTGATGTTTACAAAATTTGGGAGGTCTTCTTTAAAATATATACAATTGTAGAAAGCATGTACACACGTTGCTAGACCCCTTTCTAGGGCCTTGTGAAAGTGAGGGGCCCTAATACTTGAAATTCCTTAGTTTCACAATAAATCATCTCTGCATTTAAAGATTTATAGAATACTCCCTACAGGCAGGGGTGGGAGTTGTGAAGGATATGGAAATTTCTAAAAGGGAAAAAATGATGTTAATGGATACAGGTTTTAGTAAAGCTGTCATTCCAAGTAGACTCAGAACAAAACCCCGTTGTTTTGTTTTATGTTTTTTGGGTTTTTTTATTCAGCAAATATTTATTGAGCACCTACTATGTGCCAGGCATATGTAGGCATTGGAACATAGCTGTGAAAAAAGAAGTCCTTGTCACCTGCATCATGACTTGTAGACCTACATAGATGCAGTGAAGAGCCACAGTGTTGCTCTGAGGCTGTGGAGATAAAGACACTTTGATACCTTAGTTTGCCTTTCTAACCCCCTGCCCTTCTTGGTAGCCATCCCAAGCAGTGATGAAAGAATCATAGATTTGGGAGTGAGTATGATGGCTTGTAACCGCTCAGCCTCTTCCTGGCCATGACCATGAGAGATAGTGATAGAGGAGCTTTCATTTCTCCACCAAAGACTCTCTGCTTTGGGGCTGATTTCAGCCACAGTGTGGCAGAGCAGAACTGAGTGAGCAATTCATTCTGACTCCTGGGCTCACAAGTGGAGGTGTTTTTTTATATTCTGCTACAAGAGGGGCAGCCAACCCCATGGTCTCAAAGAACAGAAGAATTGGGGCCTGGAGACACAAAGTGCCTGCCTCAGTGTTTACCTCCAGCCGGTGCTCCACTTGGCCACAGCGTGGCGGTGACTCACAGCTGGAACTGTGTTCCTGCATAGTTGCCAGGTTTTGCGTAGGGGTGGACGAGGAGAAAGGAGAATGAATGAGTAGGAGCAAGTGGCTGCTGGATTTGTAACACCTTGGGAGGCAGCTGCTCCAGAACCGAAATTGAAAGAGAACAGGCGGGCTGGGAGCCTCTGCTTCACCTCTGCAGGTGGCCGGACCCTCCCTCCCAGTCTGACCTGAACTGGGGTTTTCATAAGGCCCGGGCTGGGAAGACACAGCATGGAGCTCGAGGAGAGAGTGAGTGTGTCTGCCGCCTTTCCCAGCGAGAACAGAGCTGGAGAGCAGGTTAGTCCTATACTGGTTACTATTACTGGGATTCAGTTTGCCGTGATGTATTCTGATTCATGAAAGTCAAGTAATGACAAAGAAAGGGAGTTTTCGATGGGTTGGTTGGGAGCGTCTGCAGTTTAAAAAAAAGAAGAGCCCAATTTAATTGGGAATAAACAGGACAAAAGTATCATTAACTACACCTCCCCGATGTCATTACAAAGGATATTCTGTTGGCAAGTGAGACTGGGGAGGACAGATGTTCTGCCTCCTTCCTTTGTGTTTTCAATTATGTGCAGTGTTGCTACATTTCAGTCTGTGGCTCCAGCAGTAGTCTGAGATGAACCTCAGTGTCTCAAGATGTTACAGCTGGAAGATCCTAGAGCATCACCTGGTCTAGCCTTCTCATTTTACACCTGAGGAACCTGACTTATTGAAGAGCATTAAAGAGAAGCATAAAACTGGGTGTTCTCTGAGGTCGAAAATGTTACCATGATGTTTTAAAACTTCTGTAGAGTGTGTGTCCCTGGCTCAGCACAGCCTGCTGGGAAGGCTGTTTTTTCTTGGGCTGCACTTTCGGAACCATGGGGCTCGACCCAGTGAGGGACGGAAGTGTGGCTGAAGGAAGGTGCTTATTGATCTGAAACTACTTTGCCTGGCAGGCGAGTTCTAAGTTTAAACAAGAGGCTGGGTGTTTTGCCTTAACTCAAAGGGGAGAAAATGTGTTCTTGAGCCAGGCTAATAATATGGGAGTTTGCAACATAGAAAAAGACAAAACAACTCTATTAGAGTGGAGTTTTAGAGCTAGCAAAAGAAAAATATAACAGACACTGAAGGTTGACTGTCTGCCATAGGCCAGGCACATTATCGGTACTCTTTATAACAATCTTGCAGGGTTGGAATTGTCTCCTCTTTTTACAGATAAGGAAACCAACACTCAGAAAGGTCATTAACTCTTTCAAGGTCGGGTACCGCCAGCGTGCGGCAGAGCTGGGGTTTGAACTGCATGCAGCCTGTATGACTGAATAGCCTGGGCTTCATGCTTTGAAGCCTGCGTGTGGCCTTGATGGAGAGTCTAAGCCCCTCATTGGACAGATGAGGAAACTAAGAGCCAGAGAGGTTGTGTGTTTGCTCAGGGGTGTGAAACTAGTTGGTAGTAACAGAGCTGGTACCTCGGCTCCTATTACATTGCTTCTCTGCCAACTTCCTTTAAAAAAAGAGTTAGGGGAGGGGAGGCTATCTGGGTTTGATTTCCTCATTCAGTCAGGAGTTTGGCTTTAGTCTTTTCATGGTTATTGAAGTCCTGTGGAGCCACAATTAAAACTTCCTATTAACCATCAATCCTAAGTATTGGAGCCCCATGTTGGGGCTTGGGGAGAAGAGAGGCTTGCAGTGTGGGTTACTGGGTCAGAAGAGGTAATTTATGAAATGAGCTGGCCACTGAGTGGAGAGCCTAATGAAACATAGATCTTTTCAGATCATGATGGAAGATTTCGGTCTGTTAAATTCAGTGTTTGGAAAGGAGAGACCTCCCTCTTGCAAGATGTGAGAGCTTCCAGTTAACTCAGTTAATTCTGTGACTCCCTTGAGCCCAGCCAGCTCTGTCTGTGCCAGGCTCAGCCCCTTTTGGCACCTTTGGGCAAGGAGAACAGGTACTGACTGCCCCTCTGGGTGGTGGGTCTGAGGTTTGGCAGCATTTCAGTGTCTTTGCCTAGTTGGGTGTGTGAGTGAGTCAACTGTGGACAGTGTGGAAGTGGGGAAGGCCCTTCCTTGGTCTGCACCGTGCTCCCCAGGGCTGGTCGAGTCTCCTAGCCTGGGTGTAGGATCCTTTGTCAGGGCCTGGGGGCCCCTGCCTCCCCAACTCTCTCTGGGGCATGTGTGATCCTTGGGCTGCTGAAACCAGAAAACGAGAGCGGTTCTGCACAGCCTCTCCCTGAAGGTGGCGTGTGTTTGTGCTCAGGCTGTTCAGATAAAGGACTTCAAGTGCCTGCTCCATGGTATTGCTGTTCTGTGCTGCAGGAGCTACATGAGAAATCAGTGAATGACTGCCCCCAGCCCTGTGGGAACTTAGGATCTTACTGGAGGTAGGGGGAGAGGGGAAGGAGAGCAAACACACATGAAACAGTAGAGAGCAACGTGAGAGCATATAGCCAGTCACCAAATTGTAGGTTTCACACCAAATACTCTCCAAGTTCACAAAAAGGAGATACAGGTGATGTTTGTATTATCCTCCTGTGTGTTTTTAATCACTCAGTAATTGCCTCTAGGGTGTTTGCATTCCATTCTTTGATTCTCTCTGCCAAGTGTACTACTTCTCCTTTGCAGCAGTGAGGGGGAGGGGAGTTGCAGGGGAGGGTTAATTTCTCCAAGTTACATTGTAACACAGTTGGGAGAGAGCCAAGGATTAAGCATTCTTACTATGTTGGTGTCTGATGCTTCCTTCCTCAGGTGGTAAGAGCAGAAGCCACTGCCTTTTGATGGCTTATGACCCTTGTTTTTGTCTGTCTGTGATCCAAGTCCAGACTTCAGGAGGGTTAGCTAGCGTATTTGGAGGCATGGCCTCGCTTTAAAGTAGGAGTCTCCTTCATCATTATTTCTCATTCATTCATTCAGCACATATCACAGAGCCAGACTCTGTTACAAGCTGATAATAGCAGTAAAAAGACAGGCAAGGTCCTTGCTCTCCTGGAATACACTGTTAGTTTGGGTTACTGATGATCAGCAAACACAGACATAAGTAAGAAAAATAACAGTAACAATTAAAATAGGGTGATGTGATATGAAGTGACTGGGAGCCTACTTCAGTGGGTGGTTGGGAAGGGCTCTGAGATGATAATTCTGTTGAGGTCTGAATGACAAGGAACCAGTTAGAAAGTAAGGGGAAGAGCATCCAGTACAAAGGTTGTTAAGTAAGAGAGAGCTTGGTATTCAGGGAGCAGAAAGGAGACCGATGTGGCCAGAGCAGGATGGGGATGGAGGAGGGTGGTGCAAGAAGAGGATGGAGCTAGGCAGGGGTCAGATCATCTAGGATCTTGTAAGCCAAGGTAAGGAGCTTGAATTTTACTCTGTGTGTGATGTGGAGCTGTTGTAGGGTTGAAAGGAGGAGTGTGTGTGATCTAACTGACATTTTAAAAGATCCGTCAGGCTTTTGATGAGTAGGGTGGGTGGTACAGAGGCCAGGGTGGAAGCAGGAGAGCAGTTAGGTGGCTGTTGTGAGGACTAGTGTGCTGGCTGTAGACATGAAAAGAAGCGTATGAGATCAGAGTATGTTTTTTAGATGGAGGCAATAGGACTTGCGAACATATGCTGTGTAGCGGTTAAGGTAAAGGAGTGGAGGACGACTCCTAGGTTGTTGGATAGCGATGCTGATAACGGACATAGGGGAACCTGGAGGAGGAGTATTGGATTTGGTGGGAGTGAGGGGAAGAGATTCTTTCTATTTTTGCCCTGTTAAAATTTAGATGCCTGTTAGTCATTGCCATTGCCGAGACACAGCCAGGGGACTTCCCTGGTGGCGCAGTGGTTAAGAATCCGCCTGCCAATGCAGGGGACACGGGTTCGATCCCTGGTCCGGGAAGATCCTACATGCCACGGATCAGCTAAGCCCGTGTGCCACAACTACTGAGCCTGCGCTCTAGAGCCCTCGAGCCACAACTACTGAAGCCTGCGCACCTAGAGTCCGCGTACCGCAACGAAGAGTAGCCCTCGCTCACTGCAACTAGAGAAAGCCCGTATGCAGCAACGAAGACCAAACACAACCAAAAAACAAATTAAAAAAAAAAAAAAAAGACACAGCCGGCTTCAACAAACATGAATTGAGTACCTTTTGTATGCTAGGCGTTGTGTGATGCCCTTTCATATATCCTCACAACAACCTTTTGGAAGGATATTATTATTTCCTATTTGCAAATGGATGAAATGAGGCTCAGAGACCTGAGGTGGCTTGTTCTGGTTTGAACCCAGGTCTTCTGACCCCAGGACTCTGGGCTGACTTGTTGCCGAGGGTGGATATTGAAGGAGGCTGGTTAATACTGTGTTGGTGGCACTCACCTGGAGAGAGGATGGGGACCATATGTTGTCTTGCCAAGGCCTGATTCCCATGCTTCTGGAAGGAGGACCTGTCAGAGTCATGCCAGTGTGCAGCGAGCTGCTTGACATTTTCAAATAGTGCAAGCTCCAAAGACCACTTCAGTAACGTCCTCAGCCCCCTTAGGAAATGCCACACGAATAGCGGTGACACTTTTTACTAAATGAGCAATTTTGTAAAAGTGTTAAGTAAAATAAAACAAATGTTTCTTAAGAAGTGTTGGGGGAATGTAGAGATGCCATTTCGACTGTTGGCCGCTGTCTCTTTACTCTGCAGCCCACATGGGAGCTGAAGGCGGGGAGGCAATTTCTTGTGTTTTTGGGTTATTAATTCGGGGACCTAACTGGGAGTATTAGTAGGTTACTTGGAACCTTGGCTTTCTGGAGACACTGGGATTCAGAACAAAGATAGTAAGTGCCGCAACAAGTCTGGAGGCAGTGCTGACTGTGGCTCGATGTCTGTAGGGTGGCTCGTTTACAGCATTCTGAGAGCTGTACTGAGGAGCCAGAAGGTCCAGAGTGGCAGGTGCCGCCAGGCATACCAATGAGCAGAGCCTTGATAGAGTCCCCCCCGTGGGCTTCAAGGCCGGATGCTTTCCTTACATTTTAAGTTGTCTCTTCTGCTCTTTATAGCAGGGGCCAGATAAGAGCTCGTGCTGGCAGAGCAGATCTGTCACGCTCTCAGCATACCAATACCACCACTGTCAGAAAAGCAGATTTACCAGGCTGCTCCGACCTCCACTCTTGAGCACCATTCAGAACTTCTTGCCATGCCAGAAACAATGGCTGTGCTAAGTAAATTGGAACCTTTATGTTTAACCAACCAGAGTCACTGTTCACGTTATAGTCAAAATCTGTATGAATGGAAGAATTAATCTTGCAAAAATGTTGCAAGAAACTGTAGGACTCATTTACATTTTGACTAGCCCTGTCTGCGGCTGTAGGTGGGTTCTTCCTTCCAGTGAGCTCAAATCAGTCTCCGGTTCTCCCTGGCCCTCACTCTGTTCTCTTACCAAGTCTCCTGTGTTGGCTGTCATACTTCTTGAGGGCCTAACCCAAGTCCTTCCAGCCCAGGGCTTGTGAAGACGTGCTTGTTTACGTGGATGGTTACCCATGGCCCGCCTTTATGGGGCTTGTCCTTCCCTGCCATCTTCCACCCGTGCTCCCTGGTCCTCTCACAGGTGAGCCTGGCTGCCCTTCAACCTGGAGGGCTGCTCCTGGGAGGAAGAGTGGGATCTGAAAATAAAGGCTAGGTTCTGCTCTACCTCATTTGCCGAGTTACTTTCTCAGTAGTCTGAAATGCAACAGAAGCCCTTGTATGGAGGAGAGAGAGTTTCTGTGCTCCACTGAAACCAGCCACCTGGCTCCCGGCCGGGTCACCTACATCACTGTCAGGGAGCAAGGTGGCAATTCAGGTTTAAGAACAGGTATTTCAGGGGATTTGTCTGTGCCTGCTAACTTCATCTTAAGATAGGGTCATAGGACATGAGATTCTTCATGGGTTTTAGAAAATCAAAAGTTAGGAAATGGGGCAGGCTGGGGGCTTTTGGGCTGAGGAGTTAAGGACAGCAGGAAAAGTCAGAGGACTTTGCAATCTCCCAATGGGTGGGGGAATCTAGCGTTCCATAGGCAACCTCCATTTGGTGAAGGTGAGCCTGGAGTGGTAGAAAGAGATCAGAAAGGTGGTGGGTGCAGGAGCACAGGAGCTGACTGTTGTGGGCATGTCATTTCCCCTTTCTGGGCCTTTCCTCACCTGTGGCTTGATGTAACGAAACACAGCCTGCCCTGCTGGGTGTTTAGGCAGATTGAATGAAATAGTCCAAGGACCTAACTCTTCTTCCTTTGCCAAAAAGTGCTGAACCAGAAGCTCTGCCATTAGCAAGCTGGGCGAGTTTGATCAGAAACCATCGAATTTTAAGACCTCAGTATTCAGGAGGCATTACTACTTTTTAAAAATTTTATTTAATTATTTATTCGGCTGCATCGGGTCTTCATTGCTGTACGTGGGATCTTCGTTGCGCCACGTGGGATCTTTAGTTGCAGCGTGCAAACTCTTACTTGTGTCATGTGGGATCTAGTTCCCTGACCATAGATCGAACCTGGGCCCCTCTGCATTGGGAGCTCGAAGTCTTAGCCACTGGACCACCAGGGAAGTCCCCCAGGAGGCATTGCTTTGATTCATCTCTTTTCTCAATGTATTGAGTCCTTTTTTTTAATTTAGTCTTCCAATAACATCCCGTGACCCACAGCTTCATTTATTTTTGCATAATATAGGAATAAAAATATCTGTGCTGCCTACCTCAGTGGGTACTTGGGAGGGTCAAATACAATAATGAATGTGACCACACTTAAAACTTCATGTAAATGCAGGAAATGGTGGTGATGGTGCTGTGGTTGATAATTGTTTTTAGCAAAAAGGGCAGCGTCCATATTAGGGAAGGAAGGCTGAGGAGCTGCCTCTAGGTCTGATCAAATGACAGCTATATTTTTGTCCACTTAAAAAAACTATCTTTCTTCTAATGTTAGAATGTGAAAATCATCACAGTGCCTACACCTTCCAGCTCAGGGTTCATTTACCCAAGACCCTGGGCTTATTTAAGCTGGTACAAGTTGGGTGTGGGGAGCCCAGGAGTTGCTATTCAGGTTGTACAGTGTGTATGAAGGCATTGCTGGATGCCGGCTGCTGCTCCAAGCACATAGAAGGTTTGCTCTTTGCTCACACCTACCAGAGATTCACCAGGCTGACCTTGGCATAGGACCAAAGGCTGTTTGGGGGGGCTACTGAGTGCACACAGGTGGTGTCATTCAGAAGTTTGGCCCTGGGCATAAGGGGAGGGAGAGGAGGTAGCAGTAGATGCTGCTGTTTTTCAGATGCCTTGACTTTAGGGACTTCTGATCTTGACCAGGAAGCTGCCAGCCCCACAGACTCCTAAGGGAAGGGGACAGCAGGTTAGCATGCAAAGAGCATCGAATTTAGAAATTGAAGACCTGGATTCATGGCCCAGTCTTATCACTTATTGACAAAGTTATCTAGAGCAAGTCTCTTAACCTCTCTGAGCCATTTCCTCATTCATAAAACAGGGGTCGACGGTGTTAATAGTTAAGATGTGTAAGAAAAGGCTTTGTAGAGGTAATCGTGGTTAGGAATTATTGTTATTCCCATTATGATCAGAGCATTTTTTTTTTTTCCTCTAGGTAGAAATGAGGCAGGCTTAGGTAGAATGTTTTCAAATTCCCTGGTGAATGGAGATGGCTAAAAGAAACTGGGTGCAAATAAAGCCTAACCCATGAACACAATGCAAGGATTTCTGAAATTGGTGTTATGGGGGCCTGCTTCTCATCCTTATCCAGACGCTCATTCCTCAACTCTATTTTTTTTTGGAAGAACAGTCTGCTGCCTGCCAGATGAGGTCATAGGATTCCAAGGGCTTTGCCTGGAGCCAGAAGCTGGGAATTCGGAGGCCGGCAGTGGTTGGGAGGGTTGCGGGGGTGCTAGGGGTGGTGTGCAGTTGCAGGGCCAGGGAGCAGACTGGCCTGATAGCTCTGCCTATTTCACCTAGGGCTTATTAGGATTCAGGCTGCTCAGATCTCAGTGCCAGCTTTACCCAGCCACCAGACGCAGGACGCTCTGACAGCTCCAGGGCAGAGTAAGGCAAACTTTGTAGGCTTAGAGGCTTTTTTGTTTGTTTTTTTGTTTTTTTAACCTTTATGCTATGCTCATTTAAACCTACTAATCTCTGGGGTGAGTCAGGGCTCAGTTTGGGGATGGGGCTGATATCTTAACACTATCGAACTGAGATGATATGTTGACTCTGACAAGAAAAAGCATTTTAACCGTCTGTATAAGGAGCCTTAAAAAATGACCATGCCCTTTGATTTAGTAATGTTACTTCTGGGACTTTAACCCAAGGAAATAATTTGAATTGCAGAAAAAGCCCATAAATGCAAAGATATATTGACTATAATAGTGGGGGTGGGGTAGGGGAAGCACCTAAAATGTCCAGCATTAGAAGAATGTAAATCTTTCTAGAAGGTAAGCACTGCGGGGTAAGGACTTTTTTGTTCACTCTGTATCTCTAGCACCTCAGGCAGTACCTGGCACACAGATGGCCAGTAAAAATTTTACATCTATATGATAAGACTATTTATTATTCACCTATTTCAAATGAAGACATCTTAATGACATAGGAAATTGTCTATGTTAATTGGATGTGAAAAAAGCAGGATACAGATTTCTAAATACAGTAAAATCATATTTTTTAAAATAAAATGATAAAAAAAAAGAAAGCTAGGAAAGAGAAGAAACCCAGGTATATCTCTAGGTGGTGAGATCATGGGTGACCTTTTTTCTTTCTATATTTTCTAAAATTTCTAAAACAACTATGATTTTGCGATTGAGAAAAACATTTTAACATAAACCATATTGTTTAAAGAATAGAAAAAGGAGGTTAGGTTAGTTTATTCGTGTGGATCAGAGCAGCAGCCTCTAGAGCCAACTCCTCCTTCCTTTCAAAGAACCAGGCAGCCTTTATGAATACACAAAACACCTACACACTTCGGTTGTGTCTGTCAACTCGGCGTGGAAGCTGATCCCTTCTCACTTCAAAAGGGTGATAGAAACTCCACAGTGTTGAAATTGTACAGGTCATGTTGCAGAGACATGCCCATACATTTATATCCCATCACTGAAGCGAAGACATTTTGTAGTAGGGAGAAGAATTTTAAGAAGATAGATTTTTCTGGGTGGATGTTAATTCTTAGGATTCTTTTCCTGGTTCATGGGTTTTGGAAGCTGTTGCAAGTGCCATCTGCTTTCGTTCATTCTTGTTTTCAGCTCGTGCCATCTTAAAGTAACTTGCGCTGAGTGAGTCAGTTTCTTGGAGTTAGCCCTTCATGGACTCTCTCTCTAAGATACAGTGCTGTCTTGGAGGCAAGACTTGCCTAGAATTGAAATCCCCACGTCTTAGGTGAGCTTTGGCGCCTGAGCTGGAAGTTTTTGGTTTTTCAGTGCAGCTGGCTTCTGGAGTGGTCTTACCCTGGGAGGAGTCTGTGTTGACCAGGGGTCCTCAGACATTAATGACCTATTGTTGTGTCTGTGAGCCTTTCCATTCACAGGATTTCTCATTCATTATCTCTCTTTCTCTTTAGCCATAACCAGCAGACCACAGCCTTCAGACATCCTGTGAGTGGGCAGTTTTCTCCAGAAAATAGCGAATTTATTCTTCAAGAAGAGTAAGTACATTTGTATATTCTCCTTTTCCAGGCACAGCTTGGGAGCTTAAAGGCATTTGCTTAAAACAAAGCTTGTTGGACTGTTTTCTCTCTCAGACGTAGGGGCTTGACGTGGGTTGTTTGATTCAAGGTGAAACTCGAGAATTTTGTTTGTCAGTCTCTAGACTTCTTTCAGCGGGTAGATGTGGAAGCAGGGAGATGATATGGGGATGTGCTGTGATGGTTATTGTCAGAGCCTCTTCATAGCTCCCTTTACCCGAATGATCCCTTTCCCCTCAAGCGTCACCTAACACACTAGCTGTGCTCTGAGAGGACCCACTCACCTGTTGTGAGAGTACCTTAAATCAGCCTCAGGTCCGGCTGAACCAACCTCCTGAGGAGGCCTCATATAGGAGCCCAAAGCCAGGGCTTAGAAGAGAGGAGGGCTGGTGGCCCCCATTGTCCCTGAACATTTTGAGTCCTTTCTGCTTGCTTTCCCTAACACGGGCACCGTCTTGCCCCTCAGTCCCATTTCACCAGGGCCTCTGGGGTGCTCAGAGGTAGTTTGTACCACCCAGGGCTTGTCTGCTTAAAAATGCATGTACAGCTCACGCATACATTTTGGGGAGGTGTCCTCCCAAAAATGAAGGCAGAGAAATGTGTGCCAAGTGTCTGTGTTCCCTTCTGATCATTTGAGATAGCTCTGTTTGAAGAAAACAATTCTGTCTGAGAAACTAATAGAGATGTTGGCTTTAAGCATTTTTCTTTTTTTTCTTTAAAAAAAAATATACACACACATACATATAATATATGTATAATGTGTGTGTGTGTGTGTGTATATATATATGTATATATATATATATATATATATATATAAAATTTTTTTTTTGGCCGCAATACACGGCTTGTGGGATCTTATTTCCATGACCACGGATTGAACCCAATCCCTCGGCAGTGAAAATGCGGAGTCCTAGCCACTGGACCGCCAGGGAATTCCCAAGCGTTCCCCCCCCCCCTTCAAATCATTTTTCTTCTGTTCAATCACCTAGATATGTTCAAATATAATCTTAAATTATCAGTATTTATATTTTTACAGCATTCCCTTTCTCAGTACTTAAACTTTTAAACTAACACGGAAAATTTCAAACATATACAAAAGTAGAGAGATACAGTAATAAATCCGATATATTCATTACCCATCTTCAACAGTTTCCAAAACATGGCTGATTTTATTTTATCTGTACCCTCTCCCTCACCCCTGGATTATTTTGAAGCAAATTCCGAACATATTATTTCATCTCAATAGTGTTTTCAGCTTAGAATCATTATCCAACAGAACTTTTAAAACTAGAAATCTGTAATTATGATCATACTGACATTCCTTGCATGTTTACTCTGTGCTGGGGATTTTTATATGCATATCTCATTTAATACAATAATCCTGAGAAGTAGACTATCATCACCATTTTAGAGACGAAGATACTAAGACCCAAAGAAGTCACGTCACTTGCCCAAAGTTGCCTGGCTAGAAGTAGAAAAGCCAGGATGCCATCCCAGCCTGATCTCTTTTTGGTCAGGTCTAACCCTTGCCCTAGTCAGAAGCTGTTTGCTCAGTTATTTTGGTGCTTGTGGCCCACAGGACATGACAGCCAGACTGTGGGGCTTGTGGGGGGTTGGGGGGTGTTTGACTTTGAAAGCATTAATACTATTAGAGAAAGAGGGGATGCAAGGTAAAGATTGTCTTGTCTCCTACATTGAAAAAGACCTGCTGTGTAAAGACAAAGCCAGAATGTGGATTCTCCGAATTCCAGGTTGGAATGAGTTTGTTTATAGAATCCTGAAGGTTAGAAGCTCTTGGGAGGTTATTGAGTTCAGCCCCCCTCCTTAAGCATCCAGGAGACACGGGCGCCTCTCATTATTAAAGGTCTGGATGTAGAATCCATCAGAACATTTAGCTTGAGAAGTTACCAACTTTAATAAGAGCTTCTGGGGAAATGCACACTTTCCATCACTAAACACCTCTGTCACACACATCCTTTTTCTCATTGTTAACAGAAGACTTTATCCCTTGACCACTTACTTCTGAGAAGGTAGCCTCTTTATCCTACCAAAATATCTCTGCAGCTAATCTCAATTCCATCCAGTTTCCAAGGAAAAGATATTCCTTCTTTTCAAGGGTCACTTTTTCCCTCTAGATCCCGTTTCCTGAATGTCATAAGGGGTGCTTGCTCATTTCAGATGATGGGTACAACTATATGGCCAGACATTCCTTGAAGCAGACAGAATGTGCTTTAGGCGTTGAGAGGAAGGGATGATTCCTATGAACTGATGTGGTAATTGCTGCACTTATTCATTGAATACTTAGTCAGTGCCTACATGTGTCAGGGGCTATGCCAGACTCTGCAGTTATAGCAGCAAACAAGACAAATGTGATCCTGTCTGTGAAGAGCTTACGGTTGAGCAGGGAAGATAATTAAACAAGATATCACAAATGTGATAAATGTTCAGGATAGAGGGAACATAGGGTTCAATGGGAGTTGATAAAAGAGAGCTCTAACCTGGCTCAGGGATTGTGGAAGGCCTCTCCATGCTGGGAAAGGATGTTGTTTAAATTGAGACCTGTCCAGTCAAGGTGAACAACTTGTGCAAAGACGGAGAGGGGAGAGCATGGGGAATCTATACTAGTTGAGTTAGAATGAAAAACGAAGAGCACAAAGTGGATTCTGGAGATACTTGGGAGGTAAAATTGACAGGACTTGGTGATTGATTGGCTATGATGGGGACGAAAGAGAGGGAAGACTTTCTTGAAGTGTCTGGCCCTAAACTGGAGGAAGGGGTAAGATTTAGATAGGAGAAGATAAGTGTGCACGAGTGTGAGGGTCATTCACAGCTGAGGGAAGTGTGACCAGCCTTGGCAAGAAGACTGACATGCCACTTCCCAGAACTTCTGCCACTAGTGTCCTTGTCCCCATGGTGAGCCACAGCTGCCTCCCGCCTCTGCAGGAGACCCTCCAACACTAGCAGAAATAAGGCATTACCCTATACATCCACCAGAGGGCAGACAGCGGAAGCAAGAAGAACTACAATCCTGCAGCCTGTGGAATGAGAACCACATTCACAGAAAGATAGATAAAATGAAAAGGCAGAGGACTATGTACCAGATGAAGGAGCAAGATAAAACCCCAGAAAAACAACTCAATAAAGTGGAGATAGGCAGCCTTCCAGAAGACTGACATGTAATGGAGGTTTGTGAAGGAGAGATAAGGTTGGAGAGGGAGGTTGCAGCCAATTATCCAAATTGCTTCCTCTCTCCAAATAGACTTGGCTTTTCCTCCAGGTAAATCCTGGGGGAGCTCCGGAGGGTGAGTGAGGCATGATTTGCCTTCCCAATAACCATTTTTAAAAACTGTGCTAAGGAGTATGATTTCCACTTTGTTCCCTTTAGAGGAGCTTAATTTTGTTGTGTAGTGTGTTATGTGGTGAGAAAAAAAAGGCTGAGATGACCTTTTTCGTCTTTATATCAGCTCTCAGATTAATGTGTTGGGTAGAAAAAGGAAAACTGGCTCTTTTCTTTTCCTTCTCCAAAAGTCTGTTACGGTCACATTGACTCCTCTCGCCAGAGCCTCTGCCTCGGTTTCACCACTTCTAGAGCGGTGGTTCTCAAAGTGTGGTCTCTGAACCAGCATCCCCTGGGAACTTGTTAGGGATGCAGTTCTCAAGCCCCACCCCAGACCTACTGAATCAGAGATTCTGGAGGTAGGACCCCCATAAACTGTGTTTTAACAAGCCTTCAGGTGATTCTGATTCTGGTAAGAGTTTGAGAACCACTGATTTAAACCACCTGCTGTTCCCATCCCTCCTGAATTACTCCCAGATTCTTCTATTTATCCTTAAGTCTCCTCCAGATAACCCATCATTCTTTGGGCTGCAGTGGCAATCTCAGATGGATTTTAGTCAGATAATCTTGGGATTCCTTATCCTGTGAGAAGAAAAAAAAACATTCTCCATGGTGACTTCCTTTAGAGCATTACTGATGTGAACAGATAACCCATCTCCCGCACTGCTGGCAGGTGGGGCTCACCTGAGCTGTTTGGTGTACCAGGTGCATGCCCACCAAAAGATTGTTTCCCATCTTACTGATTAGAAGCATGGAGAAGAGAAATAATGTGAAAGCTGTGATCTGGTGGATCTAGAGGACATAAACTCTGAATGTCCTAGTTTCTGTTTCAGTCATACAGGTTCAGTCAGGATAGTCTAGGGTCTGCTCTGGTAATAACAACGACAAATAAAATCTCAGTGACTTAGAACAATTAAGGTTCTCACTTTGGCCCCATGTGTCCATCATAGGTCCCCTGAGGGGTTCAGCTCTGTTACCTTTACTGAAGGACCTGCATCTCTGTGCTTCCATGATTGCCAAAGGCCAGAAAAGGGAAACCTGGTGAATTGTGCATGGGCTCTTTCACTCACATCTCATTGGCTAAAGCGAGTCACATGACCACTCCTAACTCCAAGGGGGCAGGGAAGTGCTTTTCTACCAGGCATCTGGGGAGGAAATCAGAAATATTTGTTGGTCAGCACTAATGACTACACTTAATAACCCACAGTGCAGATTTATCAAGGGAAGCAGGACCTTTTGAGACTGTCGCTGACGAGCATCTTTTGTTGCATGACTAGCGTTTGTTTTTTCATTTCACCTTTTCTGTTATGCTACTGAGTTCTTTGTTAGAACCCCCAAGGCAGGTGGGTATCAGTCAACAGGTCCTGCAGCCTTGACCCCCAGGGGAGACCCCTGCATACCCAAGCCAACGGGCATGTGGAAATCCCTCTTGGAAGAGCTGATATAAGCCCAGGCTGCATTAATAAGAATATAATGTGTAGAGAAAGGGGGAGAATAGTTCTGGTATACCATGGTGTTTGTGGACTACTTCATTAATTCATTCTGAGTTTATGGAGCCCCAGGGACATGCCAAGCCCCAGACGCTCTGATCTGGGTACTAAGTTTCAAGGGGGATGTTGAGCAATTGAGATATCCCTGAGGAGGGGAATCCCCTTATGAAAAGGGGTCTGGAAACCCTGTCCTATGGCCGATCATGTTTAGTCTTTAAAAGAGAAGATGAAGGAGGATGTGCTGTAAGTCTTCAAGAAGGGCTGGCAGGTGGAAGTGGGGTATGTTTATCACGTGGCTGCCAAAGGCAGGCATCAGATCAATGAGTAAAAGTAAAAGGCAGGCAAATTTCAGCTCAGTCTCTAATTTTCTAGGAAGGAGATTTTCTATCATCCCTTGTTTCAAGATCTAGAATTTCATCTTTAACATTAAATGAAGTAATCTACTTCTTAGAATAAGAGTTGGCTTTTGCCACTAATAATAATATTGATAATATTATTATTTGTATAGCTAATACTTAGAGTCCTTATGATTTATTGTCAGGTACTTTTCTAAGTGCTTTTCATATATTAATTTCCACAACAGTCCTTTGAGGAAGATAACGTTATTATCATGGCTACTGAGGCACAGAGAGGTTAAGAGTCTTGCCAGAAGTCACACAGCTAATAAGTGGCAGAGTTAGGATTTGAAACCAAGTAGTCTGGCTGCAGATGCTGTGCCTCTAACTACTACACCTACTGCCTCTCATTTCAGTGGTCTTCAGGAGACATTCCCCTTCCTTGGCTGTACTTAGGCGTTAATGTGTTGAGTAAGTAGGCTACTGTTACTTAGAAATTTTAATTATAATTGTATTTGTAGTAATGAAATTTGATCTAATAACTTCATGCTTGCTTGAAAGGAGCCAGCTTCCCCGGTAGTCTCTTCTCCAGAAAACATCCTCAAGCGTTTTTACAGGGCTTCAGTTACAGTGATTGGATCATTTGGTCTCTTCTGAAGGCCTCTTTCCTGATTCTCAGTGATTTAAGCTTGTGGCTTAAAGGACCACACCCAGGGGCCCTCATAAAGGTGGAAGCTTGGCACAGGGAACTCCCAGGCTGTGGTTTTGGTGGTTGGTGCCGTGCGCAGGAGCATTTACTCCTCAGTGCTGGGATGCCCAGGAAGCCACTGACAGACGCCTCTGCAGCTCTTGGGGAAGAGGAGAGAAGCATTCCGGAGCTGTGAGGCTGGCGGCTGACTGACAGCAGGCTGTGTACACTGATCCCCAGGCTCTGTTAACCGTTTGATGACGAGGTGGGGCCTGGTTGAGAGTATGCGCTCTGGAAGTTCAGAAGCCTGCTCTGCTCAGAAGCCAGCTGTAAGGCCCCCAAGATCACCTTGGAGTTTCCTAACTAGGGGAGAGGACCCTTGCCTGGCCTGTCTTTCTTTCCTGGGCAACCTAGGAAGTTTAGCTTGTTCCTTCCATTGAGGTCTGAGCAGCCCTTCGTTTTCTCATTGGACTGCTTAGAAAAAAACCACAGTTGGAATTGCTTAGAATTTCATGAGTAGTGTTTGGAGGATAAGACTTTAAAAGATACTATCTTGCTGAAGGTTAGACTTACCTTCCTGACCTTTGACCTCTTTGGGGGTTCACTCTGCAGCTTGCAGGGCGAGACTCTCCAAGGCATATGCTGATTATGCCTGGGGGTGGGGTATCTCCTGCTGCTAGAGATGGCTGTCTCCCATTCTTCCTGCAGTTTCAAGTTGGTGAAAGCTCGCAGTGAGGGATTAAGAGCCCAGGTTGGCAGAGGGGGTGCGCTACAACTCTGAGCTCGGAGAAGGAGTCTGTCCTGTAGGTCATCTGCTGAGTCCCGCGCTGTGAGGCTGATGTGTTCCTGTCTGTGGCTGATACAGCCAGCACCTTGTCTTTCCAGACTGGCAGTCTTGGGCTAGCTTTGCCTGTTGCATTTGGTTGCCATGGCAGCAGAAAAATGAGGAAAAATGGGAACACCTGGCAAGCAGATGCAGAAACTTGACTGTTCAGTTTTCCTTCCTGGTCTAAGAGACGGTGTTGGTGACAATCACAGGTAAGGGAAGAGGTGATGATGGTGTCCTTAGTTCCTTCAGACACCTGGGTGTTGGCTTGGCTTTTGATGTTGATGTTTCGAAGGGCATTGGCACTGGGGATGCAGTCGTTGCCACACAGCAACCACGTCTCCGGCTGTCTGTGCTGAGGAAGATGCTGCAGTGGTGGCTTTGCTGTGTGAGGAAGGGAGGCTGCTGCTCACACAGTGATTTTGTCTTCCTGTGACTGCCCTCCTTGACCTCCTCTCGATCTTGGAAGTACCCAGATCTCCATTAGAAAAGGCTATTTCCTACTGTGTAAAGTGGCTGCCTGGTTATCCAGGAGGAGCGGATTTGCTTAGAAAAGGGCTTGCCAAAGGCTGGGGTTAGAATTGTAGCATCTCTGAAACAGCAGAACAAAGGTGAAGAGGACAGTAGAGGTCAAAGTCTGGTTCTCCCTCGGCATAGACAGAGACATGGAGCCTGGACAGCAGAAGAGACTAGACCAGGCTCATTCTGCAGAGCGGGACTCAGGCCAAGTTCAGGACAGTGCTTGGGTTTGAAGGTGGGAGAGAGGAGCCTTCGAAGCTCTCTGGGTTGTTGCTGTGCCTGGTGAGGGCTGCCTTTTGGGCTGCCGTTTGGGCTGGTTTCCAGCCCCCGAGGTGGTGTGGAGTAGGGGGAGGAATGGGAGCTTGTGTTCAAGAGAGGAGCTGGGGGTGAAGGGGAAGGAATGCAGGAAGCCTTAGCTGAGTAATGAGGCCACAGTCACTGAATGAAAACCCCTGTCAGACAGCCTTCCCCGGGGTGTTGGGAGTGTGTACAGGGAGTGCTGGTGGTCCGTCTGTGTGTCTCTTTCTCTGGGAAGACGGGGTGTGGAGATGTCTGCCTGTTTGGGACAAGAACTTTGTTTTATTCCTGCTTTTCATTGTGTATTGCTCTCCCCAAACCCCTTAGGGTAGTGGGTGTGAGCGGCTTAAAAAATGCTGGTTGTGCTGGTTGTTTGTGAGTGTGCCTGTTCTCGTGCACCCGGTAATCTCAGCTGAGTTCTCCATGTAGAATCCTTGAGGATAGAGCATGAATTGGGGTGCCTATTTTTCTTTCTTTTTTTTTTTTCAAAAAGGGCTTCAAATGCTTGGCTTTTTTTTTAAATTAATTAATTAATTAATTAATTTTTGGCTTTGTTGCGTCTTCGTTTCTGTGCGAGGGCTTTCTCTAGTTGTGGCAAGCGGGGGCCACTCTTCATCGCGGTGCGCGGGCCTCTCTCTATCGCGGCCTCTCTTGTTGCGGAGCACAGGCTCCAGACGCGCAGGCTCAGTAGTTGTGGCTCACGGGCCTAGCTGCTCCTCGGCATGTGGGATCTTCCCGGACCAGGGCTCGAACCCGTGTCCCCTGCATTGACAGGCGGATTCTCAACCACTGCGCCACCAGGGAAGCCCGGGGTGCCTATTTTTCTAGGAATTAATGGGACACAGATGTCATCTAATGATGTCTTCTTCGTAAGAGATTCCTGATTTCTCATAGCTTCCTAACCTCCCATCATAGCCTTGAAGACTCTTGACATTATCCTTCTCCTGGAGAAAGAAAGGGAGGCCAGCCCCACAGCCACAGGGTTATTACACGTTAAAGAAGCCCCAGCGAAGGTGTTTATAGGGCTGTTTATAGGAAATGATTGCTGTTCAGAGGTTAATGGTCTGGTACCTTCAGCTTTCTGGAGAGAAGTGCCTTAGAAATAAAAATAAAGTAAACCTGAGATTTAAATTCTGGAGTCTCCACTGGTAACAGGGACAAACAGTGCTTTTCGTTGAGTGCTGGCTTTGTGGTTTTCGAAGCGTCATTTCAGTCTACATAACCACCTTGTGAGACGAGAGTTCTTTTCACCTCATTTTGCAAAAGTGGAAATTGAGGCCCAGAATAGTGACGTGACTCCTGGAGAGTCAGTAAGCTGCAGAGCTTTGTTGAGATCCCGTTATTCTGGGCTCGTGTTCTTTCCACCACCCCAGGATCTTCTTGGTTTGGGGGTTGCTCTTGGGGTTGAGAAGAGCAAAAGCCTGTTTCCGCCAGACCTTGGGACTTGCCGTGGGATGGTATCTCTGTGGCGAAGCCTAGGTTTTGGAGTCCAGCTTCTCTCTCGGGCAAGTCATTAATCTCTCTGAGCCTCAGTTTCCTCTTTGACAAAATGGAGAAGGTAAAACTGGCTTTGCAAGGGTAAGTGAGATCATGCAGGCAAAGTGCCTGACACAGCAGGTGCTGGACAAATACAGCCTGGTCCCTGGGCTTGCTGGACCTTGTGTACCCGTCCCTAAGGGTTGGTGATACTTGGCCTGGCGACCTACCTGTTGCAACAGCAATAGGGTCTTGCTGTGCCGCCGCTTCAGTCTGCTCCAGTTCCTGATGTTGACTGAGAGGCAGCTGAGGAGCCCATTAACCAAACTCACCTAAATTCAGACCCAGCAGAAAGGAGTGGCTTCTGAATTTATAACTTCTCTCTCTTACTGCGTCTGACAGTGTTATATGCATTTGCATATATGCATTGCTCCTGGAAATGTAGGAAGCAGAAGCAGCTCCTTTTGTAGATGGGTAAATTGAGGGACAGAGAAAATGACTTCCTGCCCAGGTTCACCTGACACATCCTTGAGGAAGTTCAGAGTAGAATGAAGGTCACTTTCCTCCTGGGCTTCTCCAGACTGATTTTTGTGTGGTTCCAACTTCTTTTGTTCTTTTCAGAGGGGAGGCAATTGAGTTAAAACTCTAGCTCACTGTTTTGAACTTCAGCCCACACCCCTCCGGCAAATAATCAGCATTCATGTAGCCCAAGTCAAGGAAAGAGAAGTCTTTGTTCAAATCATCCCACTGTACTTTGGGATTCAGGATAGCACAGAAACCTGGCACACAGGCTTTTAAGGTAATAGATTTTATTGAATGACACTAAGAGTCTGCCTTCGCCTCGTGTGTGCAGCTTTTTGTCGCCTCTGCCTGTCGGCATCTGTGTGACTCATGTGCCTGAGGGCATGCTGCCGGGAACCGAACCACCTTCACAGCTGCTCAGCTCAGGGCCACAGACTCCTCTTCTCTTCTCTGGGGGAGGGCGCTGTTCTTGAGTAAGACCTGTCAGGAGTCTGGGGAGTTGAGGACAAATCAGTGTCTGCCCTGTCAGACTTTTAAGTGGGGAACACACGTGTAAGACGTAACTGGCTGGAGCAAGTGTGCCAGAATGCCCACGTGCAAGTGACTGTTGCTCCTTTCAGAGTTGTCTCTTCAGGAGGCTACACACATGCTCCACTGATGTTCCCCCTGCTCCAAATAATGTGGTCAACGACCTCTAGCAGTTTCCATCAGAGCCACCTTTTCAGCCAAGTGAGAAAATTGTTTTTGAGACATTTTTCATATCCTCGTTTTTGAATACCAAATGGTGTCCCGAGGGTGACCACCATCGTTTTTTGGTTTTTTTTTTTGTTTTAAACCAGTTGAAATTCCAGATAACTTCTAGTGATTTCCAGAAGTGACAGTCACCCTTGGAGGGACCTAAGAGACCATGGCCCATGCTGAAGAGATTCAGAGGAACATCCTCTGAATGCAGATCTTGTTACTTGGCCAGGTGGGTAGCTGTGTGCGCCTTGTTCTTTCAAAGAGTCAGGTCAGGGACTGCTAGGTAATGGTTGAGTCTATTGCTTGAGTGGGGAGTCCTGGTGAAGACACGCTCCCTGTTTGTAGAGATGACATGGTCCCCTCTCTGGGGCAGATTTAGTTTGGACTTCAGTCCTGTCTGCTAATAAGGCAGCTTTCTCTGGATGTTGCTGAGCAGAGGTCTCTATAGTCACGGAGAATGAAGTTGTCTTCATGTGTTTCTCCCTGTCCTCACCCCGCCACCCCTGTCCCATCCCTCACTAATGTTCAGTGTTGGGGCCACAAACAGTCCTTTTCCAGCTGAAATCTGTTCATACCTGGCTCTCCAGGTGGTAGTCGTACCTTCTTTCCTCACCTACCCAAGGCTGCAAGGAAGTCATCTTTCTTCCTGCACCTGTGGCTGGAGGAGCTCCCCGGCCAGCCAGCATCCCAGAAGCTAGTGTAGGGAGGGGGCATGGGGTTAGAATACAGGAAGATGACTACAGTTAGAGCTCAAGATTGTAAGGTGCAGAAATGGCAAAAGTGGTGGGCATCTGTCCCGGATTTCCTGAGCAATCACAAATCCAGATAGTCTCTTCTTTGTCTCACAGAGTAGTGATGGCATATCTAGTTGATGGAATGTGATGCAGTCATTTAAAATGACATGGATGAGTTTAAAAGAAAGTAGAGGGACTTCCCTGGTGGTCCAGTGGGTAAGACTGTATGCTCCCAATGCAGGGGGCCCGGGTTCAATCACTGGTCAGCGTACTAGGTCCCCCATGCCGCACCTAAGGGCCCCCGTGCTGCAACTAAAGATCCCACATGCCGCAACTAAGACCTGGTGCAGCCAAATAAATAAATAAATATTTTTTTAAAAAAAGAAGAAGAAGGGCTTCCCTGGTGGTGCAGTGGTTGAGGGTCCGCCTGCTGATGCAGGGGACACGGATTCGTGCCCGGGTCCGGGAAGATCCCACATGCCACAGAGCGGCTAGGCCCGTGAGCCATGGCCGCTGAGACTGTGCGTCCGGAGCCTGTGCTCCACAACGGGAGAGACCACGACAGTGAGAGGCCCACGTACCGCAAAAAAAAAAAAAAGAAAAGAAAGGAGAAGATGTTTATATTACAATAAGTTTAAAAATCAACATGCCAAATCGTAAACACAGTATGATCACAATTATATAAAAACAAAAAAGCACACATCCCCCCCCAAAAAAACACAGGCATATAAAAAAGAATGAAAGTAAATATACCAAGTATTAAAAATGACTTTTCTGTGGGTAACAGGACTATGGTGATTTTTTTCTTTCGTTTTAGCTTTTTTCTTATATTTCTCAAGTATTCTGTAATAACCGTCATATCAGTGTCTTAAATGGGAGCCAATTAAACTTGATAAAATCCCGAACAAACCTTTCTTACTGTTGGACTTTGTGTCCTGAATTTTGGCTTAGAGATACAGCTGCAGTGACTGAGATAACCTGAGAACTCTCCTTCCTTGTCTCAACCTCTGTAAATCTGAAGTCAGGCAAGCCCAGGTTCCAGGAAGACGTTTCGGGCATAGTTCTGTCTGGAGGCAGGGGCTGGACAAGGCAGCCTCTCAGAGCCCCTTCCCACCCCCGGTTGGCGATTATCTGTGCTGCACACAGCTTCTGCCAACACTGAGCGGACTCTAAGTGTGGTGACATTCTCTGAGTGGGGAGCAGTAACAAAAGTCTGGCTGGGATGGAGGCCGGGGGCGGGGAATCTGGAGTGAGTGCCTGAGCTGACAAGGAGCCAGTGATCTTTCTCCCTGGTGGGACTTGCACCTCCAGCTGCCAAGCATCCGGCAGGGCCCAGCCGCTTGGAAAGCTGGTGCCCGCTGCAGTGGTCCTGCTGCTGGTACAGCTCAGAGAGCACGGGGGTCACAGCTACTTCCGCGAAGGACTTCCCTAATGGTACAGGGTGTCAGGTCTCTGTCTTGGGGTGTGGGAAGGATCACTTATCCTTTGAGCAGCAGTGATTTTGAAGGAAGCAGCGTGTCTGCAGGGTGGAAACTAGGATTTTCCCTCGTAGCACCCGTGTAAAAGTAAGCCTGGCGAACAGACATCCAGAGCGTGTCTTCCTCAGCTGTGTCTTGCCTGGATCCTCCATCTCCATCTACTCAGGGCCCTGGCCCAGGCCTCCAAATCGGATTTTCTCCACTCCTCAAGCCAAAAGCCTCAGTTTACTGCAGCTACCTGGGTCCTGTTGCCCATCAGAGCAGCAGACAACCCAGCCATAGAATGCTGGGACTTACACTCTGAGGAAGGCTTAGGGATCCTAGAGTTAGCAGGGTCTGGGAAACAAGCGTTGAGCTGTTTAAGGATAGGGATTAGATTGTGTGGAGTCATTCTGCTGCCGCTGCTGCTTTGAAAGACTCTGGCAAATGCTGGGGCTCCGTGGAGGCAGGTAAGAAGGGTTCTCTGTGATGGCTCTTAAGTGCTATACCATGAAGTTCCCAGGGCGCTGGCCCTCTCAGGGCAGGTGGACCTTCTTGGTGGGACGCGTGATGTTGCTGGATGCCGATGGGGACACATCAAGGGGAACTTCACTGGGGATGCAGGCGTGCTTCATTTCTTCGTGCTCTCCAGGCATGGCACAAGGGGTTAATATCTTCAATGGCTCTATTTTGGGGCTAATGGAGTGTTCCTAGAATAAGACTCTTTGTTGAGTAATCTATTTTGGGAGGCAAGCCCCACTGGCATTTATGTAAGCGATTCTGTGTATCTGGGGGTGTGGATGTGTGCGCAAGTGGTTTCTTGTTACTAATTAGAAACAGCTTCTTTTGGGAGCCAGGGGAAATGGAGGTGTGTGTGTGTGTGTGTGTGTGTGTGTGTGTGTGTGTGTAAGGAGTGTGGATTGCTTTTGCTGTAAAGAGTGGGGTAAACCGTGTGGGCCCATCTGATGGGGCAGTTGCCACAAACACCCGAGTAAGAAAATAAAGGTAGGGACCTTGGGACAGCAGGCAGCAGTGACCTGGCCCCTTCGTGGGGTGTCAGGCTGTGGAGATTGCCCATCTGTCATGCTCTTGATTCCCTGAAGCACGTGGGTAGGCTGGGTGTCGTGGCCCTCTAACGGCAGTCTGGAGTTAGGTGGTGTCTAGAAGATCTGTCTTGGGCTGTTTAAGGTCCATCAACCAGTTCTAACCTGAAATAAATCTCAGATTCCACTTCCCATTGCGACCTGGCCACTTAATCACTGGATTCCCTTCTGTCTCCCCACAGGCCAAATCCGCATATGTCGAAGCGAGAGAGAAACCAAAGACCGTCCAGCATGGTCAGTGAAACGTCCACGGCTGGGACCACTTCTACCGTGGAGGCCAAGCCTGGCCCCAAGGTGAGCTCCTGGCCACTTCCCCTCTTCTGCATTTTGCCAGGCCCCTTTGTAGCCAGAAACCCGTTTGATCTTCACCATAGTTTTGTGAGGGAGACATGTAATAAGTATTCTCCCCAGATGACAGATAGGAAATTGTGGCCAGTTGGGGTTATGTCACATGTCCAAGAAAACAGGTGATTGCTGACAGAACCAGGACTGACATCTACGGCCTTGGCCGCATTCTTCATTTTCCTGTCGTGTCTTTGGAGGGCCACACCTCTGTTCACATGTGTGTCAAAGACTGCATGGTGAGATTCACAACAGAAGGGCCCAGAGGTTTCTGTGCCCACGATATGGAAGCACTGACTGAGGAACAGGGAAGAGAACCAGCATTGCAGAGAAGGGGAGGGTGCTGAGGAGTGAACCAGATGGGAGGGGTAAATATCTGGAAATTGGCAAATTCTGTGACCAGACTGTAGCATTGCTCCAGAAAGCCATAGGACATATTAGGGCCAGAAGCTGCTGGTGAAAGTTGATTGAAAAATCCCTTTACATTTTTTTTCCTCTGTGACCCAAACAGGAAGCTTGCTAGCTCTTGCACCCACCTTTTAACTAGGATGCTGCGGCCATGTGCACGCCCATTCTCTGTCTTCTTGCTGTTCTTTTGATCAGAGGGCACTGCTGCATAGATGACGGCGCAGGGAGCCTACAGCCCTCCTATCGTGCAGATGCTTCTTGGGCCTCCCCAAACCCCCCTTGCTGCTAGAGTTCAAGTCTGCTCTTTCCTAGATCATAAAGTCCAGTAAAGTCCACAGCTTTGGGAAGAGGGACCAAGCCATTCGGAGGAACCCCAATGTTCCGGTGGTGGTGAGGGGCTGGTTGCACAAGCAGGTGAGGAGACTGAGGAGGGAGGGGTGGCAGGGAGGTAGTTCTTGCTGAATTCCTTCCTTACCCTGACCCCCGGGAACTGGGAACAGGCTCATAATAAGCTTTCTGTTCCTGAGTTTGTCTGAGGCCAGTAGATCCTGCCCACTGTGCTAAGCGACTTGCTGTTCGTTTTTGTGAGTCGGCAGTCTGCTCAATGGCTGCAGTTTCCTTCCCCAAACCCACTTAACCACTTTGGTTCCCACTGCTCTTGGCTGTCCTGGGACTCGGGCCCAAGTGTGGGTGGGTCAGTATGAATCCAGCCTTACCGCCAATCCTCTGCCAGCACTTGCCTTCCTGATGTGAAAGAGCCTTTGTTATCATTTGCCTGAAAAATCCCATCTTTTCCTTCCCCTCAGTCTAACACACATACCTGGCATCCTAGCACCTCAGGTTCCAAATCGGCCAAACTCAGCTCACTGTCTCCTCACCCCTCACCTGTCTTTTTCCCCTGAACTGTTTCTTCTGGATCTTGGTGGGGGTACCACCATTTTCCCAGGCACCCAGGTTAGAAACTTCAGCACCATCACCAGCTCCTTCTCCCACGGGCCATCCTTCATCTCTAGCTTCACCACACTTCACCACAACTTCACCAGAGGCAGTTGTTCTGCCTCTGGTCCTCTGGCCTTGGATAGGCTGTGAGCTCCCAGGGTCAGAGAACACGTCCCTTTTGTCTCCTCCCTTCTCTTCTTGCCATCCATCCATTCATCTACCCACCCACCCACCAAGTGCCTGCCGTGTTCTAAGTGCTCTCACAGCAACGACAAAGAGATGAGTAACATGTGGTTCCCGCCCTTGAGGAACTCATGTCATAGTCTGCAGGGGGAAACATAGAAACACCTCTCACGTGTCATGTCATCACCCAGCACAGTCTCTCACATAGCATATTATCCGAAAAAAACACAAATTCTGAGAGCAATGATGTACATTTTTACTAAAGGCTTTGTGGGAAAACAGAGGAAGACATTACGTTTCACACCACCCAGAATAAATTCCTAAATGTCCCCTTGAAATCTCCCACAGCTCTCCAGCCTCTTCTGGCCGGTACTTCTCTGGCACCACCCTCTCTTAATGCTTCCCTCTTCCCTCACAGCTCTGCTCTCATTCTCTTTTCTTACCTGAGTAATCTAACCCTCTGACTTTTTCCACTTGCATCCCCGTCTCCGTTAAACAAAAGGATGCTCCTTTGAAATGTGGAGGTAGAGGGAAGGTATTGTAAATAATCCTTCTCCCCAACAGACACCCCCTGGCCCAGGCCCCTCGGCTCCTTGGCTGTAGCTGTAACCAAGGTCTGTGTACAGTGCTGTGGGCACACAGCAGAGAGAATGTAGCTATGCTTGGGGGAGTCCTGAAAGGCTTTCCAGAGGAAATGACATTTGAAGCAGATGTGGAAGGATGGAGAAGAGCTTTTCAGACAAAGCAAGTATCGTATGCCAGATCATCTGGTTAATGCAGAAGATAAAACCAAGAAACGCAGGAGCTTAGCAAGTTTTTAACACTTTAGCAAATGGAGGAATAATAAAATTTTTAAAAATTTAAGCCTGTCAAAAACTTTTGCAGAAGGAAGACAATTTTAACAGCTAAAAATGGCTCTGGAATTTTCCTAGGTTTGGGAGAAAAGTGACCCTAAAACTACTATTTTCCTACCCTAGCCATATTTTAAAAAACTTTTCACAAGAAAATCCAGGTCTTTTTCTGTTGAAAGGAAGGAAAAACACAGCAAAATCACTCCTTTGTGGTAGATAACTGAACTTAGTCAAATGAGAACTTTTCCTCATTGATTAATTAGCTAACTTAAACTCTTTGTTTCATACTATGTAAACCAATTTTCTAATCAGTATAAGTGAAGGTATTTTAGTGTAGCACCTGAATCAGTGAATGAATGAAGGACGGAAGAAGTAAATAAATAACTTCCCTTTTGTTAAAAACTGATTTCTTTCTTAATGGATGAACTGTATTTTTGGGTTTTTTTGGCCACACTGTGCGACATGTGGGAGTTCCCCAACCAGGGATTGAACCCACGCCCCTTTTAGTGGAAGCGTGGAATCTTAACCACTGGACTTCCAGGGAAGCCCAAGAACTGTATTTTTGAATTCATATCTTCCTTTCTAAAAGGAGGATGCTTATGATACACTAGTCTGTTTATAGGAAACAAAACTTCCTGGGGTTAAACCATCATTGGATCTAAATTTTAATGTCCTATTCAAAGAATGGCTATGCAGTAAAAACTTATTAATTTATTTCGGGCTTCCCTGGTGGCGCAGTGGTTGAGTCCGCCTGCCAATGCAGGGGACACAGGTTCGTGCCCCGGTCCGGGAAGATCCCACATGCCGTGGAGCGGCTGGGCCCGTGCGCCATGGCCGCTGAGCCTGCGCGTCCGGAGCCTGTGCTCCACAACGGGAGAGGCCACAACAGTGAGAGGCCCGCGTACCGCAAAAAAACAAAAAACAAAAAAAAAACCTTATTAATTTATTGAAAGAAAGAGTGAATATGGGCAAGTCTCGGTTCCAGAATCAGGTTGTACATGACTGGGGAGGGGGAACAGTATGCTCAGATATTGCCCTGATTAGTTTCCTTTGCTTTGCAGGACAGTTCTGGGATGAGGCTGTGGAAGAGGAGGTGGTTTGTGCTTGCTGATTATTGCTTGTTTTACTATAAAGGTGAGCTGAGGCTCAGGCCACCAAGGGGTCTTTGTGCCAGAGGGGGTGGTGAGGTCATGCAAATGGTGGTCTTCTCAAATCCAGTGAATGGACCAGTGGCCTGAGCTAATCGATAACCTGTTGACCTGCCGAAGTGTTCACTTTTACATATGTGCATGGTTGGTGATTTCATTTTTACCAGTCCCAGCACTGGAAGTGCCATTTGTTGAGTTAAAATAATAGAATCTGGTTTGCCTTCTACTTAAGGTCTCAAGATCTGGAGGTTTTCCAGCTTCTGCCCCACTTGTGGCACAGGCACTCCTTTGATTCAGTCTGGAGAGATGGGAAGTATAGGTGAACATTATATTTTGTGACCTGTTATCTGGATTTATCCCCTGTTATTGGATGGGCAACTGGTGAACTAAATTGGCCATAGGAACATTTGTGGAGCCCAGTACGTAGAATTAGGGGCTGTGCAAAGGTGAGAAGAAAGTAAGGCTCAAAATATGGAGGAAGAGATAGTCTAATTTTAAGACAAGACTAGGTTTTGAAGACATCCAAAGTGCTTAGGCAGTTCAAGAGGAACAAGAAGCCAATTCCATCTTGGAGAACTTGGGCAGGCTCCTCAGAAGAATTAGGGCTCGAGTTGGGCTTTTTAGGATGGGTTGAGCTTTGCCCACGTGTAGGGGGAAGATGGGCATTTAGGCAGAAGAAACAACTTGATTAAAGTCCTAGAAGCAGAAGAAAGTGGAATGACAGACCTGCAAAGCCAGAGTGAGTCTTGCATGGAGCACACGCTAGGAGATAAGGCTCAGGAGGTGGGTAAGAGCCCAAATGCAAAAGGGCTGTGACACTAGACAGAGGAAGTTGGGCTTCATTCTGTATCCAGTGGGCAGTCAGCAAGTGCCTTTGGGTGGGAGAGCAGTGGGACCAATTCTGTCATTAGGAAGTTACCTCTGGTAACGAAGACGGTTTGGGGGAGGAAGAGAATAGACATAAAAGGTAGGATATTTCACACCTGCTCTAACATTGCCTATGAGGTGTGTACCACCCAGAATTCCCTTCCCCATCCTTTGCAAAAGTTTAAATATCACCTTCTGAAGCCATCTCCACTTCCCCAGGCTGTGTGCCACTCCTGTCTGTGTGTTCCCGCAGCACTTGGTATGCCTCTGTGTTTCAGGAGTTAGCAGGTCGAGCTGAGCGTGTTTACATGCCTGTCCCCCTCCTCGGGGAGAGGGCCCTGTCTGATTCACCTGTGTAGTTCCAGCACTAGCACAAAGGTCCCCAGAGCACCTGAATGGGCGATCCGTGATTGCTGTCATCCTGGGAGAGATAAGGAGCCTTGAACTAGGGCAGTGGGATGGACCAGCCCAAGGAAGGTGCCACAGAAGGTTATTCTGATTTGTATTTCCATTCAAAGACAGCCGAGAAGAAGTGGTCCTTGGGAGCATCCCTCTGCCCAGCTACGTGATCTCAACAGTGGCCCCCGAGGATCGCATAAGTCGCAAGTATTCCTTTAAGGTACTGCCCCCCCACCCCCGCTCCTCCAGTGCAGCAATTCCATCCTAAGAAATGTTGTGTTCCCCAAAATGGCTTCACAAAAGCGGTTGTTTCTGTTGGGGGTTGGGGGGAAGAAGTTAAGAGGTTGAGCGTTTCAGACTCATGTTAACAAAGTTATAAATTCTTTAAACAAGAATAGTGTCACATCACAGTACTTTCACTTGTATCTTAGCATTTGAGTCCCCCAGCCTTGCTTGAGTTTTTAGACCCCTCTTTTCCTGTCGCTGTTTCTGTGACAAGTATCAGCACGGCCCTTCTCATGCTTTCTTACCACTGTCACTGTCCCCGGTGACTCCAGTGTTGCTGTGGGTTGAAGATTCTGGATCCTCCTTTACTTCATGTTGCGTGATATGGTATTGCCTTATTTCTGTAAAACCTTCTGTGACTGAGAACTACTTTTATCCATGTTACCTCATTTGGTGCTTGTGGGGAGCCTGTGAGGTCAGGATCATTAGCTTCGTTTTATAGATTAGGAACACGAGGATCAGAGAGCTGAAAAAACTTGCCCACAGTCCCAAAGTTGGAAGATGATGGAGGCAGATCTCCACCCTGAACTCTGTCCTCTTTCAGTTGCATTACAGGGACGGAGGACAATTTCTTTCTCTTCTTCTCTGCTTTTCTTCCATGTCTTACTCTGGTCACCCATATACACATTGCAGGAGGTGGGAGGTGGTTTCAATTAATGTTTATTGTTATCATTTTAGGAATACTGTTCTATTAAATTGTTCAGAGCCTCTCTTGCTTATTGTTGGCTCTGAAAACATTTTGCTCGATGGGTGTCACACTGGTCTTTTGCAGCCTGAAAGCCTTCCTCAGAAAAACCTTCCTTTCTAGGGTTTAGTGTTGCTACTGGGCAAACAATTGGGATAACGCTGTTGCGTGTGAATTTGCGGGGCGGGGGGGGCGACAGCATTTGGGATATCATCAGAGTAACTGATTATAATAACTATATATAGTTCATCTTAACACTTTGTTGGGAGGTGTGAAAATACATTCTAGGAAAACATCTTTTATGTGTCATACATTTTTTTTTTTTTAAATAGGCTTCACCAGGAGTGTTCCCTAAATATTTTTTCTGGGAGACAGAAGGCATGCATGTTTGGGGGGATGATTGGGGTCTTCAGGGTCTGAGAAGGGAGAAAAGCTATTGCAGACAGAATGGGTGATGTTCAGGTGGTTCTCCAGACAGGGCTGTGGTTTCCTGAGTGTGAAAGACTTCCCTTCCCTTTGGGTCGCAGTGTCATTCTTTTAGGAACCTGAGGATGGGCCCTGGGACAGTTCAGGATCCATGTTCTCGGGCATACTGAGGAGTGTGCAGTATTTTGTGTCCTGGGCCTTATGCTTGCCTCTGATGTCCATTCTTCTCAGTTTGCAGAGCTGAAATTCTCTGACTGTTGCTAGGGTACCTTGCCTGAGATTGTTCAGAGTACCTGTAGTGGTACATAGGCAGAGCCTAAAGGGCTGTGTGGTCCTCTCTCGTCTGTCTTCTCTAACTGTACGCTCAGCCAGGCAGCTCCTGGGCACTGTCAGGGAGCCAGGGTGTTAGATGTGCCCTGAGGCTCCGCTAGGTCTGCAGGACGAGCCAAGCAGGGCTCTCGGTGGCCTTTAGGAGCCATCGTTCCTCCCCCACCCCCACCCCCCTTGAGCTTTAATCACAGCCTGGAATGCCTTGAAGAGTTCCCCAACTCTTACTTACTTGTCCTTTAGGTGTCTGCTCAGGGGCCACCTCCTCCAGGAAGCCTTCCTTAAGTCCTCGGGTCAGGTACTTTTCTTCTGAACATCCACAGGTCTGGTATCACTGCACTATAAATGGTTGATTACCCATTCAGAGCTTTCTACAGGAAAACTAACCATCAGCTAGTTCTGCCAGGGTAGATGGGGCTAGTCTCATTCTGCAAACAGATAACATGGAGCAGTCACTTGTAGTAGGAGTTGTGGTGAATGACACTCCTGATACTTCCCAAGTTAAGGTCGGTTCAGGCTTACTTCTGTTTCATGTTTAGTCCTCTGTAAGTCAGTGATTGTTCACTGAATCACCTTAGCTTACTCAAGTAAATGCCTGCCCCAGAACCCGCTGTGGAACCCTTAGCTGCAGGCCGAGTTTGCCTGGACTCCCTTGGCACTGGGCGGGATGGATTCAGATATGTGAATGTCACAAGCAGGCCCGTATTTAATATCGTTTTTGGACCTGGATGTTAGGCATGTGAGTGGAGAAGTGAATGCTGACAGTTCATCTGAGAGGTTTTATCCATGACCATTGGTGATTTTAGAAACATGTCATTTTCCAGATTCTGTTTAGTTCTCTCATTTTGCTTTCTCTGACTGGTCCTTGCATGGCGTCTGTCTGTCATTCTGGATCCAGATTATCAGACTAGTGATCTGTATCAGACTCATTTCTGGATAGAGCCTGAGAGCACTGAACAGAGAAGCTTGGACTCAGAGTCAGACATTCCTAGGTGTGAATCCTGCCTCCAACTTTTCATTCGTTCAAAAAATATTTATTGGGCTTCCCTGGTGGCACAGTGGTTGAGAGTCCGCAGGGGACACGGGTTCGTGCCCCGGTCCGGGAAGATCCCACATGCCGCGGAGCAGCTGGGCCCGTGGGCCATGGCCACTGAGCCTGCGCGTCCGGAGCCTGTGCTCCGCAACGGGAGAGACCACAGCAGTGAGAGGCCCGCGTACTGCAAAAAAAAAAAAAAAAAAAAAAATATATATATATATATATATTTATATTTATTTATTTATTGGGCACCTACTATGTACCAGGCACTGTTCCTGGGGATATAGTAGCGAACAAAATAGAGTCCCTGCTCTCATCGAGTTTATATTCTGCAGGGAAGAGACAGATGATAAACAAGCATGTAAAATAAAGAATACCAGGTAATAGGTGCTGTGAAGAATCTGTGACCAAGTGTGGAAATCTAGGAAAGTTACTTAACTTCTCAGAGCTTCACCTACCACATCTGTAAAAGAGATTCTGTTCCTTCCTTATAAGGCTGTTAGGATTAAAATGAGATTAAAGTCACGGAAGTACCTAGGAGACACATAGTAGGCACTCTGTAAATCTTCCTATTTCCACATCATTTTCCTATGTGGATTTGGTGAGCTTTTTCCTTGCCAATTTAAAGGACCTTGCTTATCAGAGCACAAGGGGGAAAACCTCTTGTTCGTAGTCCATTGCGGTTGCTTTTCCCAGTATACCTGTGGGACATGTGAAAGCACCTTGATGCTTCCTGACGTATAGTAGGTGTGCCAGGGTGTTCAGTCAAGTGTTAGACTGCTCAGCTGAGCTTTGTGTTGCCTCTTTGGCGAGACAAAATAGCAGCTTCCTTGGTGGGCGTACATCATGTTTCACGCCCAAGCAGGAAGCAGAATGAATATCTGCACCGAGCTGCCTGCTGTTGAGCAGCTGATTTTTGAATCAGTTCCAGTCAGCAGGTGCTTCAGAAGAACCAAAACAGGGACTCCCGAGAGTCTTCTTCTATGGAATGAGGGTTTTTTAAAAAAATCTCTTTCTCAAATAAACCTTGAATTGACTGTATGCCCCTCCCTAAGTGGGAGTAAGATAAGTGGGAAACAGGTACAGCTGCGGGGCTTTTGCTGCGGGGAACAGACACAGCTGTTCCTAGGCCTGACTTCACCAAGAAAAGGGAATCCAGCCTGTGACGTTTTTTCGAGGTGTGGAAATAAGCTGGATGGTGCATGGGCTTTTAGTCTGGAAGAAGGGAGAACCTGGCCGGGGCGTTTCTGGGTTTTGCTCCTGGAAGTGAGACGCGCACTAACCTCTCTGACCTGGGTTTCCGTCTTCTCCCTCCAGGCCGTGCACATGGGGATGCGAGCACTCATCTATAATAGCTCCACCAGGGGCTCTCAGGCCGAGCAGTCAGGCATGAGGACCTACTACTTCAGTGCCGACACCCAGGAGGACATGAACGCTTGGGTCAGGGCCATGAACCAGGCTGCACAGGTGCTATCTCGATCGTCACTGAAGAGGTCAGTCCCCATGGAGGGTCCCTGCCAGAGCGCTTCCTACACAGGTGGGGGAACCCAAATAAGAACTCTTGGATGCCCAGAATTCCACCGTTCATTCACTCTTATTAAGCATTGCCCTCTCTTTGAAGTCCTTTTAAATGGTGACTTCTTCCAGGAGGAGACTGTTTACAGGGCCAGCACATGCTGCAGGCAGAGCTGGAAGGTCCCCTAGGAATTATCTAGTCCACTGTCCTCATTAAACAGAGAAACAGGAAGGGCTGGGAGGGTGAAATGACTGCCTGGGATACACAGCCTTGGTACCTGGTTGTATGTTTCTCAGTCTTTCTTCTCTTGTGTGTGGTGGAAGGGAAAACCTTGGGGCTAAGACTGGGGAGGAGGGAGCAGACAGACAAGAAAGATCTTGCAAACTGGAAACATGCCACCGACGGCCCACCTTGTTGTTGGGAGCTGACTTGGGAGCTGTCTTCCAGCTGCCTCTTCCCTCGAGTGGGCCAACCAGGGTACCATCAGGGATCTTGAAGTTCCTGAGTCTGTTGACTGTGGGTGATTCCCTGTGAGAAAGCAGAGGAGAAACATGAGTGGAGTCATGGGCTTGGGGAAGGTGGGGTAGTCCTGGAAAGTCAGGGTGCCTTTAGCCAGTCCTCATCTGACATGAGCCCCGTTCTTCACTCTCTGGACACCTTGCTCTGCTTAGAGGCCTCTTTGACAAAGGTCTGTTAGTGAGGGCTCAAAACAAGAGTAGTGTTCTCCAGCAACCTAAAGACAAGATTCTTCAGTAACTGCAAATGGGTTTCACATGGATGTTTTCATATTGTCCACCTTTTCCAACTCACGTGTATGCTATTTTTGGTGTTAGTGGTACTTCCTAGCTTCATGATATCTTTCCTGAGACGATCAGACCTTTGATATAGATAGTGACCTCCCTCAAGAGGCCAGGCTCTACCCTTGGAGCTTCCTAGCAACTCAGTCGAGCATTTGTCATGCTGGGTTTTTTTTTTTCTATTTTTCAATATCCTAGGCTTCAGGTGGGAATCATCTTTGTATATTCTGCACACCTGACATATAGTAAGCTCTCAAGTGTCTGTTGAGTGAGTGAGAGATAGGAAGAATGAATGAATACGTTGAACAGAACCAGGACCAAAGACTATCCTGGAGGTTTCCCCGTGGGCCCTGAATCAGTAACTCTTAACTACAGGTATTCAGTCAGGTTTGCCTCTGCTTCTTAGCATTGTCATCCAGCCTGAATTCTTCTGTTGTGTCCATAATGATGATATGAAAGCCTGTGCCATTAACCTGCAGGTACTCTGTTCAGAGTGACATTGGCATTTTCACCTTCATCCTAGGAGAAGGAAACTGGGAAGGTTTGACACGACTTACTCCTAGTGTACATGCTCACTGTTTCCTAGTTTTTGTTGTTCATTCTTTTTTTTTAATTAATTAATTAATTAATACATACATACGTACATACGTACAATAAGTGAAGACATTCCCTGGCGGTCCAGTGGTTAAGACTCCACACTGCCAATGCAGGGGGCGTAGGTTCGATCCCTGGTCAGGGAACTAAGATCCCACATGCCACGTGGCACGGCCTAAAGAAAAAAAAAATCAGCACAATAAAGGCAAGAAAAATTAACAATTAAAAAAAAATGCAGAAAGCAAAGAGAAATATCCTTGGTCACCTTCCCAGGGTTACCTCTGTTACCAAGTTAACAGGGATCCTTTTAAACTGTTTTCTATTCATATATGTGCTTATATAAATATAGAGGGGGTTTTTGTGCTTTTTTTAATAGCATGAATGATACTGATCTTGAAAATCATTCTGTATCAGTGTACATGGGCTACCTTTATTTTTGACTGCTGTATGATACTTCATAAGGTAGAGGTACCATAATGTATTTAAGCGTGTGCCATATCTTGGATAGTTTATTTTTTGTCCTCTTTTACTGCTGTAGGTAGTTGTGTAATGAAAAACTTTCTACAGGCCTCTGCGTGTGTGAGGCTTTCAGATTGCTAGGTCAATAGACAATGCATTTTTAATTTTAATCAATACCACCAATCTGCCCTTTAAAGAAAGCTGTATATTCCACTAGTGAGAGCGCTCATTTCCCCACATCTTTGCCAACAGTTGATATCATCAATCTTTTTCATTTTTGCTGAGCTGCTGTGTAGATAAATGGTATCTGGTTATTTTAATGTGTATTTTCATGATAGTAGGGACCTTTTATATTTATTGACCACTTGTATTTCCTCTGCACTGAATTGCTGGTACCTATTCTCTGCCCATTTTTCTACCGAGTTGCTTGCTTTTCCTCTGTGCTTCCTTTCCTACATGTGCTGATATCTGCCCAGTTAGGAATGCAGCTTAGCCTATTGCAGAGGTTGGTTATAGGCTCTCCAGTCTTGTTATTTAGTCTGTAATATTCTGGCATTTTCCCTGTTCTCTTGGATTCCTCAGAGATCACCTGAGAGGTTTCTTGAGCCCATCTCCGAGTTCCCTTAGGGCCCTGGCGTGCTAACAGCTGGGCCTTTTCCATCTTCCTCCCCACCTTGGTCTTTCAGTCTCTCTTAACCAAGGTTGTTCTCTTATTCATGATGAAGTTCATTCATCTCAATGAAGATAAGGAACTAAATCCAGAAGTTGAAGAATTCAACTTTATTTGTGCTGTGGTCATCTTCCCAAGCAGAGATACCTATGTCTCATATTTTTTTTAAAGTTCTCCCCTTCTTTATTTTAATTCTTAGAAAATAGAAAATTTTGTTTTATTTTACTTTGCTTTAAATAAACAAACCTCAGTCCTTCTAGACTTTACTGTTTCTGTAGTCATTCATGTAGGCCCATTCCACTGGATTTGTATTTTATCTCTGCTTGATGAATTTCTTGTGTCCTTTTATAACGTGAGCTCTGAGAGCTCCCTGTGTTTTTACATTGGTTTCTTTCTACCGGCAACGTTAAATGGGTTCATTCTTGTGTCCCAGCTTTGCTCGGTTCTTCGTGCCTGACTAGGGCATTGGGTCAAAGATAACTTGAGAATGAGATCAGGCTTAATAGGAAAAAGTGCTGTGATTGATAAGTGATGTCTGCCTTGAACCGTTCAGGATGAACTTGCTAGCTGAGATTAGGATTTTTTTTGTTGTTGTTTTTTTACTTTTTCCTACCTGAAGATTTTGTAATTAACTATCAGATTTTGGTTTTAGAGGGGCTCCTTCCCTTCTCCACTGGGCTGCCTTCCTGATCTCAGGCCATTTGTATTGTCCCTAGCTTTTTCCTGAACTTTTAAATGTGTTCTTACTATGCTCTTAATAAACTCTTAAAATCCCATAATCATCTTTGCCCAAGGTTTCTTCCCCATTTAAAAAAAAAACAACACAAACTTGTTATACCTTCTGACGCAGACGAAAAGCAGAATAACATTTCCTCTTAATTTTCTGAGAGGTGAAATTATCAGCCAAGGAAATTCAGACTTATTAAATGTTCTATTTTACCAGAATAAGATGGTCAGACATTTGGTTAGTTAGAAGTATTCATCATGCAGGACTACATCTTGCCTGTCCTCCACTTTGGTGATCTGCTCTGCAAAACCTCCATCTCTGTTACGTGGGTGGCCCCAACCATAGCTTTTTGTTCTCTCCCTCCTTGTTTCTCACCCAAAAGCTTCTATCCTTATTCATACAGGCAAATGCTTTCTTTATGAATGTGGTACGTTAGGACTTCTGACTGCAGGTAAAAGAAAATGCAAATTTACCTTAAAAGGGGAGGAATTTATTGATTCATGTCAATGAAAAGTTCAGGATAGCTTCTAGCTTTAGAAACAGTTGGGTTCAAAGCTCAGACAGTATCATTACAAGTAATTCTCTCAGGCTCTGCCTGCCTGGGCTGGATTCATTCTTAAACTCCATGTGGAGGTCCCTGGCATATCTAGGACCTGGTGGCTAGATAGCTGCCGTAGCCCCAGACTTGTGTTGTCCAAGTTAAGTTCAGCAGGAAAGAGCCAGAGTCTTATCCAGAAGCTCTGAGATCTTATTCTGATTAGACAGGCTTAGGTCACATTGATTCCCAAAATCACATACCGTGGCTAGGGAATGCATGTACTGATTGGCACAGACCTGGGATACATGCTTCACTTCTGAGAACTAGACCATGGGAACTGAGAGCCAGGTAGGGGTGGATTCCCAAGTAATGCTAGGGTTATGGGCAGAGGAAGGAGAAATGACTTGATGGGATGTGGTAAACGCGATGTAAGCAACCAATATCCAGGCCACTTCCTACTGTATCAATTTCTTCTGCCTTAAGTACTAACTCCTTCCAGAGTTTAGTCTCTGAAGTTGGGTAGACCGGGGTTTAAATCCCAGCTTTACTACTTTCTAGCTGTGTCACTTGTGCAATTTAGGTATGCTTTTTAAACCTCAGTTTTTCTAAGTTATCGGATTTTTGCAAAGATTAAATTAAATGAGTGTATAAAGTGCTTACTTCGCACATTGCCTAAGACATAGTTGATACTCCATCTCAGATGTGCTAGCTTCCATAGGGTTTGGTTTAACAATGTCATTGGGTCTTTTTCCTTTGCACCCTTCCAGTTTCATCGTTAATCCGCTGGTTTACATTGATGATGAATCTCCTGTGAGCAAATCATACTCTCTCCCTTGCCAGGATGTGCCCATCCCCTAGCAGTGTGAGTTGTGGCTCAGCAGTCCAGGCTCCCTACAGCACTGTCCCTCAGCCTGCCCCTCGCCGCTCTCCCTCCAGCCTCTTCCTACATCCTCTAACCATAGAGGGTGCTGAGCACCGTTGCTGCACCTCCTCCCTTTGTCCTCTTGTTTCCTACACAGGCTTCAGGGTCTCTTGATAGACAAGTATTCTTGAGGCCCCAGCCCTATGCTGTAAGGAGCACCAGCACTGCTGCCAGAGCCTGCCCTCTACCTCCTTCTGTCCATAATTTCTTCTCGCCTGTTTCCATGTTCTTCCACCTACCAGACTTTGGATTCTGGTTTTTGATTCTCTGCAGCCTCCTTGACATTTGTCTTTTGAGTTCCCCGCTGTTGAACTGGTTATTCTTCTCTTGTCTAAGGATGTCTTGTTCTTTCCAGTAAGCTAAAGCACTAAGCAAGGAGGTCAGCTTGTTGTTACAGTTCACAAAACTGACAAGCAATTCAGATAGGAGGGCCTATCGGAAGACAACTTATCTCTTTTTATCAGTTTCCAAACCTCTCTGGTCTGTGGTGTAGCTATAGTCCTATCTTGGGACTGAAGGAACTTATAGCCTAGTCACCTTTGGCATAAAATCCAATCTCCTTAGTAGGGCTTTTGATCCCTGCCTGAGTCTGGTCCCTGCAGGTGCCTTTGGCTCACATTATGCTATTCCTTATCCTCGCGGCCCCAGCCATACTCAAATTATTGAATTGGGTACGTTTGTCGGTACTTTTGTCCACTTAGTCTTTAATTCTGCAGTTATTTATTGAGGGCATATTGTGCGTCAGACACTGTTAAGCATACTGAGAAATACAGCAGTCTTCAATAGAGAGGCAAAGTCCCATGCATTCTTGGATGGGTGAGGGGGAGAGAGACCGTATACAGGCAAACAAATCAGCAAGATGATTTTCTATCACGATCTGTGCATGAAGGCAGTAAAATGGAGTGATGAGATGGGAAGGGACTAAGGGGCAGGGAGCAGCCACTTTTGTTTGGGTGGTCAGGGGAGGCCTCCATACGGGAATGCGTGGAGGTGAGGCCTGATTGATGCAAGAAACTTGCATATGTAAAACTTCGAAGAAGACTGTTCTGGGCAGAAGGTATGGCACTTACAAATGCCCTGAGGCAGGAAGGAGCTCGGTTTATTCAAGGAACAGAAAGCTGGAGAGTTGTGGCCAATCAAAGCGGGCTAGGGGGAGAAGAGACTGTGATGAGCTCTGGCAGATAGATGGAGGTCCATACCGTGAGGCCCAGGATCCCTCTGGGCCTTGCTCATCTGCTCCCCTGGCCCTCACTCTTATTAGGACAATTCAGCACAGCCTTCAGGTCCTAGCCTATGCATATGTCTTCCTTCTTTAACCCTCAGTGTGTCAGATGCCTCTGCTTGTAGCACTCTTTCGCTCCTTATGCATAGAACTTTCATGTTAAAGTTATGTTGGCTGCTTTCTCACTGTCACCCCGCTAGACTGTACGCTCCTTGAAAATGAGAATAGTCCTGGCACATAGTAAGCATTCAGTTAATGATGGGTGTGTGGGTGTTTGGCTGGCTGGGCACGTGGGTGGTTGGATGGATGAACAAAACTTCTACCTGTAAGATGTTCAGATAAGGACTTGTGGTGTCTGAGAGCCGTCTGAGCACTGCTGTGGGATTGATTGTGGGGACTCAGCCTGCTCAGAAGTGGCCCACACGTTTCTGGCTATGTGCACTCTCCTCAGAGCATGGAATCTTTGGCCTTCCAAACTCTGATCCCTTTGGTTAAAGTGTGGCAGGACAACGCCTGAGGTTGGACAAGCCCCTTGGACCCTTGACAGAAGTAATTTATAGACATGTTTTCAGCCCAGGTGCGGGGCTTTGGAGTTGGATCAGATGGAATTTGAGTCCTGCTTATGTCACTGGTTGCATGATTCAGAGCAAGTTGCTTAACCTGAGTTTCACGTTCATTACCTATAATGAAACAATAATATCTCTAGCTTTGTGCAATGATAAGAAGAGATAATATATTTGAAGTGCTTATAGCTTAACTTACTTTTGCAGTTAGTACGTGCTCACCACAGTCCCTATCTTTCAGTAGAGACAATTTATTGTAAGTAATCTGGTGCTCACGTGAGTGCCCTCAGCCTCTCTGGGCTTGACAGTACTGACCTTGCAAGATTGTTGTAGGGATTAGAGATGGAACCTATGTCAGGTTCCTGGCACACAGTAGGACGCAGCATATAATAACCAAGCACTGGCCACAGAAAATGAATGACCCAGACTGTAACTGCTGTAGAGAGATGGGAAGTGAGGGAGCTTGGTGCGTGCCAGACTGGCTCAGGTTGGGCTGTGACAGTTGAGCGTTACTTACGCAGCTAGAAGGAAGAGGGAAGGATTCTCCGGGCAGGAATGAGCAAAGTGAGGAGACCTGGCAGCCATTATATATCTTTCCTTTCTTCTTCGTCTGGTTTGTCAGGTCCTTAAAACTCCACAGGGGACTTTGCCAATAGCCACTCTGCTGAGGCAAGTGGTGGCCTCAGGTGGGAGTCTGGTGTTTCATTTATCCTTCAGTCTCACTCTTCTCTGGGGGAGGACAGGCCCTCTTCTTGTTTATTTAGAGCAGAGCGTGAAAGGCAGCAAGTTATCTTCCCCCATCCCAGGGGAACTGCCCTATTTAACTCTGGGGAAAAGTAGAACCCGATTCCTGTCTCCATTTCTCTCCAGCCATTTCCTTCCTCAAATCTAGGAACTAATTCAACTGAGCAAGCCTGCCTTCATGCTTCCTAGAGACTTTGGGCCCATCCTCTTCAGCCTTTTATACAAGTCTATGGACTGTGCTCAGGGTGGGTTCTAGCTTTTGAGCCCACTGCCCTCCTGAGCCTTGGGGTCAGTGCTCAGGAACTTCTGCCCTTGACCTGGCTCAGACCAAACTCTCCAAGGATTATCAGTGGCCTGACCCTGGTTCTTGGGCTATTAGTTTGGTCATTTAGGTATGGTGAGTAGGGAGGGATCCTCCAGTGGGATTGCAACAGGAAGGCTGTGTCTGCCAACAGGACCAAGGTCCAGCCAAGCTCCTACAAGCTGTCGTTCCTTTTCTCACCCAAGTCTTTGAATGAGATTTCAGTGGGTGTGTGTGTGTAACATTAAGATAGAAGTAAATATTGTTCCTTATTTCCTGGTGAGACAAAGTGTTTGGAGGCAGAATAAAATAATAGTCAGTGTACAACTGCTTGGTATGATCTGTTTACTTCCAAGTTCTTGTGAAGGACAGGAATAAGATAGAAGTATCCTCAGTCTGAGATAGGTGCTCTTCCCACTCGCAGGGGAAAACAAGGATTTTCTCTAAGCAGACATAAAGCATTGCTGTGATGTGCTGAAAATGGGGTGGCCCAGTCCCTGCTAATGATGGGCTCAGCCCCTTGCATCAGTTAGGGATTGCGTTTGGTTGCCAGTAATAGAACAACCCAACTTAGGGTGGCGTAATCAAATTGAGTTTTAGTTTTCTCACTAGCAGGGATCTAGAGTCAGTTAATTTGGGCTAATGTAGTAGGGACCCAGGCTCTTTCTCACTTTCTACCCAGATTTTGGCAGGTGGCTTTCATCCTCATTTTTGTCACCTTGCAATCCAGCATAGAGTCTAAATTCCAGGCAGGAAGAAGGGAAGGGTTAGCTAAGAGAGCTAAGCATTCCTTCTTTTAAAGGCTTTCCTGGAAACCCATCCAGCAATTTCTGTGCACATCTTATTGGCCAGATTTATGTTACACCGTCAGCTCCAAGGGAGGTTAGGAAATGTAAGTTTTTTGTTGGGTACATTGCCACTTTGAAAAAACTGGGGCAAGGAAGAAGGAGGGAATAGATATTTGAAGCCAGTACATTTGTATTTGAGGACACGCTATGTGCCAGCCCCGGTGCTGTGCTCTTTCTGTGCATTGTCTCCTTTAATCCTCAAAACGACCCAAGGAGGCGGGGGTTGTCCCCATTTTGTAGATGAGGAACCTCAGACCAGAGAGGTTAGGGACTTGCCCAAGGGCACCCAGCTTCTATGGGCTGGAGCCAGCTCTTGAATCCAGGTCTGACTGGCTCTAATCCTATGCACTCTGGGTTTGTCAAGCTTGAGAAGTGACACATGTGGCCAAAATGGTCACCAAATGTCAGGAATTCCCTGTGTTTTTGAAGAGTCACTGATTCCAGGTGCTCACAACGATAGTAATGACCTGCACAAGAAAGGCTTGTGTCATCTTAGCTGAACATATGTGCCCTGCACGGCCAACTTCTCTGAATGACACCGTCACTGAAAGCCAAGGAATACTTCATTCTTTCCCACCACTGTGCTAAATTGAGCATTGCAAATCTATTGTGATAGATCTCCTGATTTGAGAAGTCATGTGTTACACTGGTGGGAATGCAAGGAGACAGGGAGAAGACCAAAAAACACTTTTGCCTAAAATCCCGTAACTTACTAAGTTAAATGTTTGTCAGGTAAGGTGGGGGGGTCGGGAACATTCCCTTCACCTTTCTTCCGTGCAGCCAGAGCCTGAACGTTTTGGACACAAAGGCATCTTATCTGAGGTGAGTCCCAGCAGCTGTGGAAATAGAAGCTGTTCATAAGCCCGAGTATTAGGGCCTAGAAAGCTGCCAGGTAGCAAGCAGACAGCCATTCTTTTAGCCATCCTCTAAAGGTTTGTTTTGCAGTAAATGCTGGTGTCAATCTGAGAAAAGGGTTTATCTTTCTCAATCAACTTTATATTCAGGACGTGTTGGCATGTGTCGGAGTATATACACTCATATGTACACACACAGTAGGGGCTAATATTTGTAGTTATAAGTTAATTCCAAGGTTAGAAAAGACTGGCAAACTCCATGATTTGGGGTCAGCTTCTGAGAACAGTATTAAATGTGGTTACCATGATTAAATCAGACTTTAGGATCGTCTGGGTTTGATAGCAGAGGCTATTTTCTCTACTACTTTCTTATATCCCCTAGTGCCTGTACCAGTGGGGATATATAGGTTCTCAATAAATACATGGAAGTTGATTGGTAAAAGAAGAAAAATGCCCGTTACAGTTGGTTCGGCTAAGACACAGTACCCACAACCCCCGGGTTCTGAAGTTGAGGACATTCTCTTATTTTATTTTATTTTAAAATTTATTTTATTGAAGTATAGTTGGTTTACAATGTTGTGTTAATTTCTGCTGTACAGCAAAGTGACTCAGTTATATATACATTCATTTTCATATTCTTTTCCATTCTGGTTTATCACAGGATATTGAATATAGTTCCCTGTGCTATACAGTAGGACCTTGTTGCTTATCCATTCTATATATAATAGTTTGCATCTGCTAATCCTAAACTCCCAATCCATCCCCACACCTCCCCACCCCCTGCAACCATAAGTCTGTTCTCTATATCTGTGGGTCTGTTTCATAGATAAGTTCATTTGTGTCATATTTTAGATTCTACATATCAGTGATATTATATGGTAGTTGTCTTTCTCTTTCTGAATTACTTCACTTAGTATGCTAATCTCCAGGTCCATCCATGTTGCTGCAAATGACATTATTTCATTCTTTTTAATGGCTAAGTAACATTTCATTGTATATATGTACCACATCTTCTTTATCCATTCATCTGTCGATTGAAGAAACCCTCTTTCCCTTCAATTCTAATGTCATCCATTTAGGTGCATATTCGTTTTACTACATGGCTTTTACGACAAGGCTCTGTTTATCTTCGTGGTGGGAATAACAAGGAGGTACAGTTACTTCGGTCTCACAATTGGAGTAAGCAGGTTATAAAGCTTCAGCATCTTGGCTGGGGTGTGACCCAGAGGGCAGCCAGAGCTTTAATCTTCTAGACAGCAGCCTAAGCACACCACTAAGGGGTGGTTTCCTGAATTTGAGAAACAGTAGAGAAGATAAAGGCCAACTTAGATGACTTGAAGGCTGGGGTTACACTGATGTGGTGTTGGGAGGGAGGATTAAAGGAAGAAAAGAAAGACAAAGTTAAAACCTATAATGTGTACATTGTGGAACAGAGTTGTCCCTTTAAAAACTTATGGTAAGAATTGCTTTTTCTTAAAGTGCAGGTCCCTGAATATTTCCCATATGTTCCTACTACTTGAGCTTATAGACTCACTGGACTTTAGGAATGGAAGGGTCCTTGGAGATCACCATCTAAGTATGTCATTATAAAATGATGTAATAGGACTCCTTCTGCTATAAGTAATAGAGACCAAACTCAGACTAGCTTAAGTGAGAAACAGAATATATTGATGCACAACCAAAAAGTCCAAGGATATATCTGATTTAGGTATGGCTAAATCTAGGAGTTCAGGCCAAGTCTTTAAGATCCTATTTCTCTCCGTCTGCTTTTCTTGGTGTTGGTTTCACTCTCAAGTACCTGCTTCCCATGTAGTCGTAGCAGCTCAAGACCAGCTCCAACCAGAGTCCTAGAGCTAACTCTGATTGGCCTGGATTGGGTGATGTGTCAGCCTCTGAGCCAGTCACTGAGACTTTGGAGCCTCAGCTCCACAGGGACTTGTAGAGTCAGCAGCACCTTTTAAACCACAAGGACTGAGCGTGGGGAGGGTGATCCCCAAATGAAAATTGAAACACTGTTAGAAGAAGGGGTGGGAGATGGGGGGGAAGATGTCCCCTAGTGATGGATAGAAGGAGGTCCAAACAAGCTTCCCCCCTCCACAAAGCTTTGGGTTTTTATGGAGAAGTCACGAGTACATGGACATGAGATATGAGACTGCTTTTCTCAGTTTCCATGCCTAAGTTAAGGCCAACAGTTCAGCCTGCACACACTAAGAAGCAGACCTGTGTTAGGGTTTGGATTTTCACTTTACACTGACGTTTTAACCAGCTCCCTGACTGGATTGATCTGCCCTGAATCAGTGCTGATTATTGGTAGCTGAGGTTCTGAGATATGTTGCAGGGACGCCTGAGGTCTGGCCACCAAGATGTAAATGCAGCAGCATTTCCAGTGTTCGTTCTCCTGCTGAAATGGAGAACCCTCAGGCTTGGCCATTTCAAGGAGTGAGGGATGTCGAGACCAGGACCTTTTTACCAAGGAGCACAAGTCGACCAGCTGCCCATTCAAGGTTCCCTGGTAATTTTTCTGGTCCTTCTGAGCTAGGCTGGAGTGGGTTCCCCTGCCTCCTCAGTCTAAACTCTGCTAAGCTTATGGAGCTGCTGCTGCTGTCTCTCTGGTATCAAGTAATGAGGAGGCAGACATAACTAGGGCCCAAGGAGGTGGGGAGAAAGGCAGCTTCCAGTGCGAGATGGGCCATGAAAGAAACCTGCCCTTCTCTATGCCCCAGAAGCTCTTTAGCCTCGGTTCACGTCCTCCCCTGTCACCCCCACCCCATTCTCCTTTGCAGTTTCCAGGTCTGCATATGTGCAAATCATGGACATGCATTTGGAGAGGCAGTAGAGAGCTAGAGAGCAGTGGCTATAGCACATGGGCTCTGCAGTCTGCCTGGGATTAAGCCCTGGTGTCTCTCTTTCCCAGCAGTATGGTCTTGGGCAAGTCATTTATCTTCTCTGTGCCTCCGTTTCCTTATCTCTGAAATCTGACTAATAATACTTCCGAGAATTGCGGTCAGGTCAGTGTTCTTGCATTCCTGTTTGAGCAGTTCCCCGACAAGATACATAAGTAGTCATATAAAGAGATTGCTGTGCCAGTTCTCTACCCACCATCTTGGAAGAATGTTAATTATGCTGCTAATTGTACTTTGGGCTGTGCTGGATGCCAGTGGGAGAGACCCTGGGCTCAGGAGCCTTCTAGCCAAGCTGACCTGCCCCAGACAGACAGGTGGACAAACAGCAAAAGGGAAAGGCATGAGAATACCACATGTACCGTTTATTTGTTCACTGGTATTTATAGAGCTCCTATTCTGTACCGTTATTTCATGGAAGTTCTGGGCATACGATGAATGGCCAGTTGGGCCTCTGGCCTGAAGGAGCTCATAGTCTACTTGGGCGCTAGATGAGTAAACATGCAGTTATGGTCCAGTGTGATTAGTGTGATAGTGGGGTCAGCTGAGATCCTGATCTAGACTGTGTGTGTGTGTGTGTGTGTGTGTGTGTGTGTGTGTGTGTGTGTGTGTGTGTGTGTGTGTGTGTGTGTGTGTGTGTGTGTGTGTGTGTGTGTGTGTGTGTGTGTGTGTGTGTGTGTGTGTGTTGGTGGCTTCCTGGAGGAGGTGACATTTAAGCCAGATCCCAGAGGAGTAGAAGTTAGGCCAGCAGAGTAAGGGGATAGGTATGAAAGGAGCTCCAGGCAGAGGGAAGAGCCCATGCAAAGGCCTGGAGGTAATTGGAGTGTAAAGTGTATCCTTTGGGGAGTCTCGGCTGGGGGTTCCAGTCTGGATGGGGCTGAACGTGCTGCTGTCATTGCAGGGACATGGAGAAGGTGGAGCGGCAGGCGGTCCCCCAGGCCAACCACACAGAGTCCTGTCGAGAATGTGGCCGCGTGGGACCCGGACATGCAAGGGATTGTTCTCATCGCAAACGCGAGGATTCCTTTGGATTCGAGAGGCGGGAGCAGGAGGAAGACCGGTACCGCTCCCAGAGGGACCCACTGGAGGGCAAGCGGGACAGGAGCAAGGCCAGGTCCCCATACTCACCCACCGAAGAGGATGCCTTGTTCGTGGATTTACCCTGTGGCCCAAGAGGCCAGCAGGCTCAGCCCCAAAGGGCAGAGAGGAACGGTGTGCTGCCTGGCACATCTGGCCCAGGAGAGCAGAACGGGACTGGCGGGTACCAGCGGGTCTTTCCTTCCAGGACCAACGCTGAGAAGCACAGCCAGAGGAAGAGCAGCCTGGCGCACGTGGAGCAGTGGGCAAAGACCCAGAAGGCGGACGGCAGGAGGTCAGTAGTGGACTCAGGATCGCTGCTGCTAATGAGCATAAAAATGTCATAAGAGTAGCTATCACTTACCCAGCACACGCTGGTACATGCTGGCCTTGAACCTCTGTTATCTCCATAAATCCCTGCAACAGCCTTGCAAGGAGGGGTGATAGCCTCAATTTATAAACAAAGAAATTGGGGCTTGGAGAAGTATGGGAACCTGCCCAGGGCACACAGATAAGCGGCAAAGGCAGAGTTTAGACTCAGTCCGTGAGCCTCCCAAGTGCACACGAGATTATATCGGGGTAGGGGTTTCCCATTCCCCAGGGAGCATGCCTTGAGACTGTCGGCATGTAGACAGTAACTGATCTTCTCCTCTTACTTAGCTACTTCTCTGCATCCGGGAAATATTTGTAGCAGCTAGAGTAAATACAGATCCGTTTTTAATTCCAGGCACGTAGAGAAGTGCTCAGGCACTGTTGACATTAAGCTTTATTATACCCGTTCCTTCAAGAAGTGGTTTTAATTATTTAGAGGGAATGCATCTCTTGCTATTTGCAAAGCACTATCTGTATTTTATTATGATTTTAGATTAATTAGGACACATTTATGAATGTGAAGAATTCAGGGTCACTCAGCTTCCACATTGTCCTTAGAAGCCACTGTGTGTTGTCTTCACTTTGAAGACAGCAAATCCCCCTCGCCATCCTCAGGCTTCTAGTTAGTTTTTTATTTTTGCGGTACGCGGGCCTCTCACTGCCGTAGTCTCTCCCGTTGCGGAGCACAGGCTCCGGACGCGCAGGCTCAGCGGCCACGGCCCACGGGCCCAGCCGCTCCGCAGCATGTGGGATCCTCCCGGACCAGGGCAGGAACCCATGTCCCCCGCATTGGCAGGCGGACTCCCAACCACTGGGCCACCAGGGAAGCCCCATCCTCAGGCTTCTAAAACAAACCCCAGACTGGAGACGAGATAGCAAAGTCGTGGTGCATTCAGAAAACCCGCCAAGGGCTGGAGGGGCCACAGTGAATGCGTCAGAGCTCAGGCCAAGTCTGCCACAGGCCTGATACACATGCTTTAAAGTGCTGCTCTCCATTCTCCCTGTGTGAGGCCCACACTTTCCACTATGGGGTCTGGAGGTGGTGGTGCTCCAAGGGGAATAGGCTAGGCCTCTTTTTAGGTGGGTGGGGCTGTTGTGAATATGTGGGTGTTGTATGCATGTGTGGGTTGTGTAACTTCTTTAATCTGGTCCAGGTGGGCTATTGTGAGGTTAGATGGTGGAGAACTCACTGGGAGTTAATGGAAACTCCCTAAGCAGTTGGTAGACATTGTTGTGGGTCAGACTAGGAGAAGGAAGGCCCTTTGTGTTGTAGCTAAGATACCTTCCCATTCCCTCCCGGGACAGACCAGGTGTCAGTTCTGTTTGATCAGATTTTGTGTTTTATTGAAAATAGCTACTGCCCAAGGACACAGAGGAGGGAAGCTGCTATTCTTGGTGCTGGGCTAGGTAGACCTCCTAGGAGGTAGTTCTAAGTGACCTTACTGCTGAGTGAGATTGGAAAGCTGGCAGGGGTTGTATCGTGCAGGTCCTCATAGTCCAAGGTAAGGAATTTGGATTTTATTTGAAAAAGCAATAAGGAGAGCCACTGGAAGGTTTTAAACAGGTAAATGATGTGATCTGATTCACAAAGAAGATAAGAGCCTAGGGAAGAGGCTGTTGCAGTAGTCCAGCATGGTGCCAATGGAAATAGAAAGAAATAGATTTGAGGTACATTTTGGAGGTTGAAACAGAAAAGCTTGTCAATGAATTGGATGTGCAGGATGAGAGAAAGGGAAGAGGAACAAGGATGACCCCCTTAAATTTTGACTTAACAACCGGGTGGTTGCTGAGATGGGGAAGGCTTAGGAAAAAGTTTTGGGGGCAAATCGGGGTTTCCATTTTGGGGACTTTTAAGTTTGAGAAACCTGTTAACACTCCAGGGAGGGAGGTGTTAGGTTAGGCACTTGGATATGGATTGTGGTGTGGAGGTTTGACATTTGGTTGGACATGCTGATTGGGAGCAATCAGTGCGTAAGTGGTATCCCAACTTGGATGTTAGCAACAGAAGGGGGATCCAGTAGAGGAGACAGTGTGTCAGAGAGAAGCTACTCGTGATAAGTTAGCTGTTTCCTTTTATATGTATTGATAGCAACTCTTAGGAACTGAAGTCGGTATGGGGCTGACAAGGGCAGGTAAAAGCAGGAGAAACCAGAAATAGAAACAGATAGAAAGGGCATGGGTTTGGCCCTGATAAGCCTGTATTTCCTACTGAAGAGTCTGGATTTAATCTTGAAGGCCCATGAAAGCCATTGATGGACTTAAAACAGGAGCATGGCATGATAGTGTCTAATATTTAGGAGGGTGGTTTGAAGGGTGTCGGCAGGGAAGAGGCCTCAGAGATTTTTCAGACTAGATAGATATTCCTTACCTCATCTCAGTTCTCACACAGCAGGTCCATGAATATGGTGAAGAAATTTCCCAGGCTATTCTGATGTACCCCAGCCAAAATGAGAACGGCAGGTTTTTTTTTTTTTTTTGCGGTACGTGGGCCTCTCACTGTTGTAGCCTCTCCCGTTGCGGAGCACAGGCTCCGGACGCGCAGGCCCAGCGGCCATGGCTCACGGGCCCAGCTGCTCCGCGGCATGTGGGATCTTCCCGGACCGGGGCACAAACCCGCGTCCCCTGCATTGGCAGGCGGACTCTCAACCACTGCACCACCAGGGAAGCCCAGAATGGCAGTTTTAATTACCCCTTGTTTAAAAAACTTTTTTTTATTAAAGTAATACCTGTATATAGTTTTAAGAATTTAAGTAGTATGACCCTATCCATCCCTATTCCTGATTCCACCACCTTTGAGGCAACCACTTTCAATTCTTTTAGTAGTTTTATCTATTTATCTCTATATTTCCAAATAAGATAACTTATACTGCTGTTTCTTGAGTTTTCAGTTTTAGTTAGCTATCAACATTCTACTCTAGGTGATAAAGATTCAAGTCTCTTATTCCCCCCTCTACCTTTCGTTTCCAAAGACACACTTACCCTTATCCCAGCTTCATAATATAGTTATAGCATAATTTTTGTTTAGATCACTAGTCAGTTTTTACATTATTATATAATGTGAAGTATAAATATTCACAGCTGGGCCGTGTAGTATACAATAATTAAATTTCATTTGTGGTACAGTTTTTTATTTTCTGGTATTGATAATTTTCATGCTTATAGCTTGCTTAGTTTTCTCTGTACCCATTACTAATTCATCACCAAATTCAAAGCTAAATGTGTAAATCTCTCTTTGCTCAGTACCCTCAAATAATCAGTAATCTACTTACAAGGTAAAAAATCCAAATAAGACCAATGGGTAAATACTGAAAAATAAGTGTCCTTCTATTTTATTTCAGAAACCTAGATCTACTCCCCAAAGACCAACCACTATATTAAAAACAAAACAAAACAAAAATCCATGTTCTTCACCTTGCTTTGTTCCACTTAATATATCAATAAATATATCGATAGATATTTTAAGATATCGTGGCTATCTATATCAGCACATATAGACATATTATTAATTTGAAATGGTGCAGAGTATTGCATCGTATGCTTCTACAGTGATCTTTATACCATTTCCCTATTGAGGGATAATTAGGTTGGTTATAAACATTTGCTATTCCAAACTATGCTGCAGTGAATATCCGTGCTTAATTGTCTTCGCAAACAAGTGCAGGTATACTTGAAGAACAAATTACTTGAAGTGGAATAACTAGGTCGAAGGATATATGTGATTTTAGTTTTGATTGATATTACAAAATTGACCTTCAACAATGCTGTTTGAGTTTATACCCCACCAAAAGTGTCCCTGTTTCCCCACCCCACATCATCTCTGAAAACTACTGTTTTAGGTTAACTGCTTGCTCTGGTGACCATAGAGAAGAAGATGGTTAAATGGAGAAGAGTCTGGAAAGAACATGACCAAGTATGAGGTGGTCATATTTGGGGTAGGAGGCGAAGAAGACCTAAACAAAAGCGGTAAAGATGGTGAGGATTGTGAGGAGGGGTAGGATGGGATACATAGACGTTGAGATTGGGTAGGTATAGGGCTTGGGAAACTGATTCATCCACGGCTGGAAGGTGAGGAGGGCCACAGGTGGAGTTGAGGTTAACATTCAAGTTTGACTTGGTTAATAGGTGCATGTGGCGCTGTGCACAAGATGTGAGCATGGGAGAAAGAAATGAGCTTGAAGGGGAATGTGGTACCTGTGGAGTGGCCAGGTGGAGATAAGCCGTAGGTTATAGCGAATGTGGGTTCAGCTTAGGGAGAGATTTGGAAGTCATTGCCCTGGAGGTGGAAACTGATGCCCTGGCAGTAGTCAAGATCACTGAGGGTTGAATGCTTAGAGCAGTGGTTCTTAATCGTGGCCGCACAATTTGGTCATTTGAGGCCCTGCTCAAGAGATTTTGCCTTATTTGGTCTGGGGCAAGGTGAGGGCATCAGTCTGTTTTAAAAGCTCTCCAGGTGATACCAGTATATGAGAGAGGTTTGACATTTACTGAGGCCTGGGTCCCATGCTGGAAAATCTGATTCTGATGATCCGAATTTCAGCCTGGACATCAGGAGTTTTCAAACCCCCCACCCCCACCCCTGGTGATTCTAGCATGTAATCAGGTTGAGAATAACTAGCTTAGAACAATAGCAGAGGGCCAAAGGCAGAACCCTGAGGATCTCCAGTCCAAGGGGGTGGGCAAAAGCAGAGTCTGCATAAAGAAGCCTAGCGGAAGATGGAGGAGGAAAACCGGAGTGTGGTGAGGGACGTTTCATTTGGAAGGAGTCCAGTGGGCAGCATGAGACTGCTCCCTGGATGTGGTGCCTTCTAAGGAGGCTGGGTACCACGGAAGGAGAATCTGGAATGTCAGGGTCTCTCTGCTGGTCTCATGCTCAGTAGCAGAGGCCTTTGGTTCCACTGAGCTTCTTGATGGGCTTAGATGAGTAGACCTTCTTAATAGAACTAGAATTTTGAAGTTAAGTCAGGAGGCAGACTAATGCGAGGGGAAGGCCAAAGGGAACCAGAAGGAAGGCATGGCCATTGAGAAACCCTTCTTGGCAGGGGTGCAGAAAGGAGTTTGCAAAGCTGTACTGCTGGTATAAGTTGTAAGTTATAAGTTGTGGTTGTGAAATGTCTCTACATAACTCTGGCAGCCCACAGACCTACGTTATTCTGCTACACATAATGAGGGCTGGGGGCACATGGGGAGCTAAAGGATGAGAAGTCAACTGCAAGGAGATAAGAGGTGGTTGGGGAAGGCGTCGGACTGTCCCTAGGATGTGAGGGGGGAGCTCGAGCCCTTCTTATCTAAGGGGCAGGGAGACATTAGGTCTAAATGAAAACAGTTTGTTGGCCTTGGAGGTCATTGAGCACTCAGTAAGAGGAATCTCAGTCTAATGATAGAAATAGTTCTCAGGGGGCTGAAAAGTAAACGTGAGGGATTGAAGACGACCCTTTGAGAAGAAAGCCGTCAGCCTCTGCGTAAGCAGAGTGCTCAGCATCTGATCGTTCACTTGTAGCTGATTGTTCACTTGTAGCATATTGCATATCAGAGTTATCTTTATTTTTTTCCTTAAAGATGTGTTTGTAATTTCTTACAGTCAAGTAATAAGTAGTTCTGGCTGCTTAATAAAGGAACCTCCTCCTGTTGATAGTACAGAAGAGGGATATCCCTGCTCTGTGTATGATTGAGACTGTGCTAAACTGGAAGGAGGGTTATTTGAACTGTAATATGATCTCATATTCTCGGCTCTAGACCACACAGGGAATTATTTCTAATTGTTCTTTTAGTGCTTGGAGATGTATATTTATATTTCACTTTTTTAAACTCCTTTAGAATGATGGTTTGCAAGGACAGACTGATACACCCTTAGAATCTTACCCCATTCTATGAGGTTGTTTCGAAATTCTAGCCTTCCATTTTTTCCCCGGTGTTTAAAGTAATGCACACTTGTAAAATAAAATGGCAGGGGTGGGTGTTGAGTCAGGGATGCAAACATTACCACGAGGAACAGAGTAAAACGTGGAAGTCCTGCACAACCAATGTGGAAGCTCAGGTGAGGACTGCCTGCTGCATAAGTAATTGGTTTGATTTCACGTTTCGATATGACCATTTTATAGGGGCTATATCAGAATATATAGGTGCCTTTTGGAAAGGGAGCCCCCCATGGCACAGCGGGATTTGAGGGCAGAAGACCTCGAGCCTTCTTTTGGATAAAGCTGGGGTTGGGGGCCAGCAAATGGATCTGCTCTTAGGACAGAGCTGCTCTGCGCGTTCCTGCCTGCTCCAGGGTGACCTTTACCTCGTCTTACAACCCTACCTCCTGTGTCCCTCCCTCCACCATCCGTTGGTTACTGTGGTTTGGCCTCTGGCACCAGGACCCACCATTGCACTGGGGTCTTTGGGGACGTGCTTCGCATCGTTTGCATTTTGCTTCAGAATGAGCAATGGTTAGTAAAGTCATGAACTCCCCGGGGTAAGCCCCCAGCCTGGTTTCTGCCGTTGCCACCACTGCTGTTTGAGGGTTCAGGCACTGCCCCTTCCTCAGAGACACATTCCCCTCGGACTCTGGGAAATCCATAGCAAACCCTGCCACCTGGTGGCAAGGAGACAAGCTGGGCAAGCTGAAGAGATCTTAAAATTACTTCCCGTAATTGCAAAGATAACGATAAAAAGGGAGAAGAAAGCCACCATTTTTTGAATGACAACTACTTTTAATCCTCACAACAATCTATTAAATGGTTCTTAGTAGCCCCATTTTACAGTAAGGAGGGTGATACAATGAGTTAAAAAACAATTAGAACAGCACTTCTCAAACATCAACCACCTGGAGGGCTTGTTAAACCACAGGTGGCTGGGCCCCACCCCCAGGGTTCCTGATTTCAGGTGGGGCCTGATAACCTGCATTTCTGACAAGCTCCCAGGTGGTGCTGATGCTGCTGGACTACACTTCGAGCTTAGAACAAGGTCTGGTGAGCGCCGCTGTATAAAGATTTGTTAGATAAAGTTGATAGGTAAAGGCAGAGTCAGGATTCCAGCCCAGGCCTGACTCCAGAACCTGTCCATTTTACATCCTGCTGCCTCTCAGGTTAGACTTTTAAAGCTTAATGAAACTGTAGTTGGCCCTTGCTGAATTTTTCTTTCAGAAAATAAGATGGCTGGTCGGTAGTAGTTTTCACCATCCTGTCCGGCTTTTGTGTGCTGGAGTATTTGTTGAAGGGCTGGTTATGTGTCAGCACTTTCTCAGACCGCGGACAACACCGCAGAGTGTAAGACACAGTTGCTGCCCAGCAAGGATTTACAGCTTGTCTGGGGAAGAGACAGCTTACGGGTAAGAAAAGGTTACATCAATACAGGACCTTGGAAAAGTTACAGACTGAACAGTAACTAGGTCAGAGCAGGGCAGGAACCCTGAGGGCTGTGGCATTGCAGAAGGCCTCTGTGGAAGAGGCATGGGACAGTGACCTGGAGAATGAGTGAGATTTGGTGATAGGGCAAGGTGAGCCCATACAGGTAGGGGAAGGAGGAACAGTATGATGAGAGTAAGGAGAGAGAAGTGGGAAGGGAGCACCCACTGGTGAAGGTACTGCCTGTGTATCAGGCAAGGAGCCTGTGTTCTCTTCCTGTCTCATGTATTCTTCAGGGCAGCCTTAGGAGGCAGGTAGCTCTGTCCTCATGTTATCGGTAAGGAAGCTGAGGCTCAGAGCAGTCAGGTGAGCTGCCTAAGGTCACACAGCCAGTGGATTCAACCCTAGGTCAGACTTCCTCTGCTTTTTCTACTGCAGAAAGTTGTCCAAGTGTGTAGGAGGCCAGGCAAGATTAGGGTGAGGCCCTCACACCAGGCTCCAGCAAGTGCAGGGATGCACCTGAGAGGGGGGTGCCTCCTTAAATGTTGGACCCTTGACGGCCAACTTGCCCCAATTTGATCCTGGCCCGGGTAGGAGGAGCAGTGAGAAAATAGCAGGAAAGGAAGGTGGGTTGAGGTCAGGTGCTAGAGAGCTGAGAGTATCAGGAGAAGGGGGTTAGATTTTATTTCATAGGCGTTAGGGAGCCATTGATGGTTTTGGAGCACAGGAGTGATTATATCCAAGCAGTTGACTCTGTACAGCATGGAAACTAGTTAGGAAGATCTCAGAGTTGTCTGGGTGGAGGTAGTTAATCAGGATCTGGATTAAAGTAATAGGGAAAGAAAGGAACTGATGCCAGCCACTTCCTTTAAGAACCTCCAGGGCTTGGTGCTGGGGAACATCTTGGTGACCGGGAGAATCATGAGGCATCTCCTAGAGATATGCACACCTGATGGAAAAGCTGACTGATGGCAAGAGAGAGAGGCAGGTTTAATCATGCTGCACTTGAAGTGGGGCAGCCAAGTCGGCCTGGTAGGGGGGTTGACCCTCCAAGGTTGATGGATAAAGTGGTTTAGGAATCCTGTGCAAAGGGAAGAAGTGACTGAAGTCCTGGGTGTCTGCGTTGATTGTTCTTTGGGGTTCATACAGGGCTCTCTCACGTGCCTGGCTTTGTGGCTTTGCCTAGCTGTGTTTCCAGAAGCCCAGCAGACCCCTTGCTGGTCCTCTTACCTGTCCTCTCCTTTCTCCTCAGCCTGCCCTTGGACCAGACCCTTCCTCGCCACGGTCCCAGCCAATCCCTGTCCTTCCCAGAAAACTACCAGACTCTTCCCAGGAGCAGCCGACACCCCTCGGGGGGCTCTTCGCCCCCTCCCCGCAACCTGCCGAGTGACTACAAGTACGCGCAGGACCGAGCCAGCCACCTGAAGATGTCGAGTGAGGAGCGCCGGGCACACCGGGACGGCACGGTGTGGCAGCTCTACGAGTGGCAGCAACGCCAGCAGTTCCGGCACGGCAGCCCCACGGCGCCCATCTGTGCCGGTTCCCCAGAGTTCACCGACCAGGGCCGAAGCAGGAGCATGCTAGAGGTGCCCCGCTCCATCTCTGTGCCTCCATCTCCCTCGGACATCCCTCCCCCGGGACCCCTGAGGGCCTTCCCACCCCGGCGGCCACACACGCCAGCAGAGAGGGTCACTGTGAAGCCACCGGACCGGAGAAGGAGTGTGGACATCTCACTGAGCGGTTCTCCCAGGAAGACATGGGGCCACACCACCAAGGTGAGACTCCGGACGCCCTGCCGGGCTGCTGGGGCCCAGCATTAGGACGTTAGGAGCCTCACATGGTTTGAACACAAACTTGAGCAATGTAGGATAACGATAGGTAACACTTACGTAGTACTGTACTTTAGCGCTGGGTGTAGCGCTAAAGGCTTTAATTCTTACAACACCCCTATGAGGTAGGTGCTATTATTTCAGGTTTCCCCCGCTATCTGAAGGTAGAGTGTACCTATGAAACCTTTAGTAAGCCAAAGTGGCATAAAGCGAAGAAGCAATTACATTTTCTGTGAAAGTGAAAATCCCCTTTGGATTTCGGTTATCAGGTGCTAAAGGTAGGTCTTTTGTAAAATCAAAGTGGCATAAAGCGAACTTCTGTAAAGCAGGGGATACCCGTATGCCCATTTCACACGTGAGAACTTTTAGGCATTAAGGGATGAAGTTACTTGCACACGGTCACACAACTTGAAGTCTGCTTCCTTGCAGCTTGGAAGGCAGGGAAAGATGTCTGTGTTTAACTAGTTCAATTATTTATAATAACCTGACTTAAGTTTTAAATCCGGAGGGGCTCTCACAGTTTGTCATTGTCATAACCTGGTGGGAAAGATGTGTATCCCAATTTGACGGATGAAGCGTCTGAGGCTGAGAGAGGTGCCGTGCCATGTGCTTGGCTGCCCTGGTAGTGAGTGGCAGAGGCTCTGGCCCCCGCCCCCCTCCATGCCCGGCTCTCGGTGTGACCATGTCTCCCCTTCTGCAGAACTCCTCTCATCTGGACCGACGCTCCATGCCCTCCATGGGTTACATGACCCACACTGTCAGTGCTCCCAGTTTACATGGAAAATCGGTAAGCAGCACCTCCTCTCCCCCTCCAGGCGACTGATCTTATCCAGCTTTCAAAGGGCTAATCTCATCAGAGTTCTCCCCTGAGCCAGTCAGATGCAATCCCCATTTTAGAGATGAGGAAACTGAGACTCAGAGGTCGAATGACTTGCTCAGGCCCATCCTGCTGGCATTGGGACCTCCTGAGGTCAGCGGAAGAGCGGGGGGTGGGGGTGGGGGTGGCGGGGGAAGTGGAGGAGACTGTGGTGTTTATTCTCTTTTGGGCAGCATTTTGTCTGCAGCATTTTCCAGCCACCTGCCTTTTTCTCCGGTTAGCTCCTCTCCTTTCTTCCTGGTCTTTGCTTTGATTAGTTCACCGTCTTCAAAACTCAAGTCTGGGTGAGGTTGCACTGCTGGTGGCTGTTTCCTGATAAAAACTACTTCCTGCAGCCCCTTTTCTGCCGGTGCCTTTACTTGTCCTAATGACAGAATTAATGCAATAATTACTTAATGGTGTCGCATCAATGCTGTGCCGGCACCGGGGCGAAGAGTAATTACAGCGTCGTGCTCCTGCGGTGCCTCATTTCCTCATGATGTGTCTACACACCTGCAGCTGGAGGAGCTCTCACTGCTTCTCACCCGGTTACGGCGGCACCAGGCCAAGTTGGCCAGGGTGCGAAATTTCGCCATCAGCCAGTTACTGCAGCACGAGCTGACCTTTCCCACCTGCCAGGTCAGCGCCGGTGGGCTCTCTCAGGGCTGGGGGCCGCCCCGGGGACAGGGGAGTGACATGCTGGCCTGTGCTCCCTCGTGCCCGTGCTCTAGTCTGTCCTGCTGTCTGGCTCTCTCCCTTGTTCCTGCCTGTTTGCTACTGGATGCTACTGCCAGACACTGTGCAGCCATCGTGGGGCCCACGCCCCTGTTGCTGGGGAGGAGGCTGCATGTGGTGTGAGGGACCTGAACTGTGGCTTCTCTGCCTGTGAGTAATGACTGCCAGGCTGGTGTGTGGTCACGTCCGAGGGCTGTGCTAACTGTCATCCTTGTTGCCACCTTGGGTCCTCGTTGGGATGCTGAGAGGTGTGTGTCAGCCTGGAGGGAGAAGGCATGGTGCCCTCTCATCTGGATAGTGCCCTGCTGACTGTCAGAGCATCTTCACACCCCTTATCTCAGTGAATTTCACAGTAGCCTGGGAGAGGTTAGGGAGGACAGGTGGGAAAGTGACTTGCCCAGGATTCCTCAGCTAGTGGCCTGCAGGCTGGAGCCAGATTCCAGGTCCTGTCTGGCACAGTGTTCTAAACTGTTTCCAAGACATGAGGGGTTGCAGGCAAGCTCCTCGAGGAGTAGCCAGACAGTCGTTCTCCTGGGCATCCCGAGCATCTTAAAGAAGATGCTGGTCCACACGAGCCTGGTCCCCCGAGCTGCACAGAAGTAGGCAGAGGACAGATGAGGAGGTTGAGGGAATTGTCACTATCCTTACCTGTCCTATTTTAGTGGGACCTGAGAGATACAGGAAATGTATTCGGAAAAATGAATATAAGGGAGCACATGCAAAAATCCTAATTTGTGAATTTGGGTGATTTTTAGTAACATTGCTCTGTCCCTCTTACTGCAGGACTGGGCTGATTGAGGAAGTAGGGATGGGTAAGGAGACAGTTTAGGGACAGAAGTAAGATCTTGCAAACCACTGGTGTCCCTGGCAGTGCTCCTTTGCCTTCTCATGCTCAAAAGCACTGCCTGAACGTTTTGCATTATTTATTTTTGTTTGTTTCGCATCAGAGCTCTAAACTGGACCACCTTCCTAGCCCTGGCTTGCTTTGGCTTGCTGAGAGGCCTCTTAGTTGGCTGAGAAAGTGCCCGGACTGTTTTTCTTAAGCTTTAGTAGCCCCTCTCCCTCACAGTTAGCTTCTGTGATCCATTACATAGGAAGCACAAGTTCTAGGAAATCAAAGGGTCTTTTCCTTATTCTCACTGTTTCTGGTAATTATACTGAAGAACTCAACAGACTGTCAGAGATGACACAAGCAGACAGGTCTGCCTGGACCTTCCTTATCTAGCTCCTGACCCAGCCACCTTGGCTCCATGCTCAGCAAACGGAGCCAAAGCTTCCAGGAAACTTTCTGCAGCTCTTGGTGCTTATCGTTGTAGAACCCAAGGTCAAAAGGGAACCTCCCCGGGTCACCTAGGTCATCTCCATGCCTCTTCCAGGCATCCATCCGCACCCATCAGGGGGTCCTTTTCCTTCATGCATGTGAAGTGGCCCAGTGCAAAGGTCTGGAGCGTGGCATGTCCTCTTCCAGGTAGACCTCTCTAGTTCTGTCTCAGGAGCTCGCCTCCGCCTCAGCTGCTCTGCTGGCCTGGTCCTCTGGTGGGATGTGTGCTGTCTCCCTTCTCCTCCTCAAACTGTCCCCAGCCGATGGTGGGAACAAGCTGGCTTTCCCCACATGGTGGACCTGTGAGATCCACTATGCTGAGAGAGCTCTGAGCTGCACCAAGACATGTGTGCTTCCTCTGTGGCCTGGATGTGTTGGTCTGCTGTGGTCTCTTGTCCCCGAAGCTGCAAGGTGTAAATGAGTCGCACGTGAAGCCCTGAGTTGTGGACACCTTGGGTGTTCATAACTGGCTTTTTTCTCTCTCTGCTTCATTTGAAGGCTGACGATACCTACCTCCAGCTGAAGAAAGACCTGGAGTACCTGGACCTCAAGGTGAGTGGCCTCAGGGGTCTTGCTGTCCTGGGACACTTACCTTTCTGAGAGTGTCAGCCTCATTGGAGACCAGCCCCAAAGCCAAAGGCCTTGCAGGTCTTACAAATCTGGGTTTCAAATGAAGATGATGTCTCCTGTCTGAATCAGAAGGGGGATTTTTTGTTTTGGGTTTTTTGATTTTTTTCTTTGGTTGCTGTGGCTTTTGGAAATTTCATTTTTAAATTGAATATAATTGACATATAACACTGTATTAGTTCCAGGTGTACAACATAATGATATTTGTATATATTGGGAAATGATCACAAACCTAATTAACATCCATCACCATTCTTGGTTACAAATTTTTTTTTTCCTTATGATGAGAACTTTGAAGATCTACTCTCTTAGCAGCATTCAAATATGCAATACAGTATTGTTAACTATAGTCACTATGCTGTACATTACATCCTCATGATTTATTTATTTTATAACTGGAAGTTTGTACCTTTTAGAAGAGTCTTATTTCTTGTAGACTCAGACTCTGGGCTCTTCTCAGTTTCTTGTGAATTCTGCTGTAAGTCTCTGGCTTACAGAATGAGGGCACGAGATCTTGCTTTCTTCCTGTCCTTGGTTAGAACCACAGGGTTCCTCCATATAATAGCCAGTTGCTTCTTCAGAGCCTCCGGTGGGGCTGGGATGGGTTTGGTTCACAGGGCGCCACTGATGCGTGTTTTCAGGCACAAGCAGTTTGGTGGATTGTCTGGTTTTGTAGTGGGGGGAGCAAGTGTCACATGGAATCATGTGGCTCTGAGGGGTACCGGCGTCTCCCATCCCTCCCATCCGTGTTTAGGAGATGAACGTCGGGCCCCACCCTGTAGGTGATGACGTTCAGGCTCTAAGTCAGCCTCCACCGCACAGACAGAACTGGGAAAGCTGCTAGAGAAGCGAGAGGCATTCTGCCTGGAAGAGAGCTGCTTTTGTTCTGTTCCCACAGCTCTCTGAAAGCTCCCACTGTGAAAAGCACTTCTTATGCCTGAGCCATGACTTAAGACTGAAGGAATGTGACCTTTAATTAACTGCGGGTGTGAGAGGGCGGGCAGAGGGCCCTGCGGGAGGACACCCAGGTGACTGCGGCAGGGGACATGCCTCCCTCGGTCCCCAGCGTACCTGGCTTGAGATATTTTTAACTTGGGGATTGTCATCCAGCCTTGTAGGAGCAGGGGTAGGAACATTAGGTCCTAAGGCAGCAGAGGAGGGGCCTCCCCCCTCTGAGGCAAGATCAACACCTTTGATTAGGAATCCCTCCGTTAACTTAATGTATCTGGTAATGAGCACTTGTGCTGTATCCAGCTCTGGAGAAGCTAGGGGGGATGGAAGAGAAAAATCGAGGCTCTCTGGCCTTGAGAAACTTCCAGATGTTCTGGGTCGGGGAAAGAAAGCGTCCTGAAATAACACAGACTTTTTTGCAATGAGCGTATAAAGATTTGTCTGGCCCAGTGCTCAGAGCTGAGATAGTGAGGATGACTGTGGCTGCCGTGCTGGGAAGGCTTCTGGAGGAGGTGGCGTGTGTCCAGAGCCTTGCAGAGCCAAGGGTTTAGGTTGGTTGACGTTAAAGGGAAGGGAACTGTGGGAGCCAGGGAGAGCCAGGGTGAGGGTGGTGTGGCTGGAAACGTGGGGACAGATTGTCCAGGTTCCGGAGTCTTTCTAGGCTTTAGGAAGGAAGGTGCAGTGAAGAAAAGTCAGGCTTGGCTTTCAGACATGAGCAAAACAAGGAGGGTTCTCTCAGAACCAGGACGTTTTCTAGCTTACGTGGTATTCAGGTCACGTAGAGCTTGAGTGAGTGAGTATGGTAGTCAGGCCTCAGTGCCCAGACGTGGTGGTGTGGGCCAGATGTGCAGCCCAGCCCTCCCTCCTGCGCTCTGAACCTGGGTAGGTCCTTCCACCATGCCCACCTCCCCCATCTGACCTGGAGCAGCCCCCGGCCTCCACCTGCCCTGTGTACCACCATGTCCCTGTTCCCTGGCCTCACCATGCCCGGGGCCATGCAGGTGACACAGAAGTATTTGCAGAGCATCCACGATGTACCTAGGCCTGTGGGAGAGGCGTGGCTCACAGCGGCACAGGTGTACCAGAAAACGCTCTTCAGCGTGCTAGGTGCACGGTGCGAGGGGACTTCATAAAGTGCTTGAGCCGGAGTAACAGGAAATAGGTGTCTTCTGATTCCTGTTTGTGTGAGATAGCCGACCTCACAGGTGGTCCTGGAGAGAAGATCCAGCTCAGCTTGGTTTTATTTAAAGATTATAGAACCTGAGCTCAATAAAAGGGATTGAGAGAGAGAGAGAAAAACTGAGGCATAGGATAGCAGAGTAGAGCCAGGAGTCTGTGTCCTGACCGCCAACAGAAGCGGAATAACCATAGAGGGTAAAGTGTGTGTCAGTCACCATGTTTTACTTCTGTTAAATTATGTACCCGCGGCAGTAGCCCTATAAGGGAGGTGGTGTTATCTTTTTTTCACTGACTGAGGCTCAAAGAAGTAAATGACTGTCCCAAGGCCATGTTAGTAGTTACGGGGGAGCCAGTACTTGGGAGTAGCGCTGACTCTGAAACTGGTGCTCTTAATCACCCTGCCTCCCAGCCGCTCTTACAATGCTGCTTCTACTACTGTGGACCCGAAGGTATTAAGTTTTTTGTGGAGCTGAACTGAGGTCCTTCTGCCAGGAAATATTTATGCTGTGATAGAAACAAGGTTGCATCCTTGGGGTGTTTTCACCAGCTAGGAGCGGTATGTGACCAAAACATTAACTAGTGATTGGAAGTTGTCACTGTTTATCTTGAAAAACAGCTGTGTTGATACCAGAATTTCCCTGGTCTTATAGCTGCTACTTCAGTTGCTAAGCTCCTCTTAGAGAACCAGTCCCCCAATAACAGCACCAGCAGGTGAGAGACACTTGGCTTACCAGCAACATGGGTGGGAAAAGATGCTGGGGTTTGTGTTGTGTGTGAGTCATCATTCAGAAAGGCTGATATCACCTTGGCCTCCCTCCAAGAGACAGGCCTCCCTCCAAATCAGGGAGGCAGTGGGCCTGCTCTGCTCAGACCCAGCTGGGGTGTAGAGTTCCCAGATGGACGTTTCACTTCAGGATCCAGACGAGGGAAGGGCTGGAATCAAAGGAGAGGTGATGAGGGGCTGCAAGAACTGTGTCTGAGGAGTGTATTAGGCGGGACGCTTTTGTTGGCAGGTATCCGAAACCCAAATCAGCCTGCTGAGCCACAAGGGGAATGTACTGGTTCACGTAGCCAGGGCTTGTGTTCCAGGAGCTCAGGCCATGCCACCAACTGTTCTACTTTCCACACGGCCAGGGAAGAAACGTGGCCACTTGCACACTCAGGCTGGCTTCATCCCAGCCGAGCCTCCCTGTGGAGTGAAGGGTGGGGGATTCCCTAATGGAAAGCAGACTGGGCAGAAACAAGAAACACAGCAGCAGGCAGCACAGCTACAGTGTGGTCGGTTGAAGGAGGAAGGGGCAATGCAGGCAAGACATAGAGACAGTCTATAAGCTCTAAAATGTTACCGTGTGTCTTCCGTGGCTCTGAAAGGCAAGTCAGACAAGCGGATCACAGCTACAAGTAGACGGTTTTAGTTGAGTAGAAGAAAGACTTCTCTAAAAGGGCCACCACAGGTCACAGTGACCTCCCCATCACTGGGGCGCAGCTGAGGCCAGGTGAGCACTGAGTGGGATGTGACTGGATCAGGAAAACCCTCAGGCCCGTTGACTCTTGAGATCCTGTGACGTGCTAGACAAGATGAGCTGCCGCGAGCCCAGTGGGGTCCCTGAGACGAGGGCCTCGGAAGACACAACTGAATGGGCCGTGTAGCCCAGCCTGGTCATGGAGATGGTGCCGAGCACAGCCCCGCTGTGACCAGCTTCTTGTGAGAGGTCCCTCCTGGGTCCTTGTCGGGAGAGGTAAGCCTCTCTGGAGAAGGATGGTCTCCCTGCCCCCACCAGGTTGGCACAGGGTCCCCCGCGTCCCTGTCCCAAAGGCCGCAGACTTAAGGATCCAGAGCCCATGTCCCCTCTGCCTCCATCAGCTGATGCTTGGGTTCCAGAACCCGTTGGTGGTGTTTGCCCACATGTTGTGGAGCTTGGTCTCCTGAAGTGAGCATTCCTGCTGGGGTGCCAAGTGAGCAAATAAAAGCAGACTCCACTCTCTTAGAAGATGCTCTGTGTTGGTGTCCTCTTTGGAAATGTTTACTTTCCTGGCATTTTACTTGGCAGTGCCAGGGTGGAAAGGGTTTCACGCTGATTAAGCATCTGTCCTTGCCTGGCAATTGTGGGGCACCCGTTGTTCATTATCTCACTTAATCCTCTCAGCACCTTTGAGCAAATAAGAATTATTATCCCCACCTTACTAATCAGGAACCCGTGTATCAGAGAGGTAACTTCTGCAAAGGTATGCAGCTGAGATTCGAACCCTGTGACCAACTTCACACCTGCCTCCTTTCTTCCGTGTGCCATGTACCTCATCTGCCCTGAAGTTGCATTCGCTGAGTTGTATTTCTGGCATTAATGTTCTGCTCTTCAGAACCCTACACCAGAGCCAGGTCTGAAAAGGGGGTATGAAGTTTCGCTGTTGTTTACGGCTTGAATTGTTTTTATGCATCTGGGAAGCACAGCTGGTAAAGTGAGGTGGGGGGAGGGCACCTGCAACCACACAGGTGGTGCCTTTTAGGTGGAGCAGATTGAAGTCAGCCCCAAAGGGGCTCTTGTCCCTAGTGAGGGACGTCATCAGTGGCTCCAGGTGCTGGCCTCTGGACTTTTCCTAACAGAGCCTGAGATGTAGGCTTCTCTGTTCAGAGTCTATTTCCAGTTAGCTTCGGGAGCAGAGTTCTTAAGTCATGGTCTGGAGCACCATCTATCTCAGAATGATCTGGGAGCTTGATATAAAATTGCAGATCTGGGGCTTCCCTGGTGGCGCAGTGGTTGAGAGTCCGCGTGCGGATGCAGGGGACACTTCCCCGGTCCGGGAAGATCCCACATGCCGCGGAGAGGCTGGGCCCATGAGCCATGGCCGCTGAGCCTGCGCGTCCGGAGCCTGTGCTCCGCAGCGGGAGAGGCCACAACAGTGAGAGGCCCGCGTACCGCAAAAAAAAAAAAAAAAAAAAAAAAAAATTGCAGATCTGGAGGGTTCTGTTGGATTAGAACCGCTGGAAATGATGCCCAGAATTCTGTGTTTTTAAAATCAAGCTCTGGGGTGATTCTTGTGCACAGTAAGCGGAGGTCTTTTATTCTGAAGAGAGGTTGTTAACGCTGGTCATGAACTAGAGCAATGAAAATGGATGCTTGGGTCTTACCCCTTAGAGACTCTGATTTAATTGGTAATACTCAGGTATTACTCTTTAAGAAAGAAAGACACTCCCTAGGTGTGCTAATGTGTAGGTATGGCTGAGAAACATGGTTTAAAAGCAGTGGTCCTCAAAGTGTGATCCCAGATGAACAGTGTCAGCAATTTCTGGGGCTCTGTTAGAAATGAGCAGTCTTGGCTCCCACCCCAGAGCTGCCTAGTGAGAACCTTTGGAGGTGGGGCCCAGCAAGTGTGTATATTCACAGTCCTCCGGATGATTCTGAAGCATGCTCAAGTGTGAGAACCATTTTTCAGTGGAGTGATTCCCACTCCTGGCTGCACATCAGACTCACCCAGGAGGGCTTTTAAGAATCCCAGTGCCTAGGCCCCACCCCAGGCCAATTACATCCAAGTTTTCTTGGAGTGGGACTCAGGCATCAGTCTTTTAAAGCTCCTGGGTGATCTCAATGGTGGAGGCAGGGTTGAGATCCAGTGTCTTAGTGGGTGGGGACGGTTCCTTCTCAAAGGAGCTGGAAGCATTTGGCATCATGGGTAAGACATAGTGGTTTAGGTGTGGAGGCGAGGGTCTGAGGGACCAAAGGTGGGTGGGGCTGAGACTAATGCATGGCTCCACTCTAAGCTACAGATTCAGTATCTTACAGTATGTGATGGTGGGAGGACAGGGGAAGAAGCAGTCCCCTCTTGCCTTCTGTGGCAGAACCAGGAAGGACATGGGCACTGAAATCAGCACTCTCACGAAGATCCTTCAGGCAGCGCTTATGATCCCCCATTTACGGATGAGGGAACTGAAGTCTGGAAAGGTCCACCGGCTGGGAAGCCGCATAACCAGACTGAGACACACTCATTTGAACTGCACGGCGCACATCCTCCTTAAGGTTTCCCCTCGCCAGTTCCCCAAATTCTGGCTCCTTCAAATGTCATTTGATGTCTTACCTGTTACGATTTGTTGTATTTGCCTTTTTGTTTGGAACAGATAAAAAATAATGAACCTTTGATCAACGTGCTTTACAAAGTGCTGAAGAAGTCAGCACAGGGCTGTCGGCCCAGGAGAAGCGTAAGATGATCTGATCTGTATCTCCAGGCGGGGCCATTCCATTGCTTCTGGCTCAGTGCCGACTCCATCACTTGCTTCACCAGGGGCTCTCCTGACCGCCTCCAGGCTTCCCGCGAGTCATTTCGGTTTATTTTCTGTCTATTGAAGCTCCCTCAGCGTTTTGGCTGGTGCACGAGGCTGAGCCTCTCATCCGTAGTGTCTTGTGACTCCATCTTTTGCGCTGCCATTGGGGGCGGGGGGGTGGTGGGGCTTGCCTAGCTTGCCACCAGCTTGTGTTGTGTCCCCATCCTCGCTCGTCTGCCTTCATGGTGAGGGCTGCCCTAGAGCCTGGGTTCCTTGGGAGGGAGCAGCCGTTCCTGGTCACCTTGGAGGAGCTGGGGTGTCCCGAGATTCCACCGTGGCCCAGGGATCAGGGTGGCTCTTCTTCAGGGCAGGGTGTTGATGTTTGAAAACGTTCTGGAGCTGGACTAGAACAAAACGCCCACCTCCCCACCGTCCACCCTTTGAGAGATGCAGAGGTAGTGCCTGAAACGTGGCCAGCTTTTATAGCATTCCAAGGGAGGCTGCAGGTTGGAAAGCAGGAGCTGTGTCCAGTCATCTCGAGCCCTGCATATAGGTGTCTTGGGATGTGCTGGAGGGGAGTGAGATGCCTGGGAGGCCTTTAATTGCTTTCCGATGTGGAGACACTTTCAAATGGATGAGTGCCCACTAACTTTCACTTTTTCTGGTGACAGAGCTGCTAGGGACCCATAGTTGATGTTTTGAATGGATTTAAACATTGCTATCACAAATGTGCAATTTTAAAAGGAAAATGAAAAAATAAATAAATAAATAAAAGGAAAATGAGATGGAATATACTGTTTGTGGCTGTGTCTTAGAAGCCTTAGCTCTCTGGAACAAAGCTAAATTCAGAAGCTTCAAGGGCCTGTGAGTTGTGTAAACACTGTCACGAAGCCCCTGCTTTAAACCCTGTGACCTTTACTCCACAGAAAGAGGTCTCAGGCCCTGAGCACAGCCAGCTCACCTCGTTTTGTCACATTCACAGACTCACTAAGCAAACGCTTCTCACGCCGGGCCCTGGGCTGGGCTTTGACGGTACAGAGAAAATACATCACAGTCCCCACAGTCCCTCCTAATTAGGTTATTGTCAAGTGAGGGGAGACAACAGATCATCTACTAAGGCCCATGATAGTGGCAGACACAAGGGGTGGGAGGATGTCCCTTGTTGGGTACCAAACCCAGATGGAGGGAGGGAGACAGGGAAGAGCAGCAAGTGTGTCCCTTCTGCTGAGTTTCTAATCCTCATAGACTCAATCATTTGAACTTCTAATTCATAGCATCTTAAAAGCAGCACATTAAAAGGGGACAAAGACAAAGTTACTTCTTAGGAAAGAGGGGGTGCTCATATCCTGAGAGAGAGAAGAAGCGTTATAAGTCAATCTGAAATGGAAATGAAAGCGCAGACATTTGGGAACATTTAGCTAGATAGGCAAATAGTCCTAATCACGAACTTCTAAGAAATTCTATATTACTGATTTTTGTAATGACTCTGATTCATCCCCCAAAAGGTTGAATTTATATTCAGTGTTCTGTGAAGGTAGTAAAGGACATACTTTTAGAAAGCTTTCCATCAAAACGTTTAAAAGACAGCTTTCTGAAAGTGCCCTTTTTGTGCAGAAATACCTCATTCCTCGCCTGATGGTGCTGGATAAATGAGGCATTGCTCAGTTAGACTCTCTGCCTTGCTATTTCAGTATCAAAAACATATCATCTGGAAGAAGCTTCAGTGACATAAAGGGAAGAGTTTTGCTAAAAGGAGAAGTCCCCAAAGAATTATCTCAATTTGAAAATGATTGCTTCCTAGGAAGCGAAGCAAGGGTCAGCCCCTTGGAGAGTAGACAAGCTTACGGCGCCTCACTTTGGCAAAGGACTGTGACACAGAGCGAAGACTCCCCTACCTCTACCTGCTAGGGTCCCAAGTCCTGCCTGGGAAATTCAGCACCTGCCTGGTTGTTGGTGGTTCACCAGGGTTAATTCCCCTTCCTCGCTTCCCACACTGCGCCCCCGACCCTTGCAGGAGCATTTTTTGTGGATTGTTGCTGCGGTCAGTGTGTTCTGTGACTGTGTGTATGGTTGTATGTACACAAAATTTGCCAGTTTGAAGAGCAGAATTTGGCTGGAGTTCTACTTTTCTAGGACTGACCTACATGTATTTCCCTTTCACCTACCTGTGAGGCAATAATCAATTTGCCGAGTGCATTCCAGTGTGCCAGGCCTTCCGTTCGGGGCTGACTTTACCAAGATAAAGGAGACAGTGGTCCCTATCCTCTACTGTGCCGCCAAAGGGAGCAGGGGAATGAGTGGGGGCGGGTCTGCAGCCCAGGCTCAGCCTTCCGCTCAGGGCGTGGAGAGGGCTTCTCCCTTGACCTTTAGATTTGGGCACGTGGTCCGCTTGAGTTTTGAGGGGAATGTTTGCTAATATATCTCTGCTTCTGATTCACACTCACAAACTTAACGGAGTAGGGAGAAAGTGAGGGCCATTTCTCCAGCAGCTGTGTGTCCCTCCGTACTGGGACCCTCTGCATAGCTAGCTCTGCTATAGCTAGCTCCATCCTCCATTTCTCTGGTCAAATCTGCAAAATGGAGTTCAGCCAGACAGCCTCCCCTACAAGGGGCACGTTTGACCTGGCCATCCCTGACCATGGTTTGGCCCTGGGGGTACATCTGTGAAAATGGTTCCCCTGCCCCTGCACAGTTTTTGACGAAGGAGGAGATTTGGAGGAAATGAAAACACGGACTAAAAGAGTTAGTGTTTAACTTCATAGGTGTCAGTGAGAGATGGGCAACGTGTCGCCCACGCTGGGTCTAGGGAAAGATGGCAAATGTTGTGAAATTCCACTGGCTTCTAAGTTTGGGTGATTTTTGTCCACTGCTTTGTGGTTTCCTTTCTTGAGAGGACAGGGTAGCTTGTAACTTGTATTGCAAGTACAGCTATTCAGGGATCAGTTGAAAACCTCAGCCAGGAACAGTCCAGGTTTCTTCTCTTGGCCACATCCTTTTCCCAAATAGGAGAAGAGTGAGGAAGGCTGATCTTAGTCATGGGGAGGTGGGCTGTTCAGACTTCCTTGAAGTAAGGCTCAACAATGCCCAAGGGATTTGCTAGTTCTTCTTGGTCCACCCATCCTATGGCCCTGGGCGGGGTCGTGGACTTCTGTTAATTATGTTTGACCCCAGGTTTAGTAGCAAAACTCTCTTATCAGTGGCGAATCTTCCAAGATTCATACTGAACTCACTTGGGGCAAATTTAAGCCTTTACGGTTGATGATACTGTAACTTGAAAATCTGTGTTTTCTTCAATTTGAGAAATTTACAAGTACTACTAAAAGATCTCAAAAAGGTTTTCTTTTTTCCCTGAAATGAAATAAGCATAAAAATAAAGCAGGTATTGCCCAAGTTTTTGCCCTTTCCATGCCGTGACCCTACCTGCCACTGACGAGACTTCCACACCTGTCCGTTGTAGGGGTAACTTTCCTTTTTGACTTCTGATTCCGAACCCCGTGGTTAAACCTCCTTTAAATTGTTCACCTCCCAGATGACAGGCCGGGATCTTCTCAAGGACCGAAGTCTGAGGCCAGTGAAGATTGCCGAGAGTGACATTGACGTGAGTGAGCAGAGTAACAGGCTGACCCCTCACCTGCCTGCTGCCTCCAGACCCAGGGTGGGCAGCTTCGGGCAGGGTTTGGATGGCTCTGTAGCCCAAGGCTTTTGGATCATGCTCCAAGGCCATGGCCTTTTCTCATCATCCCAGGCCCTCTCCAACCTGTTCTTGTTCACAGGTTAAACTGAGCGTCTTCTGTGAACAAGACAGGATCCTCCAGGACTTGGAAGACAAGATACGAGCCCTCAAGGAGAACAAAGTATGTATCAGTTTTGTGTAGTCTTGGGCTGGGTGGCAGGGGTTTTGTCATCCTGTGTTTCCTCAGTATAGACTGGACTCTCATGTTAGTACTGGACAACAGATGTCTGTTTATCCAGAACAACGTCTTTGAATTGAAAGGGTATTTCTTGTGGGGTTTCTGTCTGAACCCAGAGGAAACCTTATAGGGAGACCTCAGCCTACTTATTCCAAGTACTACCTCCCTGACCTTAATTCTGCTCTGGGCCACCCCCACCTCTCCCTGGAAGCCCTGTGAGGTGAGCCTGGGAGAGTACGGCTCCACTGGCTTGCAGTGATGACCCCAGGCCCCTGAACCCCAGGGAAGCGGGGGCTGCCTTGGAGAAAGTGGCCAGAGTCGTAGCAGGGCAGAGGCTCTCACTTCCTAAAGCTCCTTTCCTCTAAGGATCTGGGCCATAGGGGAAGCAAGTCTGGTCGGGATGGGAGGAATAGGCTGGTAGCCACTGATGTTTGGTCTCTTAGACACTTCGTGTGAATTTTTTCTTTTCCGCATTTTAACAAGGCATTATGTTTGTGACGCTCAAGGTTTATAAATAACATGGCCTTTTTATTCAAGTGCTTAGAGAGTTTTCCATCTGTTCTTTGATTTAGCCTCATAGTTTACCCCCTAAGGAGTGGACGGCCTAATGCCCAGTTTATAGATGAGGAAACAGGCACAGAGCTGTTAGGTGATTTGTCCCAGGAGGCCACCCAACGGGCAGAGTCAGAGCTGGAATCAGAGGCCTTGACTCTCAGGCCCCTAGCTGGGTGCTGGCCCCTGGCCCCTTCAGCCTCGGTTAGATCCAGCAGGTTTGCTTAGTTCCTGGCGTGGCGTGGCGGGGTTGGAGGGGACGGCCTCCTGGGAATGTTCTGCCATTCTCTTGCTCTTTGGCCCCGGTCTGTCTGGTGCAGGATCAGCTGGAATCCGTGCTGGAGGTGTTGCACAGGCAGATGGAGCAGTACCGAGACCAGCCCCAGCACCTGGAGAAGATTGCCTACCAGCAGAGGCTGCTGCAGGAGGACCTTGTCCACATCCGGGCAGAGCTCTCCAGAGAGTCCACTGTGCGTAGAGGGTGTGGAGGGTGGCAGACGCTCCCCTGCCCTCCCCAGCATGGGCTGGCCAGGGGGCTGCTTTTCTCACCTCCCAAGCTGTAGTGGAGTTGGTGGCTGGGGGCGAGAGTCTTGGCATAGGAGAACGCCTCCAGGCTGCCTCCTAACAGTAGCTTACCTTGTCTCTACCGGTGCCTTAAGGTGCTTTCTGCCAGTGACTCCTGGGTGGCTACAGCGACACCCAAGGGGTCAGATGTTTGAGAGCAGCCTGCAAGACTGTTCCCCTGATCTGTGTACAGTTAACTCTGAGACGTCAGAATTTCTACTCTTTTATTTGTCTATCTGATGTGGTACAGGCCTCTTCTGCCAGAGCTGGGAACCAAAGCATCCCCAAGGGTGGGAGAGGGGACGGTGCAGGTGGCCTGTCTGTCTCCCCAGGCCTGCCTGAGACCCACCAGGCTCCCCTTCCCTCTTCCCCTGTCGGGTCAGCAGTGGTCAGGAGCACAGGTGCTCATGGGGCCTTCTGAGGGGTGGGCGTGGCATAACGAAGAATCAGAAGCATTTCCTTGGCCAACAGGAGATGGAAAATGCCTGGAATGAATACCTGAAGTTAGAGAGAGATGTGGAGCAGCTGAAGCAGACCCTGCAGGAGCGACACAGAAGAGCCTTTTTTTTCCAGGTGACCCAAGGGTTCTTCATCCCTTCTGAGCTCTGATTTCTTCTTGGAGTCTTCACCTGTGGGGGATGTTAGCCCTACCCAGGGGCCTTCTCTTTTTGCACCTGGACTCAGCCTGCTCACCACCCCAAGCGCTCCCTTGGGGAACCCTTGCCCCAGCCAGGCTGTCGTGAGAAGCCTCGCCTCAGCTCCCCCTGCCTCTTTGCTCTCAAAGACAAGCTCCTGGGCATTTTTCTAAGGGTTTTACTACTGATCATTTGGGGAAACAGCCCCAAGGGGAGACAGTAGTGACCTAACCTTGCAGATACTTGAGGGTGATCTGTGTTCCTGGTTCTTGGCCCTGCCTTGGGTTCCTAGCTACTCACTTAGCAGCAGGAAGCCCCGCCTCCTTCCCTCCCGGACTCCTGAGGATAGATGTTATCAAGCCTTCACCTGATCAGTAGTGTGAATTCAGGCCAGGTGGGTGATACCCATTGCTGTGGCCCCTGCCTCACTCAGGAAAGGCAGCCTTAGAGCCCTGCCTTCTCTGCCCTCAAACCAGGCTGCCCCGTTGATAACTACCTCTGCCTCCAAAGCTGAGAGGAAGAAAGGCCCTGTGTGGTTTTCCTTCTTCCAGGTTGGGTCCTCCAGCTGCCAGTGTTCCCCCATTGGGTGCCCAACCAGGCTTCTCCCCCACACTCAAAGTTTTGAAAATGGAAAATAGCCTGCTTTTGAACCTAACTTCAGATCTGTATCTCTTCTTTCAGGACCCTGACATAAATTCTATTTATTTGAATTCAGCAAGCGTTAACTGAGGGTTCTTGTGTACAAGGCAGCCTATTGGGCCAGTCGGGGGCCAGGCTTGCTAACTGATGAACTAGTTCTAGCCAAGCCTCTTCATTCAAGTGACTTAATGAATGTGTTGACTCTCTTCACATCAGCATCACCCCAGAAAACTGAAGGAATTCAGGAGGAGGTTTAGGTTTGTGGACTAGGAGGCTTTTCCCAGGCCCTGCTATGCTTCCACTCACCTCCACTCAGCGCTGTAGAGCTGGTCCCAGAGAGCCTGGGCTAGGCGTATGTGGAGGAGACTCTTGCCTGTAGTTCAGGGTTGGCCTGTGAGGTCACGCAGAACTTGTCTGTCTCCTGTGGCTGTTGGGTTTTTCCCATAATTTCCCTTCATTTGAGCTAACATTTTCCTCTTCTTTTTGTATCCCCAGTATTTAGCATAGTGGCTTGAAAATAAATAGGTGAATATTGTTGGCAAAGTCCTTTAAACAACTGTTTCTAGTTACTAGTTCCTTGAACTGTTCGGTCTCATTAGACTTATCTTCTTGGACTTCAACCATCCACATTAATTTCAGCCATAATTTTTTTTTTAGCTTTTCATTCCTTATGTTTCTTTAATTATACAGAAAACACATAAATGCATCTCCCTGGAAAGTCCAAACAACGAGAAGCAAAACTAAAACAGGACACAAAAGCTCCTCCTCCCTCCTTCCCTTCTCTGCCCAGTCCCTCACCTTCCCAGCATGTAATCAGTGCCATCGGTTTGCAGTGTTGCCTTCCAGACCATTTTCTGTGCATTTCCAAACATATGCACGTACATAGTATCATATAATTTATTTGGGGGAGGGAGTTGGGCTTACTTAAACAGGAATCATATTTACACATTGTTTGGTAACTTGCTTTTCTTGTCATAACTGTATGTAATGGAAATCTTTCCACGAAAGATACCCCCAAGTTTATGCTGCCCTGTATGGTAACTATTTAAATTTAAACATAAATTAATTAAAATTAACTAAATTAAAAATATATTCCTTAGCCACACCGGAATTATTTCATGTGGCTAGTGGCTTTCTGTATTGGACAGCACAGATTATGGAAGATTTACATAATCTCAGAAATTGTATTAGACATTGTTGGTCAGATTTCATAGTGTGTGGATATCCCATACTTTATTTAGCCATTCCTCTTCTGATGGGCATTTAAATTATTTGCAGTGTTTTGCTTTTATAAATGGTATCACAGTGAGCATCTATGTAACTGCCTTTAGAGCTTGTTTATGAGCATTTATCTAAGATAGACTCCTAGGAGTGGACTTGTTGGGTTGACTTGAGTGTACATCTTAAATGTTGGCAGATACCGCCAAATCACCCTCTAAAAGGCTGCACTCATTTGCCCTCCCACCCATAGTGCATGAGAGTACTGAACCTGTTTACCCACATCCTTGCCAACACTTGATGTTATCGGTCTTCTTAATTTTTGCCAGTCTGTGTGCTGAAAAAGGACATCATGTTTTTATCTGCATTCATTTAATTACTAGTAGGTTAAACATCTTTTTTTATGATTATTGGCTATTTGTATTTCTAGTGTGCCTTACTTCGTGGTAATGTAACATACAGCAGGCCCAGGATCCTTTTTTCCCTCCAGAAAACAAATGGATGCCGTGTATAGGTCTTGTCACGGACCTCCTAGAGAACTTAGCCCTGTAAGTCACTAGGAGATAGGCCAGTCTGAAGCCTGGTCCCTGCAGCTTGATTTCCACCTAGCCTAGTGGCATTGCTCATGCTTTCCCTGAGTGCCACAATGACCCGGGAAGCTCACAAAGCCTTTCTTTGAGCCGGCTCTGTGCTAACTGCTTTGGTGTAATTCTAGGCCAGGCAAGCTGTTAGAGTCCTGAATAAATCATTGACGCTGGAGATAGGCTTGCAGCCCCATATGCAAATTCTCAGCAGTGGGGCTTGGAAACTCACCCCTCTTTAGCCAGGGTTGGCTGTGAGAAAACCCATAGCCTTTTGAGTAAAGATGAGTCGCTTTATTTATGAAGATCCTCATGGCCACCCAAGCAGGGAAACCAGAGGGTAAGAGAACTTCCAGGTAACCCTGAGAGTCAGTGAGAGGTGAGGCTACGTGTAGGTGTCCCTACGTCTGGACAGTGAGTTCAAGCCTTTGCTGAATGTAGTACATTGGAGCCTTCCTGCTCGGTGTGATGTGAGGATACAGGTATGAAACCCCACTCTCGTGTTCCCCAAAAGCTTCCTTCACCTTGTCGTTAAGTTCTGAAATTCCATCGTCCTTGGATTGAAGTTCTCTGGCCTTTGCTTCTCTCTGCTCTTCTCTTACACGTTGAGGTGACAGGCAAAATGGGGGCAGGATTGTGAACTGACAGGTAGAAGTACGCCAGGTAGACTGCCAGGGGAGGAAAGAGAGAGAGAGGGAGAGATGATCTTAACCCCATGCTCCTTCTTCACCTGTTCCCAAACACTCTGCTTGGGGACCTCAGCTCTAGAGATAATCCTGTTAGCTCAGTAACATGTCTGTTTTAGGACACTTGTTCTTTAGTGGGGAGCTGAGCATTAAGCCTGTTATTTGCTTATCAGCCCTGAGGATGTGCACTGGCGTTGGAAGGGTGGAGAGAGTATGAGAGTGTGAGCTCCCCTTAGGAGGGAGGCTTCAGACGTCTGTTGTTATGCCTGTTAGATAGTATTTGATCAGGGAATTTTATGTGATTGGTCCTTTATTTATTCAGCGTACATGTACTGAGAACCTGCTCACTGCCCAGCCCTGTGGGGATGTATCCAGGAGCAGTGGTCCATAAATATCACACACGTGAGAACTCTTCCAATTGAGGCCAGCGATGTACCTGGAAAGGAGATAGGGGTGTGGAGCCTTCCTTTTTAAGTCCATGGGGTGGGACCATGATAATTTTTTAAAAAAGAATACCATATCTGATGTTTACACAACTCGATTAAAAGGTGCCCACGACCCTTTAATCACAGCAGACCCTGCTCACCTCTTTCTAGGGCCTCTTCCCTAGTGGTTTGGGTGTAGCTTCTCAGAGTTTGCGCATGGTTGTATAGCCTGCCTCTTTTCCCATCGTACTTTTAAAAAAAAATAACAGCTTTATCATGTAATTCACATACCATAAAATTCACTATTTTAAAGTATGTAATTCACTGATTTTTTTTTTTTTTTTTTTAGCACATTCACAGAGTTGGGTAACCATCCCCACAGTCAGTTGTGTAACATTTGCATCAAGCCCCCAAAGCAACCCGGTACCCATTTACAGTCACTCCCCACCCCCACCCCAACTTTCTACCCCTGCTCTAGCCAAGGATTAATCTACTTCCTGTCTTTATGGACTTAATCTATTCTGGACGGTTCCTATGAATGAAACCATACAGGATGTGGCACTTTGTGTCCGGCTTCTTTCACTTAGCATCATGTTTCCAAGGTTCATCCATGTGGTAGCAGACATAGTACTTCATTCCTTTTTACTGCCAAATAATATCCACTGCCCCTTGTACTAAATCCCATATCCCAAGATTCAGCTCTGTCTTCAAAAAGATGTCCTTTATGTTATAGGGATGGTGTAACCTCTAGTCCTTGCCTTCTCTTCCCTTCTGCCATGGTTGCCTAAGACAGTCTTTTTTTAAATTGTAAAATATACGTAGCATAAAAACTTACCTAACCATTTTTAAGTGTAGTTTGGTCCTGTTAAGTGGATTCACATTGTTGTACAGCCGATCTCCAGAAGTGTTTTTCATCTTGAAAAACTGCAACTCTGTACACATTAAACAACAATCTGCATTCCCCCCTCCCCCCAGCCCAAAGTGGAGCTCTGTACCCATTAACAAAACAATCCCTGTTCCCCCTCGTCCCAGCCTCTGGCAACCACCCTTCTATTTTTCTGTCTCTGAATTTGGCTACTTTAGATAACCTCATATAAGTGGAATCATACAGTATTTAAGGGAGTCTATTTTTAAGTGAGGTGGAAACAGGAAAGGCAGACTGTGAGAGCTTCTCTGAAACTTCTCCCCTGGACCCTGGGCGTCTTTCACGTCTGCACTTGCCCAGGAAGCCATGAAGCAGGCTTGGCTGTAGACCTGGTGGGGTTTCCAAAGGGTATACTGCCCCCCAGGGTGAGGGGCTCTGTCTGAATGACAGCAGAAGTCCTAAGAAGAAACTTCTGGTGAGGAGCTAAGAAGGAAGTGAACCCACTGCCTCCTCTTTCTCAGGAGAAATCGCAGATACAGAAGGATCTCTGGAGGATCGAAGATGTCACTGCAGGCCTGAGTGCAAATAAAGAGAACTTCAGAATCCTGGTGGAATCGGTCAAAAATCCGGGTGAGCGGGCCATCTTCCTGGGGGTGGGGGTGGTGGAGGCCAGCGCCTGGAGCCTGGGGGATGGTCCCTGGGGAGGTCGGGCCTTCGTGGCCTAAGTCACTCCCCTTGTCCTCTGAGGAAGAGGGTCTTTGTTTCATCGCACCCTTTGCTTCTCTCCACACCCCTCAGAGAGGAAAACAGTGCCTTTGTTTCCTTACCCGCCTGTGCCTTCAATCTCCTCTTCTGAGAGCAAGCCGTCCCTGCTGCCCAGCCCTCCCACCAGCCCCATGCGGACCCCTCTGGAGGTTCGACTCTTCCCCCAGCTGCAAACCTACGTGCCGTACCGACCTCACTTGCCCCAGCTGAGGAAGGTGATGTCTCCCCTTCAGTCACCAACCAAGACGAAGCCCAAAGTTGTGAGTATTGATGACCAGGAGCTGGGCGCTGTCGTTTCCTCTCTGGCAGACGATTGTCCTTGTCTGTCCTCAGGTCCTCTTCTCTTGGGAGAGGAGCTTTTAGGGAAGCTTGGGGAGACAGACCAGCCAGAGTCCTGAGGGGTTCCTGAGCCATGAGCAGTTAAGGAGAGGTAGGGGCTCCTGCCGTTGTGCTTAGTCTCCCAGAACTGGAAGGGCCCTTAGAGGCGATCTAGCCCACTCTCCCATTTTGCAGCTGGGAAAACTGAAGCCTAGCAAGAGGCAGTGACTGCACTGAGTAGGGTAGCATTTGTGATCTGCATCGTGCAGAGAAGTGTGTGGCTGCCCCATGCAGGGCTCCGTGCAAACCTGCGGTTTGGGCAGTGAGCTCATCTTAGCAGAAGGGTATCCTTATCTCCACCTGCAGCTGAGGATCGTGCTGGGTGGTGAGGATACATGTGATCTTCACAGTAACCTCCTGGAGTATAGACAGGAAGGTCAGCATCTCCATCCCACAGGTAAGAGAACTGAGGCCCAAGGTGTTAAAATTTGCACGAGGTCTCCATATTAGTTAGTGGATCCAATCCACATCTCCTGCCCATTCTTTGTGCCATCTGACATGTAACTGGACATGCAGCCCTGGTCCTCAGGTTAGGTATGTGGCCTGTGTGGTTGCCTGGGCCAACACCTTGGCTTGCCTGGCATAAAGAGGGGCCATGCCTTTGGCTGAGTCTGGGAGCACAGAAGACTCTAAGGAAATAAAAGATGTGGTCAAGTACTGTGATAGCTCATGTTTCCAGGGCAGGCCAGCCTTGGCTGGAAAACATGAGGGGGCTGGTCCGAGTGACAGGGAAGCTATAGCAGAGGGGACCTTGGAATGGAGACCTCTAGGTTTTCGCCAACAAGGGCTTGAAGGAGCTTTGCCTGGGCACCGTGTATGCTTAGGACATCTGACAAGATCAGTGCACAGTTCACACGAGTTCCCATACCTGGTCTTCACCGTTCACCTGCTTCCAGCCATGGTCTAGAGCCCAGAGCTGGAAGAAATGGTGCAGGGAACCAGGGTCATTGTGAACTTCTTTATCTTGAGATTTCCTTCCCACTCCCAGATCTAAGAGTCATGGAGCACCAGCCACAAAACAGGAGGTGGAAAATAGCAAAACAAATAGCAGGAATGGCTGGGACAGACAGGTGCTAATATAATGCAAGATGCCTGCCTCCTGGGACGAGGAGCAAAGGGAAAAAGGCCTGTGAGCAGAACTGCCTGGATTCCAGCCCTTGTCTGTCTCTGGGTCTTCAGGCAAGGCCCATACCCTCTCTGAGCATCCTCAGTTTCCCCTTGTGCAGAACAAGCAGCTTGAAATAGATGAAGACAGAGGCTCCTCTCCATAGCTTGGTTGCTGTGGCTTGGAAGCAGGGCTTTTCAACTTGGTTGAGCATCAGGGTCCCCAAGATGGGTGGGTCTTCTCTCCCCTCCTCCTAGTTGTATATATGTTCACCAGTTTTACCATTTTTGTTGTTGGTTGCTTGTTTTATATTTATTTTTGTGAAACAATGATATCCATCCTGAAATTGACATAAAACATGGATATTGGGCTTCCCTGGTGGCGCAGTGGTTGAGAGTCCGCCTGCCAATGCAGGGGACGCGGGTTCGTGCCCCGGTCCGGGAAGATCCCACATGCCGCGGAGCGGCTGGGCCCGTGAGCCATGGCCGCTGAGCCTGCGTGTCCGGAGCCTGTGCTCCGCAACAGGAGAGGCCACAACAGTGAGAGGCCCGCGTACTGAAAAAAACAAACAAACAAACAAAAAAACATGGATATATAATTTAGTAAATAATAATGAAGAGACTACCCATTTCATACCAACACTCAGACCAAGAAATAGGACTTTTTTTAAAAAATTAATTTTTATTGGAGGATGGCTGCTTTACAATGTGGTTATCCTCCACTGCACAACAAAATGAATCAGCCATATACATACAGATATCCGCTCCCTTTGGGACTTCCTCCCATTAGGTTACCACAGTGCATTAGGTAGAGTTCCCTGTGCTATACAGCATGTTTCCATCAGTTGTCTATTTTATACATAGTATCAATAACGTATATGTGTTGATCCCAGTCTCCCAATTCCTCCCACCCCACCCCTTTCCCCCATGGTATCCTTACATTTGTTCTCTACGTCTGTGACTCTAAGAAATAGGACTTTGCTAGCAATCAGAAGCCCTTGGGCCTGTGGGTCCCTTCCCAGTGTAGGCCCTTTCTCTTTCTCCCAGAGGTAACCACTATCTTGACTTTTTTGATAATTTCCTTGCTTTTTTGTTTTGTTTTGTTTCCCTACCTATATTTGCATCCAAAACACTTCTATTTTGCCCATATATAATACTGTGTTTATTCTTTCATATCTTGCATCCTTTCAACAATATGTTTGTGAGATTCACCCATATTGTTGCATGTAGCTATAGTTCTTTCTTTTTCTTTTTTTTTTTTGTGGTACGTGGGCCTCTCACTGTTGCGGCCTCTCCCGTTTTGGAGCACGGGCTCTGGACACGCAGGCTCAGCGGCCATGGCTCACGGGCCCAGCCTCTCCGCGGCATGTGGGATTTTCCCAGTCCGGGGCACGAACCCGTGTCCCCTGCATAAGCAGGCGGACCCTCAACCACTGTGCCACCAGGGAAGCCCAGTTCTTTCATTTTTATTTGGCTTTTCTTAAATTTAATGTCTTTTTTTTATTAAACAATACTCTGAAAGGGTACAAAATCAAAGGATATAAAAAAATATGTAATAAAACGTCTCCCTTCCACCCTGTGTCTTCAGACATTCTATTCCCTTCACTCAAGGGCAATCAATGGTTTGCGTTTATCTTTCTGGGGGGCTTTTTTAGGAATTGGTGATTCCAAGATCTTGTCAGGATTTGGAAACCACTGATGCTCAGAGAGCCTCTGGGTATCTTAGGTCAGCAGCTTAAACTTCACACAATAATGAAATGTGTTGCTTTAGAAGAGTGCTGATAAACTTTTGCAAAACAAGCTTACAGCACCCTTTCCTGAACTCTGAAAAACAAAGCAAAATGAGGCTAAGAAAGGGGGTGGTTAGGAGGAAGGAGTCTGGATGGACATTTGTGCCAGGAGTGGGTGTCCATGGCAGTCAGGGGCCAGGCTGTCGGTCTGTAGAGAGGCCACAGCCCTCGGAGAGCATTGTGGACAGGGGGGTTCAAGGAAAATAGTTACATTCATCCCAGCCCAGGGAGTGGGCTGTGGAGAAGGCAGTGAGTCACCCATCCTGACTGCCTATTCTGTGCCTGAGTCAGGAAGGAGGAAATATTTTGTAACCATGTGCATTTCTGATAGAAAGGGCAGGAGGATGTAGATGGTCCTTGCTCAGATCCCCAGCCTGCTGAAGGATCCAGAGACAGTGCAGGGACCGCGGGCTGGCTCCGTCTGAGCATGGTGGGATGGGGTGGCGGTGGTGGGGTGCTGTCACAAACATACAGGTAAACACAGAGTTACCAGCCTGCCTCCCCTGATGGTGCACTCCGAGCCAGTGGAATGAGAGTGTGGACCCGTGTCCTGAGTTTTGCATTGTGTGTAGATCACACTTTGAAAAATGGAAGATGTGTGAATCAAAGGGAAGGATGGGGTTGGAGCAGAGACGTCTCCCGACCTCACAGCTCAACCAGGGGAAACGTTGGCATCTTTGGGCTGAAGTGGTCACTCCCTGCAGACCCAAGGTGTCCTGCTCCTTCCCTTTGGGCCACCACTATGATGGTGCCACTGAGCATCCTCTCACCGGGCACTGGTTCTGGTTTTGTTTCTGAGCAGGAAGACGAGGCACCTCCCAGGCCCCCGCTCCCTGAGCTCTACAGCCCGGAGGACCAGCCCCCGGCCGTGCCACCTCTACCGAGGGAGGCCACCATCATCCGGCATACTTCAGTGAGGGGCCTCAAGCGGCAGTCGGATGAGAGGAAACGAGACCGGGAGCAGGGGCAGTGTGTGAACGGGGACTCGAGGGTGAGCAGGGGGGACCCCTGGTGTTGCCCCGCTGTGTGTGGGGAGAGGGACGGCGGCGGGGCAGGTGTGACGGCCTCAGACTCTGCCCACAGGTGGAACTCCGGTCATACGTCAGTGAGCCTGAGCTGGCGACCTTCAGTGGGGACATGGCCCCTCCCTCCCTGGGACTCGTGGGCTCTGAGAGCAGGTACCAGACGTTGCCAGGCAGAGGTAAGGCGAGATTTTCCATGGAGTCTTCCTGGGCGTCCCCGCCACTGCCACACCACTGCTCCCCAGCCCTACCCGGTCCTCACACCCTTCTGCCTGCAGCGTGGGGCCTCAGCCTGGGTAGCAGCTGTCAGCCGACTCTGGGCTGTAGGGAGGGCCTGTCCGTCCTGCCTCTGGCTCACATCCTGATTCTCATCCTCTTTTATTACATCTTCCCCCCGGGAGCAATGATAATAGCAGTTACTATAAAGCCCAGTGCTGTTTTAAGCACTTTATTATATTAACTTAGTTAAGATTCATGATAATCCCATGAGGGAAGTACTATTGTTATCCCCATTTTAGAGATAAGAAAACCAAGGCCCAGAGAAATGAAACAACTTGCCAATTAGCCAATAAGTGATAGAGCCAGAATCCCACCCTGCAGGCTGGGATGTTGGGTGACTGTCATCAGCTTGGCCATCCCATCCCATGCCTTCCAGAGACTTTTCTCCTCTTCTGTGTCACTCTAAGACTCAATGAGTCCTTTATTTAAACAAACACACCTTTCACCTCAGTTGGGTCTTCTCACTCTCCTCCCCTATCCCTTTGAGATGGGGGTGGGAACAGATTTAGGCCATTAGGCTCACCCATGCCCTATTTTTCCCCATAGCCAGATCCTCTTTCTGAAATCCTTTTAAAAGGAGGCCATCTGGAACCCCAGAGCAGGTTGACCACACTCCCTCATTTGGTGGGAGGTCAGGCGCTTTCCCCCCTTGACAGGGTGTGGAAACAGGAGGCCACAACGCCATGATTTGGGCTCCTATGGGGTTATGTGACTCCCAGCCCACCATGCTGTGCAGGCTTGCTGTGTCCTGGAGGGGACTGGCTTTTGCCGAGTTGGGCCACAGCAACCCTTGGCACTGTGCCTGGGGACCCTTTTCCCTTCTTTCTTTACAGCCTAGAGGTGTTCATCAATGGCAGTGTTAGTGGCCTGTGGGCAGGACAGTTCTTTGTCGCTCAGGAGTCTCTGGGCATTGCAGGACATTTATCATTCTTTTTCCTACGTGCTAAATGCTGGTGGAGTCCTCAGTGTGATGCCCGTTTCCAGATGTCAGGGACCAGCCTTGCTAAGAATGTTGCTAGTGGAGAAAGCATGGGCTGAGGCTCCGTGTGACCTTGGACAAGTTGCTTAACCTCTCTGAGCTTTAGATTGCGTACCCCCACAGTGGTTAGGTAATGCTACTTTGTAGGGCCAGCGGGACAAAATCTATATGAAATGCCTGGCACGATGCCTGCCTGTTATATAGTAAGTACTCAGTAAATGCTTGGTGCCTTCTTCTTTCCACTCTTCATTTATTCATTCAGTCATTTATTCATTCAACCAGGCATTGTTGAATTTGTAGACAGGCATGTTGACACTGTGGTCAGTGCAGTAACCAGTGAATATACTGAAGAATACAGGGAATAACTGATTCTGCCTGGAGCATTTGAAAAGGCTTCTCACAGGCAGGCATCCAAGTTGGGTCACACAGTATGCATAGGAGTTCATCAGGAGGAAGTGATGCAGGGCATTCCTCACCCTCCATCCTTTCCTCCTGCCAAGCAGCCCAGGTCTTCTGCATGTGAGGGAAGACGAGGGTAGTCCCCAGATCTTCCTTAGGGGACAGAGGGCACCCATGGGCTGGCCCCTCATTCCCTACCTGGGGCCTTGCTCTTCCGGGCCCTGGGGAGGAAGAAGCGTGGGTTGTTGGCTGGGTCCTCGTGGTCCCCTCACGGGAGTGAGAGTTGATCAGGAAGGGGCTGGTGGCCTGTCCTCCTCACCACAAATCCACTTGCATTTCTCTTTCCTCACTAAGGGCTCTCGGGGTCCACGTCAAGGCTCCAGCAGTCGTCCACCATTGCTCCCTACGTCACGCTTCGGAGGGGTCTAGATGCCGAAAGCAGCAAGGTGACCTACCCTGTGAGTGGCCTTGAGAAGTTCCTGAGGGGCTCACTGCTCCCTCACGCACAGAGGGAAGGGCTCTGAGGTAGACGGTAACTGGGATCTTGTCAGGTGACCCCTCCAGAGCTCAGATTCCCTGTCACCATGTGCTTATGATGCCTTCACCACTGCCCACCAAGAAGGGCATCACACTGCCCTCCCCATTTCCCAAGGGGCTCCCACCTTTCTCCCCAGTCTTGCCCAGTGAGTCACACCCTGAGTTGTGGCCCATGATGTGCTTCTGCTCAACTGGACAGGCCTGGGCCTCAGTGTCTGCATCTGCAGAATTGGGTGCTGCCCAGAGAGCCCGTGAGGGCCAGCGGTATCATGTCCACGAGTGTGCTTAGAGGAGGTGCTTCTCAGTGGCCAGGAGGAGCCCAACTGGAGTGTGTGTGTGTGTGTGTGTGTGTGTGAGAGAGAGAGAGAGAGAGAGAGAGACAGAGACAGAGAGAAAGAAAGACGGGGATGAAGCCGGCAGGGCGGCTGCCCTCTGTGTTCCCAGCCCAGCTGCCCTGTCTGTCCCTCCTGCCCCTCAGAGACCCAGGAGTGCCTTGGAGCGCCTGTACTCAGGGGACCACCAGCGGGGCAAGATGAGCGCGGAGGAGCAGCTCGAGCGCATGAAGCGGCACCAGAAGGCGCTGGTCCGGGAGCGCAAGAGGACGCTGAGCCAAGGAGAGAGGACGGGTCTGCCCTCGTCCCGCTACCTCGGCCAACCACTCCCTGGAGATCTCGGCTCAGTATGTTAGGAGGGTCCAGGCAGGCGGGGCTGGGACAGGGAGCAGAGCTTCCCCGAGTCCCCCAGACACAAGCACTTCTCAGCGCCGAGGGAGTGGGCTGTTGACCTGGATGGCTCAGAGAACACCCCCACGGGCTGTGTGTCCACAAGCCGGGACGCATGTGTGACTTGGTCAGAGGGCGCCCCGGAACTAGAGCAGGAACGAGGATGTCACTGCAGGAGCCCAGGAGCCAGAGAGAACGTCCACAGTCAGTTCTGCAGTCGAGCTTGAGGGAGGCCTTTGTAAGCATTTGGAGTCTCTCAGCTGAACCAAGGACTTGGGAAGTACAGGGTTCGAGGAGTGGAGGAGAAAGGTGGTGCTATGATTTGAGGAGGAGGAGTGCAAGCCAACCAGCCTCCCAGACCTCCAAGCGGGTGCCCTGTGGGGCAGCTGAGCAGAGGGTGGTGGCCCTCACCTCTGAGGACTGGGGCTCTCCCGCCACCACGGTGCTGACGGGCCTCCCCATGCCCCAGGAGAGCCGGGGCGTCTGCTGCCCCTGGTGGTGCTTCCAGGCACTGCACCCTGCCCACTGTCGCCTTAGGTCCCTTTTGGAAACATTCCATTTGACTTTTCCCTGTTGTTTGAAATCAAATGTTTCCCTAGACCTCTAGCCTGACTGCTCTTCCCCTAATTCACTGCACAAGCTCTTTTGCTTTTAGCGTTACCGCTCATTGCCTCTCTAATCCTGCCTGATTGTGTCTACAGACGCTTCTAATTTGCATCAACCATTCTCTAACTGGCCTGTGCTCTTGTTACCAGGCTTATAATAGCAGCTCTTCTCTCCGTAGCCTAGTGAGCACTCCCATGTGTGACTCACCTTTCTGCCGCCCCCTTTATGCAGGCTTACTGACTCATAATTCCCTTATCCCAAAAGCTGCCCCGCAAGTTTGAGCCAGCCCCACTGCCTGAGGGCCGTGGTCATTGTCAGAGGTCTGGGCGTGATGAATTTATCAAAGTCCACGCCTCACATCTGGACAGTAGACACAGACTTCAGAGATTGCATGTTGGAATAAATTCTGCCAAGTCTGAGGTGGTTCAGTTTTAATTCCTCCGGCCCCATCGGCACAATTTCTTACGGAAAACTTTTTGTGTTTCTAGTATTTAATAACTTGAACGGGTAGCAAGATACATTATGATCTGTATTCAGAGGGCCTCTCTGCAGCTGTTAGCTCAGACACCAAAGGGGTAAGACCCAGGATACTCATATACTGAAAAGCTGCAAAGCCAGTAACTTTTAAACTTTATAAGTAAGTGTCATATGAGGTAAGACTGACTTTTCACAACCTGATGTCTCAAATGTAGAAAAATGATCTAAAAATCGTAACTTGAATACCTTGTAATTTTTCTTTTTAACAAAAAAGACTTGTGTAAGTCTCTGCCTCAGCGCCAATAAACGTGTTGCTTAATGATAATGGATTGGCGTGGTTCTTCCCCAGGATACATTGTAGAGTCCAGTGAACTTTTTCTGTTTGTGGAAACAATCAGGCTGGGTTTATGTGAGGTCTTGTCTCTCTTTGGGGCACTGGTGAGCGTGTAAGAAAATGTGTGTTTTCTTTGTGAATCATGAAATTAATTTTTCATCCCTGAATCTTCAAATGCCTAATCCTTTTACACTTTAATTGGAAACCATCACCTAAAAGCGATTACGTTGACGTAGAGTCAGTATGGAGAGCTTGTGCACGAATGGGTGAAATGTGCTGCTATGGCCGTGGGTTTGGGGCCTGGGTGAGTGCGGGCTTGAGGGGGCATTAAAGACAACGGTGACCACTTGGGGCTCTGTGAGGTGGGTGGGGTGGGAAGGAGAAGGCAACCTGGGATGGAGAAGCGTCTGCTTGGCTTCTGCTCAAGAAAAGGGAGGCTTTGGGCCCGTTCCCTCCTCTCAACAACCTGCTCAGCGTCGAGGCCTGTGGGGATGCAGGCCACAGGTGATTAGGAAGGCCGCGGCGGAGCCAAACCGTGGTGCTGGGATCTTAAAGTGGCTGGGTTAGAGTTTCCCTCTGTGAAGCCTGCTTGTTACAGAGTTGGAATTGTTGCATTTGATTTAGTATTTAAATTTTACACGTGTTTGGTTTTTCTAACTTAAAACATCTGCCCCAAATAGCTGCTGATACGCAGCAGCTTATCGGCCTCCCTGGCCGCAAGCTGCTCCTCTTGCACCTCCCCAGTCCCACCGTGGGGGCATTATTCCCCACCCTTAACTGTGTCCTGCTGGGACTGCCCACTAGAGAGGCTCTTGGCTATTCCACTCGCTTACCAGGGCCTCAGAGGGTTTGTTTCGCCCATTGTTTCTGAGCTGGAACAACATATGGCTCCCGAACCAGAAAGGCTTCCGTGATCTGTCATGCAACAGAAGCGGCAAACCTCTTCTCTTGAGCTCTGTCCCAGCTTCTGTTTTAGGGTCACCTTCTTGGACCTGGGAGCCTCCTGTATCCCTGGGGACCCTTGTGAGTCTGAAGTCGTGGATCTTAGACCCGTGCCCGGGAGGTTTGGACACTTTGGGGCCCATATCAGAGAGAAATCAGCAGTCTGGAGTCCGGCTGTATCAAAGGGGCAGAGGCCTTGTTCTCTCTGTCCCAGAGTTTCAGAACACAGCAGAGACCATCCGTGTCACAGGATTGCTGCTGCCTTGTTTTAGAGATGAGGTTGAGGTCCATGGTCACACAGCTTTTCGCTAATGAGTCACAGGCCCATCTTCCCAAGGGCCCCAGTGCCTGCAAGACCTACCCAAAAGGGATAGCCAGGAAGTGACTACATTTCACCCTCTTGTTCTGTTACCAGTGGAAGCGCGAGCAGGACTTTGACCTGCAGCTGCTGGAACGAGCCGTACCAGGGGACAGAAAGGACAAGGAGGAGAATGGCTGGCTGAAGGTGCAGGCTATGCCTGTCACTGAGTTGGACCTGGAACCACAAGACTATGACGTGGACATCAGCAGAGAGGTGAGGGCAGGGGCTTCCTTCACGCTGCCCCCAGGAGGCCCAGCCTTCAGATGCCAGCCTGACCAACCCTCCCAGGGGCATGGAGCGGAGCGGGGTGGGGGGGGTTGTTGCCCTGAATAAGGACAGGCTCCATCTCAGTGTGGCCCAGGAGGATGGATGGACAGCACCTGGAGGTGGTAAGAGGAGACCAGACATTTTGATGCAGGTTCAGAGCTGTCTCTCTTTGTAATTTGTGGCAAGTCATTTAACTTCTCTGTGCCTCAGTTTCCTCAGCAGTAATGTGGGTTGTGGGGAGGGTTAAGTGACTCAGCACATTGCCCGAACAATTAGCAATGATCAGAAAGCTGTGAGCACAGGGCCTGGCACATGGTAGGCAGGTGATGAGGTAGTTGTTACTGTTAGCATATGTTCCCTGGAAAACCAGGGGGACCAACCAGGGTTGGTCTTGCATCTGGCCAGTCAGGCCAATTTGGGCAGTCAGACTTGGGGAAAAGGCAGGGCAGGTTTAGAAATCACAGGTGAAATATCCAGCCATGGCAGAGGCTAGGAGACCTGGATAGGTCTGGTCTGGGTTATTTCGCCCTCTGGTGGCTCAAACGCATCATGGCCGGGCAGGCCCAGAAAAGCAAGTAACTGCAGTCAGGACCGTCTCTTACCCAAGGGAAGAGAAAGGGAGTCAGAGCGTGACACACTTAGGGTCTTCAAGACATAGGGTGGTCTCCTGTGGCCTATGTTGTGCCATTTGTAAGCTCTGTAGAGCAGTGTCTTTGGCTGTTTGGTTCACCTTTGTGCACCCAGCACCAGGCCTGGCACACAGTAGATGCTCTGTAAATATTTGCTGAATGACGGCTCTGTTGAATGAAGTGCACAGTGGCCCACAGATATCCCAAACACATTTGTATGAGGACTTGGCCTGGCCTGAAACTGCATGAGACGAAATGCTCTCACCACATGAAGGATAGATCAGACAGGATGGGGGCAAAGTGACGCCTGTGGAGTGGCTGGGTTCTGGGATCAGCAGGGGCTCCAGGGTTTAACGAGGTTGGTCCCCTGCCTTCAGACCTTTTCCCTTTGGCACCTCTGAAACAGCCAAAGGTCCGTGCTTTCTCAAGTCCACAAAAGAAGCTTCTACACACTGCCTTGGCAATGGAAGTGCATTTTGCGATGTCCTAATTGGCCTGCCAGCCAGGGGAAAAAGTTCTTCCTTATCTCTAACCTAAATCCCTCCTGCTACAATGTAATCTGCTTCCTTCCTCTGCATCTGTCCTCATGGGAAATAACAGAAAAGAGCTTATTTCTTGCCATCTTTCACCAGAATGAAAGGTCTGCATGGGCTTAAATTCAAGTCCAGATTTGCCCTGGGATTGGATTTAGCTTGTTTTTGGAAGTTTCAATCAGCCCCATTTTAATGTAGTTCAAGGAAGAAAAAAATTCCCTGAGGTGTGTGCAAAAGTTGCCTTTAGCGCTCTTGGCCCACGTCAAGGTTCACCAAGCTGAGGTTGCTGTTGGGTTTGTGTGAGACACTGGTGAGGGGAGGAGCTGGGGTCATTTTCCTCTTGAGAGCAGTAGATTCAATGTGGCTGCCTTCTGTCTGGGTCTTTTGTAGGGGCAGAAAGCACTATCACTTTCTTTCATCCCTCCACCCAGCCACCCAGACACCCATCCAAGGAGTGTTTGCTGAAGGGCTGCTAAGTACCAAGTCCCTGCTCTAGACAGTGGAGAAACAAACAGGAAATGGGAGGGAGTGGCAGGGGTGGGTGGATGGGAGAAGGAGGGTCAGGGAAGCTTTCTGGAGGTGAGGTTGGGAGGATGAGAAAGAGGCCATGGAGCCCAAGGAAGGAGAATCCCAGGCAGAGGAAAGAGCAGGGGCCGAGGTGGGTCAGTGTGGCTGGAGAGGTCAGATCACATCAAGGGTAGCTTTTAGGGTGATCATTTGTATCCTCAGGGCTTACTGGTCTAGTTATTTCGCCTTCCCCCCTCCCTTCCCTTGGCCTGTAGGAGGTTGCCTGGTACGGTAGATAGAACACAGGCTTTGGAGTCAGACCCAGATTCAGATCGGGACTGCACAGTGAACTGCCACTGTGATCTTAGCAAGTTACTGAAGTCTGCGGGCTCCTCCGCGTGCCTCATGGCGGGGGACAGGATGGGGGGAGCAGGTCCCAAACCCAACATCTGTGCCTCCCACCACCTTTCCTCAGCTCTCCAAACCAGAGAAGGTCTCCATCCCCGAGCGTTATGTGGAGCTGGATCCTGAAGACCCGCCCAGCCTGGAGGAGCTGCAGGCGCGGTACCGCAAGGCCGAGAAGATCCGTAACATCCTTACCCGGTCCAGGTCAGCCCTCCTGCTGCCTGAGTCCTGACGACCCGCTAGGCCGACCCCAGGGGTGTCTCAGCTGAATGGGCCCCGGGCTGGGCTGGCCGGGGAGTGTGTCTTGCCAGGCCTCCGTCTCAGACCAGCGCTGCTCATGGTAAGGAGCAGGCCGGCTCTCAGCACGTCACCCCGCAGATCAGCGAGGGAGCTTGCCCAGGTCATCCGGGAGATCTAAAGTACTCAGAGGGCCCTCCTAGGCCCTTGGCCCCAAATCTGGGTCCCGTGGCCCTGGCAAGCGTGGGGAGTGGAGCCAAGTGTGGTGGTGAAGTGGACACAGTTGGAGATAGGCCCCAAGGACGGCCCTCCCAGCCTTAGGGCCATTGTTCCCTCACACAGACCCCCAGACCACAGCCAGGGGCCCAGCCTTGTCCTGAGGTGCCAGAGGCCTTGCCCACATCCCTGGAGGCCAGGATGGTAGCCTCAGAAACGTAAACTGGGTATTTGAGGGTCTCCCTTTCAGAGAGCGGTTAGCCTTTTCCCGTCTGGATTTAATCGGAGCTTAGAGCTGGAACTCTTATCTTGAGGTCTGTGATCCACCAAAGGAGGAACAAAGCTGTGACTAGGTGTTTGGGGAGAAGCATGTGCACCTTTGTCTGGAGAGAAGGTGCACCATTTTTATCTGATGCCCCCAAAAGGGTGAGATCCTCCGGCCAGGGAGACTCTGCTCTCCTGAGGCAGGTGCCTGGGGGTGGCGAGGCCCACAGCTTGCTTTCTGGCTCTCCCACAGCATGTGCAACCTGCAGCCGGTGTCTGGCCAGGACCGGGATGGCGTGGCCGACCTGGACTCGCAGCTGCAGGCGCAGGAGCGCATCATCAACATCTCCTACGCCCTGGCCTCAGAGGCCTCCCAGCGCAGCAAGCAGGTGGCAGGTGAGGCCCTGGGGACAGCCTCTGAGGCTGGGCCACACCCCCTGCTCCTTGGGCTCAGGGCCTGGCATGGCCTGTCGGGGTCAGTGGAAAAGCAGGCGTCAGGCTCGCTAGATGAGGGACAGTGGTATGTTCCCCTGTCCCAGGCGCACTGCAGGGCTTGCGAGGGGGACTGGGGCTCAGGGGTGTCCCGGGAGAGGGTGTATAGCTCATTCTTAAATCTTCGGAGTGGTACTGCTATTCCGCTTTCTCTGAGGTTGTGGGTTGAGAACAGGTTTTTCCTGTTCTCCTGAGCTAAGGGGTCAAGGCTAAGGTTTCTGGCCTCACGAAGAAGGGGCAGGAAAGCCTTTTGGTGCTTGGATTTCTTGCCGGGACAAGGCAGAATGGGGCCCCTCTAACCCTCCCTGGGGTCCATGCTTTGGTTCCCAAATCAAAGTCACTGTTCACCTATCAGAGTGGCCTGTGCCAGAAAGCAGGACTTGGGAAGTGGGACTTCGCTGTCCAGTGGGAAAAAAATAGCACCACGGGATGGGAGGGCGTGTGTGTGTGTGCGCGCGCGCCAGGAAGGAGACTCCTGGCCCCTCTCCCCACCCACGTGTGCCCCCCCCGTGTGAGCTCTCACAGTTCACCTAGTGCTGTTTCCCCCAGATGCAGCCACCACTGCATGTCTAGGTGGTGCCCTTGGCCAGGTGTGAGAGGGGTGGTCATAGAGCCTGAAGTGGGGCCACAGGCCCCACCAGCCCTCCGGCCCTGGCCAAAGGGTCTAGAAGTGACCACGGGTGGGGCCTGCTGGACCTTGAAGTGGCTGGCCCTGGGAAGCAGAACCATGGGTATGACCGAGGACAAGGGCCAGCCTGTTCTCTGTCTCCCAGCTCGGATCCCGTACAGAGTCGCTGAAGTCCCTGCTGTTCTGACTCCCCTGAGGACATGTGCGTGGGCTGAGAGGGGGTCTCCCTTGGGGAGACAGCAGACGGCGTTCCCGGGCCCCTCCTCGTAATGATCCTGGGGCTCCCTGAGCCCATCGTGGCGATTTTGAATTCCTTCCCGTGTCCAGGGCTCTAGCAGGGGCACCTTCCCTGCCATAAAGTGCCCTCCTCTCTGGCCTGTGCTTGCTCTACCTATGTGGACCTACTGTCCTCGGCTTCCTTAACCACCAGCAGGCGAGCGTGCCCCAGACCTGACACCCGCAGTCACGTCCCTGCTCAGTGGCCACCTTTGCTGCAGCCTTTGCTCACTCTTGCTCCCTCTCTCCAGCTCAGAGACATTTCTGGGAACTGCAGGCCAGACCCCCGCCAGGCCCCATGGATATGCCCCCGCAAGCCCAGGCCGTTAGTGGTGGGCAGCGGGGCCCACGGCACCCTGGCCCTGCCGCTCAGGGCGTCTGGTGCTGCAGGAGCAGACGAGGCACCTAACGCGCCACTTAATTCCTGTCTGCCCGTCTAGCGCAGCATCTGGCCCTCCTCCCGCCTAAAGCCCCCCTGTCCTCCAGGACGGTGCCACCTTACCCCCCCTTAAACAACGGACTCCACTACACCTTTGTCTAACACCTTCCAAGTAAGAGCCCCCCTCCTGGTGTGGCCCCTCACCTGGCGCTGAGCATGTCCCCTCCCCTCTGCTGCTGAGATGATTGCAGTGCCACCTGCTGACGCTTCCTTCCGTGGGCAAAGCGGCTGCTGGGGAGACCCCTCCTGGACCGGTAGGCAGGTTGGGGGCTGATGATTTTTAGGAACTCAATGTTCAGCGGCTCCGATACAGTAGAGACTGTGTGATCCAAGCCCCCTGGCTCCCTGAAATCTCAGGAGGCAGAGCTGTGCCCCTTCCCGCCCCGCTGTCCTTCCTGCAGGTGGCCCAGTGCCCCAGAGGACCAGGGCAGGCCAGACGGCCAGCTTGGGAAGGAGGGGCGGTGGCTGGGAAGGACGAATTAGATCATGGCCTCTCCCCGTCAGGGCTTTGACCAAAGAAATTGAAGAACCGGAAGCCTAGAAAAACCAGTTTTGCAGATGAGGACACGGGCCCTGTGAGGGGTGGGGGCTCATTCCAGTCACAAGGGAAGCTTCAGGAGGAGGCTGCCCGGGGCGATGGCCCTCACTCCTGCAGAACATTCCAGCACCACCCCTTCTGAGTCCTCCCCATGTGGGCATTTACTGGTGAGAGGAGGCAGCGTGGGAGTAGGGAGGGAGCGCTGGACCAGGAGTCGGGAGGCCGGGGCCAAGTCCAGGCTGTTGTTCTGAGTTCTTGGCTGTTGCCTCACCTGGACAGGGAGGGCGGATCAGGAGTCTCCGCAGCCTCTCCCTGATGTTCCACTTCGTACGACTGTGTAGGGCTTCCCCTCGCATCCCTCTATACACACGGTTAACGTTGCTGAGCACCTACTCCGTGCCAGGCATTGCGCTGATCATCTCCTTCGACAACAACCCAATGGAGATATTCACCCCGTTTTACAGATGAGGAAGTGCAGCTCAGAGACCCTGAGGGACTTGCCCAAGGAGTTGCGGCTGTGTCAGAGCCAGGGCTCGAACCCCTTCTGTGCGAGTTCAGAGCCTCTGTTCTCCATCGCCACCCTGGGCCCACCTGGGCCACCTCCATTGGCCCACCTGGGCCACCCCCGGGGGCTCTAGATGTTTGGAGAAGGGAGTGCAGTGAGGGATGGCGGTGTGTGGTTGGGACGGAGGCATGGTCTTGGGCAAGTGTCCACCCGCCTGGGCGCTTCGCTGTCCTGAGGGTGGCAGGAGGACGTCGGCCTGTTGGGCCAGGCTCTCGGGAGGTGTGAAGTAGGGCCCTCGTGACTGAGGAACCCCGGGGAAAGCTCCAGCCAGGTCTTTTGTAAAGGCCACGGGATGGTGTATGGTTTTCTCCTGGAGATCCAAGTGTGGTGACACCACCCCAGGCCACAGAGAGGCAGAGGAGAGGCTCTGTTCCTCTCTGCTTTTAGTACCCCTGTGGTCATGAGATAGGCCTCTAATGCTCTTTTCAGAGCACACACACATTTCCTTGTACCCTTCCGGCACCCTCATTAGGAGATTGGTACAGTCACCCTGTTTTTAGATTAAGAAAACGAGGCCCATGAAGGCTGAGAGAGTTACCCAGAGTCCCTCAGCAAATGAAGGGCAGGGCCAGAACTGGACCCCAGAGTCCTCTTTGCTCAGGCCTTCTGCCCTATCAGAGCAGGGACCCAGTCTAGGGGCCAGCATGTGTCTGGCAAACTTCCTAGAAGTGGTGAGGGTGGAGGAAAGGTGGGACGCCCGTTAGTCCTCGAAGCCGAGGGTCCCCCAGCAGCGGCCGCATTGCCCCAGCCCCCTGCTCTGCTGTTCTCTGTCTTGTCAGCCTGCCATTCCCTGTCACGTGTGCACAGACATGCCCACCGCCTGCTCCCCAGACGTGGGCTGGGGTCCTGCCAGCCTCTCATTGTCTCCTGTGCTTTTTGCCAGCCCAGGCAGTGACTGACCCGTGATCCAGCGTGCAGAGAAGTCTGGAGCCAGGGGCCAGTGGAACCAGTTTCCTCCGAGAAGATTGATCCTTCTTCCCCTTCCAGCTGAGCCGGGGTTCAGGCTGGAGGACAGAGCACCACCAGCTGTGGGGCATTCACCACAGGGCTAGGGCCTAACACCCACGCTTGTTTTAGTTCAGACTCCTTTTTACATGTGACAAAGGCACTTTTAATACACACTGTAAAATACTGACTCTGTATTTTAGAATCAGGCTATATTTTATAATGTTCACCTCAAGGGCTGAGTGGCTGAGAAGGTGAGGATGCAGGATTTTGGAGCTGCACATACAGATTCAGGTACCGTTTGGGTGGTGGGTGTGGGTGGGAGCTGAAGGGCAGGGTGAGCAGAGGCCAGTCCAGCATCTGCTGAACTCAGGTGAGGTTGGATTGGAGATGTACTTCCAGTGGATTCCAGTGTTGGGCTCATTGGTGTGTTGTCCAGGGCAGTGATCAGCTGACCCTGACCTGGCCTGATGACCAGCTCTGCAGGGTGAAACTCCACCGAGCTGGCACGTGGAGCCTCGGCCTTGGGTCTGGCTTAGGCCCAAAGGTGTGTCCAAGAACTTTGGTTCCCAACCTGCCCATGAGGTTCTCTCAGCAAAGGGCTCTTCAAAAAATACAAAAAACAGTTCGCTGTAATTAAAAAAAAAAAAAAAAAAAAAAACACTTTGAAATACAGAAAAGGTGAGAAGAAACACCTTTGATTTGTATCATAAGCAATAAACGTCACACTGGGTGGCATCTACCTACAGCTCCCCGAGTCCGCACTAGGCTGTGATAGGTAACCCGGGCTCGTTGCGGCTGGCCCCTGAGAACACAGGTCAGCCTACCCAGGACTTGGGTCAGGTGGCAGGTGGGCAGGCAGCGGGCCCCTGCCCTCCCTCATGGCCAGCAGGGCCATGATGACAGGACTATGACTTGACTTCCAGCCTAAAACGGGGAGGGCGCTGTTAAGCCAGGCGCAGTGTTTGTGGCCCTTTATGTAAGTCATGATATTCTGCATTCGGAAAATGAAGTTGGAAAAAAACAAAACAACTCCATTGGGTGGAGCCACACTTTAAATGAAAATTTGTCTTTGACTATAGTCAGAAAAATAATCTTGAATATATTTAGAAGTTGCCGTCTATTTTTAACTAACTCCATATGCTGCCAGTATCAACTTCATGACATTTGCCAAAATAAGATTTTATTTTTGCCTTTATAAGATTTTGTTGGAAAAAATGAAATGACTATTTTGCAAGAAAAAGTTAATTTAAATAAAACTGTAATGGTTTGCAAAAAAAAAAAATGTGATGTACAGATTAAACTATTAACCTGATATGCTTCCTGCCTTTTGCTGCCTATATTCTCCTGAGTGGCCTGTGTTAGGTTTTTTCCCGTTTCCTTGGAAAACCCCCAGTGTCAGCTCTGGATCCTGCGGTGTTCACCTATGAAGTCTCTCCTGATGACAGTTCCGTGACACGTGATTGACTCTGGAGGCCTGAGGGAGGAAGGCCTGCGCGCTTGGGCCTTCGGCTGGGCTTCAGCAGCCGCTCAGGATGGCCCCCCACCTCGCCCCCGCCCGGCTGAGGGGCCGCCGGGCTGTGGACTCCTGTGCGGGGCTGGTTTGGCAGGCGGTCTGCAATCCCAGACAAAGGGAGGGACTCCGCAGGCCCTCTTCCAGCCCACACGCCTCCAGCTCGTTCCAATGAGGCGGGTTAGTGACGGACCATTGCAAACTGGACTTGTGTTTAATTCGTTTTGACTTGTGATATGTGCTTAAAGCAGAAGGCAAGAGGCCAGTTCAGTTTAGGGATGCGTGCGCTTCCCAGTTTGTTGCTATGGCAGTTTTTCTCTGTTGCCAAGAAGGGCGCCCTCAGTTTAGAGTGACTTTCCAACTAGTTAAACTGGAGAAAATAGATACCAAGGCATTCCGAAGAGGGAATGCTGCTGCTTTTTTAGCTACTGCTCTCCTTTTGAATTTTAAAATGAAAAATACTCTCTGGTTTTAAGCATTACTTGGACCTATCTCCATAACCTATGAAAGGGAGGCAGGGGCGGTGGGGAGGAGGGTTTGTCCATGCCTGAGTGCAAGGCAAGAAAAAAGGTACAGGAGGCCCCCCCGCCCCACAGGGTGACTCCTGCCGGGAGGAGGGGTAGCCTGTTCTGTAAGAATCGTGGCCCAAATTTCAAACAGAGAGCGTGACAGGCCCTCACCTCAGACTTCATGGAGAGCACGCGTGATCTGGAAAAGGCACCCTCCGGCTATGTCACGTGTGAGCAGGCGCATGGCCCGGCCCCCTTCTCCGCCCCCTGGAGAGGACTCGTTACCTGAGGTAAGATGCCATCTGCGGAAGGACCGGCTGACCAGGGACCCTCCAGGTGGGGGGCCACTGGGAAACCCCACGTGGCCCAACGATTCCGGCTTTGCTTCTTTACCGGGACCCACGGGCCTGAGCAGAGTTTGAAACGATGGGATTGCAGTCAGCAGAGGGGGCATGAGCACACTTCTGCACCCCTGCTGACATCCATTCCTGACTTTAACTCTAACCCAGGTCCCGGTCGAGCCCAGTATGTCTATCTTATTTTAGCAAGAACCAACAAGAACATTTTAGGATCTAGTATTAACAGGGGTTGGGAATAATCTTTTACTAATGCCCACTTGACCCTTCTGAACTGCCCAGATTCTCAACATGTCCAGGGTGTTGTTTAAATGATTGAAGTTGAGATGTGTGTGCATTTGTGAGTGCACGTGAGGCAGATGTGCCCAGACTGATGCGGGTGTTGAAAGCAGGTCTTTTGTTTGCTCCCTTTCATTCACTTTTCTGCCCGCCTTTGTGTCTGGCTGGGGGGATGGGATCCGCAACTAGTCCCTTCTCCCTCTGACCCCTTGGCCACCTTCACTTAAGCTGGGTTCTAGAATTCTCCTGGCTGTTGTAGGTTGCAGCCTAAGGCCAGGGAAACCTCCATCTGCCCAAGGTCAGCTTGGGGATAGAAGGCATGGGGGGTGGAGTGGATGTGGACCCTGACTCAGCTGGACAAGAGCCCATTTTAGGCTTTGGGAGTTTCCCCCAGCTATGGTACAGAACTCTACGGCAAATCCTTTTGTGTTCGCACCAAGGGCGGGAAAGAAGCAGCGGATTATTTGTCTAATCCACAGATCACATCTCTGAGATGAGGCAGGCAAATGCTGGGAGCCCTCTGCTTCCGATTCAGCATCAGACACCGGGGCACATGAGGGACTTTGCCCATGTGGGTTGCGTGCCGTTACGAAAAGAACAAAGAGACGAGGCTGGGGGGGGATGTGAAAAATGGCAGCCCCTCCCGGCCCGGTAAACACGCCATTGCTTTGCCATCTCCACTCCAAAGGCTACCACTTTCATTGCTCTCCGAGCAAAGAAACCTTTCTTCAGAGCGAGTGGCAGGGTACAAAGGCAGAGTACAAAATGTGCACACATCACAGTCCCCGCAATTCTGTTTGAACAACCATATTGATTGGGTCTGACCTTGTTACATTTTTTTCCTATTATTTGAAAAGCTGCATCTAAGTGTAGTGAATTGAACCAGCGGAACTGAACTTTCCATGAAAACTTCTCGAGGTATTTCTTTAGTTCAAAGCTTTTGAATTTTAAAGGGCATTTTTAATACGAGTCTGTTGAGTATTCTCTGCCACAGCCCAACAAGGGATGTTAAATGCAGATGAGGATGGAGCGAGGGCACCCGTGGGGTGGACGTGCCCACACAGCGGAGGGTGCAGGTCGTGGTTGGAGGGTGCAGGCCAGCCCAGGAAGGGCTAAGCTTTGGGGAGAGAGGCCGAGCCTGCGGAGCAGCACACACAGACCCCAAAAAGGATCTCTCTGAGCTCACTGGGGACAGCTTAGGAGACAGGGAAGAGGTTTCCCAGCTGAGCTTCTCAAAGGCTTTTATGTGGAGAGCTGAGAAGTACTTGCTAGGGGCCCCTTCTGATGGGCGAGGGTTTTGTCCTTGGGAATAAGGGGCTCCTTACTCAGCCACTCGCTTTCTCTTACACTGTGTTTTAGAACTGAGCAGGAATAAGAGGCACAGCCCCTTGGGTGAGGTCACAGAGTCAGAAAAGAAGCTGCCACTGTCCTCAGCCCTTGACGTCACTTAACAACTGCAGGTGCTTTCCTGCTGAGCCCTGAGCTGCATCCCGATCGTCAACTGATTTGACGTCTTAGGATGTTTTGCTGATCGTGTGGGCCACAGCAGTGGTCCCTCTTGCCATCCTGGCCTGGGCCCTTGGAAGCATCCGGAGTCGCATTTTTTCCTCCACACAAGGGGCCTCTCCCGGCCCACTGAAGGCACACAGCCGCCGCCTTTGAGTGAGTTCCAAGGGTCTGTTTGCCTCCGGAGGCCTCTTGGATCTAGAAAGCACCTCCTTTCTAGACCAGAATTCGAGATCAGAGGCAGAATCATCCCAGGGAGGAGCTGGAAAATCAGGTCCTGTGCTGGAAGAACCCAGGACTTGGGCATCTCAGCAAAATCCTTTCAGTGTCCTTGCCAAACCTCCAGCCTAGAAGATTGGCCTGGGAAGGTCAAAACGGGGTCAGAATCGCAGTAACAAATGGTGGAAGATACCCAGTCTTCTCTGCCCACAACTGGGGACACCAGCCCCATTCAGATTCCTCTTACCTCTTGTGGGAGCCCCCAAGGGTGTCTCACATACACTCTGAAATTAGTGTTTTTGGCTGTCACATTCGGGCCTTCCTGCTGTTATCTGTGTTTCCTGAGGCCACACTACCCAGTGGATACCAGGGAAGTTCCACTGACAGTAAAAACTCAGGTTTCATGGCCGCTGCCCCGCTTCTGCTCACAATGAGGGTCCAGGTCCTGTGTCCATGTCTCCCCAGTCATTTCTGGGGTCCCGAGGCATATCTTACATGAGCTCACCACTGGCCTCTCAAGCTGCAGTTCTTCCACTTGCAACTCCTGGATGTCATCAAGCCATGATGTGTCCCAGGGAGACCGTCCCTGCCCAGCTCACAGCCCTCTCCCGGCGCTGCGGACCCTCGAAGTGCCTGATGAGTGTGTCTCACCGCGAGTCCTCCCTGGCCAAGCCCAGGCCGCAGTCTGCATGCACGTAGGAGAACTTGTGCTCCCTAATTCTGTGGCTCTCAGGTCCCAGAGAAGGTTTTGTGTGCTCTGGTTCACCCAGAGCCCTGGGGAGAGCCACTTCTTCAAGCTTCTGCTCAGGTCCCCTGTCTGTGGGGCTCAGACACGTTCTCTATGTTTCCTCCTCCCTCACCTCAAATAACAATTTGTTATTTCTTATGATTCTGCAACCTGGGCTGGGCTCAGCTGGGCAGGTCTTCTGCTCCATGTGGTGAGGGGGCACTGGGGTGTCCAGGGTGGTTTCCTCACTCACATGTCTGGCACCCCAGCTGGGATGGCTTGGGGAGCTGGGAGCTGGCTGGGCTTCTCCGTCTTTCCACACGGCCTCCCCACGTGTCTGCTCCGTCTTACAGCGTGAAGGTCTCAGGGTAGTTGGACTTTTTACCTGAGCTGGCTTCCAAGGGCAGCAAAGCTGCCAGGCCTTTTGAAGCGTAGATCTGGAATTGGCACAGGGTGACTTCCTCCGCATTCTCTTGACCAAGGCCAGGCACAGGTCAGCCAGCTTAAAGGGGAGGGAAATAGATTCCACCCCTTGATGGATGGAGTGGCGTGCACGTGCAGACGGAGGGGATGGACGGCGGCCGTCTTGGAGACTGTCTACCACAGGACTCCTTCCTCATTCTCCTACAGCCACTGAAGCATTTAACAGCCAGTGCAGTCGCCCCAGCCTTCTCTTCCCCTGTAGTGGACACCTGGGAGCCACACATTCTGGACGGAGTAACCACAGGATGCAAGCCGACTGGTCCTAAATCTCCACTTGGAAGGGGACTACCCAGCAGAGGCCCTGAGGCCCACGGCTCACTTCGCATGAGTGAGAAATAAACTTTGATGTATTCATCCCCTGGGACTTTAGGCTTTACTTTCTACTGTTGCATAATCTAGCCTACCCAGGTTGTAGGTATCATTATCCCCGTACTACATATGAGAAAACTGAGGCATGTTGGTTCCGTGACTAGTCAGAGACTGAGTTGAAGCTGGAGCTTGTATCTGACTCCAGAGAGCCTTTACCACTGCATTGGCTGCTGTTACCCTGGGAAGAGGAGATGGTGGGGGAAGACAGTCCTGTGGGCCTGGATTCTGGTCACTTGAAATAGCATTGCCTGTGGTGAGGACAGAGAGCTCGTGGACAGCATGAAGAGAGACCCACAGGGAAGCGCCTAACAGTGCCTGGAGAGCAGGAAGTGCTCAGCTCAGCGAAGGTAAGCTGCGCCCACGGCCATGATTTGACAGCCTGGGGATCCCATGAAGGGGCATTACTTCGGCTCACTTAACCCGGCCATTGGTCCCTGGGCTTTGCAGCTCAGAAACTGGATTTGTCACCACCAAGAGCAGGGCTGTCTCTCAAGGCTATGTTCACAGTGACTGGGCTCAGGAGACACATGGAGGAAACCGAGTGAGAGCCCAACTGCCAAGCTACTGTGTTCACTGCCATACGCCCTGCCCCCACCCCTGTTGCTCCAGGGGCCAAGTCTTTCTTGGAAGGTGGCCTGGCAGTCTCGGGACCAGTCTTGAAGAATCCTGGTGTCCCTGAGCAGCACACTGAGCAGCCCGAGGTCCCACCTCCACTGCAGGATGCCCCCATTCCACAGACCTGGGGCCCACATTTCCAGACCAGGGCTTCCTCTCTCAGGATAGAATAAGATGGCACTGACCCTCAGGTGCCCCCTTTCTCTGTGACCATGGCTGGCCAGTCCCTTTTTAGGAGATTGACCCCATAGAAAGGAGACCCGGCGCAGCAGAAAGAACGAAAGAAAGAAGAAGGGAGGGAGGGAGGGAGGGTGGGAGGGAGGGAGGGAGGAAGGAAGGAAGGAAGGAAAGAAAGAGAAAGAAAAATAATTTTTTATTTTTTTTTAAAAAAAAATGCTAAGCATGGTTCCTGGCCCCATAGGAAGCACTAGAAAAAATATGGCATATAAGTTCTCATTTACCTACATTTAAATTATAATTATTTAACACATACCACATTCTCATTCTTTGTTTACTTGTTTATTGCCTGTCTCCCTCACAAGAATATGAGCTTGCTAAGAAATAATTCGTTGAATGAATGAGAGAATGAAAGAAGTCAAGGGCTGTTGCCCAGGGAGCCTTCTCTCTTTTTCAGATGATTTTGCCTTTCTCTGCTCTGTTGCACTTTTATACTCTAGCCCCCAGAGAGCATCCCTAGTACCCTATTTGTAAGTACCTTGAGTAGTAGGTAAGAGCAGGAGTTGTGGAATGCAAATCCACCCTTATTAACTCTGACCTTAGGCAAGTCACTGAACCTCCCTAAGCTTTAGTTTCCTTCTCTGAAAGATGGGAATAATGGCACCTACCTTACATGGGTGATGTGAGGACTAAAGGAGATCATCCTGAAGCGCCATCCCTGGCAGGGACACCCAGCCAGTAGTCACCGTGCTGGTTTGCCCTCATGTATGATCCTTACGAACAGCAAGGCTCCAGGCAGTCCTTCCACATTTAAAGCCTGTCTCCTCTCCCCGGCTCGGCAGGATAAACGGATTTGGGGCCAGCTGCTATCACCCACCCCAGTCTTCTGCCCTCCACCATCCGTCTGCCATTTTAGACAGTTGCCTGTAGCGAGTAAAGCAATGGCCCAGGGCTTTTGAAGTTTGGGCTCACGGGGCCCGTGCCACCACCAGGCTGCCTCCCTGAATTCTCCAGGGGCTGAGGACAGGCGAGTCCTCTGGGGCCTCCCCTGGCAGCCCTGCGGCTGTCCACCCGACATCAGATCAACCTGTGCTGTGGGTGCCTTTGATGTCAGTTCCCACACTGGAGCCTCGTGCCCTGCCCTGAGGACATGGGCTTTGAAGTTGGCCTGTAAACCAAGCTTTCAGGAAGAAAGTTGTCTATTGTGCCTCAGAGCACAGCCAGGCCCTGTAAAGGCACTCGGAATGCCATGAACACCTGATAAATAATTCTTTCTGGGCCCAAGAAAGATTCGTTCCACTTACAGGGGAGGAAAATTCCCTTGACCTTTTCATTGAAGTCCTGTGTGTGTGTGTGTTTGGGGCGGGGGGGGGGTGGTGGTTAGAGAGGGTTTTTGCGTCTTCTCGCTGAAGTCACGTGGGACAGGCAGGTTGTCTTAGAGCTGAGCTCCAGTGACTGCTCCAAAAGGGCTCCTGGTCCCTGACCCCTGGTCCGAGGTCCCCCCAGCCAGCCCCACTCCTGCCTCCTGCTGGGAACATGGGAGAAGATTGGGCCCTCTAACGGGTAGAGGGGCCTTGGCCCCTCCAGGCCAAACCCTGCTGCAAATGGCGGGGCTTCCAGGAGGCACAGCCCTGTTGCCTTTCTTTCCTCCCAGGGCCTGGCATGGTCAAAGAGAGGGGGCAGACAGGATTTCCCACCCGCAGGGGTCCCGGAAGTGGATACTGGCTCACATACACTGAGCGCTTACCTCAGGCCAGGCCCTCTGCTGGGCCCCCTTTTGTGTGCAATTGGATAATAGGATGTGGGTATGTGTGTAGTTTTGTGAAAGCTTTCTTTATGGTAAAATGTAACATACATGTGGAAGGCATATAAAATAACAGCACACAGCTCAGTAAATGATCAGAAAACAAACATCTCTGCAGTCACCACCTTAGTCAAGAAATTCAAGTTTGCTAGGATGCAGGAAGCCGTGCTGGTGCCCCTTCCTGCTCAGTAGGCCCTCCCTCTCCCACGAAGGATAACCACCCTTCTGACTTTTGTTGTTGCTACTTATTTGCCTTTTTAAAATTAATTAATTAATTAATTAATTTATGGCTGCGTTGGGTCTTCATTGCTGCGCCTGGGTTTTCTCTAGTTGCAGCGAGTGGGGGCTTCTCATTGCGGTGGCTTCTCTAGTTGCGGAGCATGGGCTGTAGGTGCGCGGGCTTCAGCAGTTGTGGCGCACGGGCTTAGTTGCTCCGTGGCATGTGGAATCTTCCTGGACGGGGCTCGAGCCCATGTCTCGTGCATTGGCAGGTGGATTCTTAACCACTGCGCCAGCAGGGAAGTCCCTTACTTGCTTTCTCTTTATAGTTTTTCTATCTAATCAGGCATCGTCAGATACTCTTAGTTTTATTTGTTCTCTGAAATGTGTACAAATGGAATAATAGAATGGAATAATAATGCATTCCTTTGTGCCAGGCTTTTTTTCACTGAACATGGTTTATGATATTCATCCATGTAACTGTTTCATTCATTTTGCTGTTGTATAGTATTCACTGTAGGAATATTCGAGGAGTATTTATCCATTCTGTTAAAGAACATTTGGATGTTTCCAGTTTGAAGTTATTAAAAATAATGCTGCTATGTACATTTTTAAACATATCTCTTGATCCACGTGCACTCATATTTCTTTTGGTGTATACCTAGGTGTAGGGTTGCTAGGTTATAAGGTAAGCATATCTTCAACTTAGGTAGAAAATGCCAAACTGTTTTCCAAAGTAGTACTAATTTATACTCCTACCGTGAACATGTGAGTTGCCTCACATCCTCGTTGTGGTGGCAGCCTCTGAGACAGTGATCCCCGCCTTCTTGCATTCACACCCTCTGTAAGCCCCTCCCCCTAAGTGTGGGCTGGAGCTAGCAATTCCCTTCTAATGAATAGGATGTGACAGAACATAACAGGATGTCGCTTTCTTTCTTTCTTTTTTATTGGAGTATAGTTGCTTTACAATGTTGTGTTCTGTACAGCAAAGTTCAGGATGTCACTCTCAAGATGAGGTTACAAAGAGACTATAGCTTCTGTCTTGGGCGTCCTCTGCTTTCTCACTTGCTTACTGTGAAGGCCATGTTGTGAGCTAACCTGTGGGGAGGCCCACAGGGCAAGGAACAGATGTCTCTGACCAGCAGCCAGTGAGGACCTGAGAACTCACATGAATGAGCTTGGAAATGGGTCCTCCCAGCCTCCAGTTAACCCCTGAGATGATTGTAGCCCTCTCTGACACCTTGATTACAACCTTGTGAGAGAGCTTCAGCCAGAGGCACCCAGCAGAGCCCAGATTCCTGATTCATGGAAACCGAGATAAATGTTTATTGTTTTAAGTTGTGAAGTTTTGGGGGTGCTTTGTTACATGGCAATAGATAATCAATGTACTCAACAAGACTTTTTTTTTTATTGTCCCATTTTCAATGTGTATGAATTAGGTTAGCATCTTCCTGATATTATTGGTATTGAGCACCGTTTCAAGTTTGTTGACCCTTTGGATTTCCTTCTTTGTGAAGTACCTGTCAGGACTCTTATCATTATTCCGTTGGGTTATACATCTTTTCCTTGTTGATTTGTAGGGGTTCTAGATGTAAGCCTGTCTTAGCCTGGGCTACCCCTAGAAAGCAGAGCCTGAAGCAAGGGCTTGCAGGCAGAGAGTTAATTTGGGAAATGATCCAAGGAACAGAAGTAGAAAGGAAAGGAGGGGAAACCAATAGAAGCACGCCTTCTCAAGTTGGTCACTGTTGTGGGAAACTTGGGCTCATTCTCGTTGGGACCTTCTGAAGAGCCATGTACAATGTTCCTCAAAATTATCCACCTGTGTTATAAAAGAGAAGAGCATTTATCTTCTAGCTCAGGGCCCCCCCTTGACCAAGGGCTCCCCATGGGGTGTTAAATCCCTCACATCTCCAGATCCCACATGTGTGACTGATTCCCATAGGAAGCCCACGCTGGGGCAGCTAAGAAGCCCTGGGGCATCACGTGAGAGGTGTGGCTAAAATGAGATCCTACTGCAGTAATACCTAGAATAAAATGGGTGCCAAGAGGATGTGCAGTGGAGCATGAGGAATATCTGACACATAGCCTCTTATAGATGATATGCCTTGTAAATGTCTTTTCCCATCTGGGCTTGCCTTTTCACAGTGACTTTCAATGAATAGACATTACTAATTTTAAGGTAAGCAAGTGTTTAAGTCTTTTCCTTTGTAGTTTGTGGTTATTTGCATCTTGTTCAAAAAGTCTTCCTGTACTTAAGTCATAAAAATCTTCTCCTCTGGTATTTTCTAGGAGCTTTCTTGTTTTACCTTTCACAGATCTACAATCTACCTGGAACTGGTTTTTAAGTAAGGTGTGAAGTGGGCATCAGGTTTCATTTTTCCACATAGATGCGCAACTTATTGAAGAATCTATCATTTCCTTCCCACTGCTGTACAGTGCCATTTTGTCATAATCGAGTGTATGTATGAATCTCTTTTTCTGTTCCATTGTTTGTCATTGTGCCAATATCGCACTATTTTAATTAGTGGAGCTTTATAGTAAGTGTTGACACACAGAAAAGCAATGTGTCTCTCTTGTTCTTATTTTTCACAACTATCCTGGCTATTTTTGGTCTTTGCCTTTCCTTATAAATCTTAGAACAAACATGTCAAGTTTTACTCCCCATCCTCCATTGGATTTTTTCTTCTATTGAGACTACATTGCATGTAGATTACTTTGGAGAGAATTACATCTCTACAATATGCGTGTCCTAATCTATGAATATGATAAATTCATTTATTTAAACCTTTAAATATTTCTCTCCAAAATATTTTATAGAAAAAAAGAATTCTGCTTCTAGCAATGGTAGACAAGGATGCTTTGAACCAACTTTCCTACTGAGAACAAATGGAAAAGGAGGCTAAAATATTTTTGAAAATACATATTTGAAGGCAATGGAGAGCTAGTAAAGCTGCGAAAATTTATGGAGCCAAGATCCAGAGGAAAAATAGGAAGCATGAGGTCAACATTTGGTATCACTTTTCCTCCTGAAGTGAATTGTCCATTCCAAAAGCTGTTGGCTGTGAGAGCCTGAGCTGTTTTTTGATAGACTGTCCTAGTCTCACTATGTTTGTGTACAGCTTAGGAGTCAGTCAAGGACCCAGGGGAGTATCTTTATGTAGATTTGGGGGCTCTACAGCTCTCTCACGTCTGGTACTCTTCCCTCCAAATTGCAATCTCTTGTCAGCCCTGTATGCTTGTCTGTTTCTTCCACCCAGCGAGTCTGCCACCTGTTTGTGCTTGTTCGCTTTACTGTGGTTGAAAAATGACCTCAGGGAGAAACCTGGGTGGAATGTGGGACTCATTGCGTGTGCTTCCCTTTCAATGATTAGAAACCCTATATGGGTTGGCCACCACGGATTTCTTCACCTTTATTCGTGACGGATATTTTCACTGGGATAGGATTGTAAATTGGTGATGATTTTTTTCAGTGCTTTGAGGATATCATTACATTGTCTTCGGGCTTCTTTGGCTTACGTTGAGAAGTTAAATGTCTTATTCTTGCACCCTTAAAGTTAATGTGTCCTTTTTTCTGTCTGTACTTGTTTTCTTCTTTTCTTTGGGTCACAGCTCTTTCACTGTTGTATGCCTAGATGTGATTTTGTCTTTATCCAGTTTAGGATTTGTAGATCTCAAATCTATGTGTGGGTATCTTTTGTCAGTTTTGGAAGATTCTTAACCTTTATCTCTTTGAAAATTGATTTTCTCCATACTCTCTCTTTTCTCTTTCAGGGACTCCAATTATATGAATTCTAGCCCTTTTTTCTCTCTTTGTCCGTTCCTGGGAAACAGTATCTTATTATGCAAGAATCCATTACATCCATGTGAAAAGGATTTGACAAATCAACTAGCATTTCTCTTACTGAAATGCTTTTGCCACTCGAATTTCCCTGTACTAAGAAGCAGTGTCTGTCTCTGACATAACCCACAAACCTTCATGGAATTGGGACATGGCCACCTTTTGTTTCAAGGACATAGGGCAAAAGGCGTGGAGGATTTTCCTGGTTACAAGGTTAAATATTTAAGGTTATAGGCTGCATTATGCTAGTCCTCAGTGGCAAATTCTGAGTGACTGAGGCACCCACATGCTCTTTGATAAAAATCTATTTGTGATATGCAGGACCCTCTAACACACAGGCCCCAAGGCAGGAGCCCATCTTACCTGGGTCTAAAGGTAGGGTTTCTCAATCTCAACACTACTGATATTTTGGGCGAAATAATTCTTTGTTGTGAAGGTCTGTCCTGTGCATGGTAGCATATTTAGCAGCATACCTGGCCTCTACCCTGTACATATCAGTAGCACCTCCCAGCTGTGACAAGCAAAAATATCTCGATATTGCCAAATGTTCCCTGATGGGGCAAAACCCCTCCTGGTTGACAACCATTGGTCAAAGGATGGTACTCCGGACGAGAAAGACCCACTTGAAACTTAATACCAATGGCCTGCTTTGTGACAGAAAGCACATCACCGGTTTACTAGAGACATAGGTGTGTGCACCTTTGACTTTGGCTGTTTGGAAGCTCAAAGCTAAGTTTCGTATTTACTACATTAACTAACTGTGAGCCTGTTTTCAGGACTGATCTTATTTCTAATATAACAGTCTTTTAGGAAATGGCTTCACCTAATTTGAAAAGACCAGCAGGTAAAGTGTCTCCATATGAAAAAGCCTTAGGAGGCAACATCTTGGTACTGGTAACGGCACAAGAGGCACCATTTTCAGTAGTGCAAGTTAGGCTACTTGAGGCCAGCTTTGAGGGCAGGTTTTGGGAGTTGGGGAGAAGAGGGAAGGCATTGTTGGGTAACTGTGGGTGGCATATCTTGTGGGGAGCATATGGGAGGTATCCCTTTGCTTTTTCTCAGGCCTGTAGTAATTGTGGAATGCTTTCTGAGAGTGGGGTAAGCAGCTGAAGTTCAGAAATCAAATGAGTAGGGGTTCAAGGCATAGTAATTTGGGTATTAAAAGTTAATGTGTACTTCCGAGTTTGGAGACAGAAGAGTTAAGTCCTTTCTCTCTTCTCTTGAAAATCACCCAGAAGCAATAAGGAGAATGAGAAAAGGAAGTTGACTCCAGCTTCAACGAAACTAGGAGACATCTGAAACTCTTAACTCTAAAATGGGTGAAAGAGCTGAAAAAGTAGTATAGGTCAAAGGAGAGTACAGGGGGTATGCTTGCCTCTGCAGGATCTGAGAAACCTAGCTAGTGTCTTCTTAAACGTGAGGCTATTTGTGAGACAGGTCTGTTAGAGCAGCAGGGAAGCGGGCCCCTGCGATGTGAAAAGCCATTTGGCATCTGATTTCACTGGCAGAGCTACAATGGTTCACACACCATAACTCTGGACCATGATAAATTTTTCTGCCAGCTTGACCTTTCCCCTTCATGAAAACCCTGCAACACCTGGGAAGAACTTCATTTAAAGACGAGTCATCTGTTTCCCCATCCAGGTAAACAGAAATTCCTCTCTTCCAAGAGCTCATTTCTGACTCTTCTCATATACTACATCCAATCTAGAATCTAGTTCTCATTACTTCCACTATGACTACCCTAGTCCGAGCCCCTGTGCTCACCTAGAATCTTGCAATAATTTCATAATTGTGCTCTCCATTTTTCTAGTTGACTCCCTACAGCTGCCTAAGCTTTGTTAGATCATGTCACTCTAATAAAAACTCTCCAATGTCTTCTCACTCTCCTTAGCATAAAATCCAAAGTTCATGTCACAACTCTAATGATCTTATTCCTGCTCTCTCTTTGAACTCATCTCACAACCCTCTGCTGCCCCTAGCTTTATTATTCATTGCATCCCTTTACCTTGTTTTAATATTTATAAAACAAATGATATATATTTGTTTATTGTTTGTCTCCCCTCCACCAGAGTGTAAGCTTCATTAAAGGAGGGACTGATTTTGTTTACTGCTGTATTCCCAGTGGTTAGAACAGTGCCTGGCACATAGCAGGTGCTGAGAAAATATTTGCAGTTGACCAAACAATAAAAAAGAACTGGCACAGGGTTTGGAGGAGGATATAAAAATAGAAAAGGATCAAAAAAAAAAATACATGGCAGGTGAAGAGCACTCACCAGAAAAATGTTGCCTCAACAGATAGTTGAAAACTATAATCAAAGATCTCATGACAACCTTAATATCTTAACATCTCGGTAAAGTGCCGACATCAGAAATACAAGAGGGTATGAGGAAACAGAAGAAACATGAGCTGGCAGAATTCAAGGAAAAAAATTACATAATAATCATAAAAATGAATACAAAATTGGAATGATAGAGTATACAGTGCTCAATCACGATGAGAAAGCATAAAAATAAAAATGACATGGAGATAGGAGATGTAACATGCACATAATTGGAGCTTCTAAAGGAGAAAATTTCTATTTTCTATTTTTATAGATGAAAGCACTGAGAAACCTTGCTCACATGAAGTCAGTAATAGATTTTAGAAACATCACTTAATCCTCTGAACTCTTGGAATTTAGGCCAAATATCATAGTGATCTTTCTTCAAATTGTATGTCTAATGAATCAGCTGACAATCCAGTTCTCTACCAATTTTATTGAGGGCATGTAACTGGAAACTACCTGACTTGCAAAAGGAGTCATTCAGACCTTAACATCAACGTTTCAAATTGTCCCTTTGTTTGGAGGCTTTACTCCTTAGGGTAAACACAGTGAGTTTTGGGATGGATGAGAGGTATTTCTTTTTTCTAACGGGTGAAGGGTTACAGTGAAAGGAATAGTAGTTTTCAGAGATCAATTTAGAACAAGTACATATGAATGTACAGTGTTGGGAAATTGATTCTGTTGAACCCCTTCATGTATCCCAGGAGTGTGTATTCATTTGAAGACTACTGGCTAACAATGCCAAGCAATGCTATCAGGTCAAGCAAGGAATGAATTAAAAAATATGGTTTAGGAAAATAAGAATTGTTGATTTGATCAAAGTAGTTTTCAATACAGCTGTATTAAAGTTGGGTAGGGCTTCCCTGGTGGCACAGTGGTTAAGAATCCACCTGCCATGCAGGGGACACGGGTTGGAGCCCTGGTCCAGGAAGATCCCACATGCCATGGAGCAGCTTAAGTCTGTGTGCCACAACTACTGAGCCTGCGCTCTAGAGCCCACGAGCCACAACTACTGAGCCCGAGCGCCTAGAGCCCATGCTCCACAACAAGAGGAGCCACCGCAATGAGAAGGCCGCGCACCACAACTAGAGAAAGCCTGCACACGGCAATGAAGACCCAACACAGCCAAAAGAAACAACAATAAAAAAAAAGTTGGGTATAAGCTATATTGGAGTGGATTGAGGGAGAAGGGGATGGTACTGAAGCAGACAGTAATAGAAATGTTATTAAAACTGAATATTGAAAATGTGGAGATAGGATTATAGCCGAAGTGTATGGTATCTAGGAAAAATCTTTTTTAAAAGATGTGAAATACCTAGGGACTTGGGGAGAAATGTTGACAAAAAAAGGATCAACAGACTAAGGGAGAGGTTGAAGACTCCTAAAACAAGATAATCAAAAGTACTAGGTTCACAAGATGATGCAAAGGGTTAACAGTAGTTGACATTTACTGAGCTGTTTTTTATCAGTGTGCTTAAACTTTTTAACTGTTTCAACTAATTCTCACAATAACCATACAACGTGGTTGCTACTGATAGTCTCATTTTACAGATGAGGATAGGAGACTCAGATTTAATTATGCCCAAGGTCACTGAGTTTATCACTTAGTAGAGCTGGGATGTCACCTAGAGCATTGGAGCACTTCTCCACAGGTGTCAATTTAGGTGGAAGTTCAGGGAATTTCTGCCTGATAAAATCTCTTTAATGTACGCCAGAAAGCAAGGACATGTTATAAGAGTGAAGGAGAAAAGACAGGGTCACAAGTTTGAGAAGAGAAGTTTTCAACAGTTAAGAACAGGAAAAGAGTTGATGAGAGGTAACAGTAAGGATAACATGCAGTGTTGTTAATTAACAGTAATATTGATTTGTACAGTTGGTGGCCTTTCTCCAGAAATAATCCATAGGGAATTGGATACATCTAGGGCTGTATTTTCCAGAAAGGTTATGACACTGGGGAGGGTTATTTGGGATACTGACAACAGTGACACTGAATTGACAGATCACTTACTTAAAAATCTAGACAGGGCTTATGGAACTGGTGAAAACAGACTGATAATGACCTGATCTGAACTTGTGTAAAGGAATACAACTGTTATGGTCAGAGGTGAGGTTTCTACATTTGTGATTTCAGAGGTAAAGTTGTTTTGGGATATTGAAAGTAGCCAAGATGTGGCTGCTGTGGAGACAAGAGTAATGGAACTAAAGCCCTGTAAGTGGCCACTGATGTCAACCAGGTAGTTGCAATTTATTTCCTCAAAATTTACTCAAAGAATATGACCTATCTTTCTGCTCTCAAACTGTTGTTTTATCAGAACAGCAATCACTTCAGACTTTCTTCTGTACCTGCAATTCATCCGGATTTAAAAAATTAGATTTGAGAAGAGGATTTTTACCTATCAATACACACAAAATTGGAATCTGTGTTCCTGAAAACCTTTACAATAGAAAGATCACTGGATCACTGGTATAGTCAAGCACTTGGGAGAAGTGTATTTCAGGTAAGAAATTATCAATAGTAAGAAAAAGTTGCCACTCAACTTTCCCCTCAATAGCATGTTTCACTGCCCCCCAAAAAATGTGTTTTCCCTTATGGTACTTCAGTAGGGATATCAAAATGCCATGGCATCTCTCTTCCTTTAATCCTCCCACCACACACACACAATTTGATAAGAAAAAAAAAGCAAAAACCAACCCAATGTTCATGCTTAAAAGACAGCCATGATATTTAATGTGGTGCTGGGACACTAGGCCACATGGACCAACAGACCTAAATTTATTCCAACCCTGAATTTTGTTAATGTCCAATAATATATGAATTGGAATGAGAATTTCTTTCTCTGAAGATGAAGAAAAAAGGTCTTCCAGTGTAGTTATTTTAGAAGGAGGCTCTTCTATTTACACATAAGAACCAAGACTTATAAATAACCAAGCATATTTAAATAAACTGATGAAAATACCTTTTAAAACATAATACTGGTCTCTCCCTCTTCCATTCTTAAACATATATCAGTCTTCACTTTCTACTTAAATTAGTTGTAATAAGCAACCCTACAGACTAGCTATTTGACAATCAATCAGTGGCCAAACTGAAATTTGAACAAAGCCAAACTTGTTTAAACCAGATACTATTTGTTAAATGTTACACATTCTACTAGTCACTGACTCAGTATTTTACTATATAGGGTAGCACCTATTATAAAACAATGTGAGACATAAGAAAAAATGAAATGTTGGGGGTCTGATACATGAAAAAATTTCAGGATGGATTGCATAATCCAGAAATCGCTTGTTCTATTTGCTACATTCCTCGAAAATTCTAAACTTCAAAATGACACAGGAATTAAAAAAAAAAAACAACACATTAAACACATACTTAAGTATCTAGATGTGTAACAGTTCAGCAAACAAAAAGGTTTAACTCAAAGCCTTTGAACATGTCACTTAAACATTAAGATTTTGAACCCAATTACTCAAAGATCATTGACTAGCCCATAATGCAGTTTGTGTTACTCTGCTGTACAAATTAACCACATAATAAACAGTCAGATCTTACTCCAACAGAAGTGGTGATAAAATCATACAGCAATACTCCTTTTTGTAATTAGATAATCAGGATAACAGCACTGGGATAAAATGAAGAGAATATCTTGTTTCAGCTTCTTGTTCAATAAGCCTATTCCTCATTTTCAGATAATGAGGATAAAGGTATCACAACCACATATGAGAAACTGCTTTCTCTTTATTTAGGTGTTAGGAAGAAAATTAACTTTGGTCACATATTACCTTAAAAAAAAAAATCCAGTTTTACATATTCCTAAATAGATAGGACCAAATGATCAGAGAAAAAATTTCTTCTGTAAAAACTGGCCAATTTTATCAAAAATCTAACGTACAGTGTCATTCAAATTATGTGAAGACTGCTTGGGATCATAACATTCCAAATATATGACAACTGCAACTCCATCCTAACCGGTGTGAAAAGTATTTGCTCTCATGTTGCTTTGGTCCAAAAGAGTAGAGCTGATTCAGTAAGAGTAAACTAAGTACCTAATCTTTTGCCAGCATTAATTTAGATTGTTACTGGCAGCAGAAATATCCATGGTGAATAGTTCTACTATAAGAGAGTATAATAAAAGAATATTTTTATGAACACATCACAGTACCAGATAAACTTTTATAAGAGAGAAACATGAAGGAACAAAAAAAGATAAACAGCTACCACACAAAAAATACTGTTTCCCCCGTAACTGTATTTGAAGGGGTAAAAAGGTAGTATTAGAAGTTTGATGATGCTAACATGAAAGGAAGTTGAGTATTGTATTTATTTCTTATTTTATACAACTCTTACTGTTTACAAAAATGGTTATAGTCATGCCCATAAAAGTGTAACCCATGGCATCTGAAAGCAAACACTCTTTGTAATTATTTAAAAGGGCCTTTTTAAAAATTATAATACAAAGGTCTGTGCTCTATAAGCAGTCCTCCACTGTGCATTATAACAATAAGGCTTACTTTTAATACAAAGACTAAGTGTTTGGGAGTTATGAACCACTGGATTTAACAAACATCATCTTATAGTTGCTTTTTGCATCTTTTTTGTTTTTGGGATCCTCCACTTCATCAGGGTGCTCAGTAGCTTGGAGTTCTTCAGCAGATTCTTCTTTCTCTGACTCTGAATCACTTTCAGAGTCATCTGGACTTTCAGGATCAGGTGAATCATCATCATCATCATCATCTCCAGCCACATCACCTTCTCCATCATGATCATCTACCTAAAAACATCAATCAACAGCTATTAAAATACATTATCCAGTATAAAAACTGGAAAAGACCCCAAAATTTTTGTCTCACTCCCTAGCCATTAACAGTTTAAGATCAGAGGCTGCCTAGGGAAGAAATAAGGACTCAGGCACCTCCATGTGTTTTATACCCTGGGACTTGAGTAGGATTTTGGTTTAAGAAAGGGCTCTGAAGACCACTCACCTTCTCCCCTCCCCCCTAGTTTGAAAATAATATATTATTATCTTCCTGATGGAAACAGTATTATTTTAAGTAAATAAGGCAAGTTAACCACTGATCCATGGGAATATTTAAACAGTTATCAATGTTTTGCATATTATCTTACTTTGGAGTAATGGACCAATAGTTATTATATGAAAAGAGATGATGTAGGAAACAACCAAGAAAACTCTCCTGAACCGGTATTTACATGAAATATTTCATGTAACTTGTATGTTGTTCATGCCTACTTAAGATGTGCCCTAATGATTATCTAAGCAGAATTTATATTAAGCTAGTATCAGAAAACATATTTCTAAAACTGTCAAAAATATCTATTCTCATTATCTACAAAGACCTAGTTTGGCATGTAAAAATGTAACTGCATAAAGAAAGCCTTCTACATAGGGTTCTTGATCGCTAGAGTAATTTAACACAAATAAATGATAATCAAATTGGAAATTATCTTCCCACTTAATGAAAATACATAATTACTACCTCACTGAAGCCAAGTCCACAATGTCGTCGATATCTTCCTGATAATTTACTGTCCATGCTTTGTTGATATTGAGACTCCAGTTCTTCGTTAATTTTCTTGTCTTCTTCCCCTGTATGTCCAGTGTACTTTGATTATGTTTCAGTCAAATTAATAAAAATATTTGATTACACAAAAAACCCACAATACAGATGCTATTATATTCAGGGCTGATTTCTCTAACTGTGACTAATTTTACAGCAAATTTTGTGGATGGGTTTATAAACCGTAGGTAGTTACCCAACAGATAAAATAATTGAAGGATGTATTTATGATTACTTCTTTAGTAACCAACCCCCTGAAGCACAAGTTGTTTATTAAAGATGAAAAACTTAATTTTTCCCATGTAATAGTTCAAACCAGATACAGGAATCTCAGAACTGCTTAAGTTTACATATTGTAACTATTAATTACTAAGAACTTTGGGCATGATGTTTTAGTTTATTTATAGTCTAATAATGGTTCTCCTGAAAGTTTCCTCCTAGTCATGCAGAAAAAATCCTCCAACAAACAAAAGCTTCTGTCTTTGAACAGAAATAATGAAAAGGCACACAATTCTGTTTAGAGAATGGCTAAATAAAATGTAAAATGACCTTGGAATGGCTTCCCTTTACGCCTTTCTTTGCATATCAGTTTACTGCACCAACATAAACTTATTTGTAATTTTATCATGCAACATTTGATATATAAATTATTTTAACATATATTGTTATATATATAAGTTATGAAGCAGAATACTAAACAACCACCTATAAACTTACCACCCAAGAAGCAGAACATTACCAATACCAGTGAAGCTTTCTGTACGTGACATTTTAATTTGTAAATACAAGAAGAATTTCATATTTTAAAAGAATGAATGCAACAGTTAAATATATTTCCATTCTGCCAAAGCTCAGGGACTCTTTTGCCTTTTGTAGCAGTGCAAATCAATTTGAAATAACTGTTCAACACCAGAAATATAAAATGCCTATTAATTTCTAATGTCTAAGATTAGGGCCAATTTTAAATGGGATAAAACTTTTCAGCAGACTGAATTCAAATCCAAATTCTAATTCATTTTCTGTTTTTACTTTTAAAGTTTTTCCCCCAAAATTAAAAGAAAAATTAATTTCTTCAGGCATTCCAATGAGTTTATACTCTTCCAAGATTTCAGAGCAAAACTCAGTGAATAAACTAAAAACCAGTATAATATGCCAACTATAACACTGTATATTAAATAATTTACAAAATACATGTAAACTCTAGTTACTATAGTTGGCAAGATGAGGCATAAAACCTCACTACAATTAAAATACTACATGTTGTGAGTTAGTAAAAATGAAGACAGAAACTGGTTAGTTTCTTGGTTAGAATATCCTATCAATGTACATATACTCAAATCTTTTATGAAAGTATATACTAACTGTTAAATGATATACGTAACATGTTTACATATACTACATATATTTCTAATATTTATTAATCATTAGAACTAATCAACAATTATACACGAAAGTTAGAATATCCCAAAATATGTACAAATATTTCATATTCCAAATTTAGCACCTCCACTTTAATTATATTTTACTTTCTTACCTGTTCGGAAGTGAGATGTGGATTTGTGATCTCCTATAACAAGACGACCAGTATGTTCTTTCTGTAAGAAGGCAGGAAATTTATTAGAATTTGAGACCACTAATTCAACATAATTATTAAGTGTCTACTATGTACCTGACAATATTCCAGGCTTATGGGATACAGTGAAGAAAAAGAACTAAATTAAGATCCCTGTCTTTATGGAACTTACATTCTTGCATGGATAGGGATGGGGAGGGGACACAAAATCAGTAAGTAAATTACAGTATGTCTGAAGGCAGTGTAATTACAATAAACCAAGCAGAGGAAGGGGATAGAAAGTATGTAGAGTTCAAGCTGGAATTTTAAATGGGATAGACAGCTAGAAAAGTGGATCAATCTAAACATTTTCTTTCCTAAAATGCCAGTAAAATGAGTTGCTTTGATTTTTCCACCTTCTCTTTCTGATGTCTCAGGCATATATCATGGAAAGAAAGCAAATGAGATTTAACTGAATAAAAATAATAGATTTATAATGAACAATGTGATCGAAATTTAAAATATAAAACATAAAAATAACCATTACTATTTAACAACATACCACAAATAGCTAGCTCATTACTTTTGACTACAATAAACACCCACTTTCAAACTATCAAAAAGCACAGAACTTAAAACAATTTAGTTCTATAAAACATAAAAATAAATCTGACTCAACTAATTGGTAATTAGTTACCAACTAATCAGCTTACATAATTACTCTCAATTTATCAGTTCCAATCCACTCTTCATGGTTCATATTTAGTTTTGAAACCAAGCATGAGCCTGTGGGGCTCCCGGGCATGGAAGCCTTTCCGTGTCCCCAGTTTCTTGTTTATAGGGAACAGACTCCAGCCTCCGTGACACTCCCTGAGTTCCAAAGGGCAGATTTGAACTGTTGCCATGCAGAGACAAGGGAGGAGCAGTCAAGAAACAACAGTGTAGCCTTTGGATAGGGTCCTGGTCCTGCCTGAAGGGATACACATAACAATGAGTTCTTTACAGAACGAAAACCCCCAACAAATGTAAGATGTTAGCATTCTTTATCCCAGATTAAAAGGAACCAGAGAAGCTCTTCAAGAGACCATCTGAGGCCAGATTAAAGGAGTCACAGAAACTCATCAGACCACCTGAAGCCAGGCCCTGCACACACCCTGATCCTTATCAGCAACCCTGCCTTTGAACCACTGCTATAAAACAACTCACCAAATCCCTCCAGGTCGGGACACACAGTTTTGAGAGGTACTGAGTCTGCTGTGTCCCCCTTTGCCTGGCAGAGCAATAAAGCTGTTCTCTTCTACTTCACCCAAAACTCTGTCTCCGAGATTCAATTCCGTACTGGTGCACAGACGCCGAGTTTTCGGCATCAGTTTCACAAGGTTAATAAAGTGTTTGGGAGACTGGCCAAGATGGCAGAGTAGAAAGATCTTGAGCTCACCTCCTCTCACGAGCACACGAAAACCACAACTATCTGCAGAACAGCTATTGATGACAAAGACTGGGAACCACCAGAAAAGATCTTCTACAACTAAAGACATAAAGAAGGAACCACAACAACCTGGATATAATCAAATTCCATACCCCTTGGGGTGGGTGATCCACACACTGGAGAATAATTACACTGCAGAGGTTCTCCTACAGGAGTGAGAGTTCTGAGTCCGACATCAGGCTCCCCAGCCCAGGGGTCTGGTACCAGGAAGATGAGCCCCCAGAGAATTTGGCTTTGAAGGCCACCGGGGCTTAACTGCAGGAGCTCCACAGGACTGGGGGAAATACACTTCACTCTTCGAGGGAGCATACAAAATCTCACATGCACCCGGACACAGGGCAAAAGCAGTAATTTGATAGGCACCTGGGCCAGACCTACCTCTTAGTCTTGGAGAGTCTCCTGGAGACACGGGGTGGTAGGGGGACTGTGGCTCACCCTAGGGACACAGACACTGATGGCAGAATACCGGGGAACACTGTTGGCGGCTGACATCTTGGCTTATTAGTTCCAAGACCTTATCCCACCCAACAGTCTGTAGGTGCTAGTGCTGGGACTCCTCAGGCTAAACAACTAACTGGGCAGGGACACTGCCCCACCCCTCAGCAGACAGGCTGCCTAGAGACTTACTGAGCCCACAGCCACCTCAAGATATGCCCCCTAGACATGGCTCTGCCCATGAGAGGACTAAGACCCAGCTCCACCCACTAGTGGGCAGACACTAGCCCCTCCCTCCAGGAAGCCTGCACAAGCCTCTAGAGCAGCCTCACCACCCAGGGGGCAGACACCAGATGCAAGAAAAATATGATTCCTGCAGACTACGGACCAAGTCTGCCCACAGCAGGCCAGACTGTGCCCACTAGCAGGCCAATACAACCTTCAGGACACCCTGGACCCCATAACCAACTGTGTCAAGAACCACCTCCCAACCCCGAATCTTATATGTGCTCTGGGATCCAGGGGCCCTGCAGCCAGACTCCAGGAACCAGCTCTGACTACCCAGTTGCCTCCAGAATCCGGCTTAACCTGCCAATGGGTGGGCAACAGCCCCAGAGTCTTCATGAACCTGACTCTGACCACCCAGCCAGCACTAGCCTTGGGGCCCCCTAGGGTTCTGCAAGAAGTCACTTCATGACCAGGGCCTGCTGAACAGCAGCCAGCATAATCCGCACAAGGCAGGGCCTGGCAACCAACCAAGCCCACCAGATCACCCACATAGTCAGGCCACCACAACAGGAGGACCCACACAGCTCTCTTAGGAGGAAACTCTAGAGCATATAGCTTGGGTGGCGAGAAGGGAGTGCACTGCTGGGATGCATAGGACACATCCTAGAGGGCCACTTCTAGAAAGTCAAGAAATGTAACTAACCTACCACATACATAAAAATACCAACTTAGACAAAATGATGTGGCAGAAGCATATGTTCCAGATGAAGGAACAAGATTCTACCTGAGAAAGAGTTCAGAATAATGATTGTAAAGATGACCAAAGAATTTGGGAGGAGAATGGATGCCAGAGCAAGAAGTTAGAAGTTTTTAACAAAGAGTTAGAAAATTTAAAGAACAACCAAACAGAGATGAAAAATACAATAACTGAAATGAAGAATACACCAGAAGGAATAAACAGTAGACTGAGTGATACAGAAGAATGGATCAGTGAGCTGGAAGACAGAGTACTGGAAATCACTGCCACTGAACAGAAAAAAGAATGAAAAGAAATGAGGACAGTTTCAAAGACCTCTGGGACAACATCAAGCACACTAATATTACCATTAAAGAGGTCCCAGAAAGAGAAAACAGAAAGAAAAAGCCTGAGAAAATATTTGAAGAGATAATAGCTGAAATATTCCTTAACCTGGGAAAGGAAACAGTCACTCAAGTCCAGGAAGTGCAAAGAATCAAGGAACACACCAAGACACAATGTAATCAAGATGACAAAAATTAAAGATAAAAGAGAATATTAAAAGCAGCAAGGGAAAAGCAATAAATAACATACAAGGGAATTCCATAAGGCTATCAGCTGATTTTTCAACAGAAACTGCAGACCAGAAAGGAGTGCCACGATATATTTAAAAAAGTGATGAAAGGGAAAAACCTACAAGCAAGAATACTCTACCTAGCAGAGCTCCTGTTCAGATTTGATGGAGAAATCAAAACTTTTACAGACAAATAAAAGCTAAAAGAATTCAGCACCACCAAGCTAGCTTTAGAACAAATGCTAAAGGAACTTATCTAGATGAAAAAGAAAAGGCCACAACTAGAAACAAGAAAATTAAGAAATGAAAAAGCTCACAGACAAAGGCAAACATATAGGAAATAATCCAAATGCAAACCAGTAGGGAGGCTGACAGACAAAAGTAGAAAAATTATCTGTATCTACAATAAGCAGTTAAGGGATATACAAAGCAATTAGATATAAAATATGATATCAAGGGCTTCCCTGGTGGCGCAGTGGTTGGGAGTCCCCTACGTCGGGTCGTGCCCCGGTCAGGGAAGATCCCACATGCCGCGGAGCGGCTGGGCCCGTGAGCCATGGCCGCTGAGCCTGCGCGTCCGGAACCTGTGCTCCCCAACGGGAGAGGCCACGACGGTGAGAGGCCTGCGTACCGCGCAAAAAAAAAAAAAAAAAAGATATCAAAAACAGTAATTGTGAGGAGAGGAGAGTACCAACGCAGGATTTCAAAAATGCATTTGTAATTAAGAGAGCAGCAACTTAAAACAATCACGTATACATATAGACCGCTCTACAAAAATCTCATGGTAACCACAAACTAAAAATCTATAATAGATATACACACAAAATTATCCACAACACTAGAGATAGTCATCAAATCACAAGAGAAGAGAACAAAAGGTGAAAGACCTACAAAAACAAATTCAAAACTATTTTGGGAGAGGGAGCTGTGTAAGAGGAAAGGTTCTCTAACCCCAGGAACCCCCTTCACCAGCTGGGAAAAATCAGCCAGGACAGAAAGTGAGCTTCACTGGCTCAGAGGAGTGCAGCAACAGGCTTTAGGAAGGCAGAACAAAGAGAGACCAGCACTGATGGTCCTGGCCACCTCGCTCTACTTACTCCCCAGCCTGAGATGTGTGTCTGCTGGTGCGAGGGGGCTGGGTGCTAAAACTCAGGCTTTAGGGGACAGACCTGGGGAGAGGACTGGGGTTGACTGCGCGGAGACAGCCAAAATGTATTGGAGTATGGCCCAGGCCACAAGGTGTGAGCAGGATAATGCCCGGGTCCACCATAGAAGCCCCACTGGTAATGTGCTCATGAAGGGAGGGTCAGGACCCCACCACAGCAGCCTCATTCTCTTTGTGCTCACAGTGGGCACAACTCTTGACTCTATGAGCTCTGCTAGTAGACAAGCCCTGGTGGTTGCCTACACACAGAGGTGGGGCTGAAATATGAGCTGTGTCCAGCCAGCAGCTTTGAGACTTTGGCAGATTTATGCCTCTGGTGCCTTTGTAAGCTCAGCACCTGGGGGACATCCAAGCAGATTATTGGTGCTTCTGTGATTAGGGCGGGTCCAGGGCTAATTCCATAGCTCCCACGGTGGGTCCAGGTGCCCGACTATGGTGGGTCCTGGTGCCTGACTTTGGCAGATCTGCACTGGTTGCTTTCTGATAACTGCGCCTGAGGGGCATCTGGACCAACTGACTGCATTCCCACAGCTGAAGCGGGGCCAAGAGCAGTGCCAACAACAGTGTACTTTGTGAGTACTCATAACAGGTGACAGGAGACACCACAGAGCATACTTTTCAGTGGACAGCTCCTGGGAAGAATACCCAGTGGCTCCTCTCCCAGTGGGAGCACTCTAGTCCCATCTACCTCACATTGCAGTTTAGCAACGGATCTGAGTGCTTTTACTCCAACACCTGGGGAGCAGACCCTGCCCCTGGCAGGGCTGTGACAGCTACAGAGCAAAGTGGAGGCCCCTGTTCAACATCCAGTGCAGGCTCTGGTCACCACAACACCAATCACACCCCCTATCAAGGGGAAAAGGGCAAGCACACATTGAGGAAGGACGTGGCAGCCATCCATACTAAAAACGGCCTTTGCACCAAAAATATTAGACTCATTCAGGCTACACAGGGACATTCCACATAAAAACAGCCCTTTAAGACCACAGTAGATAACTGTTTCTCCTAAAGTCATAGAGTCAGAGAAACAAGTAAAATGAAGAAACACAGGAACTGCTCCCAACTAAAAGAACAAGAGAAATCCCCTGGAAGTACAAACGATGAAACACCTCTCCAGTCTACTAGACCCCAAGTCCAAACAGAAGGTAATAAAAATACTAAAGGAATTAACAAAGACTATCAGAAGAAATGCAGATCACTGTTACAAGAAACTAGAACTATAAAGAGGAGCCAATTAATATTAGAAAACTCATCTGCCAAGACAAAACTTGAGCTAAAGGCAATAAATAGCAAACTAAATAATGCAGAAGAATAAGTGATCTGGAAGACAGAATAATGGAAATCACCCAATCAGAACGGCAGACAAAAAGACAAGTGAAAAAAAATGAAAGCAATATACGAGACTTATGGGATAAAATAGAGCAAGTCAATCTACACATAATAGGATCCCAGAAGGAGAAGAAAGAAAAAAGGGGATTGAAAATGCATTTGAAGAAATTATGGCTGAAAACTTCCCAAACCAAAAGGAAACAGATATCCAGGTACAAGAAAAACAGAGTCGGAAACAAGATGAACCCAAGCAAAGCTACACCATGACATATTATAATTAAAATGGCAAAAGTTAAAGTGAGGATTCTAATGGCAGCAAGAGAAAAAGAGTTACTTACAAGGAAACCCTCATAAGTCTATCAGCTGACTTCTCTATAGAAACACTCCAGGACAGAAGGGAGTGGCAAGATATATTCAAAGTCCTAAAAGGGAAAAATCTGCAACCTAGCATACTCTATGCAGCAAGATTATCATTTAGAATAGGAGAGATAAAGAATTTCCCAGACAAGTGAAAACTAAAAGAATATAGCAATACAAAACCTAAACAGACATTTCTCCTAAGAAGACATACAGATGGCCAACATGAAAAGATGTTTAACATTGCTAATTATTAGAGAAATGCAAATCAAAACTACAGTGAGGGATCACCTCACACCAGTCAAAACAGCTATCATCAAAAAATCCACAAACAGGGCTTCCCTGGTGGCACAGTGGTTGAGAGTCCGCCTGCTGATGCAGGGGACACAGGTTCGTGCCCCAGTCCGGGAAGATCCCACATGCCGCGGAGCGGCTAGGCCCGTGAGCCATGGCCGTTGAGCCTGCACGTCCAGAGCCTGTGCTCCGCAACAGGAGAGGCCACAACAGTGAGAGGCCCACATACCGCAAAAAAAAAAAAAAAAAAAAAAAAAAATCCGCAAACAATAAATGCTGGAGAGGGTGTGAAGAGAAGGGAACCCTTCTACGCTGTTGGTGGGAATGTAAACTGGTACAGCCACTATGGAGAACAGTATGGAGGTTCCTTTAAAAACTAAAAATAGAGCTACCATATGACCCTGCAATCCCACTCCTGGGCATATATCCAGAGAAAAACATGGTCTGAAAGGATACATGCACCCCAATGTTCATTGCAGCACCGTTTACAACAGCCAAGACAGGGAAGCAACTTAATGCCCATTGAAAGAGGAATGGATAAAGAAGATGTGGTACATGTAAACAATGGAGTATTACTCAGCCATTAAAAAGAAGGAATTAATGCCCTTTTCAGCAACACGGATGGACCTAGAGACTGTCATACTGAGTGAAGTAAGTCAGACAGAGAAAGAGAAATCTCATATGATACTGTGGTGTGGTACACATATACAATGGAGTATTACTCAGCCATAAAAAAGAATAATGTTAGTTGCAGCAACATGGATAGACCTAGAAATTATCATACTAAATGAAGTCAGACAGAAAAAGACAAACATCATATGCTATCACTTATATGTGGAATCTAAAAAAATGATACAAATGAACTTATTTACAAAACAGAAACAGACTCTCAGACTTTGAAAACAAACATATGGTTACCAAAGGGGAAAGGTGGGAGGGGAGGGATAAATTAGGAATTTCAGATTAACATATACATGCTACTATATATAAAATAGATAATCAACAAGGACCTACTGTATAGCACAGGGAACTCTACTCAACATCCTGTAATAACTTATATGGGAAAAGAACCTGAAAAAGAATGGATATATGTATATCTATAACTGAATCAGTTTCCTGTACACCTGAACTAACACAACACTGTAAATCAACCTTACTCTAATATAATATAAACATTAAATTAAAATAAAAAATAAAATAAACAACAAAGTCCTAGTGTATAGTACAGGAACTATATTCAATATCTTGTAGTACACTATAATGGAAAATAATATGAAAAAGAATATATATATAGTACAGCAAAGTATAACTTTGCTGTATGCCAGAAAGTAACACCACATTGTAACTGAACTATATTTCAATAAAATATATATAAGTAAACAAAATGAGAAAAAACAGAAAACAAAAGCAATTATAAGAGGAAAGTTAATAGCAATACAAGCTTACCTCAGGAAAGAAGATAAATCTCAAACAGCCTAACCTTACACCTAAAGCAACTAGAGATAGAAGAACAAATAAGGCCCAAAGTTAACAGAAGGAAAGAAATCATAAAGATCAGAGCAGAAATAAGAAAACAATAGAAAAGATCAATGAAACTAAAAGCTGATTCTTTGAAAAAATAAACAAAATTGATAAACCTTTAGCCAGACTCATCAAGAAAAAAAGGAAAGGGCTCAAATCAATATTAAAAATGAAAAAGGAGAAGTTACAACTGACATCACAGAAATACAAAAGATCACAAGAGACTACTACTACAACCAATTTATACACCAGTAAAATGGACAACCTAGGAAAAATGGACAAATTCTTAGAAAGGTACCATCTCCCAAGACTGAACCAAGAGGAAATAGAAAATATGAAGGGACTAATAACTAATAAGTTCAATAACTAATTGAAGTTGAAACGGTGATTTAAAAACTTCCAACGGACAAAAGTCCAGGACCAGATGGCTTCACAGGGGAATTCCGTCAAACATTTAGAGATGAGTTAACACCTATCCTTCTAAAACCTCCTGCAGAGGAAGGAACACTCCCAAATTCATTTTATGAAGCCACCATCACCCTGATACCAAAACCAGACAAAGATAACACACAAAAAGAAAATTACAGGCCAGTATCACTGATGAACATAGACACACAAATCCTCAACAAAACACTAGCAAACCGAATCCAACAAAACATTAAAAAGATCATACACCATGATCAAGTGGGATTTATCCCAGGGATGCATGGATTTTTCAATATCTGCAAATCAATGTGTGATACACCACTTTAACAAACTGAATAATAAAAACCAAATGATCATCTTGTATTCACAAGATGCTGTGGCCTGCTGTATCAGTAAATGAAGGATATTGTGGCCATCAAACCAGCAGCCACCCTCAACTGTGCACCCTGAGGGGATTCAGGATGGTGAAAAGCATGAAACTGGCCCTAGATAGTTAAGGTGTATATCAAAGGAATGATTTCAATGAGTCCAGACTCTTGAAACTTCCCACACGTGGAAAAGTGTTAAATTCATTAACTTGACATGTTTGGTTTTCCATAATTAACAGTTTCTTTAATTAACAGTAATCCTTTGATGTTTCCACTACATAGTTTTTGATGCAAAATGCGTATATCCTGGCTCCTCCCTTACCTCTTTGGAGCAGTCCCTCAGAGCAATATGAGAGGCTGACTTAAGTCCTCAGGAAATCCGCCAAATAAAACATAATTCTCCACTTTTAGGCTGTGTATTTTTTTCAGTTGACAGTTTTGGTGACCAGGAAGGGACTCAGAGCAGACGTCTCTGCTTTGCCTGAACTCTACAAGGAACTGGGGCCTTGGTACCAGCAGAGGCCTGTTGTGCCCATCCGGCTCTGCAGAGTCCAGATGAATTTGGGTGAGTCCCTCCTGGTTCCTGTATCTCCCAATTACTGGCTGATGATCCTGAGTTTTATTTGGCGGTGTCTAACAGGTACTGGCTCCCCAGTTAAAAGATATTGGGGAGTGGCCCCTGCTAGTTGAAAAATACTAGGGGAGCCCAGCTGAAAGACATTGGGAGAAAGTGCCCCCTACCTGAAAGATACTAGGGTAACTCAATTGAAAGACACCAGGATTTCCTCAGTTTGAAAGATACTGAGCAGTCTCAGCTGAACGGTTGGTTAGGTAAGAGGTTTACCTGACATTTTCCTCAAATTGGCTATCTTGACAGGAATGTGTCAGGATAAAAGTGCACTAATAAAATTTTATGCCTGAGAAATTCAAGTTCAAATGGGAAACAGATTCTCTCAGAGAAATGAGGGGCGTCAGAAAGCCAACCTCCAACTAGCACTCTAGCCAGATTCGTGTATGTACAGAGCTCATACCTGCAAGTAAATAAAGGAAATCTTGCTCTGAAAATGACTAAATGGAGCTCTTTTACTGTATACGCAGCTATGTTAGAAAAAGTTGGCTTGATAAAAACATATTTTCAGAATTCTGATGTTAAAAAAACAAAAGCCCTTCTAGGGGGAAGTTGCATTCCTCCTCCTGTGTCTTTGAGATGTAAATGTTTTATCTGATCTTCAGGCGCGTGCATGTGTGTGTTTTGAGCACTTGATCTCTGTCATCCAGAAGGTACACATATGGTGTACATTTAGCAGCCAATCGAATAGACTGAGATTCTGAGCAGGCTTTTTTTTTTTTTTTTGTGGTACGCGGGCCCCTCACCGCTGCGGCCTCTCCCGCCGCAGAGCACAGGCTCCAGACGCGCAGGCCCAGCGGACATGGCTCACGGGCCCAGCCGCCCCGCGGCATGTGGGATCTTCCCAGACCGGGGCATGAACCCGTGTCCCCTGCATTGGCAGGCGGACTCTCAACCACTGCGCCACCAGGGAAGCCCCCTGAGCAGGCTTTTGTCTGAATTTTTGCCATCTTAACCTTCATTGCGTCAGCCTGTTTAGTGAGGGCCTTTACTTTCTTAGACTATTTTTGGGAGTAAACTTTCTGGATCTGTTTAGGTTGCATCCTTCACACTCTCCTGTGGGGAAGCCTCTTGCATCCTATTGGTTTAAGTCACTATTAACATATATCTCATTAATGGCCAGACGACAGATCCTTTAAATTGGAGAAACTTCTAAATTGGTAAATTTTTAGAGAACTCTCATTATAAACAGGTGTTTTATTGATATCTATGGGAAAAAAAAATTAAAGGTGGGAAAAAAATATATAATGGTTTACCTAAGAACTCGCTTAGTTTAAAACAAACCAAAAAAACTGGTTTGGGAGACCTTATTGTGGTTTCTGCTTTCCCTCAATGGATCTTACAGATGCTAATAAAAACATTAGAATAATTAATTAGGTTGATTAACAGAAAAATAAGAGAAAAAACCAAAGGAAAAGTCTAGAGACTCTTTCCCCACAAGGTAAACTTTTTAATGGAACTTATCCCAAATGGATAAAGAAATCTTAAGATGATTACTTTAAAATGGGATAAATAAAATGAATGTTAATGGGATTAAAACAAAACATCTTGATACAACATTCCTAAGGTTCAATGGGCCAAATGGAACCCCCCCTCCACTGTATTGGTACCCAACATTAAAGGACCCCAAGCAAGTCTGCTCTATTTACCCCTGTTTAAAATATATATATTTAAATGGTGGAAGAAAATTACACTGAGGTACCTGACCAACAATTACTTGGGGCAACAATTAGGCCAATTAATCAAGTTGACAAAAGGGCCTGAGTCAGTTGGCTCAACCCCTCACTGGGGACCCCAGAGCCTTTTATACAAAATAGATAAAATGGTCAGAGAATAAAAGCAAGGAAAGCTTCTAGGACTCCTTGTAATACCAAGACTTGTTGATTGGGTCCTAAGAGAAACTAACGTTAAAGGTGTAAAAGTTGGCAGAATTGAGATGAAACTTTATAAAAATTGGTATTTATGTTCACCAATCTACAGAACGCTAATGTAAAAGACAGTTCATAATTGCTTACTTCTTAGTATTCACTAGAAATCAAAGTTTTTAAGGGTTGAGAATTCTAATTTAAATATGAAATTAAAGCTACTAGAAATAATACAGAAAAACAGTTCAGTATGCTAGAAAAATAAGTGTGTTGTGAACAAAGAAGGTATGAGGAATGGATTTGCATTTTGTTAAGGGAAAAGAAAATAATTTTGTCCTAGAGCTAGTTGTTTCTAGATGAGAAAAGTAAGAGACAAAATAATACGGATATAGAAAGTGATGGAAGGATTGTGGAAAAGGAACCCTGAGAAAAGAATTTTGTACACTGTCAGGATTGACTAAACTCAGAATGAATTTAATTATGTAAATGGATTTTGTTATTAAAAGTAGACTGGTACACGATTGGATTTGGTTCCTCTGTTTAAAGAACAAAGGTTTCTTAGAACACTGCTTCTGACAATGGATTGTGTGAGTTTCTCTGTCTTTAAGTGATCTATATTTGCTTTTGAAATCTTTTGTCACTGTGGTTAAGTATTATTTCAGTGACATATGATCCTATTTGACCAAGTGTTGGTATTTTTGACAAACTTCCCAAATATCAAATTCTAAAGTTCTTTTGACCTCCAGCTAACTCTGGGATGCTTCAAAGGAACCAAGACACCTCAGAGAGCAATGTCAAACTAATTAGCTTATGTGGTATGATAAATTAATCAGTTGGCCAAAAAGTTCATTTGGTTTTAAAGTAGAAACAAAAGACACCACATTTTTCATTTTCACCAAGAACTTTATTTATTTTTAAAAAAATATTTAGGGACTTCCCTGGTGGCACAGTGGTTAAGAGTCCACCTGCCAATGCAGGGGACACGGGTTCGAGCCCCGGTCCGGGAAGATCCCACATGCCGCAGAGCAACTAAGCCTGTGCACCACAACTACTGAGCCTGCACTCTAGAGCCCACGAGCAACAACTACTGAAGCCTGTGCACCTAGAGCCTGTGCTCCACAAAAAGAGAAACCACCACAATGAGAAGCCTGTGCACTGCAACAAAGAGCGGCCCCCCTCACCGCAACTAGAGAAAGCCTGCGTGCAGCAACGAAGATCCAATGCAGCCAAAAATAAACAAACAAATATTTATTTGGCCGTGTTGGGTCTTAGTTGTGGCACACAGGATTTTTAGTTGTGGCATATGGGATCTTTAGTTGCAACATGTGAACTCTTAGTTGGGGCATGTGGGATCTAGTTCCCTGACCAGGGATCGAACCTGGGTCCCCTGAATTGGGAGTGTGGAGTCTTAGCCACTGGACCACCAGGGAAGTCCCACCAAGAACTTTACTGAACGTATTCACTGTTTTGTTCCACTACCTTCTGCCATTTTTCAGGCAACTTCATAATTCCATCTTCCTAAAAATTTTATCTTTTTGAGCAAAGAACTGTTCCAGCTGCCTTTTACAGTATTCCAGGGAATTGAAATTCTTTCCATTAAGAGAATTTTGTAAAGACCAAAATAAATGGAAATCCAAAGGTGCCATGTCTGGTGAATATGGCAGATGAATCAGAATGTCCCAGCCAAGCTGTAACAGTTTTTGCCTGGTCATCAAAGAAACACGCAGGCTTGTGTTACCCTGATGGAAGATTATGCATTTTCTGTTGACTAATTCCAGATGCTTTTCGTCGAGTGCTGCTTTCAGCTGGTCTAACTGGGAGAAGTACTTTTTGGAATTAATCATTTGGTTTTCTGGAAGGAGCTCATAATAGAGGACTCCCTTCCAATCTCACCATATATACAACATCACCTTCTTTGGATGAAGCCCGGCCTTTGGTGTGACTGATGGTGGTTCATTTCGCTTGCCCCATGATCTCTTCCATTTCACATTATTCTACAGTATACACTTTTCATTACCCATCACAATTTGTTTTAAAAACGGAACATTTTTGTTAGGTTTTAGTAGAGAATCGCATGTGGAAATACGGTCAAGAAGGTTTTTTTCACTTATGAGGAACCCAAACATCAAAGCGATGAACATAACCAAATTGGTGGAAATGATTTTCAGTGCTTGATTTGGATATTCTGACTATGTAGGCTATCTTCCATGTGGTGTAACATTGACTGTTCTCAATTAATGTCTTGATTTGATTGCTGTCAACTTCAAATGGTCTACCTGACCACGGAGCATCGTACGGCGAGAAATCTCCAGCACAAAACTTTGCAAACCACTTCTGACACATTCAATCAGTCAAAGGTACTTTATCACAGTACCTTCGCCATACACTGCACAAATCTTTTTTTGCGTTTTAGTTGTGTTTCTACCTTTCTTGAAATAATAAAGCATAATATGCCGAAACTGTTGCTTTTTTTTCTCTTCAATATTAAAATGGCTACACAAAAATTCACCAGTTTTGATAAAGTTTTTTTAAAATGCACACTGATATGACAACTGTCACAATACAATCTAACAAAATTGTTTCGAATGAAGTTAAAGACAACTAAGTGCTACTAGAGACAACCTATGGAAAAACCAAATGAACTTTTTGGCCAACCAATACTTGCAAAGCACTGCCAAGTAACTAGTGATGAACCTTATGTTATATTGTATGTATAAATGTCATTAATACAGATATTCCAAAATTTATATGAAATTACTAAAATCTGAGATATCCTGGTATAATGTTATCAATCATAATTCTAGTTATTATAGAAATATCCAAGTTCCTTGTCAACTGCATTGTAATCAGATCTTTAACCATGGCATTTTAAGTCCTGTCATTTATAAATAGTCATTGTTTTAGTCTGATGCTTTTATAAAAGGAAGATCTTCAAGATGATTCATAAAAAGGACTTTTTAACAAGTATAAGTTTCTGATAACTTTTACATCATACCACTGAACTGGGTAAGAAATGACAAAACTCTAATGTAAAACCTGACTACTTCATCCAAATCAACAGGAATTACATGGGACTGAATGAATTTATAAATATGATTTATAACTTTATGACTTTTTTGGGGAAATATATTGGCTTTTCCTCTTTGTTTTCCAGAAAAACTTTTCCTCTGTTATGCTATGACCTACAAGTTGATCAAGTATTCTTTTATAAACAAAAACAAAACATATTTTTTCCTCTCTACCTAATCCTTCCATATTTGGCTTCTCCACCTGGCTCTCCTATGGACTTGATGGTTTACTGTGACCAGATTACAACTGGTTATACTAATCACTGTTTTCTCTTTGAATTTAATTTATTTTTTTATACAGCAGGTTCTTATTAGTTATCTATTAATCATTGTTTTAATTTGTTCTCTTTGTTCCTGAATTGTTTATGCTCTGTGTCTCTCTCTGCCGTACTATGACCTTATTAATGTTACTGACTATATTAATTATCCTGTCTAGTTTATAAGATTGTCTCTTACCCAATGTGTAACCAGGTCTCCAAAAAAATTAATGATGGCTAAAGGTCTTGAAACAGTTGATCATACACACACACACACAAATATATATATATATGTATATAAAAAACTCTACACAGGATAACTGTAACAGTGCAACTCTCGTATGAAAAGAAGCAACAAGAGAAAACATTTTCTAGGTCATAGAAGACTAGCAAGATAGGTGATCCAGAGAATTTTAGATTATTAACAGGTCCTAATCCAAAAATTTGAGTGGCCTATCAACAGAACCTTTGCCTGATCTAGGAATGAGCCTTCCTAGCACTGTGGGACAAAATTGGTCATGAAATGCTTCCCAAATGTTGGTTGAATTTATGATCAAGGGGAAGCACTGTGAATGAAAAATGCTGCCCTATCAGTAAACAAAGGATGTTGCAGCCATCAAACCAGCAGCCATTGCAGCTACTCCCAACCGTGCACCCTGTGGGGATTCAGAATGGAGAAAAGAAGGATACTGGCCCTAGATAGTTAAGGTGCAAATCAAATGAATGATTTCAATGAGTCCAGTCTTGCATCTTCCTAGATGTAGAAAAGTGTTAAATTCATTAACTTGACATGTCTGGTTTCCCTTAACAGTTTCTTTAATTAACAGTTATCTTTTGATGTTCCAACTATCCAGTTTTTATTGCAAAACTCCTATACATCCTGGTTCCTCCCTTACCTCTTCGGAGCAGTCCCTCAGAGCAATCTGAGAGGCTATCTTCTAGGCTTAAGTCCTCAGAAAATCCGCCAAATAAAACATAATTCTCAACTTCTAGGTTGTGCACTTTTTCAGTTGACAATCTCAATAAATGCAGAAAAAGCTTTTGATGAAATTCAACATCCATTTTTGATAAAAACTCTCCAGAAAGTGGGCATAGAGGGAACCTACCTCAACATAATAAAGGCCATATATGACAAACCCACAGCTAACATCATACTTAATGGTGAAAAGCTGAAACCATTCCCTCTAAGATCAGGAACAAGACAAGGCTGCCCACTCTTGCCACTTTTATTCAGCATAGTACTGGAAATCCTAGGCACAGCAATCAGACAAGAAAAAGAAATAAAAGAAATCCAAATTGGAAAGGAAGAAGTAAAACTGTCACTGTTTGCAGATGACATAACACTATACATAGAAAATCCTAAAGATGCCACCAGAAAACTACCAGAGCTCATCAATGAATTCGGTAAAGTTGCAGGATAAAAAATTAATATACAGAAATTGGTTGTATTTCTATACAGTAACAATGAAATATGAGAAAGAGAAATTAAAGAAACAACCCCATTTACCATCACATCAGAAAGAATAAAATACCTAGGAATAAACCTACTTAAGGTGGCAAAAGAACTGTACTGTGAAAACTATAAGATGCTAATAGAAGAAACTGAAGATGACACAAACAGATGGAAAGATATACCATGTTCTTGAAGTGGAAGACTCCGTATTGTTAAAGTGACTATACTTCCCAAGGCCATCTACAGATTCAATGCAATCCCTATCAAATCACCAATGTCATTTTTCACAGAACTAGAACAAATAATTTTAAAATTTGTATGGCCCCAAATAGCCAAAACAATTTTAAGAACAGAGCTGGAGGAATCACACTCCCTGACTTCAGACTATACTACAAAGCTACAGTAATCAAAACTGTATGGTACTGGCACAAAAACAGACAGAAATCAATGGAACGGGATAGAAAGCCCAGAAATAATCCCATGCACTTATGGTCAATTAATCTATGATGAAAGAGGCAAGAATATACAATGGAGAAAAGACCACTAATTTCAAGAAGTGGTGCTTGGAAAACTGGACAACTACATGCATAAGAATGAAATTAGGACATTCTCTAACACCATATACAAATATAAACTCAAAATGCATTAAAGACATAAATGTAAGACCATATACTACAAAACTCCTAGAGGAAAACACAGGCCAAACACTCTTTGACACAAATCGCAGCATTATTTTTTTGGATTCGTCTCCTAGAGTAATGGAAATAAAACAAAAATAAACAAATGGAACCTAATTGAACTTAAAAGCTTTTGCAGAGCAAACGAAACCATAAGCAAAATGAAAAGACAACCTATGGAATGAGAGAAAATATTTGCAAATGATGCAACCAACAAGGCATTAATTTCCAAAATATACAAATAGTTCATATAGCTCAATACCCAAAACAAAACAAACAAAAACAACCCAACCCAATCAACATACGAGTAGAAGACCTAAATAGACATTTCTCCAAAGAAGACAAACAGATGGCCAACAGGCACATGAAACAATGCTCAATATCACTAATTATTAGAGAAATGCAAATCAAAACTACAAGGAGGTATCACCTCACACTGATCAGAATGGTCATCATCAAAAAGTCTACAAATAATAAATAATGGAGGGGGGTGTGGAGAAAAAGGATCCTTCCGATGCTGTTGGTGTGAATGTAAATTGGTGCGGCCACTATGGAAAACAGTATGGATGTTCCTTGAGAGACTAAGTGTTACCACATGATCCAGCAATCCCACTTCTGGTCATATATCTAGAGAAAACTAACTCAAAAAGATATATGCATCCCAATGTTCATAGCAGCAGCATTTACAACAGCCAAGACATGGAAGCAACCTAAATGTCCATCAACAGGTGAATGGATAAAGAAGAAGTGGTACACACACACACACACACAATGAAATACTACTTAGCCATAAAAAGGAATGAAATAATGCCATTTGCAGCAACATGGATGGACCCAGAGAGTATCATACTAAGTGAAGTCAGACAGAGAGACACAAATATTATGATATCACTTACATGTGAAATCTAAAAATTATGATACAAATGAACTTATTTACAAAACAGAAACAGACTTACATAGAAAACAAACTTATGGTTACCAAAGGGGAAAGGAGGTGGGAGGGATAAATTTGGAATTTTGGGTTAACAAACTACTATATATATATAATAGATAAACAACAAGGTCCTACTATATAGCACAGGGAACTATATTCAAGATCTTATAATAAACTATAATGGAAAAGAATCTGAAAAAGAATATCAATCTATCTATATATATGCATAACTGAATCACTTCACTGTATACCTGAAACTAATACAACATTGTAAATCAGTTATACCTCAATTAAGAAAAAAAAAACCAACTGAAAAAAAAGGGAAATTGTTCACTAAAACTGAGTGAAAGTGAGATTAAATTTGACTTTGCAAAGCAATCTTAACCAATTATCTGTGTATATAGTAAATAACAAATCACCCTATTGTGAAATCATGACACATTCTCCATACCCAAAGATGATACTCCTGAAAAGGTTCAAGCATTAATGCTTATTGCCTTACATGTTATTAGCACAAAAGCAAATCAATAATTCAGTAGTTTGTTCCTTTATTGCAGAAGACACCTCATAACAAGATTTGAATATACATAATGGCATCAAGTTATTCTAAGATGATAGTATTATACTGGTCTATCATACTTTCTCAGCTGGTTCTCCCTGTGACCAATAAAATACTCAGTGGCTAGGATTAGGAATGTACTTTGGGGCCACAAAATAGCATAAATCTAAACAGCCTACGTAAAAGATCAAAGCTATGATCTTTGCACTTGTTAGCAAAGAATTTAACGTATGCTATGCCCATTGATCAGCAGCCAAATTTTTTTTTTAATTGTTCAATTTGTTCTCCACCCACCCCCGCCCTGTTTTATTGAGATACAATTGACTATTGGTAGCTAAATTTCATACATTTTATGTTAGGGTGTTTCTTCCTAGGTACTTAAAGAAATGTGATCCTACTAGGTTGAGCATACCCTTAAACTATTACTTTATATATCCTTAGCAAAATCTTTTATTTGCATGAACCAAGAGAAACTTCAGACTACTTTCTATGACAAATCACAAATTATTGGGAAATCTGGATTAATGTGATATTATACAAATGCTTCCTTTGTATAGGGTTTAACATCTTACATGATCTCTCCCTATGCCCAAATCTACTGTTCTAGGCTGGCTAACTCTTAATCCCCTCAGATTCAGATCAATTCTATTTCTGGGAAGCTTTCTTGTGCTGCTAAGCCAGAGTGAGCTTCCCTTGCCTGTTGATTCCACAGCATTATGTGCATAGCTCTTCCATAGCAATTATAATTCTATATTGTCATTATCTGGTTTCCTCCAGCACATGATAGCTCCAAACTTATGTTACTGATCTACGTGACCCCCCCACCCAGGACCTAGTACAGTGCCTGGCATGTAGTAGTCAACAGCTGTTGGTAAAATGCATTCCCATACAAATAAAAAACAAAGGGCAGAACTTATTTCTAAAGAGCTTAAAAGAGAAAAAAGTTTTCCTTTTTCTTCCACATCAGGTTTGCAGAAAGATTACTGGGACAGTGTTAGGAAAATAAATGTACTTGCTTACAAAAAAAAATCAGTATTTAGAGATCACTGTATTTGCATGTAAAAATTAATTGCTAGGAACAAGAGTTTTTTCCAACACGTGATGTTTCCTGGCACCTATATTTTATATCTTCTATTACGTTAATCGAACTGAAAAAGATTTCAAAATATACTGAACATTTTTAAAATTAAGTTTTTGACAAAGGCTATTCCCTTGGCTACTACTTCAAGGGCTGGAAGGAACTATAAAATATGAAAGACCTACCAAATGGTCTGACCAGAAGTACCTTGTATCAAATTATCAGGCTAACAGATGGCAAATCATGAACTTTCACGTTTTCTTTCTTCCACGAGTCTCCTCAAACCAAATTTTTTCTCTATGCAGTCTCTAAACATTACCACCCAGTGGCACTGAGAATCCTAGAAGCAGCTCAGTGAGGTCAGCTATATTTCCGAAAGCCTAAAGTAGTCATGCAGAACAGTAAAATGGGATCCAAGTGTATTCATTCTTTCTCACTTAACATACATAAAAAAGGGCATTATTTTCACAGAAAAGGTAAAAATGTATTCTGTCTGATGCTTACCTTTCCTGCACCCATAAGTCTCAAGAACTTTTGTTTTCTTTCTTCATTACCTAAGTCTGCTGCCTCCCAATTGCTAGATCCAAGCTGGAAAAGAAATTAGCCAATTAATCTTTTTTGCATAGTAATAAATATTTAAAAATTTAGAGTCTACCAGTAAATCCCAAGCTTTTTCCCCCTGTCAGTTTTCACTATAAACTGGACTCACTCTTGCTTAGGAAGTTAAGCATATGCATAATATTCGAATTAGAATATACTCCTTTTCTGTTACCTTAAGGGAAAGTCCTTTAGTTCTTTTGCAGCCAGAGATCTGGTTTTCAAAAGTTTATACTATAAGAATTACCTGGAGGGCTGGTTAAAACACAAACTGCTGGGCTACACCTCAAGAGTTTCAAACTTAGCAGATCTGGGGTGGGGCTTGAAGATTTATTTCACTTCTAACAAATTCCTAAGAGATGCTGATGCTGCTGATGTAGGGTATCACACTTTGAGACCTACTGCCTTAGAGCCTTGCAGGGCCCTAGGGTACCTAATACTTTGAACCCAGGAGGCTGCTACAGCTGTTAACTGAACTTAAAACCCTGGCTATATTGATATTCTAAAGAACAGTACAATATCAGAGTCAACTGGACCCAATTTTAGTTTCTTTTTTGAACACTTTCCTTATTTGTAAGGACTGATGTGTGAGGACTTTTTTTTTTTTAATATTTATTTGGTTGGGCCCAGTCTTAGTTGTGGCAGGCTGCCTCCTTAGCTACTGCATGCGAACTCTTAGTTGTGGCATGCATGTGGGATCTAGTTCCCTGACCAGGGATTAAACCCAGGCCCCGGGCATTGGGAGTGCAAAGTCTTAACCACTGTGCCACCAGGGAAGTACCTGTTAGGACTTTTATTCTTACTTAAAGGTCTTCCAAAGAACAAAGAGAAAATTTACTAATTTTTTTAAAAAAAAGAATAGAACTCATTCTATCTTGTAATTATCAAATGGGTCTATTGAACCCTTTTATAAATCTAATATATATTATGGAATCCTAGCGATATTTTTCCCTACATATTGAAACAAATTTAAGAATTATTTCATTATAATTCATTAATCATTCCCAAATATGCTAAAAATGACTAAAATAATAAGATAGAAAAGTGGTAGAAAAGTTTTCTCATCGTGTTGTCCAAAGTGCTGCATCATCTTTCAAGAAGACATCACCCCTCTGTTGTATGCTTCTAGCTCTCTTTGGACCCAGCTGAAAATTTTAATTTCTACTCATGACAACCGAGTAAAAAACTGAAAACTGACAGAAGGCATTTCACAATTATTAGACGAATAACAAGGTGAATGCAAAATGACAGGTAGTGTCTAAACTAATGATAATGGCAAACTTAACTGCAATTAAATGAGTTTTTGGATGATGAAATACTAGATAACTTTTCTCCAACCGGGAGTCAATGAGAGACAAAATAACAAAATATATGGTACTTTCATCTAGAAAGCCATTCAATAGGAAGAACTTCATCTTGCAATATTTTGCAATATTGCTACAACAGCCTGGACCATCCCGTTTTTCTAAAGAGGTATGTGACTATTTAATATCATCTTTTATGATATTTGTACACCAAAATTTACTTGATATGGTTTGTAAGTAGACAAGTACCGAGGGCAGGTGACTAGAAGGAATATAGAAATGAAAAACATTCATTGGATTGATCATTCTAATTGAGTTTATAATCTAAAAATGAAAATGTTTTGCAATTATAGAGCAAAGAAGACAAATCCCGTTTGACACAAAACTATGAGCAATGAAAACACTTCAAAAAAATTCTTCAAGTATCATATTTTGATGATGCAAATCCAAGAACTAAAATAAAGCTAAAATCTATTAGAAACATATTTGAAATCTGAAATTATATGTTTCAGTTTCACACATGACAACTGATAAGCTGTTAGCTATATTCAGAAAATGCTAAACATTTTGGGTATATATATAGTGAAAAATCAAGGAAACTAGGTTTGCTATGGTTCAGTTCATATCAAAATTTCTAATAAAGTTGTTTTTACTATCCTTTTATTCTTCTGAATATTATTCATAAAAGACTAATAGAATAATACATATATCAAACAATGATGACCATCCCTCCTGGGCATATGAGAGTTGAAGTATTTGTACCATACTGGACACCCACTTATGGCTATTCCTTTTGGCTACCTAAATTCCAAATCTCTACTTCTTTCCATCTGACAGTTCATATTTTTTCATAGACTAGTTAGTTCTTAACTGTTTCTGGCTCAATATAGTTAAAACAAAACAAAAAACCAAAAAACAAAGTACCAGTGAGGCTTAAGTTCTGATTCTCACTAAATCACTGTTCCCTGGACCTGGCATAGAGTAGCAAGTACCTTGCTCAAGTGCTGCATTCTAAAAATCACATGGGTGCCTGATACATTCTCAGAGATTCTCCACCAGTTACTAAAATTAACCTCCCCATTCCTCTTACTTCCTGAAAGATAGCTTTCAATTCTCCCCTCTAATCAAACCAATGAAACCATTTTTAAGTTGGCTTCATCCTTAATACCCTTATTATAGAACAGCAGTCAATTTACCTCCTCCTCAGTACACCCTGTAGTAACTCTTAGAATTTATTTCTACCATTGTCAGCGTTTTCCTACAACTGGATTCAATGATTTGTTACCCCCATTAAATGTGTGAGGTCAGTGGGCAAAGAAAACTTTGATTATCTTTTACATGCAGAGGTTTATTAGAAATTGCTGACCAACTACACACTATAATTGGGTTATTTTCTAAACGTAGACATAAATTTAAAAAACAAATATATTATATTCTGGGGCTTCCCTGGTGGCGCAGTGGTTAAGAATCCGCCTGCCAATGCAGGGGACACGGGTTCGAGCCCTGGTCTGGGAAGATCCCACATGCCGTAGGGCAACTAAGCCCGTGCGCCACAACTACTGAGCCTGCGCACTAGAGCTCGTGAGCCACAACTACTGAAGCCTGTGCCCCTAGAGCCTGTGCTCTGCAACAAGAGAAGCCACTGCAATGAGAAGCCCTTGCACTGCAACGAAGAGTAGACCCCGCTCTCCACAACTAGAGAAAGCCCGCGCACGGCAACAAAGACCCAACGTAGCCAATAAATAGAATAAATCTATTAAAAATATATATTATGCTTAAAAGATTAAAAACACAAGCACTTAAAGATAACTCCCAATTACCAACAAAAATAAAATTAATATTAAAGAAACTGACTAAAAAAAAAAATAACCGTCAAGGGACAAGTTACTGCTGTATTGCACTAAAATATAGAATTAGTAACATAATCCTTTTCAGATAACGTGTGAAGGTCCTAGGACCTAATCTTGAATTGCAACTGTAACCACCTCTTTTAAAGAAAATGCTTATAGGATTGGAAAAGGTCTTAAAGGTCATCTAGTTTAAACTGATCCCATCAAAAGCTGTAGAGATTTAATTACTTAATCCCTTTAACTTTGTTAAATTACCTAATATCACCTAGAGTTTTGTGTCAAAAAGATTATTTCTTTGATTCTAGCAAAACAGGTGCTTGACATTCTAGCAATCAAGTCACAGTTAAATACCAGGAGGAAAACAATGTAATAGTTTTTAAAAGGGCACCCAAGTTACTCAAAAGCCTAGATACATTCCTGGTAGGTACTGGCCTACCACATTAACAAGAAAAGATCTCAAAACCAGTTGTAGGGAGGAACAGCAGGAATGAATAAATCTCACTATATAACTATTTGTCCCCAAATCTTTACTGATTACTAATCTTTCTGCACAGCTAAAATCAATTTCAGTAAAGAGCCTTACTATTCTGGACCTAACCCCACCACTTACCCAAAGAGGGATGAGTCTTAACATCATCTCATTTGCTACAACTGATGCACTAACAGCGTTCAGTGAGCTTTCTATAGTTCGCAATGTAAAATATTATAAAAGGAACTCAACTGCACTATAGAAAATAAACTCTACACATTCAGAAATTGACAGCACTTTAAACAACCTAAAGAAAACTAGATGTCCTCCCTTCTTCACTCTTAACTATGACCTCTCCATCGGCCCCCCCCCCCCAGTTTCCCCATCAACGTTTCTATGGCATTTATCCATTGTATGAAGGACCCAGTTTTACGTTTACTGGTTACTGCAGCATCCATGACACCGCGCTAGGGGCTAGTACAAACACACAAAAGGCCTAGGATAAACACCACAGTTATTCATCTTTGAATTCCCAACACCTGGCACAGCAGTAAATATTTAATGGTTTACTTTAAGGAATGAATGCTTTGCAATTTAAACTGGCAACTGTAGGGGGAGGGAGGAGAGGGAAAAGAGGTACTTGACATCGAAACGGGCTTCTACGTCTCAACGTATTAGGCCTCAGCACGGTGCGCCAGAACCAAATTATTCCCCTGGTACCATTTTTCCGTTCAATATTTTATTGGTTTACTCTTAATAGTACAGTTAAGTTTAACTCTTAACAGTACATTGCAAAAATAATCCCGGCCAGAAAAATCTGTCCAAATTTGCATGAACATCTTGACTTTATCACAGCAGCATTTTAAGCCTAAAACAGGGAGGATCTTGCCGTTTCTACTGAATAGAAAGGCCCCATAAAGAAGCTTCATCAGCCCACGAACAGGCAAACATGGTCCCTTGACTAAGCTCTTTCACTTCTCAACCATTCAGGATTTCCTTCCTCGATTCCCCTTCCTACGCAGGCCTCCGGCTCTTAGCATGCGGACCTCTTCAAACATTCCAACTCAAATTAAGCAAAAGGGATATTTCCCATTCTTCTGGGTCCTTTCCCTCGGCCCTCCCCCTTCAGGTCACCTCAGACGCTTCCTCCGTCTTCATCCACCCTTCCCGGCCTACCCCAGCCTTTAGTAGGCCTCAACCCTCCACCACTCCGCCATTGTTATTTACATCGTCGTCTGGGGAGGCTGAACGCTTCACCCCGTGCGGATGGGACTCTCTGGCAGCACTCATCGTTGCGGAGACCCCAACGGGAAATGCCGAACCCACTCGCCGTTCTCCTCAGCCGCGGCGCCAGCAGCCTGCAGTCCGCCACCAGTCCAAGGAGCGCCACTCCACAACGCAGAGCCTCTCCGGGTCTTCTCCGCCACTGTCGTCACCGCCGCGTGCGCTCTCCACCCCGGAGAGCTCTGGGAGTTGTAGTTTTCTGGTTCACCACATACCGCCTGAACAAAGGGGACGGAGGGTTGACTAAAACTACAAATCCCAGGAAGCCCAGCGGCGCAGCTCGCGCTGTGTGGCGGGAGTGCCCGCCGAAGCTGCGTCTTCCTCGGCTGGTGGAGGGAGCTTTTCGTCGAGTGGATATGGCGGTGATCCTTGTGCTCAAGCTTCGTCGCTACAGAAAGAGACTTAGGCTGGCTTTTCGCATTTTCCTGTGAGACGCTGCCCCATTGACAAATGCATTCGTTATAGTTAAGCACCTAGGTTTAAAGGTAATGTTTGAGGCTTATTGAATCCTCACGAGTACAGTCACCGCAAGACAAAAACCGTTCAGAAAAAAATATGGCTCCTACCGTTTCCCCCGTGGTGTTCTCTATTGCTCGTAGGTGATTTCTAAATCGGTGGGGCAGCTTTTAAAAAACTCCCGCCAAACATTTTCCCGCTTTCTCATTCTCACTGAAATGAGTTCATATTGGTGGTAAATGCCACTTAATTGGCCATTATTGTAACCAAGGTTCATATGAGGGAATCCTGTAAGCTTTCCATGCGGCTTTATGTGAAGTGGGAGTGACCCTCTTCAACCTCGCTGCTGGTATGTAGGCTTTGTACTTTGGGGGCCTTTTCAAAGTGAAGTCCATCTCTGCGAAAAAGCCTTGTATCTTTTTCTTTTCTTTTTAAGAAATATTTACTTAAAAAAAATTGAGGTGAAATTAACATTATACAAAATTAACCATTTTAAAGTGTACAGTTAAGTAGCACTTAGTACATAAACAGTGCTGTGCAACCGTCACCTCTTCCTAGTTCCAAGACATTTTCATCACCCCAAAAGGAACTGTCAATACCCATTAAGCAGCCCTTCCCCCATCTCCCCTCTCCCCACCAACCACTGTCAGAAAGAAAGCACTGAATCTATAGGTATTACTAGGATACTGGAGTTTAATTCATGGAGTGTCAAGGTATCTGAAGTTTTAACTAGGCCTGAATCTGAACCTCCTTTTTCCTTACTTATTCTGAAGCTTTCTGACCTTGTTCAGAATTTTAATTTTGTTCTAAAACAAGTAAGTACAGTCTGTACAGACAATACAGATGAAGAGTACATTTTGGTACTGAGAGCAGCCTGTGAAACTGCTTAACTATTAGCTTATGATCTCAGCAGTTACACTAGTTTGCCTGCCTGTGCAGAAATAGTATTACTTTCCTAGATTTCAGATGATCACTGAATCTTTTATAGAACTGTGACTAGTGGAAGACAGTTCTTTAACTTATGCAGTCATGTATTCAAATTTTGCTCTTTTATTTTGGAAGCAAAGGAATAACAATTCTAATTAGGGTAATATTTTTAAAAATCTAAGGTAGGGTCATATTTTATAACCAAGCAAGGGTATCTTTATCAATTAGTTCTGTGGTAAGAATAAACCTTAAGGAGGAGAAGAGTAAACCCATGAGGAGAAAAGGTATTTTTGGGAAGTGGTTGCTTGCTCTTTACTATTAATTATTTATAGTGCTTTGCCTAACTCCATGATTCTACCAAGTTTCTATTATCATAACTACAATGAAATACAGTTAAGTTACAGAATTTTCTAGGATGGACTACAGTTCATACTCAAAGGGTTTGACAGACTATAATATATATAATTTAGAATCCTTACTTTTGTTATCAATAAACAAATAGGACGGCTGAATAGGTAATGTAGACTTCTGAAAGAATTCTGAAATAAAAAAGGGCCATCAATAAGGTTAGTAGTTAGTAAATAGTTCAAACTTTACTAATTGATGAAAGTCCAGAAAAGTTTAATGAGCTAGTGAACTTTTATTTCTTCACCAGAATTGTTGGCACTTGGATGGCTAAATTTTCAAGTTATCATAAAACAAGATTAAAATCCAAGAAGTAACGTAGGAGATAATAAAGTCTGGATCGTTTCATCAGATTTTATTCAGTTTCATATACAGAAGGCTATAGTTAAGGATGAAATTATGCAGTGTAATAGAACTGCACATGTGGCAGAAAAACTCGGTAATACTCTTTTTCCTTGTATTTTTTTTAACATCTTTATTGGAATATAATTACTTTACAATGGTGTGTTAGTTTCTGCTTTATAACAAAGTAAATCAGTTATACATATACACATGTTCCCATATCTCTTCCCTCTTGGATCTCCCTCCCTCCCACCCTCCCTATCCCACCCCTCTAGGTGATCACAAAGCACCGCTGAGCTGATCTCCCTGTGCTATGTGGCTGCTTCCCACTAGCTAGCTATTCTACGTTTGGTAGTGTATATATGTCCATGCCACTCTCTCACTTTGTCACAACCTACCCTTCGCCCTCCCCACATCCTCAAGTCCATTCTCTAGTAGGTCTGCGTCTCCATTCCTGTCTTACCCCTAGGTTCTTCATGACCTTTTTTTTTTTCTTAGATTCCATATATATGTATTAGCATACGGCATTTGTTTTTCTCTTTCTGACTTACTTCACTCTGTATGACAGACTCTAGGTCCATCCACCTCAATACAAATAACTCAATTTCGTTTCTTTTTATGGCTGAGTAATATTCCATTGTATATATGTGCCACATCTTCTTTATCTATTCATCCGATGATGAACACTTAGGTTGCTTCCATCTCCTGGCTATTCTAAATAGAGCTGCAATGAACATTTTGGTACATGACTCTTTTTGAATTATGGTTTTCTCAGGGTATATGCCCAGTAGTGGGATTGCTGGGTCGTGTGGTAGTTCTATTTGTAGTTTTTTAAGGAACCTCTATACTGTTCTCCATAGTGGCTGTATCAATTTACATTCCCACAAACAGAGCAAGAGGGTTCCCTTTTCTCCACACCCTCTCCAGCATTTATTGTTTCTAGATTTTTTGATGATGGCCATTCTAACCGGTGTGAGATGATATCTCATTGTAGTTTTGATTTGCATTTCTCTAATGATTAATGATGTTGAGCATTCTTTCATGTGTTTGTTGGCAGTCTGTATATCTTCTTTGGAGAAATGTCTGTTTAGGTCTTCTGCCCATTTTTGGATTCGGTTGTTTGGGGTTTTTTGTTTGTTTTTTTTGCGGTACACGGGCCTCTCACTGTTGTGGCCTCTCCCGTTGCGGAGCACAGGCTCCGGATGCGCAGGCTTAGTGGCCATGGCTCACGGGCCCAGCCGCTCCGTGACATGTGGGATCCTCCTGGACCAGGGCACGAACCCACATCCCCTGCATCGGCAGGCGGACTCTCAACCACTGTGCCACCAGGGAAGCCCGGGTTGCTGGGTTTTTTTGATATTGAGCTGCATGAGCTGCTTATAAATTTTGGAGATTAACCCGTTGTCAGTTGCTTCATTTGCAAATATTTTCTCCCATTCTGAGGGTTGTCTTTTGGTCTTGTTTATGGTTTCCTTTGCTGTGCAAAAGCTTTTAAATTTCATTAGGTCCCATTTGTTTATTTTTATTTCCATTTCTCTAGGAGGTGGGTCAAAAAGGATCTTGCTGTGATTTATGTCATAGAGTGTTCTGCCTATGTTTTCCTCTAAGAGTTTGATAGTTTCTGGCCTTAAATTTAGGTCTTTAATCCATTTTGAGCTTATTTTTGTGTGTGGTGTTAGGGAGTGTTCTAATCTCATACTTTTACATGTACCTGTCCAGTTTTCCCAGCACCACTTATTGAAGAGGCTGTCTTTTCTCCACTGTATATTCTTGCCTCCTTTATCAAAGATAAGGTGACCATATGTGCGTGGGTTTATATCTGGGCTTTCTATCCTGTTCTTTGATCTGTATTTCTGTTTTTGTGCCAGTACCATACTGTCTCGATTACTGTAGCTTTGTAGTATAGTCTGAAGTCAGGGAGCCTGATTCCTCCAGCTCGATTTTTCGTTCTCAAGATTGCTTTGGCTATTCGGGGTCTTTTGTGTTTCCATACAAATTGTGAAATTTTTTTTTGTTTGTTTGTTTTTTTGTTTTTTGGGGTACGCGGGCCTCGCACTGTTGTGGCCTCTCCCATTGCAGAGCAAAGGCTCTGGACGCGCAGGCTCAGTGGCCATGGCTCACGGGCCCAGCCGCTCCCTGACCGGGGCACGAACCTGTGTCCCCTGCATCGGCAGGTGGACTCTCAACCACTGCGCCACCAGGGAAGCCCTTATACAAATTGTGAAATTTTTTGTTCTAGTTCTGTGAAAAATGCCAGTGGTAGTTTGATAGGGATTACATTCAATCTATAGATTGCTTTGGGTAGTAGTGTCATTTTCACAATGTTGATTCTTTCAATCCAAGAACATGGTATATCTCTCCATCTATTTGTATCATCTTTAATTTCTTTCATCAGTGTCTTATAATTTTCTGCATACAGGTCTTTTGTCTCCTTAGGTAAGTTTATTCCTAGATATTTTATTCTTTTTGTTTCAATGGTAAATGGGAGTGATTTCTTGATTTCACGTTCAGATTTTTCATCATTAGTGTATAGGAATGCCAGAGATTTCTGTGCATTAATTTTTTATCCTGCTACTTTACCAAATTCATTGATTAGCTCTAGTAGTTTTCTGGTAGCATCTTTAGGATTCTCTATGTATAGTATCATGTCATCTGCAAACAGTGTCATCTTTACTTCTTCTTTTCCGATTTGAATTCCTTTTATTTCTTTTTCTTCTCTGATTGCTGTGGCTAAAACTTCCAAAACTACGTTGAATAATAGTGGTGAGAGTGGGCAACCTTGTCTTGTTCCTGATCTTAGTGGAAATGGTTTCAGTTTTTCACCATTGAGGACAATGTTGGCTGTGGGTTTGTCATATATGGCCTTTATTATGTTGAGGAAAGTTCCCTCTATGCCTACTTTCTGCAGGGTTTTTATTATAAATGGGTGTTGAATTTTGTCAAAAGCTTACTCTGCATCGATTGAGATGATCATATGGTTTTTCTCCTTCAGTTTGTTAATATGGTGTATCACATTGATTGATTTGCGTATATTGAAGAATCCTTGCATTCCTGGAATAAACCCCACTTGATCATGGCGTATGATCCTTTTAATGTGCTGTTGGATTCTGTTTGTTAGTATTTTGTTGAGGATTTTTGCATCTCTGTTCATCAGTGATATTGGCCTGTAGTTTTCTTTCTTTGTGACATCTTTGTCTGGTTTTGGTCTCAGGGTGATGGTGGCCTCGTAGAATGAGTTTGGGAGTGTTCCTCCCTCTGCTATATTTTAGAAGAGTTTGAGAAGGATATGTATTAGCTGTTCTCTAAACGTTTGATAGAATTCACCTGTGAAGCCAACTGGTCCTGGGCTTTTGTTTGTTGGAAGATTTTTAATCACAGTTTCAATTTCAGTGCTTGTGATTGGTCTGTTCATATTTTCTATTTCTTCCTGATTCAGTCTTGGCAGGTTGTGCATTTCTAAGAATTTGTCCATTTCTTCCAGGTTGTCCATTTTATTGGCATATAGTTGCTTGTAGTAATCTCTCATGATCTTTTGTATATCTACAGTGTCAGTTGTTACTTCTCCTTTTTCATTTCTAATTCTATTGATTTGAGTTTTCTCCCTTTTTTTCTTGATGAGCCTTGCTAATGGTTTATCAATTTTGTTTATCTTCTCAAAGAACCAGCTTTTAGTTGTATTGATCTTTGCTATTGTTTCCTTCATTTCTTTTTCATTTATTTCTGATATGATCTTTATGATTTCTTTCCTTCTGCTAACTTTGGGGCTTTTTTGTTCGTCTTTCTCTAATTGCTTTAGGTGCAAGGTTAGGTTGTTTATTCGAGATGTTTCCTGTTTCTTAAGGTGGGATTGTTTTGCTATAAACTTCCCTCTTAGAACTGCTTTTGCTGCATCCCATAGGTTTTGGGTCGTCGTGTCTCCATTGACATTTGTTTCTAGGTATTTTTTTATTTCCTCTTTGATTTCTTAAGTGATCACTTCGTTATTAAGTAGTGTATTGTTTAGCCTCCATGTGTTTGTATTTTTTACAGATCTTTTCCTGTAATTGATATCTAGTCTTATAGCATTGTGGTCGGAAAAGATACTTGATACAATTTCAATTTTCTTAAATTTACCAAGGCTTGATTTGTGACCCAAGATATGATCTATCCTGGAGAATGTTCCATGAGCACTTGAGAAAAATGTGTATTCTGTTGTTTTTGGATGGAATGTCTTATAAATATCAATTAGGTCTATCTTGTTTAGTGTATCATTTAAAGCTTGTGTTCCCTTATTTATTTTCATTTTGGATGATCTGTCCATTGGTGAAAGTGGGGTGTTAAAGTCCCCTACTATGAATGTGTTACTGTCGATTTCCCTTTTTATGGCTGTTAGTATTTGCCTTATGTATTGAGGTGGTCCTATGTTGGGTGCATTCTTCCTTGTTTTTAAAAACAAGAAGATACTCTAAAATGCCTTCTTCAGGATTGGAACTGTTCCATCTTCATTTTTCTTGTTTCTGTATTTTCTAGGACAATGCCTGCCACAGGGTAGTTAATATTTTTTAAATTAATATAGGAAATATGAAATTATACAGTGTAACAGAGTTATATCTCATATAAGGCCCAGAAACTCTGCAGTGTCCTTCTTTCTTGGGTAGTAAAGACAAGGAAAGGAGACCCTGTTACTAATAGGATTTTAAAATAATTTTCCTGAGTATAGAGACCATGGCTTCCTCAGTTTTATATACTCAATGCTTAGCATGTAGTAGGCATTCATAAATATTTGTTGAGTGCATACATTGATATCCCTCAACTAAGGGGAGTCATAACTGAGCATAGTTAACAAACCTAAAGAAGAAATAAAAGCTCTGTACAAAAAAAATCTGCTGTTTTACTTGAGACTAAAAAAAAATTCCTGAAGCCATTATTATAACTATTATATATTGAATTGCACTATGTGCTATATACTTTGCTAGGTGCTTTTTAAATAACTGATATCAAAGCTTCACAACAATTTGCAAGAATCTTTATTTTATAGATAATGAAGCTTAAGAAATGTTAAATACTTGCCCATAATCATAGAGTTACCGAGCGAGTGGTTCAGCTGGGATTGAGTCCTTAAGTCTGTCAAACTCCAAAAACCCATGTACTTTCCACTGTGCCAGTATAACTCAACATTTATATAGGTACTTAGTATGTGTCAGGCAGTGTGCTAAGGTTCTGGAAAACCAGAATAAATAATAAGTAATCCCTTACCTCAAGGAGTTTACAGTTTGGTGGGGGAAGAATGATTAAATGGCACCAGTAAGTTACAGCAGTTCATTTTAGCTGAGGGAAAAGGGGAAATTCTTCCCCAAAAGTTTTTGAGCTAGGCCTTGGAAAACAGTGGAGGCAGGGTGGGGCATGTATTTGGAAATGGTTAGTGTCTTGTGTGACTGAAACCTGATAAGCACAAAAGTATCATATTCCGAGACAAAACTCTGTAGCCTGATCAAAGCCAGCCTGATCAAAGCCTTGAGTTTCAGTCTTCCACTCTGTCTGTTCAGGTTCAAATCATCTGTTTAATAGATTTATTATATCCTTCTCCCATCCTTGAATAGTTCCCCAGTTAAATCCATTTTACACATCATGGCGGGATCCATCATCTGAAAATGGAATGTAGACACTCTCCTGCTCAAAAACTTCTGGAGCTTTCCATTTTATACAGATTTAAGTTGATATAATTAAGCCTATAATTAAGGGTCTATATTCTGACCTCAACATCCATTCCAATATTATTTTCTACTACTACCTTTTATTTATCTTGGTTAGTCTGTCATCATTATTTACAACAAAAATATATGTGCTATCACAGAGGTATGAACAAAGATATATGTCTTGCTGGCTATTCTAGGCTGTAAGATTCTTTTGGATAGGATCTAAGATTAGCATCATGTCTTGTGTATAAACCATGATTCAATAAAATTTTATTGTATTAATATATGAATGAATGTGGTGAGAGAGGAGTAGGTTTATGTGGTAAGAAGTTTTTAATTTTAGACATGTTAAATTTAAAGTATTAGTGGAATACCAAGTGAAGTTGTCTAGTAGACGGTTAGAAATATGGGCTTCAAAGTTAGGAGAGAGCCATAAATGTGGAAATCACCCATCTAGATATGATGTGCAAACTAGTAGAGTGATTGCATTCACCCAGTGAACATGTAGAAGACAGTTACTTGGAAAAGAAAAAAAAAAAAAAGTAGAATGAGGAAGAAGAGCCTGAGATTAAAAGATAGATAGTTTTTTTCTCCAAAATCACTTTGCTGTTCTTGCCAATTATAAAAGTAGTATGTGAATATGAGGCTCAATAAAGTATGGTAATCCGTACAGTGAACTACCATGTAGCCATTAAAAAGAAAGAGGAAGCTCTGCAGGTACTGATATGGGACAATCTCTAAGATACATTGTTGAATGAAAAAAGGAAGATACAAAGCAGTGTATACGTTATACTGCATTTGTATTAAAAAGACAGAAAAGAATTAATATATATGCATCAAATATGTCAACAAAGATACCCAAGAAGTAACTGCTAATATTTGTAGACTCCATGCTTGTGGTGGTGGCTGGGGGCTGAGTGCACTGGTAGCAGCAAGACTTTTCACCATCCTTTTTGTATCTTTTGAATTTTAAATTACCTGAATCTATTAGCATATTAAAAATTAACCATAAGTGAATACATAAGTAAATAAAATTAGATTTTAAAAAAGTCAGAGTCACAAAGGTAAGCAGACTTACATGAAGATAAAACAACCCTTTGTAGAAAATGTGGAAAATGAAGAGGAAATAAAAATCACTCATAGTGCCATAGTTGTGAGGTAACTAGTTAACATCTAAATGTAAATCCTTCTAGTTTCTTTTTTCTATTAATTTGGAGGATATACATTTTGTTTTCAATATTATTAATGGTTATACTTTAGTTTTTACTCTAATCAAGATTAAAACAATATCTCAGTGTCTCCTGACTCCCCTGTCAAATGTGTGAAGAATTTAACACTTTTCCTTTTGCCCTTTTCTTCCCTCCCTCACTTTCAGGATAATATAATTTAGGATTTAGGTACAGATTTTTGTTATTGCATCAGTTTTTATTTTACAAATATTTTCCATCAATAATAGTTTGGCATAGTTTTAGGCTTTTAAATAACAGGTTTATTGAGATATAATTCACATACCACATAATTCACCTATTTAAAGTACACAATTAAATATTTTTGTAATATAGTCACAGAGTTGTGCAATTATCACCAAAATCAATTTTATTATCTTCTAAAGAAACCATGTATCCATCAGCAATTTTTCCTTCCACTTCCCCAAGCCCTAGGCAGCCACTAATCTACTTTCTGAATCTATAGATTTGCCTATTCTAGCCATTTCATATAAATGGAATCATACAATATGTGGTCTCTTGGGATTAAGTTTGACTTAGCATAACATTTTCAGGGTTCATTCATATTGTGGCATGTATCAGTACTTTATTCCTTTTTATAGCTGAATAGGATTCCATTGTGTCATATACCACATTTTGTTTATTCATTCATCACTTCATGTGCATTTGGGTTGTTTCCACTATTTGGCTATTATGAATAATGCTGTTATGAACATTTATGTACAAGTTTTTGTGTGAAAATGTTTTCAGTTCTCATAGGTGTATGTCTAGGAGTGGAATTGCTGTCATGAGGTTACTCAGTGGTTATCTTTTTGAAGAACTGTCAGATTGTTTTCCAAAGTGACTGCGCCATTTTACATTCTCACCAGCAATGTTTGAAGGGTCCAGTTTCTCCACAGCCTGGGCAATACTTGTTATTATCTGGTTTTTTTAATTATAGCTATCCTAGTAGATGTGAAGTTACCTTCAGTTTTGAAACCAAATCTTTGAGATGTTTTGTGGTAAAAAATGAGGTGTGCAAAACACCAAGTATACCAATGGCTATGTATACTAATGACATGTATTAAAGTTCAGAGAGAAAGAGATAAAATCTTATTAATTTACACCAATGGCTCTCAAACTTCAGTGCGCATTGGAATCACCTGGAAGATTTTTTGTGAAAGCTTATATTGTTGGGCCCTACCTGAGTTTCTTAATCAGTTAGGACTGTGATGTGTCAGAAGATTTTGTAACAAGTTTCTGGATGCTGCTGCTGGTCTGAGGACCACATGTTTTGAACCAGTGATTTGACAAACATGTTGGTAATGCTTCCTTTGTGCCCAGTTTCTTCCTTAAGTGTTTTATATATGTTAATATCTCATTTTACAGGTGAGGAAATTGAGGCATATACAGATTAAGTAACTTGCCAAGGAAATGGAGGCATATAAAGGTTAATAATGTGCTCAAGATCACGTATCTAAAAACAATAGAGCTGCTGGCTTGCTCTGGCTGTAATGTTTATGTTCTTAATCACTATGTTATGCTGCTACATGTAGAGTTAGTTCACACATGGCATACAGGATATTTATTGAATGAAAACTTGCAAATAATCAATTTCCTACAAATTTGTGATGCTCAATTCCAAGAAATAATTGTTCTCTTTCAAGACAATAATCTAAAAAATCAAGGATTCCTTCAATGTGCTTGTGTCTAGTAGTTAATCACTTCATTCATTACCGTGTCCAGTAATTATTAAAATATTTTTGTGTTTATGTTTTTATGATATTTTATGTTTAATGTAAGGTAGGACTACTGTGAATTATAATTTTTATAACAGCAAGTATTGTTGAATATCTAAGTAGTTATATGACCTTGGAGTGTCACTTGGGTTTCAGTTTCTTAGTCAAACTATGCTTCTGTGATTTGGATTTAGTTGTTCCATTGTAATACTCAGATGATGAAAATCATTCTTTAGTTGAGAAGGGGAATTTAGTTCAGCAGATGGAATTTTCTCAGTTTTAAGATTTTCTCCCTTAAAATTTTCTCAACTTTAGAAAAGTTACTGATGGAAAAACAGAGTTGATCATGCTTTATTTGACAGCATGTTTCTCTATGGACATTTGTGTTTGGGACTATGATTTTATATTGAATTACTCATCATTTCTTTATACAGTTTTTCCTATTTTGTATATCAGTATTTCATGATGTTTTATAATTTATTAATGTTTTATCATTTAGACTGGGGTGAAGTTTCTAAAGCTTGTACTACCTCAAATATTTTGTGATATACCTTGACCATATACAAATTAAATTCAGCACACTTTACTAAACATTTCTAGGGGATGCATAAGAAAGAGAATTAAATAAATTAAAATTTTAATTGTGATAGTTTTAATTCAGTTTACTAATTAGTAAAATGTATCAGAAAAATTTGTCAAAGACTTGGAAATGGGCAAAACAAAATCACTGGGTTTCTTTTCAAGGGAATGCGGAATGTTTAGGGGCCCTAGAGGGTTTATCTGATTCTATATGAGTGTGTACTTTTTGTCATGTTTGATTGACTAGGCTGTTTTACAGCTCTGCAGGGATAAAAGTTAAATTGTAGAAAACTGAAAACAATGCAAATGTTTTCTGCCCATAGCAATGTAATTGATTCCTATTCTTGGCAATGCAAAAGAATTTTTTTCCAGTAGAGAATATAAATCTCTGTAAGTCAGATTCTATTATGAATTGATTTTCACTTCTTACTGGTTTCCTCATTAATATGTTAAATAAAATCCCTGGCACTTAACATTTTAACTCATGATTGCTGTCCTTGTTGTTTGTATTTATATGAGAGTCATGAGTTTACCATTTTGGAAATTATACTTTAGAATTTTTAACTAATAAAATACACATGCAAATAGCTAAATGTAAGCATATATGTATATGAATTTTTAAGAAGTACTCATATGATGTGCTGGAAGTATTAAAACAGCTCTTATTTTTTAAACTATGAGCAGCATTTTCCCTTATTACAAACAATGCATGTACACTTAAGATAAATTAAAATATATTCATAAGCAAGAAGAAAATTAAAAACATTTATGATCTCACCACCCAGAAATAATAACTGTTATGACCTTGGAATTCAGTGTTTCAGATTTATATTTTGTGTTTATTTAATTTTTTTCTAAAATAGGATAAGATTGTATCATTTATTGATTTAAATGATTTAAGCCTTTTTTTTTAAACTTAAGAGGATATAAATGAGCACCTTTTTGACACTTAGTTTTTGAAGATTGTATTTCAGCATTTCTAAGGAGAGGGAGCTAACAAAGCTTCTTGTCAGCAATTTTAGTTGTAATAACTTTGCAGGTGACATGTCATTATGTTAAAAATGAAAGGATGTTAAGTAGGCACATGAAAGCACCAAATACAGAAGAAATTAAAGCAAAAATATTTTAATACTCTGTATTCGAGAGATGGTCACTCTGTATGGGATCTCAGAAGTCTGCCTATACACATTACCATGATGAATGAAATCTTTTTTTTTTTTAATTGTTTTTGTTTTATTTTAGAAAAGAAGCTGGCATGGAGGTTATTGGGGGATTTTAAGGGTGGGGAAGAACCCAAGACTACAAAGGAAATGAAGCCTGGAAAATCAGTATGGTAAAGCAGTCCTATCCTAGCTGTTAACATTTAAAAAGCCCTTTCAAGGACTATAGAAATAAAGGCTACAAATGTCTGGAGCTTGAAATGGCTTTTATACTTTTGAACCTGTTATGAAAGCTTTTCTTAGAACTCTCCTTCCTTCCCCTCCCCCAAAACAAAATAGTTAAAAAAAAAAGAGAGAGATTAAACAGGAAAAGACCAGACATAAAGGATGTTACCATAGCTTATTTTAAATTTCTGAGCCAGAAGAATGGCTTCTTCTTAAGATAGAAAGAAAGAGAAAGAAAGAAAGAAAGAAAGAAAGAAAGAAAGAAAGAAAAGAAAGAACAAAGAGGAAGAATTGCTTCAAAGTCTGAAGGAAACAAAGAGAATAAGTGGTTATAGCCTTGAATCTTGTGAATTGCTCGTAGCTCAAATGTAGCTGCATTTCCAGCAGGAATCAGCACTTTGATTTTGTTGCTACTAAACTGGTTTATGCACAAGTTACAAAAGTGAAAGAGAAAGAGGCAATGTGCATTGAGACGACTCTGTTTTTAATACAGTATTTGGTTGAACACAAATGTTCTGTATGTTTTCATAAAGAGTAAGTTTAAAAAAATGTTCAAAGGACATGGATTGCTAATTCTTATAAAGTTCCTCACCAGAAGGCTGAGTATGATGTTCCTTCCTTGTTTTATGATTTATTCATTATTTTATTACAACAGAAATGGAAGAATGAATGACCGACTTGTAGTTTTTGTCCTTTTAGCATTATAAACCATCAAGATTATAGAGGGACTCCAAGTCTCTCTAATGGAGTCTAACTCTACTTAAAAACTTTTAAAGTCGTTCCATGTAATATGGAAGTTCTAAATTTTAGTCCTATCACTGCTATCAATTTAATCACGGCCATGTCACCTAAACTCTCTTAGAGCCAAACTAGTTTATTTTTCTTCCATCTGCAAAACTCTGTAATTCTGTGAATTTAAAAACTGTGGAAGTATTGTTAAGGATAAAATCCTCTTTAAAAAGCAAATCTCAATTAAAAAAAAAGATTCCTAAATTTCAGATGATGTCTTAATTTAACTAGTAATATAAAATGAAATTTTAGTGTGACCACAGAATTTTATTTTTTGAATTTTTTTAATAGAAATACTATAGATATACAGAAAAGTGTACCAATTCTAAGTATATAATTCAGTTGTCACAAAGTAAACATATCTATGTGATCACTGCCCAGGTCAAGAAATAAAACACTTTGGGACTTCCCTGGTGGTGCAGTGGTTAAGAATCTGCCTGCCAATGCAGGGGACATAGGTTCGATCCCTGGCCCAGGAAGATCCGATATGCCACAGAGCAGCTAAGCCTGTGTGCCACAACTATGGAGCCTGTGCTCTAAATCCCGTGAGCCTCAACTACTGAGCCCATGTGCCACAACTACTGAAGCCTGCATGCCTAGAGCCCGTGCTCCGCAAGAGAAGCCACCACAGTGAGAAGCCCACGCACAGCAATGAAGAGTAGCCCCTGCTCACCACAACTAGAGAAAGCCCACACGCAGCAACAAAGACCCAACACAGCAAAAATAAATAAATAAATAAAATGGTTAACTTAAAAAAGAAAAAATAAATAGAACATTTTAAGTGCCCCTTAAGTCTTCCCTCCCAGTTACTACCTTTTCTTCCTTCCCAAAGATAGCTGTCTTGACTTTTAAGAACATAAATTAATTTTCCCTGTTTTTGAGTTTTATTTAAATAGAACCATACAGTATGTATAATTTTATATCTAGCTTCTTTTATACAATGTTGTATTTGAAAGTACGTGGTAAAATTTAAGGTGTTACCATGATCATGATCATGATCATGATCACCATAAGGAGAATTTAGTTTTTTGTAAGAGGAGGAGAGATAAACAGTTTAGGTTACAGTAGAACTCTGTTTATTACAGTTGGGCCAGTGTTGTACTATAGAAATAAAAAGTAGTCACAAATATGAGTCATGTATGTAATTTAAAATTTTTAGTAGTCACACTAAAAAAAGTAAAAAGAAACAACGTTAATAATGTATTTTATGAAAATTAATATATCCAAAATATTACTCTTTCAACATGCAATCAATATAAAAAGTATTGAGATAGTTAACATTATTTATTTATACTAAGTCTTCAAAACTCCAGTGTGTACTTTATTTTTTTAATTAATTAATTAATTAATTTTTGGCTGCGTTGGGCCTTTGTTGATGAGTGCCATCTTTCTATAGTTGTGGTGAACAGGGGCTACTCTTCGTTGTGGTGCGCGGGCTTCTCATTGCAGCGGCTTCTGTTGTTGCGGAGCACAGGCTCTAGGCGCATGGGCTTCAATAGTTGTGGCATGTGGGCTCAGCAGTGGCGGCTCGCAGGCTCTAGAGCACAGGCTCAGTAGCTGTGGCACATGGGCTTAGTTGCTCTGCGGCATGTGGGATCTTCCCTGACCAGGGCTTGAACCCGTGTCCCCTGCCTTGGCAGGTAGATTCTTAAGCAGTGCACCGCCAGGGAAGTCCTCAGTGTGTACTTTATACTACAGCACATCTCAGTTAGGGGTAGTCACATTTCCAGTAGCCCAATAAGCCACAGATTGCTATTGGCTACTATATTGGACAGCACAGGTTAGGGGCTTTCCATGATAGAATGGGAGAGTGCTCAGTGCTGTACAAACTTGATATTATTAACTCATGCTTTTAGCTATATTCCACTATAATGTATACTAATAGTGGGTTGTTAGTTTATGTTTGAGATATAGGATTTTGAGTTTCTAAAGTGAATAAGAAAGAGCTCTGAACTCTACCACTGAAATTTATTTTTTGAAACTTTTTCAACAGGACTGTTTTGCCAGAGTTTAAATGACAACTTTTAAATCAGAACCATGAACCTATAGGAGTCCAGTATATTCTGAAGTAATTTGCATACTAATGAGCAGCAGCAAGAGAGGCATTTGGTGGACTAAAAAGACCTAATGAAAATTAAGAGACACAGGCACTTCCCTGGTGGCACAGTGGTTAAGAATCCACCTGCCAATGCAGGGGACATGGGTTGGAGCCCTGGTCCGGGAAGATCCCACATGCTGTGGAGCAACTAAGCCCATGCGCCACAACTACTGAGCCTGTGCACTGCAACTACTGAAGCCCACGTGCGTAGAGCCAGTGCTCCGCAACGAGAAGCCACTGCAATGAGAAACCCGCGCACTGCAACGAAGAGTAGCCCCCACTCGCAGCAACTAGAAAAAGCTCAAGTGCAGCAACAAAGACCCAACGCAGCCAAAAAAAAAAAAAGAAAACTAAGAGACACAACATTCAGAGCAATTGGTAGGTAAATAACAAAGGTTATATAATAACTGTGAAATTTTAATGAGGGAAAAACAATAGACATGACTGACTATGAAAATGACTTTGCTGTAAACTGAATGTTTATGTCCCCCCAAATTCATATGCTGAAACCTAATCCCCAATGTGATGGTATTTGGAGGTAGGGCCTTTGGGAGATGATTAGGTTATGAGGGCAGAGCTCCCTTGACCCTTCCACCATGTGAGGACACAGCAAAAATACAACCATCTATGAACTAGGAAGTGGGTTCTCACCAGACACCAATCTGCCGGGGCCTTGATCTTGGACTTCCCAACCTCCAGAACTGGTAGAAATAAATGTTTGTTTTTTAAGTCACCGAGTCTATGGTATTTTTGTTATAGCAGTCCAAATGGACTAAGACAAACTTTGAAAGTTTAGCATAGTAACTTTAGGGAAGTTGGAACTCAAACAAAATTTCCATAGAAGCAGATTTTTTGTTTTTGAGAACAATGCTATAAATAATGTTCACTAGGATAGCCTACATAAATCTATCTGAACTGTAATATAGCTGAAATATTTATCATTTGCAGTAATAAATACTATTATATGCTAAAAGTAAAAGATATGTATTTTATAGTTTTTAATACTTTTGAAAAATTATGTAGAATTCTTTAGAAGATGAGGAAGGAGGTAGATGATGACAAAGCTGTTTTTAAGGACTAAATGGTTAATGATAGAGCTTAATTTTTCTAAATTTTTATCATGGAAATTTAAATATATATACACAAGTAGACAGAATAATGAGTATTGATACTCTGTGTTTAGTAGGGAAGTAAAAGTTGTTGGTGAGAAAAGTTGGATCAAAGTTTTCTCCATCAGTCACCAGGTGACAATTGCAGCTTGAGATGGTTTAGTAGCTATTTGATTTGGGTTCTGGAGGAGTGGAAGGAGCTGGAGGTAGTATGTAGTTGTGACAGTGTCGACTGCATTGATTCATGAACTGAGTAGGTAGACTTATGGCTAAATGCTTTACAAACCAGAAATTAGATGCCAGAAGTAGGCAGTATAGGATTCCTGGGTTTGATTGTTTCTTCTTTTACCTGGTTATTACTAACTGTGGATATTTTGCTTAGTTTCTTGTTTAGTTTCAAAATTACATGAATTTTATGTTTTGCATGAATTTTAGAGAGTTACTGGCTATTGGGAAAACTTACAGTAAATTTTTAGGGACAAAGTATGATTCCCTAAGAAAGTTTATTCTAGATGTATTATCCATATGAAATAAAACTTTTTGTTTATATTGTGAAGTAAATGATATATGTAATGTAAAATAGAGAACCATTTGTCTATATTTTCAAAACTTTCTTTAAAAACAAAAACAATTATGTAAAAGATTTTGACAATCAATGCTTTGTGTACCACTATTTCATATACGTATGTGTATGTACAAATATATAGATGTATATCTGTTCCTTTCTTGTATTATCTGATTTTGTAAATGGTTGCAAAAGTTTTTAGTGATATTTTTGGCCACTTTGTGGAAAACTTCTTAGTCATATTTTTGGATGGGGCTATCAGCATAAAGCAATGTGGTCTAGAAGAAAAAGCCTGAATCAGAAGTAAGAAAGCCTGGAGTTATTGTGGTTCTGTCACTTATTATGGTGTGATCTTGGGTAAATAAATTATCTTTCTGGATCTCAGTTTTTACTTGTGTAAAAAGAGAAGTTTGGACTAGATAATTTCTAAGATCCATTAAGGTGGCAGCATGATATAGTGAAAAGAATATTGGTTTTTAGAATCAGGCATATTTGGTTTTCATTCATTCAGCAAGTATTTATTGAGAGCTATATTGTGCCAGGCACTGGAAATACTAATAAACAATATAAATCAATCAACTAATTAGTCTCTACCTTTATAGAGCTTATGTTCTGTTCTGGTAGACAACAAAAAGACAAGTACATAAAACAATTACAAAATTTAATAAGTACCATAAGGAAACAAACAAGGGATTCTTGACAGTGTGGTTTGGGACTGTTTCTTTGAGGTTGTGACTAAGGAGGAAAAGGAGCTAGAATTAATAGGGAAGTATTTTAGGTAGAGGGAACAGCATCTGAAAAGGCCTTGAGGCTGGGAAGAACCTAGTGTGTTCTGGGTGCTGAAAGAAGAGCATTGTGAATTAGAGTGTAGTGAAAAGATAGGAGAATGGCATAAGATGAGGTTGGAAGGATAGGCAGGGTTTTGTAGATCATGCTATGGAGTTTGGATTTTATCCTAAGTGCCATGGTAAGCCTTTGCAGGGATTTTAGCAGAAGAGTGATTGATTTGATGTTTTAAGAAACTAACTCTTATTACAATATAAAGAATGGATTAAAGGAGGTTTGAGTAGAAGTGAAGCTTTTGCACAGTCCAGTTGAGAAATAATGAGGACCTGAGTTAAGGTGGTATGGTGGAGATAGAGAGATGTAGAAAAATTTAAGATATATTTTAGAATTAGAAGCAGCAAAACTTTCTGATGAATTGGACATTGGGGATGATGGAAAGGAAGGAATAAAAGATGATTCTTAAGTTTCTGACTTGAACACAATTGGTAGACAGAATTTCTCTTTACTCAGATGGGGGAAGATGAACTGATTTGGGTGAGTAGGTATCATGATTTCTTTTTCGATTTCTTTCTTGGACACAATAAGTTTTCAGTGTCTTTGACATGTTTAGGTGATGATGTCAAGAAACAGAGTAGGTAATTAAATATTCAAATATGAAATTCATATAAGTCAGGGCTAGAGATACATATGTGGAAGTCATCAGCATAAGGATAGTATTTAAATCCATGGGAATGGGTGTACTATTCCAAGAAAAGAGACAAGTCTCAGGGGACTTTGGCCTGGGTCTGAGGAACTCTAGAACTTACAAGTCAGGTAGAAGAGGTAGATTCAACAGTGGAGACTAAGAGGTAGTGGCTAGCGAGGATGAAATAAACCAGGAGAGTATCGTATTCATAGGTGAAGAGGTCAATGTTTCAAGAAGGAAGGAGGTGTTGATTGTGTTGAATGCTGATGAGAAATGCAAGTAAGATGAGCACAGAGAAATGACCACTGGATTTGGCAACATTTGATTTGAATTCTGGCCCTGCTACTTTCTATCTGTGTGAACTTGAACACTTCATTTCATATTACAGAGTCTCAATTTTCTTCGGAAAGGGGAATAACAATACTTCTCTCACACAGCTCTTGTAAAGTACATGATGAACTAACATGTCTTTACCTGGAGTTATGCCTGATAAATCTGGGATGCTCAGTTGATACTAATTTCTTTCTTCTCTAGGTGTGTGATGCCTTTTGAAAATTTAAATACAGTGTACCTATCCCTTGCTTAAAGATGTTAATTTGTTTCTGAAAATTCTGCTGTTTAGTGAAAACCCATAAAATAAAAAATATTTCCATTAATTTTAATGGTAAAAATTATGATATGTATTATCCCAACCCAAGATACCCAGGCTCTTTACAGATAGAAAAATATATTATTTGAGGAACAATGAAAGCAAGTTTGTATAAATGATAGATAACATTTGAAAGCAAATAAATGTAGATTATACATAAACTATCAAATAATAAAATTTTATTGTATTTGTTGAAGGAGGAGAAGAAGAATGGATAATGGATGGTGGCTGGTGGAAGAGGAGGTATTCATTCTTTGGAAGGTATGTTCTTTCTGTACCATTTCCCCATCAACTTTTTAGCCTTTTAGGGGCTCATAATTATCTTGTCTTCACATGAATTTAATATGAACATATGGCACACTTTTAGAGTTTTACAAGATGCTACATCTTCATTGTTCATTAGCAAGGCAGAACATTTTGGGTCATGGTACAAAATGCAGAATTTTCCAGATGATATTGTCTGACTAGAAATTGTTAAGTTCGGTAAATTAGTGAGTGTTTTTGCCTGAAAGTGTAATATCAAAATATCACGTTTTATGGTATATTTATTTAGTGTGTTTTTGGGTGAAAAAGTTATTCTGGGAAAAAAATGATGTCATTTGAAAAGTAACACTTTTTTAGAGCCATTTTAAACTAATAAGCTACTATCTGATTTAAGTCCTTATTTACTGATCATCTACCCCAGGCATGGCTATGTTAGACTCTGTGAGGATAACTAAAAAGTTTATAATTTAATGAGTGGCTTTTAGCAGGCAGAATTTTTAGGTAATTCTTAATTTTAAAGGAAAAATTGTGAAAAAGAAAAGCCACTTTTTAGTGTCATCTCTCTCGAATAATGTGAAATGCTCTCTCAATTGAACAAAATTTGAAAGCCTAGTTTATATTAACTGGAAATGAGAGAATCTCATTACAAAAAAAAGTTTTTTAAAATTTTCTTTTAGTTAACATCTAAACCCCTAAACTGGGAAACAATCTTGTGGGGAATCATAAAGCCACTTTGGGTAGGAGTATGCATGTACCAGAGAACCACTGTCCAGGAAGGTTGAATTTCCACTGCACGCTGAACTTATACATCTAAGGCACATGTATTTCTTGGCAAAAATCTGAATTTCCTGCCAAAATCTTGGCATAGACAAGCATAAGATCAGTGAGTTCCAAGATAGGGCTCTGTGCCTTAAATATCCATGTGTAACTTCTTTTGGCATGATGCTTTCAAAAGAAATATATTTGGTAAATTATTCATTTCCCCCTCCAAACTATAAAGTTGCTATATGGTAACTTTAATAATCTGTTGTGCAACTGTTATTACTGGTTTCTGTTGTTTAGACCTTAATCCCAGAGCAATAGCATGTGCAAATTGAAAATCAACCCTCAAGACTTCCTTAGGTGAATATTACAAACTGAGACTTAAATGTATTTCTCTCTGACCATTTTCTTTTTGTATGATATTAGATTTAGTATCCAGGTTAGTAGCCCATCCAATGATGGGGTTTATAGACATCCCTAAACCTGAAAAAATGGTTGAAATGAACTCAGGGGCGTTTTTTACTTTGCTGAAAGTAATTCTGTGTGGCTTATTTCAATTTATTTACTTTTTTCTCCAGAATTACTGTAAAGATTTTCTATTTCACTCATTACAGCACAGTGTTTTTCACATTTGAATAGACTGCATCAACATGAATTCTTTATAAGGACCTTAAAAACAAACTTTGCCAAGTCCCAGAATACAGAAGTGAATTCACATCCCAATACTCAGCTGCCTCATGAATAAAGGAGAGCCTGTGCCTGACACTTTGAAGCTGTAGCTGTTAAACCATACAGAATATTTACCTCAATAAATCATTATAAGAAACTAAGGTACAATTATACCCACAGAGAAAAAGAATTCAAAACACTGATTTATGTGTTTCAGTGCCTATTCCCTTTTCCCACTGTTTTGAATTTTATGCGTGTTTGTCATCTTTGGCTGCTCCTATGTATCTTTAAACTAATGGGTTCTGATTTTTTTTGACATTCCTCATTAAGTTTGTTATTTTCTTAGACACACAGACATGATTTGCATAGTGCACAACGTTTTACATTTAAAATTAACTATATCTCGTTTGTTAGGGCAGAAACAAAAAATGGAAAAAGTGACTTACTTTAAGTAAAACACTGACTTTGTGCAATTTGTGAGTGTTTAAACTGAAATTCCAAATTAAGGATTTCATTTAGCATTTATTTTGCAGTACTGAGAAAGAGTAAGGAACTGGGATGTAAACACGAAGAACCATCTTTTATTGAATTATTTTGTTTTTTTTAAGTGGTAATAGTCTATGGAAAGATACATTTGTTTACCAATGTGTATTTTGTCTTTCTGAAACTAAAAAAACCCAGAAGCAAAATAAACCAGTAATGTGGAAAAAGGAATGACAGTGAGGTTGACAAAGAATCAATGCACAGGGCTTCCCTGGTGGCGCAGTGGTTGAGAGTCCACCTGCCGATGCAGGGGACACGGGTTCGTACCCCGGTCCGGGAAGATCCCACATGCCGCGGAGCGGCTGGGCCCGTGAGCCATGGCCGCTGAGCCTGCGCGTCCGGAGCCTGTGCTCCGCAACGGGAGAGGCCACAACAGTGAGAGGCCTGCGTACCGCAAAAAAAAAAAAAAAAAAGAATCAATGCACAGATAGGAGGATTTTTGCCTGGAATAATTAATTATGGTCACCCAGGTATAGTAGGAAAAAAATGGTTTTATAATGATATGTTATAAATTGAAAGAATAGAAAAAGTATTTTAAAACAGCTAAATAATTTATCAAAAAGAATAAAATGTTTCATTGGTTTAATTTAAAACAATTTAAAGTTTATAATTTTAGAAAAACAAAGAACATGCTATCTCTGAGCCTTATCTATAGAAATAAGGGGCCGAATTTAGTTTATTGAAGTTAGGTGATCAGTTTGGGTCACAGAGTTGTACTTTTAAACAATGTAATGTTATCTAAATGTTACCCCCTTTTTCTGTCCATGTAAAATTGAAGATACTAGTTGGATTAGAGTCAGAGTTTTAATGAATTCTTTATTATCCAAGCACTCATGCTTATAAGATTTCTCTTATTTTACCTTTTCAAGTGGTAGGAATTTAAGGATACATATAGATTGTAGGTTATCTGAGATTCTGGGATCTTCTCTTCCTATTCTCCAGTATTGCAACCTGTTTATTTCCTTTCAATCTGAGTAAAATTGATGGTTCCTTCCATGGCAAATTAGACTTGTTTGTTTGACATGGAGCTGTTTAAAGGTGAGAGGTTAAAGTGGAAGTTCTATAATTGGCAAGAGAAGTTAAGGCACTTCATTGAGATTTATTCATTCATTCAACAAGTGTTTACTGAGTACCTGCTGGTGAGAGAAAAACAGAAAAAGTATAGTTATATGACAGCTATTTGCAAGGTGTATCACAGAGTGATACTTTTGAGCAAAATAAAAATTCCTCTGTGTTATAATTCACAACTGATGCTCCATGGGTAAAATTTTAAAGCATAAGCTATCAGGTTTGAACACGTTATAAAAAAGATGAAATAAACAACTAAGCACAAATACATTTTTTAAAGTAAGTTTGTTTTTGATGGGGGGAGAAGTAAAAGCCAAATATATATCAAGTTTATTTTATAGCACTCAAGCTTTCCATTAGCATTCTCCTCTACTTTCCAGCTTATACTTCTAGTTTATATTATTATGAAACACTTTGAGAAACTCAAAAGTGAAACAGCCCTTCATAATTTAGCATTAGCATTAGCATTAGCATTCTCCTCTACTTTCCAGCTTATACTTCTAGTTTATATTATTATGAAACACTTTGAGAAACTCAAAAGTGAAAAAGGCCTTCGTAATTTAAATAAGTCTTTGTAGTTAAAAATTCCTCTGGGCTGGAACCAGGCACAGAGGTCTCTTTCTATCTTGAATAATTTTTTTCATAAAAAATATTCACTGGTCATTTTTTTAATCAAACGATTTAAAAGAATGTTTCTGGCAGTTATAAAATAATTAAATGTTTCATTACCATGTGTTCAGAGAATCTTACAATGACCAGCTTACAAGTATAGTTTAATCATTTAACATTAACATATGAAATATTTTGTGACACCCTCATGGTCATTAATCCATATTTGTGAACTATATATTTTCCATGTATTATATTACACTGATCAGTGTGATTTGATCATGTAGTAACACATTCTATGGACACACTCTGTAACTTATTAAAGTATAAGCAAATAAGGTATATTTTTAATGCTGCAGGAAAGTAAATTCAAATTTCATGCCACTTGTGACCTTATATAATTGTTTTATTTATTATTTATTTATTTGCTAAACATTCAAGGGAAACCTATTCCTTAAACAGATGTATGGAGAAAAATTTTATATATATGTTTATTGCATAGGTAGTTTCTTTGACATGGACTGTTTCAGTTGAGATGTAAAATCCAATATTTAGGATTTTTCTTTCCTTGTTCATAAAATATTACAGTACAACACAGGCTTTCTGAAGGTGTCTGGGACATCAAACACCTTCAGAAGATTGGGGACTCAGGAAAACAAGAAGGCTGGCCAGTGGGCTTGGAATAGGGAATCTTCCAAATTCTCCATGCCTAGAGGGAATGAAGGATACTAGTGGAAAAAAGTGATTGAACTTCAGAGCTAGCCAGTGTCCTTGGACTGGGAAAAGGTCTGTAAGAGGAAGGTTCTGATGTTTGTAGAAGTGTTTTCCAATGGTCTGACTCAGAAAGTCATATAGAGTAAATTTAACAATTTACATAGTCAATGTGTTTTCCTCAAGTAGCATACTCATTAATTGCTGGTACAGGGATATAGGCTGTATTTCATAGAAGGGTTAAAGCACTTCAGAGAAATTATCTCTTCTAATAAACACCAGCATAGTGTTTTTGAAAAATACATGGAAGCTTTTCTTTAGAATATAAAGTATTAGCTGATAAGAATTTGGGAGTTTGTTTTAAATATGTATAGTGGCTAGCAAAATTGCATGAACATTAGCATACGTAATTGATGTTTTATAATAAAAAATACAATTAGACAGATAATCCATCAATTCTTTTATTAGTTTGTAAATCATTTGTGAATTTTCTCAAATTATTAATAAAATATTTTCATTTCATAAACACTTTAAAATAATTAAATTCTTTAAATATTTAAATTTAGACTAACTCCAGGAACTAGATAGTGTGTTTTAAAGTCAATAATAGGGAAAAAAATATATGTCACATCTGAAAAGTTTATTCTCTATTTTGAATTTATAATGTAGGAGATGATAACATAGTATGATATAGTTTGAAGTGCTCTGAAATTGTAATAGAAGACAGAGGTTTTTGTCTTTGCTCTACATTAGGGAAGTAACTCTCTAGGTCTCAGTTTTAGTTGGTTAGTTTTTGGAGGAATGCTGTGTTTTTAAAGTAAACTTCACACTAAAAGCTACAGCATAATGAGTAATTAATTGAAAGTGAATAATAGTATACAAAGTTAGAAAAATCACAATCAAGTTTATAAAAATATCAAAAATTTTTTCAAGGAAATCAAAGCATCTAGGTATATGCTATCCATTTTGGTTGCCACTGACCACATTTGGCTATTTAAATTTCTATTTAAATTAACAAATATTAAATAAAATTCAGAATTTAGTTTCTTAGTCTCACTTAACCATGTTTCAAATTCTCAATAGTCACAAGTGGCTAGTGGCTAGACAGATATAGAACATTTCCATCATGGCAGAAATTTCTATTGTACAGCACTAATCTAGGTGCTCAAATGGTCTTGATTTCTGTAGTAGTCAAGGGGCATTATAGGTATAACCTATAATCCAGATTTCCTACTGTATATCATTGTATCACAGGCATGTAAGTTGATATCTGCTTTGGTCAAATGGATTATTTTTGGGCTTGGGGCTAGTGCTGTCAGTACAGAGAACTCCCAGTATTTATTAGTTTAGGGGAAATCCCTTGAATTCTCATATGCTAAGGAAAGACCATGGGTTGGTTGGGACAGAGAAATTCAGATCAAACTAGACTTCCTTTTGGAAGTATATGTATATTATATATTTATGTTTGTATTTTATTTTATTTTTAAGTTTGTGTATACTCCTACCTTGTTCTAATAATGATTTAGGGCAACTTCTCCTTAGAATATTTTTCTGTTATTTTCTTCAAGGCAAATCAGTTAGGTCTATTCAACATATATTTATTAAGCGCTAATGCTCAGCTGGATATAAAAACTCTGGGAAATGTTCAGGTCTTTGAAGAACAATTCCTGTCATTAATGAGTTTGTAATATGAATAGGAAAAAGGTATTTTTACATGAAAAGCTTAAAACTGGAAGATAATTTTAATTAGGTCCTGTTTTTATTTTTTTTGGGGTACGCGGGCCTCTCACTGCTGTGGCCTCTCCCGTTGCGGAGCACAGGCTCTGGACGCACAGCCTCAGTGGCCATGGCTCACGGGCCCAGCCCCTCCACGGCATGTGGGATCTTCCCGGACCAGGGCACAAACCCATGTCCCCTGCATTGGCAGGTGGACTCTCAACCACTGCGCCATCAGGGAAGCCCCTGTTTGTTTATTTTTGCTTTTGTTTCCTTTGCTTTAGGAGACAGATCCAAGAAAATATTGCTATGATTTATGTCAGAGTGGCCTGCCTATGTTTTCTTCTAGGAGTTTTATAGTATCCAGTCTTACATTTAGGTCTTTAACCCTTTTTGAGTTTACTTTTTTATATGGTGTTAGAGAATGATCTAATATTCTTTGACATGTAGCTGCTCAGTTTTCCCAGCACCACTTATTTAAAAGACTGTCTTTTCTCTATTGTATTTTCTTGCCTCCTTGTCATAGATTAATTGACCATAAGTGTATGGGTTTATTTCTGGGCTCTGCATTCTGTTCCATTGATCTGTGTCTGTTTTTGTGCCCATACCATACTGTTTTGATTACTGTAGTTTTGTAGTATAGTCTGAAGCCAGGGAGCATGATTCCTTCAGTTCTGTTCTTTCTCAATATTGTTTTGGCTATTTGGGACATTTTGTGTTTTCATACAAATTTTAAGATTATTTGTTCCAGTTCTGTGAAAAATGCCATTGGTATTTTGATAGGGATTGCATCAAATCTGTAGATTGCCTTGGGAAGTATGGGCATTTTAACAATATTAATTCTTCCAATCCAGAAACACAATGTATCTTTCCATCTGTTTCTGTTGTCTTCAGTTTCTTTCATCAGTATCTCATAGTTTTCCGAGTACAGGTCTTTTATCTCCTTAGGTAGGTTTATTCCTAGGTATCCTACTTTTTTTGGTGTGATGATAAATGGGATTCTTTTCTTAATTTCTCTGATAGTTCATTGTTAGCATATAGAAATACAACAGATTTTGGTGTATTAATTTTGTATCCTTCAACTTTATCAAATTCACTGATGAGTTCTAGTAGTTTTCTGGTGGTGCCTTTAGAATTTTCTATGTATAGTATCATGTTATCTGCAAACAGTGACAGTTTTACTTCTTCCTTTCCGATTTGGATTCCTTTTATTTCTTTTTATTGTATGATTGCTGTGGCTAGGATTTCCAATACTATGTTGAATAAAAGTGGTGAGAGTGGGCATCCTTGTCTTCTTCCTCATCATAGAGGAAATGCTTTCAGCTTTTCACTGTTGAGTATGATGTTAGTGGTAGGTTTGTCATATATGACCTTTATTAAAATGAAAAGATAACCTACTGAATGGGAGAAAATATTTGCAAGTGATATGACTGATAAGAGGTTAATATTCAAAATGTATAAACAGCTCATACAACTCAACATTAAAAAAAACAAACAACCCAATTTAAAAATGTACAGAAGACCTGAATAGATGTTTTTCCAAAGAGGACATGCAGATGGTCAACAGGCACATAAAAAGATTCTTAACATCACTTATCATCAGGGAAATGCACATCAAAACCACAGTGAGCTATTGCCTCACACCTGTCAGAATGGCTATCATCAAAAAGAACACAAATAACAAATGTTGGCGAGGATGTGGAGCAATGGGAACCCTTGTACACTGTTGTGGGAATGTGAATTAGTGCAGCCAGTGTGGAAAACAGTATAGAGGTTTCTCAAAAAACTAAAAATAGAACTACCATATGACCCAGCAATTTCCACTCCTGGGAATATCAAAAAAACCCAAAAACACTAATTTGAAACAATACATGCATCCCAATGTTCATAGCAGCATTATTTACAATTGCCAAGATATGGAAGCAAGCTAAGTGTCCATCAGCAGATGAATGGATAAAGAAGATGTGATATATTATACGCACATACACACACACAATGGTATAATACTCAGCCATAAAAAAGAATGAAACTTTGCCATTTGCAACAATGTGGATGGACTCAGGGTATTATGCTAAGTGAAATAAGTCAGACAGAGAAAGACAAATACTTTATGATATCACTTATATGTGGAATCTAAAAAATACAACAAACTAGTGAATATAACAACAAAAAAAAACCAGACTCACAGATATAGAGAACAAACTAGTGGTTACCAGTGGGGAGAGGGAAGCAGGAGGGGCAATACAGGGTAGGGGATTAAGAGGTAGAATCAAGTTCTACATAAAATAAGCTACAAAGATACATTGTACAACACAGGGGATATAGCCAATATTTTATAATAACTATAAATGGAGTATAATCTTTAAAAATTGTGAATCACTATATAGTACATCTGTAATTTATATAATATTGTACATCAATGGTACTTCAATGAAAAATATTTTTTTTTTTTTTTTTTTTTTTTTTGCGGTAATGGGCCTCTCACTGCTGTGGCCCCTCCCACTGCGGAGCACAGGCTCTGGACACACAGGCCCAGCGGCCATGGCTCATGGGCCCTGCCGCTCCGCGGCATGTGGGATCTTCCCAGACCGGGGCATGAACCCGTGTCCCCTGCATCAGCAGGTGGACTCTCAACCACTGCACCACCAGGGAAGCCTGAAAAATATGTTTTAAAAATTACATCCTTAACTCAAAAAAATGCAAGATAATATGGGTTAAATGTGTAATAAATGGTATAGCACCATATGCACTGTAGAAGTTCAATAGAAGTAGAGATCTGTGAGCTTGAGTGGTTGAAGAAGTTAAGGAGGAAAGGGACTTGAGCTGAGATTGAGTATGTTAGAAAGAATTTTCTAGTAAGGAGATTTCTGTGAGCCAAAGATCATATGTACGAATCAACAGGTATGTTTGGATACTGTATTAATGAGGGTAGGCTAGGCTGTGTAACAAATAGCACACACACTCACACATTCCTCTGAAGTCTAGAACAAAAGAGTTCTGCCCCTTTGCCTGCTTTTCTCTCTACCATCTTTGATTCCTTCCTCTTCCTTACTTCCCTTAGCTAATTAATCCTGTATTATGTAGATTCTTCCTTTCCAGGGGGTTATGAGTAACTGCCCTTATTTCCAAAAATGCCCAATATCTCAACCACAATAGAAATTGATTTTTCATAAAACAGTCTAAGTCCTGGTCTGGTTGGTCCTGGTTGGTGAGTGGCTTTCTTTCATGTAGTGATTCAGGAATCTAGGCTCTTTTGTGGCTCAACCATTCCTTAGATCAGGCAGAAGGGGAGAATGTGGAACAGTATATCTAGAAATTAAAGTTTTATCCTAGAAATGGGCTTTATCACTTCTGCTTACATTCCATTGGCTAGGATCAGTTATGTGGTTAGTTACATACTCCAAACAGCAGAGGAGGCTGGGGAATGTAGTCTAACTGTGCTTAGGAAGGATATTTTGTGATCACCTAGCAGCCTTTGTCATACACAGGAAGCCAATAAATCTAGTTTGGCTGATTTGGAGAGTTAGTGTGGGAGAGCAATGAGAAGTAAGCCTGGACATTTAGCATGGGGTCACATTTTGGGAGACTTTGACTGACAGTCTAAGCATCATGAACTTTATAATCATTTGTGTGCTGTTGAAAGCTTTTGTACAAAGGAAAGATATGGTAACAGTGGGATTTTACAAACATCAATCCAGTAATACAGAATGACTTGGAAGAGGAAAAGGTTATTAGAAAGGAAAAGGTAATCCAAGTTATAGATGACAAGGACTTGGCATATGGCAGTAGAAGTGGAAATGAAGGCATAGATTTATAATCGACTAGAAAGAAATAATAAAATATGATTAATGATCCTATGGAAGAGGGAGGAATTAAAGTGGTGGGGAAAAGGGAGAGAATTTTTCTTTTTGTTCTAAACATTCAAAGAAGTATATGTGTATGTGGTATTTGCTACACCCCTACTATTTCTTATTTATCTTAAAGAATTCATTTGCAGTCTTTTAGACTGCTTAAGGATCTAGGGCATATGTTAAAGGGGAGATCCCTGGGCCTTCTTTCCAGAGATTCTGATTTAGAGGTGTGTCTTTTTTATCAGCATGCTGAATGATTAGGATGCAGATGTGGTCTGCAGACTACACTTTGAAAAACATTGCCTTAAATATATGTATTGACTCGTGGCAAGTCGATGCTTTACTTTTTCTGTAGTAAGCGATTGGAAATTTTCTATAGGCTGATAAGATATGCTTGAGTCTCTAGGTTCTGAGTAGAATGATCAGAACCATTCTTGACAGTGTGTTTTCCCCATTGTCTCAGTACTCTTGGGACAGTCTCCTTTTATTTTCTTCAGCTCCCTGAAGTGTTGGTATTAAGAATCAGAAGTGGGCTTCCCTGGTGGCACAGTGATTGAGAGTCTGCCTGCCGATGCAGGGGACACGGGTTCGTGCCCTGGTCTGTGAAGATCCCACATGCCACGGAGCGGCTGGGCCTGTGAGCCATGGCTGCTGAGCCTGCGCGTCTGGAGCCTGTGCTCCACAACGGGAGAGGCCACAACAGTGAGAGGCACGCGTACCGCAAAAAAAAAAAAGAATCAGAAGTGTTTACCGTCCTGTCCTAAATTAGTCCAAGTGATTCTCCAGCCAGAGAAATAGAAATAACAATTTGCTCACTTTATTTTCAAAATTTTACATTTTTGTGAACTGCTTTGATATTAGGGTGGTGTCTGAATTTTGTAGGATTGTTGTGATGCACACACTTCTCTGAATATCTCAATCAGAAAGGAGGTGTGCTGATTGTTCCCCTTCCCAACATGTGTGATTTAGTCTTCTTCATTCTCCATATGCAGTGTATATGTATAGAAATGACTATAAAGATACATATCCAGCTTTTTTTTAAACATAAATTTATTTATTTATTTATTTTGGGGTGGGTCTGCGTTGGGTCTTCATTGCTGTGCGTGGGCTTTCTCCAGCTGTGGCGAGCGGGGGCTACTCTTCATGGTGGTGCGGGGGCTTCTCATTGCGGTGGCTTCTCTTGTTGCAGAGCACGGGTTCTAGGCACGTGGGCTCAGTAGTTGTGGCTTGCAGGCTCTCGAGCACAGGCTCAGTAGTTGTGGTGCACGGGCTTAGTTGCTCCGCGGCATGTGGGATCTTCCCAGACCAGGGCTCGAACCCATGTTCCCTGCATTGACAGGCAGATTCTTAACCACTGTGCCATCACGGAAGTCCCCATATCCAGCTTTTAACAGCACTCTGAGAGGTGGAATTGGGAAGTGAGGGAAAGAAATGGGGGCTTTTATTTTTTATTTTATATTCTTCCATACTGTTTTTTTAAAAACCTGAATATGTGTCAATTTTAAGAACTCATCATTTCCTTTTTATCCATATTAAATAGATGTAGTAGTAATAGTAGCTACCACTTATTAAGTGCCTCGTCTCTACCAGTCCCTTCACATTATTTTACTTAATATTCACAAGAATTCTGCAATATAAGTATTAACATTTTACATAGCAAACAGAGATTGAGAGTGTTTATAAAACATGCCAAAGGGCATACCACTGTTTAGTGGCAGAGCAAAGAACTAAATCCAGGTCTCTCTGACCCAAGTCCACTTTTTTTTATGGCTATACTATGAAGGTCTTATTTACCCTAATTCCTTTGGATGGCAGGAAACCTGTTTGTGTGAGTGGCAATGGTTACAGTCCTCCAGGAATCTTTTAGTAATTAAGAAGACCAATTACTAAGAAAAAGTAATCAGTGGAAATGCAGAATAGGGGCTAGAGGAAGGCTGCAATGCCTTTTGCCACTATGAGGAGGCAAAAGAAAATTCCATGGAGTATCCTAAGACTGGAGTAAGTTAGTCTGGTTATTTGGTTGCTAGATATTTGTTGTCACTTTGTACAGATTTTTTACCAGGCCTTAGGGACTGAATATCTCACTCACTGTGGTTCTGCCATGAAACAATTACACTCAGAGGAAAAGGCTTTAATGAAATGATTACCTTCAGATTGTTGGCAGCGTTAAGAAAACCAATAAGAAATGCTGAGGCTCCCAGAGACCAGCAACAGGAGGATGCCATTAACATCTTCAGGCCTGAAGGTATCAAAAGATGAAACAGTGTTATTGGAGCCCAGAGCCCTACAGGAGGATTTGCTGGGCAGGAAGCATTGTTTAGGTGTGCAACCACTACTAAAATTGGGGCCCCATAGCAGGATGAGAATGGAGAACAAGTACCCGGACTTTCTTTTCTTTCTTCCTGCCAGTCTCCTGCAGGTGCTTCTTACTGACCAAATAATAAGCAAAAACCATCTGACAAGGAGCCCGGGTGACACAGTCTGTGGTTTCAGCCAAACAGGGCTCCAAGTGGAAAATGGGTCCGTGGTGGGGCAGAGCAAATAGAGAATAAACAGTACATCCCTTCATTGCTTTGCCATTGTTCCCAAGATAAAGACAAAATTCTTTACATGGCTTACAATGCCCTACATAGTTTCACCCTTGATGACCAATTCAGTATCTTTTCATTCTCTCCATTCCAATTTTACTTGCAGCTTATCAGTCCTTTGTTCTTGCCATGTACCTATCTGCCACAAATGCCTTTTCACATGCTGTATCCTTTTCCTGGATGCTTCCTTCTCTTTCCTCCCCTTTCACCTAATTAGTGCTTACATATCTTTCAGATCTTAATTCAAAAGTTTCTTCTTTTGGGAAGATTTCCCTGACTTCTCTGACCAGACCAAATTCCCTTTTTAATAAGTTCTTTTAGCTAAGTGTACCGTTTCTTTATATCATACATTATTGTAGTAATTTACATTTACTACATTTGTCTGATTGTTTGATTAATGGATTTCCCCATACTAGACCAAAAACTCCATGAAGGAACTGAGTCTGATATTTGCTTATCAGTATAGTCCTAGTGTCCACATAGTGTTTGGCACTCAGTAGGTAGTTAATATTTGTCAGAAAAACAAATGAAAATAAAAGATGAATAGAAGCCTCCAAAGGATACACATTCTGTTTGATGAAGATAATACATGCATAAATAAAACAATGTAAAGAAAATACAGAGCAGCAATTGAAGCTGTTAAAGCAAGATGGCAAAGATTCCACAAAGCTTCTGTACTCTAGGTATTTGTATGTCTCTCATTCTCAAGTCCCTTGCTTGCAATTGGACACAAATGTTTCTTAGCAATGTATTATATATCTAATGAACACCTAGCACTTATACATAGTAGACATTCACTAAATATTTAATTAATGAATGTAGACAAATTATCAACCATAGAGTAGGCTTAGAATTAGTATGTGTAAGAATCATCTAAGGGACTTCCCTGGTGGTCCAAATTAGTATGTGTAAGAATCATCTGAGGGACTTCCCTGGTGGTCCAGTGGCTAAAACTCCGAGCTCCCAATGCAGGGGGCCCAGGTTCTATCCCTGGTCAGGGAACTAGATCCCACATGCTGCAACTAAGAGTTCGCATGCTGCAACTGAAACAAACAAACAAAAAAAGAGCCGCCATGTTCTAACTAAAGATCCCGCGTGCAGCAACTAAGACCCAGCACAACAACAACAACAACAACAAAAAATCATCTGAGCATAATCACTTTAAAAAAATATAGGCTTCACTTCAGATATACTGATTTCAATAGAACTTGAATAGAGTCCAAAAATCTGGATTTTAAATAAGCACCCCAAGTAATTCTGGTGCAGGTGATTTGAGGATTATTTTTGAGAAATATTAGACTGTAAGCTTCTTGGTGGCAGCATGATGTTCTGGTTAAACATGCGTTTGGGAGTCACAGTTTCCTGGGTATGAATCTTGGCTCTTATACTAGCTAGCTATTGGGTTGGCCAAAAAGTTCATTCATTTTTTCCCGTAAGATGGCTCTAGTAGCACTTAGTTGTCTTTAACTTCATTCGAAACAATTTTGTTAGATTGTACATGACAGCTGTCATATCAGCGTGCATTCAGAAAAAGACTTATCAAAATTGGTGAAGTTTTGTGTAGCCATTTTAATATTGAAGATGGAGGGAGAAGAGCAACATTTTTGGCATATTATGCTTTATTATTTCAAGAAAGGTAAAAATGCAACTGAAACGCAAAAAATGATTTGTGCAGTATATGGAGAAGGTGCTATGAGTTGATGGAACATGTAGAAAGTGGTTTGCGTGGGACTTCCCTGGTGGTCCAGTGGTTAAGTCTTCGCCTTCCAATGCACAGAGTGTGACTTTGATCCCTGGTTGGGGAGTTAAGATCCCACATGCATTGCGGCCAAAAAAACAAAACAAAGGGTATTGTCACAAATTTAATAAAGACTTTAAAAAAATGGTCCAGGGCTTCCCTGGTGGCTCAGTGGTTGAGAGTCTGCCTGCCGATGCAGGGGACACGGGTTCGTGCTCCGGTCCGGGAAGATCCCACATGCCGCGGAGCAGCTGGGCCCATGAGCCATGACCGCTGAGCCTGCGCGTCCGGAGCCTGTGCTCCGCAGCGGGAGAGGCCACAACAGTGAGAGGTCTGCGTACCGCAAAAAAAAAAAAAAAAAAATGGTACACACACACACACACACACACACACAAAAGTGGTTTGTGAAGTTTCATGCTGGAGGTTTCTCACTTGACGATGCTTCACGGTCGGGCAGACCAGCTGAAGCTGATAGTGATCAAAATTGAGACATTAATTGAGAACAATCAACATTATACCACTCGGGAGATAGTCGACATGCTCAAAGTATCCAAATCAAGCTTTGAAAATCATTTGCCCCAGCTTGGTTATGTTAATCACTTTGATGTTTGGGTTCCTCATAAGTTAAGTGAAAAAAACCTTCTTGACCGTATTTCTGCATGTGATTCTCTACTGAAACCTAACAAAAATGTTCTGTGTTTAAAACAAGTTGTGACGGTGGATACTGTACGATAATGTGGAACAGAAGAGATTATGGGGCAAGCGAAATGAACCACCACCAACCACACCAAAGGCCAGTCTTCATCCAAAGAAGGTGATGTTGTGTATATGGTGGGATTGGAAGGGAGTCCTCTATTATGACCTCCTTCTGGAAAACCAAACGATTTATTCCAACAAGTACTGCTCCCAGTTAGACCAACTGAAAGCAGCACTTGACGAAAAGCATCCTGAATTAGTCAACAGAAAATGCATAATCTTCTACCAGGATAACACAAGACCGCATGTTTCTTTAAAGACCAGGTAAAAACGGTTACAGTTTGTCTGGGACATTCTGATTCATCTGCCATAGTCACCAGACATGGCACCTTTGGATTTCCATTTATTTTGGTCTTTAAAAATTCTCTTAATGGAAAAAATTTCAATTCCCTGGAAGACTGTAAAGGGGACCTGGAACAGTTCTGTGCTTAAAAAGATAAAAAATTTTGGGAGGAAGGAATTATGAAGTTGCCTGAAAATTGGCAGATGGTAGTGGAACAAAAGGGTGAATACGTTGTTCAATAAAGTTCTTGGCGAAAATGAAAAATGAGTCTTTTATTTTTACTTAAAAACTGAAGGCACTTTTTGGCCAACACAATATTATTTAAACCCTCTAGATCTCTCTCTCTTTTTTTTTTTTTGCTAAAGTAGGTTATAATAACATCTACTTTCTAAGACTATTGTGGAGATTAAAATAAATGAGAAAATATATGTTAAACATTTACTACAGTGCCTGTCATATAAACCCTTAATAAATGGTAGAACTGGTTTTTGAGAGTCAACATGTAGCCTGGTGCCTGGAACATAACTGATGTTCAGTGAATGTCTGATAAGTGAATGGAATATAGTTATAAGATTATCATATTTATAGCTAGAATTTCATCTGGAATCATCTAGTCCAATATCCTCATTTTACATATTAGGAAATTCAGGCTCACAGAGGTTAGATGACCCATCCAAGGTTACATATCTAATGATCTAATTAGTGGCAGAACTGAGACCAGAACTGAATGGTGGAAAGACAAATCTGGTCGTTACCATTTATCTAACCACCATTTGTAGTTAGTGTTACATTTAGATTTTAAATAGATAGACTGACATGCTTTTCTGTTTATAATCAATGATGCCTTCTGAAACATTCCTTTCTTAAACATTGAAACAACAAACAGTAAACCAGTAAGTAAAACTAAATGACTATGTAGTTATTGTTGGATTATATTTCTTTCTTTTTTTTAAAATTGAAGTATAGTTGATTTATGTTATGTTAGTTTCAGGTGTATATCACAGTGATTCAGCTATATATATACATATATATACACACACATATACACACATATATATATATATTCTTTTTTAGATTCTTTTCCCTTATAGGTTATTACAAAATATTGAATGTAGTTCCATATGCTATACAGTAGGTCCTTGTTGGTTTTCTATTTTATATACAGTAGTGTGTATATGTTAATCCCCAAATCCTAATTTATCTGTCCCCCCCTTCCCCCTTTGGTAACCATACGTTTGTTTTCTATGTCTGTGGGTCTATTCTGTTTTGTAAATAAGTTCATTTGTATCATTTTTTTAAGATTCCACAAATAAGCGATATCATATGATATTTGTCTTTCTCTGTCTGGCTTACTTCATGTAGTGTGATAATCTCTAGGTCCGTCCAGATTATATTTCTTTCTAAATATCACCTCTGAGACCACAGTGTTTCCCAAATAGAATTCAGACATCACATGTGTTCTTAGAACAGTAGAACCACAAGCTACTTGAAGGGTCTATCTGTTGCCTTTGGGCAATAATGGTCTAGTATTTCCTGTCTCTGAAGCTCCTACTTATCCAATAGGTAAATGAAAATGGAATTTAAATGCATAGTGATTTATTTTTGCGTTGAAAATATTGTTTCAGATTTTCATGTACTCCACTCAGTTGTATTTTTCTGCATTTTATTCTACTATATTAAACTTACATTCTAGATTTGCTTAACTTCTCTATTTAGAAGGCTTATTAGATTACTAGATCTTAAGAATTAAAGAAAATTTTGCTTACTTTTGTGTTGGATAGAATTTAATCTTCATTTCTAGATTTGATATGTATAAAATGCAGACTTCCCTGGTGGCGCAGTGATTAAGAATCCGGCTGCCGGGTTTCCCTGGTGGCGCAGTGGTTGGGAGTCCTCCTGCCGATGCAGGGGACATGGGTTCGTTCCTCGGTCTGCGAGGATCCCGCATGCCGCGGAGCGGCTGGGCCCGTGGGCCATGGCCGCTGAGCCTGCGCGTCCGGAGCCTGTGCTCCGCGGCGGGAGGGGCCACAGTGGTGAGAGGCCCGTGTATCGGGAAAAAAAAAAAAAAAAGAATCTGGCTGCCAATGCAGGGGACATGGGTTCGAGCCCTGGTCCGGGAAGATCCCACATGCCGCAGAGCAAGCCCATGTGCCACAACTACTTAGCCTGCGCTCTAGAGCCCGTGAGCCACAACTACTGAGCCCATGTACTACAACTACTGAAGCTCGTGCACCTAGAGACCGTGTTCCACAACAAGAGAAGCCACCTCAATGAGAAGCCTGTGCACTGCATCGAAGAGTAGCCCCTGCTTGCCGCAACTAGAGAAGGCCCACACACAGCAGTGAAGAACCGATGCAGACAAAAATAAATAAAATAATAATAATAAAAAAAACAGCAGCCAGTCAGTCAGTCAACATTAAAACAAAAAAAAGTATAAAATGCAAACAGACTCACAGACATAGAGAATAGACTTGTGGTTTCCAAGGAGGAGGGGGTTGGGGGAGGGATGGACTGGGAGTTTGGGGTTAGTAGATGCAAACTATTATATATAGAATGGATAGATATATCCCTACTGTATAGCACAGGGAACTACGTTCAATATCCTGGGATATACCATTAATGGAAAAGAATATAAAAAAGAATGTATATATATGTATAACTGAGTCACTTTGCTGTACAGAAGAAATTAACACAACCTTGTAAATCAACTGTACTTCAATTTAAAAACAAAGATAGTAAGTATAAAATGCAGAATTTACCTTTGTTCCACCTGTTTTAATATAGCAGTGCATGGGATCAGTAGAAATAGTATCTTTTGCTGAAAGTTTTCTTTTTATCCCTGATGCAATCCTTAGGGAATAAAATTTTGAAGATCATATTCCTTTGGTGGATTACATATAGAGAACTGGCTTCTTTGGGTGGAGCTATATTACTTTAAAGTGGTAGGTGAACTTCAGCAGGTGCTATATTTGGTAGGTTTATCCATGCCATTCTCTCTTACTACTTTTCAATTATATAAGGCAACATAAGTAACAAGACTTTTGAGGTTTTAAATATATAATAACATTATGTAAATATTTAAAATTTTGTTGTGAATAGCATCTCTTTACTTCGCTGAGGTTAGGAAGTATCTTACTTTTAGGGTATTGTCATGCATTTTATTTTTCCTACAGTACGGAAATCATGGCCTTAAACATTAAATCCTAATTTCTTAATTAGGTTGTCTACTCAGGCAAAACTGAGTAGAAAGAGACCTTTGAGTATGGATTAATAGTTTTCATAGGTGGGACTCATCGGCTGCGTTAAGCAGAGGTCGTAGGGATACTCACTCATGTTGAAAACAAGTTAGGTACTTGGTTTGGGAAAAAGTAAAGAGCAGTGCTTGATTAGATAATTAATTACTTTTCTAGTATAGAAAGTTACATGAGCTTATTTTTCAGGACCAAAAAAGTATCCTAAAACAAATACTGAAATTGATGCTATGGCCATGACCTGAATAATATTTGAGTTGGAAGAAAACGTTAATATCTGTGATTGTTAGTGTTTTTCTCCTATGTAGACAATATTTCTGCACTACTTTCATAACATGAACTTAAAATTTTTTGATTCTTTATTGATGAGGAAATTTACAGATACATTCATATTTGTTCATCTGCTTTAATGTTGTGAACCTGATATTTATAATTGGGGGTACAATTTTAGAATAAAAATAATATTTATTATGTTTAAGTAAGTGTGATAAAGGAATGCCTAGTTGACTCTGCCCTAAGGGATTATTATTATTTTTTTAATAAATTTATTTATTTTTGGCTGCGTTGGGTCTTTGTTGCTGTGCACAGGCTTTCTCTAGTTGTGGTGAGCGGGGGCTACTCTTTGTTGTGGTGCACAGGCTTCTCATTGCAGTGGCTTCTCTTGTTGCAGAGCACGGGCTAGGCGTGTGGGTTTCAGTAATTGTGGCACATGGGCTCAGTAGTTGTGGCTTGCAGGCTCTAGAGTGCAGGCTCAGTAGTTGTGGTGCACGGGCTTAGTTGCTCCACATAATGTGGGATCTTCCTGGACCAGGGCTTGGACCTGTGTCCCCTGCATTGGCAGGTGGATTCTTAACCACTGTGCCACCAGGGAAGCCCTCGCCCAAAGGGATTATTTAAGTATAAAAAGATAGATGGAATTGTGTAGATTACATTGAAAGTTAAAACTTCTGTATATCAAAAAAAAAATCCTTAAGTTAAAAGATAAATGTCAAGAGAGTGGCCAAGATGGCAGAATAAAAAGACCCTGAGCTCACCACCTCTCATGAGCACACCAAAATCACAACTATCTGCATAACAGTCACCAATAAAAAAGATGGGAATCTACCAGAGAAAATCTTCTACAGCTAAAGACATAAAGAAGGAAACACAAGACCAGTAGGAGGGGTGGACTCATGATATAATCAAATCCCATACCACCCAGTGGGCGACCCACAAACTGGAGAATAATTATATTGCAGAGGTTCTCCCACAGGAGTAAGAGTTCTGGACTCCACGTCAGGCTTCCCATCTCAGGAGTCTGATACTGGGAAGATGAGCCCCCAGAGTATTTGGCTTTGAAGGCCAGTGGGGCTTAATTGCAGGAACCCCACAGGACTGGGGAAAATAGAGACTTCTCTTAAAGAGCGCACGTAAAATCTCATGCACACCTGGACACAGGGCAAAAGCAGTAAGTTGATAGAAGCCTGGGCCAGACCTACCTGCTGGTCTTGGAGAGTCTCCTGGAGAGGTGGGGGGTGGCTGCATCTCACCCTGGGGACATAGACACTGGTGGTAGACATATTGGGGAACGCTGTTGGTGGCTGACATGTTGGCTCATTAGCTCCAAGACCTGGCCCCATCCAACAGCATGCAGGTGATAGTGATAGGACACCTCAGGCCAAACAACTAACTGGGCAGGGATGCAGCCCCACTCATCAGCAGACAGGCTGCCTAAAGACTAAAGAGCCTACAGCTGCCTCTGGGCTTACCCCTAGACATGGCCTGCTCACCACAGGGGCAAGACCCAGATCCACCCACAAGTGGACAGGCACTGGCCCCTCCCATTGGGAAGCCAGACCAAGCCTCTAGACCAGCCTCAACCAACAAGGAGCAGACACCAGAAGCAAGAAAACTATGATTCTGCAATGCAGGCCAGACCCTACCCGTGATCAGCTGGGTCCTGGCTTGGCCCACTGGCAGGCCAACACAACCTTTGCGACACTCCGGACCCCGTACTCAACTGTGTCAGGAACTGACATCCCACCACCCCCAATAATCTGAAACAAGCTCTGGGATCCCTGGGCCCTGAAGCCAGACTCCACGAACCAGCTCTGCCTGCCAGTAAGCAGGCACTAACCCCAGGGTCTGGCTTCACCTGCCAGTGGGTGGGCAACAGCCCCAGAGTCTTCAGGACCATGACTCTGCCCACCAGTGAGCAAGCACATCTCCGGGGCCATCTAGGATGCTGCAACCAGCCAGCTCATGACCAGGCCCCTCTAAACAGCAGCCAGCAGCACCCACACAGGGCAGGGCCTAGCAACCAACCAGACTAGGGCCTACCAGACCAGCACAAGAGAAGGACCCATGTATCCCTCTTAGGATGAACCCCTAGACCATATAGTTTGGGTGATGCATATGATGCGTCATACAAAGGGCCACTTCTCCAAGGTCGAGAAATGTAACTAATCTTCTGCATACATAAAAATACAAGTAGCAGCTTGGACAAAATGAGGCAGCAGAGGAATATGTTTCAGATGAAGGAACAAGATAAGCCACAGAATAACTAAGTGAAGTGGAGCTAGGCAATCTACTTGATAAAGAGTTCAGAGTAATTATTGTAAAGATGATCAGAGAACTCGGGAGGAGAATGGGTACACAGAGCAAGAAGTTAGAAGTTTTTTAACAAAGAGTTAGAAAATACAAAGAACAACCAAACAGAGATGAAAAATACAATAACTGAAATGAAAAATACACTGGAAGGAATCAATAGTAGACTAAATGATTCAGAAGGATGGATCAGTGAGCTAGAAGACAGAGTAGTGGAAATCACTGCCACTGAACAGAAAAAAGAAAAAAGAATGAAAAGAAATGAGAACAGTTTAAGAGACCTCTGGGACAACATCAAGCACACTAATATTTGCATTATAGAGGTCCCAGAAAAAGAAGAGAGAGAGCAAGGGCCTGAGAAAATATTTGAAGAGATAATAGCTGAAAAATTCCCTACCCTGGAAAAGGATATAGTCACCCCAGTCCAAGAAGTGCAGAATGTCCCATACAGGATTAACCGAAAGAGCAACACAGCAAGACACATTGTAATCAAAATGACAAAATTTATGGATAAAGAGAGAATACTAAAAGCAACAAGGGAAAAAAGCAACAAATAACATACAAGGAAACTCTCATAAGACTATCAGCTGATTTTTTCAGAGAAAACTCTGCATACCAGAAGGGATTGGAATGATATATTTAAAGCGATGAAAGGGAAAAGTCTACAACCAACAATACTCTACCCAGTAAGGCTCTTGTTGAGATTTGATGGAGAAATAAAAAGCTTTACAGACAAGCAAAAGCTATAAGAATTTAGCATCACCAAACCAGCTTTAGAACAAATGCTAAAGGAACTTCTCTAGGTGAAAAAGAAAGGGCTACAACTAGAAAAAAGAAAATGACAAAATTAAAAAGCTCACTCGTAAAGGCAAACAAAGAGTAAAGGTAGGAAATCATCCACATGCAAAATTAGTAGAAATGTTGAAAGACAAAGGTAGTAAAATAATCTGTATCCACAATAAGTAGTTAAGGAACACACAAAGCAATTAGATGTAAATATCAAAAACATTAATTAAAAGTGCAGGATTTTAAAATGCATTTGTAATTAAGAGAGCAGCAACTTAAAACAATCATGTATACATATAAACTGCTCTACAAAAACCTTATGGTAACCACAAACTAAAAATCTATAATAGATATACACACAGAAAAGAAAAAGGAATCCAAACATAACACTAAAGATTGTCATCAAATCACAAGAGAAGAGAACAAAAGAAGAAAGGGAAAAAAAGGCCTACAAAAACAAATCCAAAACCATTAACAAAATGGCAGTAAGACCATACATATTGATAACTACCTTAAATGCAAACGGACTAAATGCTCCAACCAAAAGATATAGACTGGCTGAATGGATACAAAACCAAGATCTACATATTTGCTGCCTATGAGAGACTCACTTTAGATAAAGAGACATATGCAGACTGAAAGTGAGGGGTTGGAAAAAGGTATTCTATGCAAATGGAAGTCAAAAGAAAGCCAGAGTAGCAATTCTTATATCAGACAAAATAGACTTTAAAATAAAGACTGTTACAAGAGACAAAGAAGTACACTACATAATGAGCAAGGGCTTAATCCAAGAAGTTATAACAATTGTAAATATATATGCACCCAACAAAAGAGAACTTCAATATAAAAGGAGAAACTGACAGTAACACAATAATAGTAGGGGACTTTAACACCCCACTTACATCAATGGACAGACCTTCCAGGCAGAAAATCAATAAGGAAACACAGGCCTTAAATAACACATTAGACCAAATGGACCTAATTGATATTTATAGAGCATTCCACCTGAAAGGAGCAGAATACACATTCTTTTCAAGTGCACATGGAATATTCCCCAGGATAGATCACATGCTAGGCCACAAAACAAGCCTTGGTAAATCTAGGAAAATTGAAATCATAGCAAGCATCTTTTCTGCCACAGTGCTATGTGACTAGAAATCAACTACAATCAAAAACTGCAAAAAACACAAACAAGTGGAGGCTAAACAATATGCTACTAAACAAACAATGGATCACTGAAGAAATCAAATTGGAAAAAAATACCTAGAGACAAATGAAAATGAAAACGTGGTGATCCAAAACCTATGGGACACAGCAAAAGCAGTTCTAAGAGGGAAGTTTATAGCAATACAAGCTTACCTCAGGAAACAAGAAAAATCTCAAATAAACAACTTAACTTTACACCTAGAGCAACAAGAGAAAGAAGAACAAACAAAACCCAAAGTTAGTAGAAGGAAAGAAATCATAAAGATCAGAGCAGAAATAAGTGAATAGAGATTTAAAAAAAAAAGTGGAAAAGATCAATGAAACCAAAAGCTAGTTCTTTGAAAAGACAAACAAAATTGATAAACCTTTAGCCAGACTCATCAAGAAAAAAAAGGGAGAGGACCCAAATCAATAAAATCAGAAATGAAAAAGAAGTTACAACTGACACCACAGAAATACAAAGGATCATAAGAGACTACTATGAGCAACTATACACCAATAAAATGGACAACCTAGTAGAAATGGGCAAATTCTTAGAAAGGTACATTATCCCGAGACTGAACCAGAAAGAAATAGAAAATATGAGCAGACCAGTTACCAGCACTGAAATTGAATCAGTAAATTAAAAACTCACAACAAACAAAAGTCCAGGACCCAATTGTTTCAAAGGTAAATTCTACCATACATTTAGAGAAGAGTTAACACCCATCCTTCTTAAACAATTCTAAAAAATTGCAGAAGAAGGAACACTTCTGAAATCATTCTATGAGGCCATCATCACCCTGATACCAAAACCAGACAAAGATATCACAAAAAAGAAAACTACAGGCCAATATCACTGATGAACATAGATGCAAAAATCTTCAACAAAATACTAGCAAATTGACTCCAGCAATACATTAAAAGGAGCATACGCCATGATCAAGTGGGATTTATCCCAGGGATGCAAGGATTTTTCAATGTCCGCAAATCAATCAACATGATACACCACATTAACAAATTGAAGAATAAAAACCATATGATCATCTCAATAGATGCAGAAAAAGCTTTTGATGAAATTCAACATCCATTTATGATAAAAACTCTCCAGAAAGTGGGCATAGAGGGAAGCTACCTCGACATAATAAAGGCCATATATAACAAATCCACAGCTATCATCTCAATGGTGAAAAGCTGAAACATTTCATCTAAGCTCAGGAACAAGACACAGCTGCCCACTCTCACCACTTTTATTCAACATAGTTTTGGAAGTCCTAGCCACAGCAATCAGAGAAGCAAAGGAAATAAAAGGAATCCAAATCGGAAAGGAAGAAGTAAAACTGTCACTGTTTGCAGATGACATGATACTATACATAGAAAATCCTAAAGGTATCACCAGAAAACTACTAGAGGTCCTCAATGAATTGGATAAAGTTGCAGGATACAAAATTAACATACATAAATCTGTTGCATTTCTATACACCAACAATGAACTATCCAAAAGAGAAATTAAGGAAACAAAACCGTTCACCATCACGTCAAAAAGAATAAAATCCTAGGAATAAACCTACCTCAGGAGGGAAAAGACCTGTACTCTGAAAACTATAAGACGCTGATGAAAGAAACTGAAGACCATACAAACAGATAGAAAGATATACCATGTTCTTGGATTGGAAGAATCAGTGTTGTTAGTGACTGTACTACCCAAGGCAGTCTACAGATTTAGGGCAACCCCTGTCAAATTACCAATGGCATTTTTCACAGAACTGGAACAAAAAATTTTTAAATCTGTATGGAAACACAGAGGACCCCAAATAGCCAAAACAATCTTGAGAAAGAACAGAGCTGGAGGAATCAGGTTCCCTGACTTCAGGCTATACTACAAACTACAAAACGGTATGGTACTGGCACAAAAACAGACACATAGATCAGGGGAACAGAATGGAGAGCCCAGCAATAAACCCATGCACTTATGGTCAGTTAATCTATGACAAGGAGGCAGGAAAATACAATAGAGAAAAGACAGTCTCTTCAATAAGTGGTGCTGGGAAAATTGGACAGCTACATATAAAAGAATGAAATTGGAACATTCTCTAACACCATATACCAAAATAAACTCAAAATGGATTAAATGTAAGACTGGATACTACAATACTCACAGAAGAAAACATAAGCAGGCCACTCTTTGACATAAATCATAACAATATTTTATTGGATCTGTCTCCTAGAGTAATGGAAACAAAAACAAAAATAAACAAATGGGACCTAATTAAACTTAAAAGATTTGCGTGGCAAAGGAAATCATAAACAAAGTGAGGAATTCCCTGGTGGTCCAGTGGCTAGGATGCTGCGCTTCCACTGCATGGGGCATGGGTCCGATCCCTGATCAGGGAAGTAAGATCCTGCATGTTGCACAGCGAGGCCAAAAAAAAAAAAGAAAAAGAAGAAAAGACAACCTACAGAATGGGGAGAAAATACTTACAAACAATGAGATTGACAAGGGATTAACCTCCAAAGTATACAAAAAGCTCATACAGCTCAATATCAAACAAATAACCCAATCAAAAAATGGGCGGAAGATCTAAATAGACATTTTTCCAAATAAGACATACAGATGGCCAACAGGCACATGGAAAGATTCTCAACATCGCTAATTATTAGAGACATGCAAATTAAAACCACAATGAGGTATCACCTTATACAGGTCAGAATGGCCAAGATGAAAAAGTCTACAAATAATGCTGGGGCAGGTGTGGAGAAAAGCGAACCCTCCTGCACTGCTGGTGGGAATGTAAACTGGTGCAGCCACTATGGAGAACAGTATGGAGATTTCTTAAAAAACTAAAAATAGAGTTACCATGTGGTCCAGCATTCCCACTCCTGGGCGTATATGCAGAGAAAACTCTAACTTGAAAAGATAACATGCACCCGAATGTTCACAGCAGCACTATTTACAATAGCCAAAACATGGAAGCAACCTAAATGTCCATCAACAGATGAATGGATGAAGAAGTGGTATATATACGCAATGAAATATTACTCAGTCATAAAAAAGAATGAAATAATGCCATTTGCAGCAACATGGATGGACATAGAGATTATCTTATTAAGTGAAGTAAGTCAGACAGACAAAGACAAATATCATATATTGCTTTATGTGGAATCTAAAAAAATTATACAGATGAACTTATTTATAAAACAGAAATAGACTCACAGACTTAGAAAACAAACTTATGGTAACCAAAGGGGAAGGGGGGGATAAATTTGGAATTTTGGATTATCAGATACAAACTACAGTATACAAAATAGATAAACAACAAGGACTGACTGTATAGCACAGGGAACTATATTCAGTATCTTGTAATAACCTATAATGGAAATGAATCTGAAAAGGAATATATATATATGTATATATATATAATTGAATCACTTTGCTGTACACCTGAAACATTGTAAATCAACTATACAATAGTTGAGAATAAAAAGAGAATAAGAAAATAATAACATAAATAAAGGCATTGGAAATTAAAAAAAGATAAATGTCTTTTTTAATAAATTGTGATAAAATATTTGCAGCAGATATGATAAACAAAGAATCCTTATTTTGAAAATAATGCTAAAGGAAAAACTGGACAAAGGACATCATTAGAGGAATTACACACACAACTAAGATTATATATAGCGAATGAAAATGAAAAATTGGTCATTCTCACCAGTGATCAAATCATTTCAAAGATAAATAATAATGAAACACTATTTGCTGAGTATCAGTTTTTTGGCAAAAATAACGGTCTCCAGGGTATGGTAAGATGGAGACTCTCCTGAACTGCCAATATTAATGGAAATTGGTACAACTTTTGGAAAGCAGTTATTTTTAAATTATTATTTATACAGTTTGACCTAGTTTAATCTCATTTCTAGGAATGGGCTTAAAATATTAGCCAGAGATAACATCAAAGTTTTGTGTACAAAGATACTAATCATAACATTTATTATTATGGGAAAAGTGAAAAGCATTCTAAATGCTCAACAGTAAGGAAATAGTTATTAGGTGGAACCATATAAAAATGCTGATATATTTGATTGTTATTGATATGCATAAATATCAATTTCATATTATTCAACCTAATGCATGACATTATGGTTTATTGTATGATGGAATTTCATGTAGCTATAAAATAGTGTTTATAAAGAATCTATAATAAAATGAGAAATGCTCACTACATCTAGTAGACTATAAAAGTAGAATAGAGAACTTTATTAATAGGATAAAACTAATTTTATAAAAGAAAAAGAAATGCATGTCTGTATGAGTATGTGTATATATAATGATATGGAGAAAATATTATTTACCAAAACACCATTTGGGGAGAGTCCTGTAAGTATTTGGAGAAAATATCTTAATATACTACTTGGAGTGAGGTTTAAGACTCCATGCTGGATGTTCAAGTTCAAAAATCGGTAAACTTCCCTTTTTTTGTTGATTGTCATGATAGATTTGTGTATGTAAATTTGAATATAGGAGGTAGAGAAGAGCTGTACAGGAAGGAAAGAGTGATAGCAGAGCCAGGAAAGGGGAGTTACCTAGGAAGTTGGGGCAGGCTGCATTGAAGAAGAGTTTGGGGAAATAAAAATGTCTAAGATGAATTCTAAATTCATTAGCTGTGGAGAATGCCCACCAAAGACCTAGAGTCTGTCATACAGAGTGAAGTAAGTCAGAAAGAGAAAAACAAATACTGTATGCTAACACATATATATGGAATCTAAAAAAAATGTTCGGATGAACGTAGGGGCAGGACAGGAATAAAGATGCAGAAGTAGAGAATGGACTTGAGGACACAGGGTGAGGGGGGAAGGGTAAGCTGGGACGAAGGGAGAGAGTAGCATTGACATATGTACACTACCAAATGTAAAATAGATAGCTAGTGGGAAGCAGCTGCGTAGCACAGGGAGATCAGCTCAGTGCTTTGTGACCACCTAGAGGGGTGGGATAGGGAGGGTGGGAGGGAGGTGCAAGAGGGAGGGGATATGGGGATATATCTATATATATAGCTGATTCACTTTGTTATACAGCAGAAACTGACACAACATTGTAAAGCAATTATACTCCAATAAAGATGTTAAAAAAAAAAAGAAAAATCTGCAGTGAAGTCAGCTTACTTAAGCTTTTTTTTATCTTTTCCTCTTCTCCCTCACCTTCTCTCCCCTCCCCTCCCTTCCCCTTCTCTCTTTCTCTGTCTCTATCCCTTTCTCTCCCTCCTCCTCTCCTCCCCTCCCCTCCCCTCCCTTCCCCTTCTCTGTCTCTCTGTCTCTGTCCCTTTCTGTCTCTCCCTCTCTCTGTCTCTCTTTCTCTCTCTCTGTCAATTGAGAGAGAGAACTCGAAGGGGGAAGTATGGGGAAAGGAAACATTTTCTAGGAACCCAGAGCCAGCTAATGACGGAGTAGATGTATCTGGGTTACAAATGCACAGAAAAATCAGAGAGACATAATGCAAAATGTTAACGGTGTTTTTCTTGGGTGATGTTGTTTTGTTTTTTCTTCTTGATACTTCAGTTTTGTTTTTTAAGTTTATTACTTTTGTAGTCATAAAGTTATATTAAAATGTTTCAGTATAAATGATATATACTTTTGCAAGATATATATATCTTACAAAAACAATTCTCAGACAATACTGTTCTAATGGTTATTAGGATTGCACCGACTAATCCCAAGCAGAAGCATGAAAACAGGTGTAACCCCCAATCTCAAGTTTCAGTTAAAGTAAAACAAACAAACAAAACCCTGTTTCCTAAACGAAAATTGCAGGGACTTATAGTTTCCTACATCCTGTAAAAACTCTGACACTGCTTCAATTGAGGAGCCACCTGATTTTCAGGTGTTCCCTGATACATATCAGCTAAATAAAGCCTTTAGCATATATATAAGTCACTTAAAGAACTTTTTTTTTTTGCATTGTGAAAATATTTCCTCACTAAAGCCTAACATTTATTGAGATGCTATTATGTATCATGTAAAGTGGCAGGTACTTCACATATAATAAGTAATTTAATCCTCACAGGCCGCATGTCATTATTCTTATTTTACAAATGAGGTAATGGAAAAGTTTAACTTGTCTCAGGTAACCCAACTTGGAAGTGGCCAGCAGTGATAATTCTTTTAGAGTACAAAGACAATGTTTCCCTGAATTGCATAAGAAGCCAAGAAATTAAGCCATTTAATGAGATTAAAAAGAAGGAGGAGGAGGAGAATAATTACCAACATGTGTAATGCGATAGTAATTTGAAATATAGAAAATTTTCCTTTTTGACAATTCTGTTTTACCTTGCAGTCCTTATACTATTAAAACTAGACTCAGAAGCTGAGATTTTTTTCCCTCACTGAAGGGAAGACAGAACTAAGAACCCAGCAAGAAAAAAGAGCCAAATTATTGGCTTTGAATTCCAAGGCAAGCACTATAAAGCTGATAAAAGAGCTAATAACCTAGAGAAGAGAACAGGATTTTGAGCCTCACAAGGCTAAGAGCCCTGGAGATTCAGAGCCTTGAGTTTGTACCATAAGCCACAGAGTGAAGAATGATTATAGCCTTAATGACAAAGAAAATCTTAATACATTTTAGAGAGGCACAATATCTAATAAAAGTCATTAAGCTTGAAGGGTAGAACATCAGAGAGGAGAAAGCTGATGTAAAGTACTTTAACGTTCTCCCTAGAGAAGTCTGGAGACCTGCAGAGGGTCCTCCTTGAATCTGTAGTTGTGTAGTGATTAGTGCATATGTGTGAGAAAACTATTACAGACCAAAGAAAGAACCACTCTAAAGGGTTAGAAGGAACAATATACAGTGATCAAACAGTAATGGGAATAGTTCTAATTTATACCAGCCAGAGTGGAAAACCTCATAATTCATAGGGTATCAGATAGTAATCTCAGAAGATGTTTGCCTTAGTAGGGGGTACAAAATTAGCCTTAGACTATTTACTGCTTTAGTTCTACTTAGTGACGCTTAAAGCAAGACCCAAAGGGATCAAAGTGTTTTCAACTCACTTAGCTATTTCTTAGAACAAAACTCAAGGATATCCATGGGAATACAAAAATATCCAGTGTCCATTAAGGTAAATTGATAATATCTGGCACCTAATAAAAATTTAACAGAGATGTGAAACAGCAGAAAAGTACAACCCAGCAAGAGGAGAAAAATCAGTCAATGGACACTGACTAAAAAATAACTCCAGTGCATGAATTAGTAGAAAAGAACATTAAGCTATTATGATGATATTCCATATGTTCAAGAAGCTAGAAGAAAGATGTAGCAGAGACATGGAAGATCTTAAAAGAGACACAAATTCAGCCACTAGAGATGAAAACTACAGTGTCTGAGATTTTTAAAAAATCCACTGGGTGGGATTAATAACATGTTAGACATTGCTGAAGAAAAGATTAATGAACTTAATGGCCGTAAGAGAAACTCTCCAAAATGAAACACACAGAGAAAAAAGACAGGAAATAATGGAGAATCAGTTAGCTGTGGGACAATTTCAAGTAGTCTAATATATGTGTAATTGGATTCCCTGAAAGGGAAGAGAAGTAGGGAAAGAAAAATATTTGAATAAATAATGGGCAATATTTTTTTCAAATTACTTGAAAATTGTAAGCTTCAAGCACAAGAAATACATTATAATCAAAATTTATTAAAGTCAGTAATAAAGAGAAAATCTTGAAGAAAACCAGAGGAACAAAGACATTTTAGATAGAGAAACAAAGATAAAAGTGACAGCAGACTTCACATTGGACCCAGTGCAAATGAGAAGACAAAAGTATCCTTCAAAAATAAAGGTATAATAAAACATAAAAGCAGAAAATTTCATACACATAAAAGCAGAAAATTTATTACCAGTGGACCTGCACTACAAGACATTTTAGAAGAAGATCCTTTAGGCAGCAGGAAAATGATTCCAGTTGGAAATCTAAACATAAACAAAGGAATGAAGAATGAGAGAATAACTGTGTAAGTAAATATAAAATACTTTAATGTTATTATTGAAATCTCTTTAAAAGGCAGTTGATTTTATAATGCAAAAATATGAACAATGTATTGGGGGTTTATAACATAGAAATACATTTATGACAACAATAACATAAGGTGGGAAGAAGTAAACTGTTATAAGGTGAAATGGGAGAATATTACTTGGAAGTAGTCTCTGATAAGTTAAGAATGTATACTACAAACTCTAAAGCAACCAGTAAAATAATACAACAAAGGATTTTAGTTAATAAGTAACCATAGAAGATAAAATGGATTCATAAAAAGAAATTCAATTCAAAAGAAGTCAGGAAATAGAAAAAAATGGAAAGACTAGATGAGACACATTTTTTTTTTAAATTAGAAAGATGGTAGATTGACACCTGACCATACCAATAATCTCATTAAATATAAATGGTCTAAGCACTGCAATTAAAAGGCAGAGTTTGTCATTGTATAGAAAGGCAAGACACAACTATATGTTGCTTACAAGAAACCCACTTTAATAAGTTAGAAGTAAAATGTTTGGAAAAATAAACCATGCTAATGGAGCCAAAAGGAATCTGGAATTGCTATTTTAATACAAGAAACAGTAGGTTTCAGAGCAAGGAATATTACTAGGAATAAAGAATGTCAATTCATCAAGAAGACATAACAATCTTAACTGTTTATGCACCTGATAACATTGTCAAAATACATAAAGAAAAAATAGATAAAACTGAAAGTAGATGTAGAAATTCAAAATTAGAGTTGGAGATTTCAACAATATTCTTTCAATAATTGATAGAACAAGTAGATAGGAAATCAGGAAGGATATAAAAGTCTTGAACAATATTATCAACCAACTTGACCTAATTGACATTTATAGAACACTGTACCTAGTAAAAGCAGAATGCACACTGTTTTCAAGTGCACAGGGGATGTTTACCAAGACAGACCATATTCTGGACCAGAAAAGAATTCTCAATGAATTTAAAATGATTCAAATCATGCAAATATATTCTATGATCACAACAGACATAAATTAGAGATCAGTAATGGAAAGGTATCTGGAAAATCTCAAATATTTGAAAGCTAGGTAGCACAATTATAAAGAACACATAGGTCAAAAAGAAACCAGAAAAGCAGGGCTTCCCTGGTGGCGCAGTGGTTGAGGGTCCACCTGCCGATGCAGGGGACGCGGGTTTGTGCCCCGGTCTGGGAGGATCCCACATGCCGCAGAGCGGCTGGACCCGTGAGCCATGGCCGCTGAGCCTGTGCGTCCAGAGCCTGTGCTCCGCAGCGGGAGAGGCCATATCAGTGAGAGGCCCGCATACTGAAGAAAAAAAAAGAAAAACAATAAAAGGAGTAAGAAACCAGAAAGGCAATTCTGATGTATTTTGAATGGAATGAAAATTAAAATGCAACATATCAAAATTTGTAGGATGCTGCTCAGTTACTACTTAGAGGGAAATTTATAAGACTAAAAGCCTATTAGAAAACAAGAAAGGGGGCTTCCCTGGTGGTGCAGTGCTTGAGAGTCTGCCTGCCGATGCAGGGGATGTGGGTTCGTGCCCCGGTCCAGGAAGATCCCACATGCTGCAGAGTGGCTAGGCCCGTGAGCCATGGCCACTGAGCCTGCGCATCCAGAGCCTGTGCTCCACAACGGGACAGGCCACAACAGTGAGAGGCCCGCGTACCGCAAAAAAAAAAAACAAAACAAAAAACAAGAAAGGTCTCCTCAATGCTCTATGGTGACCTAAATGTGGAGGAAATCTAAAGAAGAGTGGATAGGGACTTCCCTGGTGGTCCAGTAGGTAAGACTCCATGCTCCCAATGCAGGGGCCCTGGATTTCATCCCTGGTCAGGGAACTAGATCCCACATGCATACTGCAACGAAGAGTCCATATGCCACAACTAAGAGTCCGCATGCCACAACTAAGAAGTCCACATGCCACAACTAAGAGGTCCACATGCCACAGCTATGAGCCTGCATGCCACAACTAAAAGATGCCACATGCTGCAATGAAGATCCCGTGTGCCACAATGAAGACCTGGCCCAGCCTAAATAAATAAATATTTAAAAATAAATTAAAAAAATAAAAAAGAGTGGATATATGTATATGTATGACTGATTCACTTTGCTGTACAGCAAGAAACTAACACAACATTGTAAAGCAAATATACTCCAATAAAATTAATAAAAAAAGAAACTTCTGAAATCAATGACCTCAGTTTCAACCTTAAGAAATAGAAAATAAATAAATAAAATGAACCCAAGTAAGCAGAAGAAAGGGAATAATAAACATCAGAGCAAGAATCAATGAAATAGAAGAAAGAATAACTATAAGGAAAATGAATGAAACCAAAGTTGGTACTTTGAGAAGATTAATAAAATGGATAACAAGCTAGTCAAAGTGATAAGGAAAAAAGAAAAAAAGGCACAAATGACACCAACAGATATTCTAAAGATATTAAAGGATAATAAAGGAGTATTATAAACAACTTTATGCCTATAGATTTGACAGCTTAGAAAAAAGTGGGAAAGTTTCCATAAAAGACACAAACTATCAAAGCTCACTTAAGAAGAGATGAACAACTTTGTTATCTGCATATCTATTAAAGCAATTGATTTTGTAGTTCAAAACCTCAGAAAGGAACTCCAGGGCTAGATGGCTTCATTGGTAAATTCTATTAAAGGTAGAAATAATACCAATTCTACAAAAACCTTCCAGAAAATTGAAGCAGGAGAAATATTTCTCAACTCATTTTATGAGGCCAATTTTACTCTGCCATCAAAACCACACAATAGCATCACAAGAAAGAAAATCACAGATCAAAATTCCTCATAAACATACATTCACAAATTTTTAAAAGTTTAACAAATAAAATGCAACAACATGTAAAAAGGATAATTAATCATGACCAAGTGGATTTCCCTCCCAGGAATGCAAGGTTGGTTTAACATTAAATATAAATCAATGCTGAGTAACATAAGCAAAAATGGCAGAATAGGAAACTCCCAAAGCACATCCCCCAGAAGAGCAGTGATAAGCTTGCAAAAAATGTCAAACCCTTTTCAAAACTCTGGAAACTAATGAAAAAGCTTACAGCAGCAAGGGGAACACTTAATCAATTTGTGGTATATATATACAATGGAATATTACTCAGCCATTAAAAAGAATGAAATAATGCCATTTGCAGCAACATGGATGGACTTAGGGATTGTCATACTGAGTGAAGTAAGTCAGACAGAGAGAGAGAAATATTGTATGATATTGCTTATATGTGGAATGTAAAAAAATTATACAAATGAAGTTATTTACAAAACAGAAACAGATTTACAGACTGAGAGAATGAACTTATGGTTACCGGGGGGAAGGGGTGGGGAGGGACAGTTAGGGAGTTTGGGATTGACACGTACACACTGGTATATTTAAAATGGATAACAAACGAGGACCTACTGAATAGCACAGGGAACTCTGCTCAATATTATGTAACAACCTAAAGGGGAAATTAATTTGAAAAAGAATAGATACATGTATATGGATAACTGAATCACTTTGTTGTACACCTGAAACTAACACAACATGGTTAATCAAAAAGTTGAAAAAAAAACCCTGAATCTCGGTAAGAGAGCTTTGTGACACTTTAACTTCCCCTGTTTTCTTCTCACTCTCCTCCACCTTGGTGGAGGCTTTGAAGGTAATAGTACACATTTCCAGTACAGGGACATAGTACCAGATGAGCAGAATGGACATTATTATCAAAGAATTGTGGTTTTGACCTGTCTGGTGACTCCCTGAAGGACCAGCTTAAAGGGCATGCCTTTATTTTGCCCAAGGGAACTCTCCCAGGGCTGAGATGGTAATCCAGGGGAGGGTTGAAAACATTTAAAGGCACACATATTTGTCACTGCCACCTGGGACAAAGTATAGCTGTGGGGCAAGTGGTAAAATAACCAAAAAGCTCAGAGGAAAGCCTGGGACATGAGATGCTTTGGGGAATTTGCACTTTGAAAAGCTCCCACATATTCCTGGAATCTAGAAGGACAAGTATATGTGCAGGGCTAAGCACACAGTCAGAAAATACCTGGTAAGGCCCTAGCTCTCACCTCTGGCTGATTTCTATGCAAGTAGAAAGTGAGAACTAAGGTAGAGTTGTAAACTAACTGGGCTAAATGTTGAAGGCATGCCCCAACACATACAAAAGCCCATTTGCAAAGCCCATTTACATATCCATCATTATAGTATTGTAGAAAATATTTTTACTGCCCTAAAAAGTCCTCTGTGCTCTGCCTGCTCATCTCTCTGCCTTTCCCACAGTCCATCCCCTGGTAACAACTGATATTCTTACTGTCTCCATAGTTTTGCCTTCTCCAGAATGTCATATAGTTGGAATCATACACTACGTACAGTTGACCCTTGAACAATGCAAGGGTTAATTTGAATGTAACTTTTGGTCAGCCTTCTGTATCTGCGATTCCTCTCCAAATGCATATTCAACGAACCACAGACACTGTAGTATTTAGTATTGAAAATATTTATATATAAGTGGAACCACATAGGTCAAACCCTCATTGTTCAGGAGTCAACTGTAGTCTTTCCACACTGGCTTCTTTCACTTAGTAATATACATTTAATACATATTCTCCATGTCTTTTCATGACTTGATATTTAATTTCTTTTTAGTGCTGAATAATATTCCATTGTCTGGATGTACCATAGTTTCTTTCTTTCTTTTTTTTAAAAAAATTATTTTTGGCTGCGTTGGGTCTTCGTTGCTGTGCATGGACTTTCTCTAGTTGCGGCAAGTGAGGGCTACTCTTTGTTGTGGTGCACAGACTTCTCATTGCAGTGGCTTCTCTTGTTGCAGAGCACGGGCTCTAGGCTCACAAGCTTCAGTAGCTGTGGAACATGGGCTCAGTAGTTGTGGCTCATGGGCTCTAGAGTGCAGGCTCAGTTGTTGTGGCACACGGGCTTAGTTGCTCCGCGGCATGTGGGATCTTCCCAGACCAGGGCTCGAACCCATGTCCCCTGCATTTGCAGGCGGATTCTTAACCACTGCACCACCAGGGAAGTCCTACCATAGTTTCTTTATCCATTCTCCTACTGAAAGACATCTTGATGGCTTCCAAGTTTTGGCAATTATGAATAAAGCTACTATAAATATCCATGTGCAGATTTTTTTGTGGATATAGGTTTTCAGTTCCTTTGGTTAAATACCAAGGAGTGTGACTGCAGGATTGTATGGTAAGAATATGTTTAGTTTTATAGGAAACTGCCAAACTGTCTACCAGAGTGGCTATACTATTTTGCATTCTCAGCAGCATTGAATGAGAGTTCTTTTTGTTCCACATCCTCACCAGCATTTGGTATTGTCAGACTTTTGGATTTCAGCCAATCTAATAGGCATGTTGTGGTATCTCATTGTTCTTTTAATTTGCATTTCCCTGATGACACATGATGTTGAACATCTTTTCATATGCTTACTTACTATGTGTATATTTTCTTTGATGACATGTCTGTTAAGTTATTTGGCCCATTTTTAAATCAAATTGTTTTTTTTATTGGTGGGTTTTGAGGGTTCTTTGTATACTTTTGATAAAAATTCTTTATCAGATATGTCTTTTATGAATATTTTCTACTATTTTTGGTTTGTCTCCTCATTTCTTGACATTATCTATCACAGAGCAGAAGTTTTAAATTTTAATGAAGTCCAGCTTATCAACTATTTCTTTCATGTAAGGTGCCCTTGCTATTGTATCTAAAATGTCATCACCATGCCCAAGGTCATCTAGGTTTTCTCTTAATTATTGAAGATTTATAGTTTTGCATTTCACATTTAGATATGTAACGCATTTAGAGTTAATTGTGAAGGGCGTATGGTCTGTGTTTAGATTCATTTTTTTGCCCATGGATTACCAGTTGTTCCAGCACCATTCTTTTTTGGAAGTTAATAAAATCATTTATTAAATTACTAACTTGTATTTGGTCTGCCTATTAACTTTTACCTATTACTTCCATTTCAAGACAGAAGCCATATTTATGCCTTAACTTCAGGCACTGAGGACACAGTGATTTGAGCCTAAATATCCTTATATTCTAGAGGAGAGACAGGAAATTTAAAAAGAAAAACTTCATAAGACACTTTCTTTTTTAAAATAAATTTATTTTTTGCTGCGTTGGGTCTTCGTTGCTGTGTGCGGGTTTTCTCTGGTTGCAGCGAGTGGGGGCTATTCTTTGTTGCAGTGCGCGGGCTTCTCACTGTGGTGGCTTCTCTTGTTGTGGAGCATGGGCTCTAGGCTCACGGGCTTCAGTAGTTGCAGCACGCAGGTTCAGTAGTTGTGGCACATGGAGTTAGTTGCTCTGTGGCATGTGAGATCTTCCCAGACCAGGGCTTGAACCCGTGTCCCCTGCATTGGCAGGTGGATTCTTAACCACTGTGCCACCAGGGAAGTCCAAGACACTTTCTAAAACAGTGTTTGTGAGGAAGGTGGCATAAGTTGATATAATAGATTGAAATCACGATAAGAGACATTAGCTATGGGGGGTGGTCTCAGTAGTAAAGTGACACTTGATTCAGGGACTCAGTGCCTAGAAGTGCCTTATTAAGTTTGATTCAAAATGAGAAGATATATTAGTCAGGAGCTGAGAGGTGAAGAAAGGCCCTTTGTGGGCAACTGGGAAAGTAGCCCAGACAGAGCCTGGTTACCAAATACCCACAACAGAGTCAAAATTAACACATTTTCTATTTTTTTCAAGACTGTGTACCATTGACCTAACCAAATGTTGGGTTTGCTGAAGCCCCACCCATTCACAGAGTCTCTAAGAACTTCACCCATAGTATTCTTTGTGTCTGAAGAAGCTTAAGTTCAAGTTGAGGGAGAGAGAAGTCTTGCAGTGAAAAGCAAAGTGCAAGGGCTGTTCACAGCTCAGCATGGCAGAATTACTATGCTCTCTTCTCTTAATTTTTTTGGACCTCATCAGGATCTGATCACTAATGTTGATTAATATATTTCCTGCATTACCTGCTGGAATGCCCCCGCTCCGCCATTTTTAACCATATTTAAGCTGCCTGCCAGCACCATTTGTTGAAAAGACTGTTTTGCTTCATTGTATTGCCTTTTTTCTTTGTCAAGGTCAGTTGGCTATATTTATGTTGTCTATTTATGGACTTTCTATTGGTTTTCATTGATCTATCTGTCTTTTCTTTCACCAATATTACATGGTCTTGATTACTGTAGCTTTATAGTAAATCTTGAAGTTGGGTAGTGTTAATCCTCCAACTTTGTTCTTCCCCTTCAATATGGTGTTGGCTATTCTGGGGTTTTACTTCTTTATATAAACTTTAGAAACAGTTTGTTGATATCCACAAAATAACTTGCTGGGATTTTGATTGGGATTGCATTGAATCTATAGATCAATTTGGGAAGAACTTACATCTTGACAATATTGTTTCCTTATCCATGAACGTGGAATATCTCTTCATTTATTTAGTTGTTTCATATAATGAGTAATAAATGTATATTGTTAGTCATCAGAGTTTTGTAATTTTTCTAATATAGATCTTATACATATTTTGTTCAATTTATAATAAGTATTTCATTCCTTTGGTGATAATGTAAATGGTATTATGTTTTTATTTTCAAATTCCACTTGATCATTGCTGGAAAATAGGAAAGCAATTGATTTTTGTATATTAACATTGTATCCTGCAACCTTGCTATAATTGCCCATTAGTTCAAAGAGGTTTTTTTTTTTTTTTTTTTTTTGGTCCATTCTTTCAGAATTTCTATACAGACAATGTCATCTGCAAACAAAGACAGGTTTATTTCTTCCTTCCAAGTCTGTATATCTTTTATTCCCTCTTCTTGTTTTATTGTATTATCCAGGACTTCCAGTATAATGTTGAAAAGGAGTAATTAGAGGGAACATTTTTACCTTGTTTCTGATCTTAGTGGGAAAGCTTCTAGTTTCTCAAATAGATATTCTTTTTTTTTTTTACATCTTTATTGGAGTATAATTGCTTTACAATGGTGTGTTGGTTTCTGCTTTATAACAATGTGAATCAGTTATACATATACATATGTTCCCATATCTCTTCCCTCTTGCGTCTCCCTCCCTCCCACTGTCCCTATCCCCCCACTCCAGGCGGTCACAAAGCACCGAGCTGATCTCCCTGTGCTATGCGGTGGCTTCCCACTAGCTATCTACCTTACGTTTGGTAGTGTATATATGTCCATGCCTCTCTCTCACTTTGTCACAGCTTACCCTTCCCCCTCCCCATATCCTCAAGTCCATTCTCTACTGAGAGATCTGATCATGAATAGGTATTGGATTTTGCCAAATGCTTCTCTGCATCTACTGATATGATAATGTGATATATTTTTTTTCTGTTGATGTCATGGATTACATTAATTGATTTTCAAATGTTGAAACATCCTTACATACCTGGGATAATTCCCACTTGGTCTTGGTGTATCAATCTTTTAATATATTGTTGGATCCAACGTGCTAATATTTTTGTTGAGGCTGTTTGCATCTATGTTCATGAGAGATATTGGTCTGTAGTTTTCTTTTCTTGTAATGTCTTCTTCTGGTTTTGATATTAGGGTAATGATATTGGATAAGTTAGGAATTATTACCTCTGCTTCTATCCTCTGAAATACATTGTAGAGAATTGATATAATTTCTTCCTAAAATGTTTGGTAGAATTCACCAGTGAACCCATCTGGGACTGGTGCTTTCTGTTTTGGAACGTTAGTAATTATTATTGATTCAATTTCCTTAATAGATATAGGTGTATTCAGAAGGTATTTTTCTTCTTGTGTGAATTCTGGCAGATTGTGTGTTTCAAGAAATTGGTCCATTTCATCTAGGTTATCAAATTTATGGGCATAGTGTTTTTCATAGTATTCCTTTAGTATCTTTTCAATATCCATGTGATCTGTAGTGATGTCTCCTCTTTCTTTTCTTATATTAGTAATTTGTGTCCTCTGTCTTTTCTTTCTTAGTATGAATACAGCTTATCAATTTTATTGTTTTAAAAAGAAACAGCTTTGTTTTTATTGTAAAATAGTTGATTTACAATGTTGTGTTAGTTTCAGGTATACAGCAGAGCGATTCAGATAAATATTCTTTATAAGATTCTTTTCTATTATAGGTTATTACAAGATATTGAATATAAATCCCTGTACTATACAGTAGGTCCTTGTTGTTTATCTATTTTATATATAGTAGTGTGGATGTGTTAATCCCAAGCACCTAATTTATCTCTCCTCTCCCCTTTCCCCTTTGGTAACCATAAGTTTGTTTTCTATGTCTGTCAGTCTATTTCTGTTTTGTAAATAAATTCATTTGTGTCATTTTTTTTAACATCTTTATTGGAGTATAATTGCTTTACCATGGTGTGTTAGTTTCTGCTTTATAACAAAGTGAATCAGTTATACATATACATATGTTCCCATATCTCTTCTCTCTTGTGTCTCCCTCCCTCCCACCCTCACTATCCCACCCCTCTAGGTGGTCACAAAGCACCGAGCTGATCTCCCTGTACTATGTGGCTGCTTCCCACTAGCTATCTATTTTACGTTTGGTAGTGTATATATGTCCATGCCACTCTCTCACTTTGTCACAGCTTACCCTTACCCCTCCCCATATCCTCAAGTCCTTTCTCTAGTAGGTCTGTGTCTTTATTCCCATCTTGTCCCTAGGTTCTTCATGACTTTTTTTTCTTAGATTCCACACATATGTGTTAGCATACGGTATTTGTTTTCCTCTTTCTGACTTACTTCACTCTGTATGACAGACTCTAAGTCCATCCACCTCACTACAAATAACTCAGTTTCATTTCTTTTTATGGCTGAGTAATATTCCATTGCATATATGTGCCACATCTTCTTTATCCATTCATCTGTTGATGGACACTTAGGTTGCTTCCATGTCCTGGCTATTGTAAATAGAGCTGCAATGAACATTGTGGTACATGACTCTTTTTGAATTATGGTTTTCTCAGGGTATATACCCAGTAGTGGGATTGCTGGGTTGTATGGTAGTTCTATTTTTAGTTTTTTAAGGAACCTCCATACTGTTCTCCATAGTGGCTGTATCAATTTACATTCCCACCAACAGTGCAAGAGGTTTCCCTTTCCTCCACACCCTCTCCAGCATTTATTTTTTGTAGATTTTTTGATGATGGCTATTCTGACCAGTGTGAGATGATATCTCATTGTAGTTTTGATTTGCATTTCTCTAATGATTAATGATGTTGAGCATTCTTACATGTGTTTGTTGGCAATCTGTATATCTTCTTTGGAGAAATGTCTGTTTAGGTCTTCTGCCCATTTTTGGATTGGGTTGTTCGTTGTTTTTGATATTGAGCTGCATGAGCTGCTTGTAAATTTTGGAGATTAATCCTTTGTCAGTTGCTTCATTTGCAAATATTTTCTCCCATTCTGAGGGTTGTCTTTTGGTCTTGTTTATGGTTTCCTTTGCTGTGCAAAAGCTTTTAAGTTTCATTAGGTCCCATTTGTTTATTTTTGTTTTAATTTCCATTTCTCTAGGAGGTGGGTCAAAAAGGATCTTGCTGTGATTTATGTCATGGAGTGTTCTGCCTATGTTTTCCTCTAAGAGTTTTAGAGTGTCTGGCCTTACATTTAGGTCTTTAATCCATTTTGAGTTTATTTTTGTGTGTGGTGTTAGGGAGTGTTCTAATCTCATACTTTTACATGTACCTGTCCAGTTTTCCCAGCACCACTTATTGAAGAGGCTGTCTTTTCTCCAGTGTATATTCTTGCCTCCTTTATCAAAGATAAGGTGGCCATATGTGCATGGGTTTATTTCCGGGCTTTCTATCCTGTTCCATTGATCTATATTTCTGTTTTTGTGCCATTACCATACTGTCGTGATTACTGTAGCTTTGTAGTATAGTCTGAAGTCAGGGAGCCTGATTGCTCCAGCTCCGTTTTTCTTGTTCAAGATGGCTTTGCCTATTTGGGGTCTTCTGCATTTCCATACAAATTGTGAAATTTTTTGTTCTAGTTCTGTGAAAAATGCCAGTGGTAGTTTGAAGGGATTGCATTGAATCTGTAGATTGCTTTGGGTAGTAGAGTCATTTTCACAATGTTGATTCTTCCAATCCAAGAACATGGTATATCTCTCCATCTATTTGTATCATCTTTAATTTCTTTCATCAGTGTCTTATAATTTTCTGCATACAGGTCTTTTGTCTCCTTAGGTAGGTTTATTCCTAGATACTTTATTCTTTTTGCTGCAATGGTAAATGGGAGTGTTTTCTTTTTCTTTTTTTTTTTTATCTGCAGTACGCGGGCCTCTCACTGCTGTGGCCCCTCCCGTCGTGGACCACAGGCTCCAGACGCACAGGCCCAGCGGCCATGGCTCACGGGCCCAGCCGCTCCGCGGCATGTGGGATCCTCCCGGACCGGGGCATGAACCCGTGTCCCCTGCATCGGCAGGCGGACTCTCAACCACTGTGCCACCACGGAAGCCCTGGGAGTATTTTCTTAATTTCACTTTCAGATTTTTCATCATTAGTGTATAGGAATGCTAGAGATTTCTGTGCATTAATTTTGTATCCTACTACTTTACCAAATTCATTGATTAGCTCTAGTAGTTTTCTGGTAGCATCTTTAGGATTCTCTATGTATAGTATCATGTCATCTGCAAACAGTGACAGCTTTACTTCTTCTTTTCCGATTTGGATTCCTTTTATTTCTTTTTCTTCTCTGATTGCTGTGGCTAAAACTTCCAAAACTACGTTGAATAATAGTGGTGAGAGTGGGCAACCTTGTCTTGTTCCTGATCTTAGTGGAAATGGTTTCATTTTTCACCATTGAGGACAATGTTGGCTGTGGGTTTGTCATATATGGCCTTTATCATGTTGAGGAAATTTCCCTCTATGCCTACTTTCTGCAGGGTTTTTATCATAAATGGGTGTTGAATTTTGTCAAAAGCTTTCTCTGCATCGATTGAGATGATCATATGGTTTTTCTCCTTCAGTTTGTTAATATGGTGTATCACATTGATTGATTTGTGTATATTAAAGCATCCTTGCATTCCTGGAATAAACCCCACTTGATCATGGTGTAAGATCCTTTTATTGTGCTGTTGGATTCTGTTTGCTAGTATTTTGTTGAGGATTTTTGCATCTCTGTTCATCAGTGATATTGGCCTGTAGTTTTCTTTCTTTGTGACATCTTTGTCTGGTTTTGGTCTCAGGGTGATGGTGGCCTCGTAGAATGAGTTTGGGAGTGTTCCTCCCTCTGCTATAGTTTGGAAGAGTTTGAGAAGGATAGGTGTTAGCTCTTCTGTAAATATTTGATAGAATTCACCTGTGAAGCCATCTGGTCCTGGGCTTTTGTTTGTTGGAAGATTTTTAATCACAATTTCAATTTCAGTGCTTGTGATTGGTCTGTTCATATTTTCTGTTTCTTCCTGGTTCAGTCTCGGAAGGTTGTGCATTTCTAAGAATTTGTCCATTTTTTCCAGGTTGTCCATTTTATTGGCATATAGTTGCTTGTAGTAATCTCTCATGATCTTTTGTATTTCTGCAGTGTCAGTTGTTACTTCTCCTTTTTCATTTCTAATTCTATTGATTTGAGTCTTCTCCCTTTTTTTCTTGATGAGCCTGGCTAAAGGTTTATCAATTTTGTGTATCTTCTCAAAGAACCAACTTTTAGTTTTATTGATCTTTAGTTTTATTGATCTTTTCTATCATTTCCTTCATTTCTTTTTCATTTATTTCTGATATGATCTTTATGATCTTTATGATCTTTATGATTTCTTTCCTTCTGCTAACTTTGGGGTTTTTTTGTTCTTTCTCTAATTGCTTTAGGTGTAAGGTTAGCTTGTTTATTTGAGATGTTTCTTGTTTCTTAAGGTAGGATTGTATAGCTATAAACGTCCCTCTTAGAACTGCTTTTGCTGCATCCCATAGGTTTGGGGCCGTCATGTTTTCATTGTCATTTGTTTCTAGGTATTTTTTGATTTCCTCTTTGATTTCTTCAGTGATCTCTTGGTTATTAAGTAGTGTATTGTTTAGCCTCCATGTGCTTGTATTTTTTATAGATTTTTTTCCTGTAAGTGATATCTAGTCTCATAGCATTGTGGTCGGAAAAGATACTTGATACAATTTCAATTTTCTTAAATTTACCAAGGCTTGATTTGTGACCCAAGATATGATCCATCCTGGAGAATGTTCCATGAGCACTTGAGAAGAATGTGTATTCTGTTGTTTTTGGATGGAATGTCCTATAAATATAAATTAAGTCCATCTTGTTTAATGTATCATTTAAAGCTTGTGTTTCCTTATTTATCTTCATTTTGGATGATCTGTCCATTGGTGAAAGTGGAGTGTTAAAGTCCCCTACTATGATTGTGTTACTGTTGATTTCCCCTTTTATGGCTGTTAGTATTTGCCTTATGTATTTAGGTGCTCCTATGTTGGGTGCATAAATATTTACAATTGTTATATTTTCTTCTTGGATCGATCCCTTGATCATTATGTAGTGTCCTTCTTTGTCTCTTGTAATAGTCTTTATTTTAAAGTCTATTTTATCTGATATGAGAATTGCTACTCCAGCTTTCTTTTGATTTCCTTTTGCATGGAATATCTTTTTCTATCCCCTCACTTTCAGTCTGTGTGTGTCCCTAGGTCTGAAGTGGGTATCTTATAGACAGCATATATACAGGTCTTGTTTTTGTATCCATTCAGCCAGTCTATGTGTATTGGTTGGAGCATTTAATCCTTTTACTTTTAAGATAATTATTGATATGTATGTTCCTATTTGCATTTTCTTAATTGTTTTGGGCTTTTTATTGTAGGTCTTTTCCTTCTCTTGTGTTTCCTGCCTAGAGAAGTTCCTTTAGCATTTGTTGTAATGGTGGTTTGGTGGTGCTGAATTCTCTTAGCTTTTGCTTGTCTGTAAAGGTTTGAATTTCTCCATCAAATCTGAATGAGATCCTTGCTGGGTATAATAATCTTGGTTGTAGGTTTTACTGCTTCATCACTTTAAATATGTCCTGCCACTCCCTTATGGCTTGCAGAGTTTCTGCTGAAAGATCAGCTGTTAACCTTATGGGGATTCCCTTGTGTGTTATTTGTTGTTTTTCCCTGCTGCTTTTAATATTTTTTCTTTTTATTTAATTTTTGATAGCTTGATTAGTATGTGTCTTGGCATGTTTCTCCTTGGATTTATCCTGTATGGGACTCTCTGTGCTTCCTGGACTTGATTAACTATTTCCCTTCCCATATTAGGGAAGTTTTCAACTATAATCTCTTCAAATATTTTCTCAGTCCCTTTCTTTTTATCTTCTTCTTCTGGGACCCCTATAATTTGAATGTTGGTGCGTTTAATGTTGTCCCAGAGGTCTCTGAGACTGTCCTCAGTTCTTTTCATTCTTTTTTCTTTATTCTGCTCTGCAGTAGTTATTTCCACTATTTTATCTTCCAGGTCACTTATTCGTTCTTCTGCCTCAGTTATTCTGCTATTGATCCCTTCTAGAGAATTTTAATTTCATTTATTGTGTTGGTCATCATTGTTTGTTTGCTCTTTAGTAGTTCTAGGTTCTTGTTAAACGTTTCTTGTATTTTCTCTATTCTATTTCCAAGATTTTGGATCATCTTTACTATCATTATTGTGAATTCTTTTTCAGGTAGACTGCCTATTTCCTCTTCATTTGTTAGGTCTGGTGGGTTTTTACCTTGCTCCTTCATCTGCTGTGTGTTTTTCTGTCTTCTCATTTTGCTTAACTTACTGTGTTTGGGGTCTCCTTTTCGCAGGCTGCAGGTTTGTAGTTCCCGTTGTTTTTAGTGTCTGTCCCCAGTGGCTAAGGTTGGTTCAATGCGTTGTGTAGGCTTCCTGGTGGAGGGTACTGGTGCCTGTGTTCTGGTGGATGAGGCTGGATCTTGTCTTTCTGGTGGGCAGGTCCACGTCTGGCGATGTGTTTTGAGGTGTCTGTTGTCTTATTATGATTTTAGGCAGCCTCTCTGCTAATGGATGGGGTTGTGTTCCTGTCTTACTAGTTGCTAGGCATAGGGTGTCCAGCACTGTAGCTTGCTGGTCGTTGAGTGAAGCTGGGTCTTGGCGTTGAGATGGCGATCTCTGCGAGATTTTCGCCATTTGATATTATGCGGAGCTGGGAGGTGTCTTGTGGACCAGTGTCCTGAAGTTGGTTCTCCCACCTCAGAGGCATAGCCCTGATGCCTGGCTGGAGCACCAATTGGCTTTCATCCACACAGCTCAGAATAAAAAGGGAGAAAAAATAGAAAGAAAGAAAGAAAGGAGATAAAATAAAATAAAATTATTAAAGTAAAAAATAATTATTAAGAAAAAAATTTTTAAAGTAAAAAAAAAAAAAAAGGATGGACAGAACCCTAGGAGAAATGGTAAAATCAAAGCTATACAGACAAAATCACACACAGAAGCATACACATACACACTCACAAAAAGAGAAAAAGGGGGAAAAAATATATCGTTGCTCCCAAAGTCCACCTCCTCAATTTGGGATGATTTGTTGTCTATTCAGGTATTCCACAGATGCAGGGTACATCAAGTTGATTGTGGAGATTTAATCCGCTGCTCCTGAGGCTGCTGGGAGAAATTTCCCTTTCTCTTCTTTGTTCGCACAGCTCCCGGGGTTCAGCTTTGGATTTGGCCCCGCCTCTGCGTGTAGGTCGCCTGAGGGCGTCTGTTCTTCGCTCAAACAGGACGGGGTTAAAGGAGCAGGTGATTCGTGGCCTCTGGCTCACTCAGACCGGGGGAAGGGAGGGGTACGGATTCAGGGTGAGCCTGCGGCGGCAGAGGCCGGCATGACGTTGCACCAGCCTGAGGCGCGCAGTGCGTTCTCCCGGGGAAGTTGTCCCTGGATCACGGGACCCTGGCAGTGGCGGGCTACACAGGTTCCCGGGAGGGGAGGTGTGGAGAGTGACCTGTGCTCGCACACAGGCTTCTTGGTGGCGGCTGTAGCAGCCTTAGCGTCTCTGGGGTCCGCGCTGATCGCCACGGCTTGCCCGTCTCTGGAGCTCCTTTAAGCAGTGCTCTTAATCCCCTCTCCTCGCGCACCAGGAAACAAAGAGGGAAGAAAAAGTCTCTTGCCTCTTCGGCAGGTCCAGACTTTTTCCCGGACTCCCTCCCGGCTAGCTGTGGCGCACTAGCCCCCTTCAAGCTGTGTTCACACAGCCAACCCCAGTCCTCTCCCTGGGATCCGAGCGAAGCCCGAGCCTCAGCTCCCAGCCCCTGCCCGCCCTAGCGGGTGAGCAGACAAGCCTCTCGGGCTGGTGAGTGCTGATCGGTACCGTTCCTCTGTGTGGGAATCTCTCCGCTTTGCCCTGTGCACCCCTGTTTCTGCGCTCTCCTCCGTGGCTCCGAAGCTTCCCCCTTCGCCACCTGCAGCCTCCTCCCGTGAAGGGGCTTCCTAGTATGTGGAAACCTTTCCTCCTTCACAGCTCCCTCTCAGTGGTGCAGGTCCCGTCCCTATTCTTTTGTCTCTGTTTTTTCTTTTTTCTTTTGCTCTACCCAGGTACATGGGGAGTTTCTTGCCTTTTGGGAGGTCTGAGGCCTTCTGCCAGCGTTCAGTAGGTGTTCTATAGGAGCTGTTCCACATGTAGTTGTATTTCTGATGTATTTGTGGAGAGGAAGGTGATCTCCACATCTTACTCCTCCACCATCTTGAAGCTCCTCCCATTTGTGTCATTTTTTAAGATTCCACATATAAGTGATATCATGATAAATGTCATATGATATTTGTCTTTCTCTGTCTGACTTACTTCACTTAATATGATAATCTCTAGGTCTATCCATGTTTGCTGCAAATGGCATTATTTCATTTCTTTATGGCTGAGTAATATTCCATTGTATATATATGCCACATCTTTATTCATTCATCTTTCGATGGACATTTCAGTTGCTTCCATGTCTTGCCTATTGTAAATAGTGCTGCTATGAACACTAAGGTGCATGCATCTTTTTGAATTAGTTTTCTCTGGATATATGCCCAGGAGTGGGATTGCTGGATGATATGGTAACTCTATTTTTAGTTTTCTTAAGGAACCTCCATACTGTTCTCCATAGTGGAATCAGCTTTTGGTTTTATCAATTTTCTCTACTTACTTCCTGTTTTCAATTTCTTTGATTTCAACTTTAATTTTTATTATTACTGTACTTCTACTTACTTTGGATTTAATTTGCTCTTCTTTTTTCTAGTTTCCTAAGGTGGAAAATTAGATTATTGATTTTAGATTTTTCTTTTTTTTCAAATGTGTGCATCTGATGCTACAAGTATCCCTCTAAGCTTTCATTGTATCCCACAAATTTTGATAAGTTGTGTTGTCTTTTTTCCAGCTTTATTGAGATACAGTTGACATACAACACTGTATAAACTTAAAATAAACAGCATAATGATTTGACTTACATACATCATGAAATGATTACCAAAATAAGGTTAGTGACTATCCATCATCTCATATAGATATAGAAAAAAAGAAAAAAATGTTTCCCTCTGATGACAACACTTGGGATTTACTCTCTTAACAACTTTCTTACATATAATTTAGCAGTATTAATTATATTAATCATGTTGTACATTACATTCCTACCACTTGTTTCTCTTATAACTGGAAGTTTGTACCTTTGACCACCTTCCTCCAATTTCCTCTTTTCCCAATTCCCTGCCTCTGTTAACCACAAATCTGATCTATTTTTTTATGAGTTTGTTTGTTTTTGAAGTATAAGTAGATCTAAAACACTATGATAGTTCTTGGTGAACAACATAGTGATTTGATATTTCTATATATTACAAAATGATCACCACAGTAAGTCTAGTTACCATCTGTCACCTTACAAAGATATCAAAGTATTATTGACTATATTACCCATGCTGCACATTTTATCCCCATGACTCATTTATTTTGTAACTGGATGTTTGTGCCTCTAAATCTCTCTCACCTATTTCATTCATCTTCCTATCTTTTCCCCTCTGGATACCGCCTGCTTTTTCTCTGTATCTATGACTCTTTGTGTTTTGTTATATTTTCTCATTTATTTTGCTTTTTTTAGATTCCACATACAAGTGAAATCATACAGTAGTTGTCTTTCTTTGTCTGACTAATTTGACTTAGTATTATACCCTCCACCCATGTTGTCACAAATGGCAAGATTTTTTTCTTTTTGATGGCTGAGTAATATTCCATTGTGTGTGTGTGTGTGTGTGTGTGTGTGTGTGTGTGTGTGTATCTCACATCTTCTTTACCCATTCATGTATTGATGGGCATTTAGCTCGTTTCCACTTCTTGGCTATTGTAAATAATCCTGCAGTGAACATAGGGGTGCATACATCTTTTGAAATTACTGTTTTCATTTTCTTCAGGAAAATGCCCAGAGGTGGAATTGCTAGATTGTATGGTAGTTCTACTTTTAATTTTTTAGGAAACTCAATACTGTTTTCCATAGTGGCTGCACCAGTTTAAATTCCCACCAACAGTACACAGGGGTTCCCTTTTTCTCCACATCCTTGCCAATACTTGTTATTTGTTGTCTCTTTGATAATAGCCATTCTAAACAGATGTGAGGGGATATTTCCTTGTGGTTTTGATTTGCATTTTCCTGATGATTAGTGATGTGGAACATCTTTTCATGTGCCTGTTGGCCATCTGTATATCTCCTTTGGAAAAATGACCATTTTTAAAATTGAGGGTTTTAAAAAAATTAATTTATTTGGTTGCACCAGGTCTTAGCTGTGGCAGGTGGGCTCCTTAGTTGTGGCAGGTGGGCTCCTTAGTTGTGGCATCTGTGAAATCTTTGTTGCAGCATGCATGTGGGATCTAGCTCCCTGACCAGGGATCGAACCTGGGCCCCCTGCATTGGGAGTGCGGAGTCTTATCCACTGCACCACTAGGGAAGTCCCCGAGTTGTTTGTTTTTTTGATGTTGAGTTGAATTAGTTCTTTTTATATATTGGATATAACCCCTTATCAGACATACGGTTTGCAAATATCTTCCCCCGTTCTGTAGGTGTCCTTTTCATTTTGTTGATCATTTCCTTTGCTGTGCAAAATCTTTTCAGTTTGACATAGTCCCATTTGTTTATTTTTGGTTTTGTTTCCCTTGCCTGAGGAGATATATCCAAAAAAATATTGCTGAGACCAATATCAAGGAGACCACGCCTTTTTTTCCCCCCCTGGGAGTTTTATGGTTTCAGGTCTTACATTTAAGTCTTTAATCCATTTTGATTTATTTTTGTATAGGGTATGAGAAAGTAGTTCAGTTTGATTCTTTTGTATGTAGCTGTCTAGTTTGCCCAACACCATTTATTGAAGAGGCTGTCTTTTCTTCATTATGTATTCTTGTCTCCTTTGTCATAGATTAATTGGGTTCATTTCTGGTTTCATTGATCTATTTGTCTGTTTTTGTGTCAGTACCATACTGTTTTGATTACTGAAGCTTTGTAGTATAGTTTGAAATCAGAAAGCATGACACCTCCAGCTGTGTTCTTCTTTCTTAAGATTGTTTTGGGTATTTGGGGTCTTTTGTATTCCAACACATATTTTAGAATTATATTTTCTAGTTCTGTATAAAGTGCCACTGATATTTTGATAGGGCTTGCTTTGAATCCGTAGATTGCCTTGGGTAGTATGGTCATTTTAACAATATTAATTATTTCAGTTCATGAGCACAGCATATCTTTCCATTTGTTGGTGTTGTCTTCAACTGCTTTCATCAATGTCTTATAGTTTTCTGAGTATGGTCTTTTACCTTCTTAGTTAGATTTATTCCTATGTATTTTATTATTTTTGATGCAGTTATAAATGGGATTTTTTGCTTAATTTCTCTTTCAGAATATCATTAATTTTTGAATGTTAAACTAATCTTGAATTCCTACTTTGTCATTACCAGTCATCCTTTTAATGTATTGTTGGATGTGATTTGCTATTATTTTGTTAAGGATTTTTGTATTTATATTCATGGAGGATATAACTGCAAAAAGACAAAGAGGACATCTTGAAAGAAACTGAATGGAAAAACCACCTTACTTGTAGAGGAACAAGAATAAGAGTAATATTGGGCTTCTCTTCACAAACCACACAAACAAAAGAATAGAGTGAAATATCTAAAGTGTTGAAAGAAAACCCTTTACCAATCTAGAATTCTGTATCCAGCAAAATTGTCCTTCAAAAGTGAAGAAAAATAACGACTTTCTCAGATAAACAAAAATTGAGGGAATTTGTTGCCAGTAGACCTGCCTTGTAAGATATGTTAGGAGTTCTTCTTAGAGAAGGAAAATAGTCAGAAAATGGTCAGAAACTCAGACCTACATAAAGAAAGAAAGACTGTTAAAGAAGAAATAAATGAAGGTAAGACAAAACTTTTACTGTTCTTATTCTTAATTGATCTCATAGATAACTGTTCATTTAAAATAATAATAGCAACAATGTATTGGGTGATTGTAGCTTAAGGATAAGTGAAATGAATGACAGTGTTGTTTTAAAGGACAGAATGGAGAAATTGGGAATACTCTAAGTTACCTGCACTATCTGCAAAGTGTTATAGTGTTATTTGTTATCATAGAGGGCTTTCTTGACTACCCTATATAATATATTAACCACCCTCATTCTTATCTCTGGCCTGTACCCTTACCTTGCTTTTTAAAAATATAGCTCTTGGGACTTCCCTGGTGGCACAGTGGATAAGACTCTGTGCTCCCATCGCAAGGGGCCCAGGTTCGATCCTTGGTCAGGGAACTAGATCCCATATGCATGCCGCAACTAAGAGTTTGCATGCCACAAGTAAGGAGCCCGCCTGCTGCAACTAAGACTCAGTGCAACCAAATAAAAAAAATATATATATATATAGCTCTTACTATCTCCTAACATGTTATATATTTATTTATTGGCCTGAGAATCTTTCCACTCTAGAATATAAATTCCATGAAAGCAGGGAGGGACTTTACTCATTGTGGCATGCAATAGGTGCTCAATAAATATTTATAGAATTAATAAATGAATGAAGGATGAATGAATTATCTTAGATTAATCAGTATTCATCAATTAGTGCTAAAGATATGGATATGAATCACGTAGGTTCCAATACTGAAAAATAGTTTTCTTTTTGCAAGGTGGGGGTGGCTAATAAGTAGGCAATTGGCAGTGTGTGCCATAGGATACAATGTCAGTATCTTTTGTCAGTTTTCAGAAGAGAAAATATAAAATACACACAGCCAAGCAATACATGAAAAGATAATCAGAGAAGTGAAATTAAACATTAACAATATACTATTTGTCATCAGATTGACAGAAAGAGAACAAAGAGACTAATGCAGAAAAGGATGAGAGGAAATGAGCATTCTTATATGTTGCTAATGGGAGAGTGAATTGCTACAACTTTTTTGAAAGTTATCAGATAGTATCTACTGAATTAAAATACACAATTTTTAAAAAACCGACAGTTCACTTTTGGAAATCAAACAGCAACAAAAGCGACAATAATAAAGGATATTTATTGCAGCATTTTTATGGTATTAAAAAATTATAAATAATTTGTATGCTCATTAATAGGGGTAGGGTTATAAATAATTGTAGTATATCCAGCTATAATATATGCAGCTATTAACAGAATACAATTGATCTAAATCTGAAGGAATGTCTGTGCACTGTTGTGAAAGCAAATTGCAAAGTAATGTAAATAGCATCATCTAATTTTTCTAACAAATATCGTAGACTATATATATTCAATATACATATATGTGTATATGTTTGAATAAACATGAAGAAAGATACGAAAAATATATGGAGATTATTAATCTCAGGGAGGTGGGAATGAGAAGTTTAGTTTTATTAACTTTTTCCCAATGATCTCAATATTATCCCACTAGTTATAATGAATATTATTATGCTTATTGTTTTTAAAACTTAACAAAATAAATTTGAAAATTATCCAGACATCAGAATATAGAAGCTAAGCATGACCATCAAAGTAACTTAGTTGTTAAACAGTTAGGTGTGATTCAGTATAAATAAGAATACTGTATGAAAAAGAATAAACAACCAAATCTTCCTATTGTGACATTTTGTGAAACCACAGATCAATCTTTTTCTAGAAATAGTGCCCAGTTCCAGGCTGTACAATTTTAGAGAGATATTAAGAACTCAGAGAAGACAGCTGTATTATAAAATTTTGATTATTGGACATATGAAATGAGACTAATAGATCTAAACTATATGACATCTAGAATAAGGCTAATACTGTCTACAACTAACTGAATACTTATTGCCAGTCCATAATAGTAAGGAATGTTTTTTGGCTACATTGTCTTAAGCAGTAAAAACAGTTACTTATTTCACATAATAATAAGTCTGGAGCTTGAAATTTTAGGGCTGTTATAGCAATGCAGTGATGTTATTAAAGTCTTAGACTCTATTCTTTTCCCTACCTTTTTCATTATTCTTTGAACATTTATTCATTTTACAAATATTTATGGAGTACTTGCTATGTGCCAGGAACAGTTCTAGTTGTTTTTGAATTTTTTTTTTTTTTTTTCCCGGTACGCAGGCCTCTCACTGTTGTGGCCTCTCCCGTTGCAGCTATTAACAGAATACATTTGATCTAATGTCCGGAGCACAGGCTCCAGACGCCCAGGCTCAGTGGCCATGGCTCACGGGCCCAGCCGCTCCACGGCATGTGGGATCTTCCCAGACCAGGGCACGAACCCATGTCCCCTGCATCGGCAGGCGGACTCTCAACCACTGCGCCACCAGGGAAGCCCTGTTTTTGAAGTTTTGAATTACGTTTTTCATCTTTGTATGTATGTTTCATGATTGTAAGATGGTTCTTGCCACTCTAGGCATCACAGCCACATTTAAAAAGAGAAAGCTGGGAGGTGGAGTGACAAAAGGTCTTTTCTTCAGGAGGTTCTATCCTTTCATTTGGGGGAAGAAAACTTTCTCAGAAGTGCTTAGAAAGAAGAATGAAAAGTAAAGAAAAAGTAAGCATTTTAGACAGTCATTTTAGAAGTACCAACATCTGACCAATAGCGCCATTCCAGAAAGAGAGGATACAAAGTGGAGTAGGATAGAAAAAGAAGTAATACAAGAAAAATGTCCAGAACTGAAGGTCATGAATTTTCAGATTGAAAGAGCATCCAGGTGCCCAGGACAGTGAATGAAAAAAGATCCACACCGAGGTAAATTATTGTAAAATTTTAAAGCAGTAGGGATAGAGATACGATTACAAAAGCTTCCAGAGAGAAAAAAATAGTAGGTTGTGTAGGATCAGGAAACAGACATTTCAATAGCAACACTGACGTCTAGAGTACAAT